>NC_086445.1:658505518-659705518 GCF_028390025.1 Pseudophryne corroboree | reverse complement strand
AAAGAAAAACTGTATCTGTAGGCTCTGTGACAATGGTTGAAGATGGATGCATAAAGAAATGCCAATCCAGTCTTAATATCCATATGGACCAGCATCCATTGAGTGACCATCACTCCTTAGTGGGTAACGTGTTAAATAAAACAGATTGTTGGGTATGCTCTCAAGTACCTCAGGGTCATAGCAAATCAGGGCTAGTACCATTTCCTTTAACGTTAGGGGAGGTACTTGAGCTAAGGGGTGGGAGACCGGTGGACCGGAGGTTTAACATCTCCAGCCCTCCTAGTTTGAAGCTCCACCAATACCATGTGGATAGGTCCCTCTTATGTTTTAATATCTCCAATCCCCGTAAGCCGGGAAATTGGGAAGTGTCATGGAGCAACCTTACCATGACCTTTTCACACAGAGCAGATAGAATGCCTACAGATACAGAGCTTGTACGCCACATAGCCAGTAGAGGAAAATCTTTCCGGTATCGATATACCTTAGGAAATAGGATTACTAGAGTTGGAGAGGTATCACCAGGATACTGTGCACATATCGTACAAACTGATACGTGCATTAAACAGATGGAAGAATTAGGGTCAGGAGAGTTCACCTGGAAGGTGTGTAACATGGTAATGTCCTTCTCCGTCCCATATGTTCTCCCCGATGATGCATATTTCATATGCGGGAGAAAGGCGTACAAGTGGCTTGCCCCAAACTCTGAAGGATTGTGTTATATTGGAAAAGTTTTGCCTGAAGTGATGACTGTAACACATGACAAAATGAAGGACATACACCGTGGTGCCCAAGCTCCTTATACTCACACTCATTACGAGCACCGAGTTAAACAACAACTGTCAGAAAGGTTAGAGCATCCGGCCTCTGATCTTATCCATGAATCCACCGGGATTCAGGTTCTGGTAGCGTTAGATTTCACTCGCACCGCTCGAGGAGTGATGAATTATAGATACATTTCCGCACTCGCCAATTTGTTAGATAATATCACTGAAATGTATGATGACACGTTTAGATACACTGGAAGAGAACTTCAAGCCTACAAAACAGAACTAGTTCAGCATAGAATGGTTCTTAATTATCTTACAGCAGTAACAGGCGGATATTGTGTTACATTGGCAACACAGTACGGCATAAAGTGTTGCACGTATATCACAAATAGCACCGAGGATCCGGTAGAGGTCATAGACCAAAAGATGGACGATATTCTCCAATTGAAGTGGGAATTTCGACGAAAACACAATCTCACCCTTGCTGCTGTAGGTAATGAGCTGACTGGTTGGGTGTCATGGTTGAACCCGCGAAATTGGTTCTCCGGTTTAGGAGACTGGGCTCAAGGAGTCATAATGGATGTTGGAAAGTTTCTACTATGTATCTTGGGTGTCGTTATATCGATTGGATTGATATTTAGATGCGGGCAGGCTTTAATGAGGTGCAAACAAAGTACAAAAGTGATGAGCTTGAGGAGTGAGGAAACCGTAATTAACCTGGATCTGATTTATGACCCAATGAAACCAGGATGTGATGAAAATGCGATTATACGGTCCGTTTCTTTCACCTGTTTTTCTGCTTTTCCCCCAAGATAACAAGACCCCCTTGGACGAGGAAGTTGACGAGACGCTATACAGACAACGGATGGACCAAAGAAAGAGTTTTGACCACTTGAGAAATGGACACTTGATGAACTTTGCCATGGATCCCCAGTTTCCCTAGTATTTTTAAACTCACGCTAGCCCAGCATTCTTTGTAAATCTGATGGCACTGACAAAGCTTGTTGCTCATGCCTAAGGAGCAAAACAGCGCAAAGAAGACGACTTTCAACTGATACCGAACAAAACTTCGACGACAGATGTACATTTACCTGACATAGAATATCATTGCATTTTCCATAAGTGTTCTTCATCTTCATCTCTACAACCCTCAGGTAATAACACACATAGTATAGGGAATACAGGCACAGATATCAACAATCACATATTCCCCCATTCATGTATCATCAACTAAAATGTGCTCCCCATTTTGTTCAAAAATCTGAAAAGAGCTCGGTAAAGTTTGACAGCCCATCCACAGACCTGTACCACAGGATAAGAAGGAATTCAAATGTATACTTTGCAATACTTCGAAGCTTGATTTACCACACGTACAGCACGATGATACATGACCCTCCAAACATGGACTCATACACACATGCTTCTGCTTTCTCACTAGGTCATACCCTCTTCACACCTACTCCACTCTTCTCCCCTACCCAACCATGGAAATGAATTAACCCCTGACATATATTTTTCTCCTTTTGAAATGTTTTAGAAGGTGGCAGTTATTATTGACTGCCAAAGGGTGGACTGTCAAAGTCAGAAAAATATCTCTATGCACGTTGCCATATTTGCACCGCACACTGGTCCGCGCTGCGCATGCTTACGCTCTCCCGTGAAGGCGCATACCCGCAATAGCGTGCCCCCGCGGGCGCACAGTATGCGTATTTACGGTAGAGTTTATGTAGTCGTAGCGTGCGACTCATTCGTTACACATTTTCATAATTAATGTAGTTTATAGATCATGATCCCTTTAATGGTTTCTGAAAGTTTAGTTAACATAGAACGTCCCTGAACGGAGGAATCCCTCTTTGTATGGTACGAAGGGTCTAACAGGAATCATATAGCAGTGTTTGGTACCCATCGGAAGAGTATTTAATTAACAATATTCCGGTGTTGGTTTGGAGCGTATTAATCGCTCGTGCGGATAGTTATGGACATAAGAAGTTTATGTCCATTTCTATTATTTACTCATAACCCAGTTTCCCACCCACCTGAGCTGTTGGAAATCGTCACAGCCCACCTGTATGAATCAACCTATGACCTTTTGTTATGATGCGAAGCCGAATTCCTGTGTCCAATGGACGACAAGATTGTAGGGACCATTGGATTGCATTGTGTGTGGGGCATAAATAGGCAGGCCGACCACATCCAGCACTCACTCTTCAACGGTTCTCATTGCTGAAAATCGGGTGCTGGATGTCCAGGCGCATGCGATCGTTACCCTTTGTGCGTAAGTTTTCTCTCCGTAATCATTGTCTTACTGTGAGCCAATTTCTCTCATCTCTCTCTCCATCTCTCTCTCTCTCCTTTCTCTTTTCCCTCATATCTCCCCTAGACTAGTATTGAATTGTATTAGATAGTATTGTATTTTGGTTAGGAAGTATCTGTTATATTGTAGTGTATCATTTGTACTGTTATCCCCTTTTTACAAGTATATTAGATATAATACAGTTAATAGGCTTTGGACCCTAAACCAGCATCTGTGTATTTCCTATAGTGTTAAGTGTTCACTTGAGCGTCGGTAACGCTCAAGCAGCTTTGTAGTTAGTCAGGTTACACAAGGTTGCACTTACACCCTGTATTCACATTAAGGTATTCTGTGTATTTCATTGGTATAAGGTTTAGACATAAAGGTATAGCGTTGTGAGCGTCTGCGCCGCTGGTGATCTCCTCGTGGTCTCGAGCGAACCGCTACGCCATAGCGAATCATTCTGTCCTGTGATCTCTGGGCCGTGAGCGAACGTGACGCTTGAGCGTCTCGCCTACGGCTGAGCGATCGTTACGCAACCAGCGTACCCGTACGGTACTTCTTAAGTAAACAGCGTACAGTGTTCTTAGACTTCATAAAGGGTTGTTTATACGACAAAGGAATTTGGCATTGTCAATATATATACTGGTGGTCAGCAAAATGCTGCACTGTCCTCCTATTATATACTGTGCACAACTAAAATGCAGCACAGGTATGGATGGATAGTATACTTGACGACACAGAGGTAGAGCAATGGACTACTGTACCGTACTGCTATATATATACTGGTGGTCAGCAAAATTGTGCACTGGCCTCCTACTATATACTGCACACAACTAAAATGCAGCACAGGTATGGATGGATAGTATACTTGATGACACAGAGGTAGAGCAATGGACTACTGTACCGTACTGCTATATATATATATATATATATACTGGTGGTCAGCAAAATTCTGCAATGTCCTCCTACTATATACTGCGCACAACTAAAATGCAGCACAGGTATGGATGGATAGTATACTTGACGACACAGAGGTAGAGCAATGGACTACTGTACCGTTCTGCTATATATATACTGGTGGTCAGCAAAATTCTGCACTGTCCTCCTACTATATACTGTACAATACTAAAATGCAGCACAGGTATGGATTGATAGTATACTAGATGACACGGAGGTAGAGCAATGGACTACTGTACCGTACTGCTATATATATACTGGTGGTCAGCAAAATACTGTACTGTCCTCCTACTATATACTGCGCACAACTAAAATTCAGCACAGGTATGGATGGATTGTATACTTGACGACACAGAGGTAGAGCAATGTACTACTGTACTGTACTGCTATATATATATACTGGTGGTCAGCAAAATTCTGCACTGTCCTCCTACTATATACTGCGCACAACTAAAATGCAGCACAGGTATGGATGGATAGTATACTTGACGACACAGAGGTAGAGCAATGGACTACTGTACCATACTGCTATATATATATACTGGTGGTCAGAAAAAGTCTGCACTGTCCTCCTACTATATACTGCGCACAACTAAAATGCAGCACAGGTATGGATGGATAGTATACTTGATGACACAGAGGTAGAGCAATGGACTACTGTACCGTACTGCTATATATATACTGGTTGTCAGAAAAATTCTGCACTGTCCTCCTACTATATACTGCGCACACTAAAATGCAGCACAGGTATGGATGGATAGTATACTTGACGACACAGAGGTAGAGCAATGGACTACTGTACCGTACTGCTTTATATATACTGGTGGTCAGCAAAATTCTGCACTGTCCTCCTACTATACACTACAATGCAGCACAGATATGGAGCTTTTTTCAGGGAGAGAACGTAGTTATTTTCAGCACACTGAGCACAGATATTTGCAGCACACTGAGCACAGATATTTGCAGCACACTGAACACAGAAACTGAGAGAACGCAGCCACGTCCTCTCGCTATCATCTCCAAAGCACGAGTGAAAATGGCGGCGACGCGCGGCTCCTTATATGGAATACGAATCTCGCAAGAATCCGACAGTGGGATGATGACGTTCAGGCGCGCTCGGGTTAACCGAGCAAGGCGGGAGGATCCGAGGTTGCCTCGGAACCGTGTAAAATAGGCGAAATTCGGGGGTGTTCGGATCAAGAGGAACCCGCTCATCTCTACTCACAATATTGTTTTTAGGCCAAAAGGTTGCACCGAGCTTGCTGGATGACTAAGCTAAGCGACACAAGTGGACAACACAAACACCTGGCCCATCTAGGAGTGGCACTGCAGTGTCAGACAGGAGGGCAGATATAAAAAAGGCCCCGAACAGCACATCATGCAAAGAAGAAAAAGAATTGCAATGAGGTATGACTAAGCCAAGCGACACAAACAATTGGCCCATCTAGGCGTGGCGCTGCAGTGGCAGACAGGAGGGCAGATATAAAAAAATAAAAAAAAGGCCCCAAACAGCACATCATGCAAAGAAGAAAAAGAATTGCAATGAGGTAGTTCTATGACTAAGCCAAGCGACACAAACAATTGTCCCATCTAGGTGTGGCACTGCAGTAGCAGACAGGAAGGCAGAAATAAAAAAAAAGGCCCCTAACAGCACATGATGCAAATAAGAAATACAGCAGTACCCCTGGACTCATACGGCAATGTCAAACAGGATGGCACTTTTCAAAACTTAGGCCCGAAACAGCACCTCATGCAAAGGTGTCGAAGAGGTGTAATGAGGTAGCTGTATGACTAAGCCAAGCGACACAAACAATTCCAACTGGAATTATACGTCCAAATCACTGGAATTAATTGGTAAGATCACTGTAATTAATAATTATAAATCACTGAAATTAATTGGCAAAATCACTGTAATTATACATCCAAATCACTGGAATTAAATGGCAAAATCTCGCTATCGCCTACCTAGTGAAGTGGAATCTAGATGGGATTTGTTACCGGGGACACAATACCTCCATCAATTGTCTAAATCCCACTGCACTAATGGCGGATACCGGACACACGTCTAACACCAACATAAGTGTCAAGGCCTCAGTTATGATGGCTTCCACCGTCATGGGAAGCTGAACCACTAGTCATGAACATAGGCCAGGGCCTCAGCCGTTCCTTGCCACTCTGTGTCGTAAATGGCATATTGGCAAGTTTACGTATCTCCTCAGACGCTTTAAATTTCTTTTTTAGGTTCTTTTTACTGAACTTTGGCTTTTTGGATTTTACATACCCTCTACTATCACATTGGGCATCGGCCTTGGCAGACGACGTTGATGGCATTTCATTGTCTATGTCATGGCTAGTGGCAGCAGCTTCAGCACTAGGAGGAAGTGGTTCTTCTTGATCTTTCCCTATTTTATCCTCCAAATTTTTGTTCTCCATTATTTTTTGGGAGTTATATAAGACAATATGCGTCACAGGAATGACTGGAATTACTGATGGACAGGACACTACCACTGGTCTGATGCAGCACAACACAACAACACTGTAAGGGACTTGTGGTTGTTGTTATTATTATTATTATACAGCAGCAGTGGACATATAGCAGCAGCGTATATCATCACTGGAATGACTGATGGACAGGACACTACAACTGGTCTGATGCAGCACAACACAACAATACTGTAAGAGACTTGTGGTTGTTGTTGTTATTATTATTATACGGCAGCAGTGGACATATAGCAGCAGCGTATATCGTCCCTGGAATGACTGATGAGACAGGACACTACCACTGGTCTGATGCAGCACAACAGGTTGTTGTTATAATTATTATACTGCAGCAGTGGATATATAGCAGCAGCGTATATCGTCACTGGAATGACTGATGAGACAGGACACTACCACTGGTCTGATGCAGCACAACAGGTTGTTGTTATAATTATTATTATACTGCAGCAGTGGACATATAGCAGCTAGAGATGAGCGGGTTCGGTTCCTCGGAATCCGAACCCCCCCGAACTTCAGCCTTTTTACACGGGTCCGAGGCAGACTCGGATCTTCCCGCCTTGCTCGGCTAACCCGAGCGCGCCCGAACGTCATCATCCCGCTGTCGGATTCTCGCGAGGCTCGTATTCTATCGCGAGACTCGGATTCTATATAAGGAGCCGCGCGTCGCCGCCATTTTCACACGTGCATTGAGATTGATAGGGAGAGGACGTGGCTGGCGTCCTCTCCGTTAGAATAGATAGAGACACTTGAGTTGATTACTTAGTAATTTTGGGGAGCATTAGGAGTACTCAGAGTGCAGAGTTTTGCTGATAGTTAGTTACTAGTGACTGACCACCACCAGTTTTATTTATTATTTAATATAATCCGTTCTCTGCCTGAAAAAAAACGATACACAGTCACATACCATATCTGTGCTCAGCCTCAGTGTGCTGCATGATAATATCATCTATGTATATCTGACTGTGCTGAGTGCTCACTGCTCACACAGCTGAATTGTGGGGGAGACTGGGGTGCAGTTATAGCAGGAGTACAGTGCACACTTTTGCTGCCAGTGTGACTGACCAGTGACCACCAGTATATTGTCTGCCTGAAAAAGTTAAACACTCCTGTGGTGTTTTTTTTATTTTATTCTATAAACGCATTCTGCTGACAGTGTCCAGCAGGTCCGTCATTCATTATATTATATAAATATTTACCTGCAGTAGTGTTATATTTTTTTTTGTTCATCTCTATCATCTTTATCATCTCTATATTAGCAGACGCAGTACGGTAGTCCACGGTTGTGGCTACCTCTGTGTCATCAGTGCTCGTCCATAATTGTATACCTACCTGTGGTGGGGGTTTTTTTTCTATCTTCTTCATACTAGTAGTTTAGGAGTCTGCTGATAGTGTCCAGCAGGTCCGTCATTATATTATATATACCTGCAGTAGTGATATATATATATTTTTTATATCATTATCATCTCTATACTAGCAGACGCAGTATGGTAGTCCACGGCTGTAGCTACCTCTGTGTCGTCAGTGCTCGTCCATAATTGTATACCTACCTGTGGTGGGGTTTTTTTTTCTATCTTCTTCATACTAGTAGTTTAGGAGTCTGCTGACAGTGTCCAGCAGGTCCGTCATTATATTATATATACCTGCAGTAGTGATAGATATATATATATTTTTTATATCATTATCATCTCTATACTAGCAGACGCAGTACGGTAGTCCACGGCTGTAGCTACCTCTGTGTCGTCAGTGCTCGTCCATAATTGTATACCTACCTGAGGGGGCGTGGCCTGGCTGGCAAGGGAACTGGATGCACATTGCCTGAGCTCCGCTCTCTGAGCTCATAAAATCACTAAAATCACTATTTTTACTACTCCTACAGACCTTACCCGGGTGCCTTAATACCCGTCCAGCACATACATTTCGGCGGAGAGGTGCTGCGGAGCCCGGAGACGGTGTGCACGGACTGTGCAGATTCCGGCCCTCCAACGCCGCTGAAGCCGGGACCTGGATTTTAGAGGAGATCCGGAGCGCACGTCGGATCCGCCAGTTGGAGCCCAGGAGAGCCGCACTGAACATCCACCGGAGCCTGCGGTCCTCCACCTGAACGTTTGGTGCTCTGTTGGAGTGCTGAGACGGACACTGGCAGTGACGGGGGACGGTTAGAGGCAGAGGGATCGTAAGTGGCCCATAGCGGCAGCCATTTTATATTTAACACGGAGACGCTGGTCAGACAGAACAGAAGTCTCTCTCTGGCTCTCAGACAGACAAGCTTTCACCTCCTTCCCTTCTCATACAATAATCCTGCTGATCCTTGGGACCCCTAAATAATTATATATAGTATGGACACTTACCCACAGAGATACCTCATATCTTAATTGTGATTCATTGTGACTTTACTATGATTGCCAGCCGTCCACTGTGACTTAACATCTTGTCACCCCCCCCCCCTCATTTCACCCTGATCATACTACACGGAGCACAATATTATTCTTTTCCCTCCCCTGGAAGGATACTGCAGGTCGGGTCCTCCTGGTGAAAGGGAATAAGTTTTGATTTTTATTTTTATTTTTCTATTTCTATTTTTATTTTTCATGTAATAATATAAGCTCCTACAACAGTGTTTAACTTCTTTTGAGATGACTTCCAGTCTTGGCTTAATGCGGTGAGCAGCTTCTCCGCACTGCTCCGGTGACACCCGGCTACCTACACTGTAAGCCAACTGAGTTTATATTTATTTAACAGTCAACGACCATTGTCAATTTACCCTGTGGCCTTATGGACAAATTTTTGTCCCCCGGCGCTATTGTCAAACCAACTCCCACTGCGCCACTTGGGCGACAGGAGAAGCGCAGAGCCGCATCAGACATGGCTCCTGGTATCACGACGCCACCAGCATCTCCAGCATCAAAGAAAGTGGCAGCTACACAACCTTTCGCAGATTTACCTAAAGTTAGTCGCCCTCCAGACTCACCAATTACTTTTGCTGACCTTACAGACGCTATTACCCAAGCTGTGACACCCTTGTTGGCACGGGCAGTGTCTGACATAACCTCTCAACTACACCAACTATCACAAAAAGTACAGGTGAATGAAAATAGAATTGGTGGTCTAGCTCACGACATGTCTGAAGTCCAAAGTCGTATAGTGCGCTTGGAAAAGGAAAATTATCAATTATGGAACAAACTAGATGACGCAGAAAATAGATCCAGAAGAAATAATATACGCCTGGTAGGCTTACCAGAAACAATTAAAGGAGCTGAATTAATGACTTTTGTGCAAACAACATTACCCTCTATTTTGGGCATCTCTGATATTTGCAAAGAGCTCGTAATCGAGAGAGCTCATAGAGTGGGTCCCCCTTCACGCTCATCGGACAACCGTCCTCGTGTAACAATCTTCAGATGTCTCAATTACCTGCATAAAATGGCGTTCTGGACAGCTTCTAGGAAACTTAAACAAATCCAATGGGAAAATAACCGCCTCTATATATTCCAAGACTTTTCGGCAGAACTGACCCGTGCAAGGAAGGCGTTTACCCCGGTCTGCTCTAGACTTGTAAAGGCCGGACGTAAATTCTCATTACTCTACCCAGCTAAATTACGTATTTACATGGACGACTCTCATTTAGATTTCACTTCTCCCGAAGACGCCATGGGATACTTAAATGAAGATTCCACTGGAGAACAGGAAGATATTTCAGATGTGTCAGAGAGTGTGCAAAATTGAAATTATAACTAACAATATAGGACATTGTTTTGCAATTGTATATCTACAATACGTTTAATATATAAATAATATATTTTTCTCTACGTTAGATGTTCAGTCTCGTAGAAGTCTAGTTTCTGGATTCTATTATGGAATCCGTAATTCTGAATATTAAGCTACAGATAATTCTTAAGAGTTTAATTATTTGAACTGATTAAAAGGTATTTCAGCGGTTTTTTAGATGGCCGTGTTCATCAATGTTTATTCAACTTACATTTTGATTAACCAACGGATTTTTGTTAATGCTAGATCTTACAATATTCTTTAATTAACTCAGTGATTTCATATGTCCTGTCTAGATTATAATTCACATATCATCATTAGGTCCATTTGGCCAATTAAATGATTTGACGATACAGTAGTCGAGGTGAAACCGGTAGCACCTCTGCCGGAACATGTTATTTTATTTTTATGTTCAATTTTATTATATCTATATTATCCTGGAAGATATGTTTGAATGTTCAAACTTCTCTCCTTCATATTTTTCATTGCATAGGTATCTCCTTTGTACCTCCCTCTCCCTTCCCCATTTCCTTGCAGCAATTCACATGACCGATGTATTGATTCCTATGGCCCCGAATCTGAAGTACACATCCTTATGGAATATTGATGGCTGAGATCAGGATTGGCACGCTCAACGTGAGAGGTATCAAAACCCCTGCGAAACGCCGTAAGATTTTGCTATATTTATCTAGATCAGACATAGATCTTGCACTCATTCAGGAAACTCATCTAACTCAGGCTGAGTCGCAGAAGTTACAAGCGATAGGATGGTCGTTACTGGCAGCCGCTCCTTATAATTCAAAATCTCGAGGCGTAGCTCTTTTAGCTAGACGTCACCTTAAGATTGATCTCTTGTACATGGACTTAGATCCACAAGGACGATTCCTCATTGTCCAATTAATGCTAGAAAAACAACCACTTACTCTTTGCTCGATATATGCTCCTAACCAGTATGATAAAAAAAATTTCCAGAAACTAATAACCAAATTGACCCCTTTTTGTTCAGATAATCTTGTTGTATGTGGGGATTTTAACCTTATTTCTTCTTTAGTTTTAGACCGTCCTCACCCTTCCCATACTTCACATAATCTCCCGAAATGTGGAGTGCCGCACTTTTTTAAGTCACTACAATTGATTGATGTATGGAGGGCCTTACACCCTATTGATAAAGATTTCACATGTCACTCATCCACTCACAATACATTTTCACGTATAGATTATGTATCTATATCACACCAACTGTTTACACAGGTTACTTCTTCTCAAATTGAACCTATAGTTATCTCAGATCATGCCATGGTATGGTTTTCATTAAGATTGCGAGGTGACTCACCCCCAACACCTCATTGGAAATTTCCATCCCATCTTATAACTTCTAATAAATTTCGTGATATGATACATGGAGCTTGGGACTCATTTTATTTTTGTAATAAATTACATTCGGAAGAAAATCCCCCCCTATTCTGGCAATCAGCTAAATCTGTCCTAAGAGGAGACATAATTTCATACACTTCAGCCCTGAGGAAGAAATATGCCCAATCATACCTAGAAATGCAACAATCTCTATCAGCTGCCTTTCAAGTTTTTAAAGCTAACCCTACACCATTTAATAAACAAGCATTCTCCACTTTGAAGTTACAATTTGACGAATTTCTTTCAGCTATGGGGGACAAATATAAATTTAACGTAGATTTCCGTTTTCATAAATTCGGAAATAAAACCGGGAAATTATTAACGAATTTATTGAAAGGATCTTCAAAGCCCATGATAGTTCATCCTTTACGATTACCTGATGGCTCTCTTACTACAGACCCACTACAAATATCTGAAATCATGAGATCATATTATGAATCTCTGTATTCTGAGCCTGAGAGCACTTGTCCAGAACAAATATCAGAGTCTAGTTCTTCATCAATTTCTTTTTCTTCCTCATCTCCCCCCATGCCTATTTTAGAAAGCACAACACCTTGGAAATTCCCAAGTTTACCACAGATTCCAACTGATTATGTCACGTCACTCTCTAGACCAATTACCCTGACAGAAGTCAGAGAGGTAATTAAACACCTTAAAATGAATAAAGCCCCTGGACCCGATGGCCTTAATGGTGAATTTTACAAACTCTTTATAGACAAAATTGACACTCACTTGCTTGCCCTTTATAATTATATTATAGAGACTAACTCCCTACCATTATATTTTAATTCAGCCATCATCAAGGTCTTATTAAAGCCTGGAAGAGATACTGCTTCTCCAAGTTCCTATCGCCCTATATCTCTTCTGAATGTAGATTTCAAAATATTAACAACAATTCTAGCAGAACGCCTCAAACATTCCCTCCCATTTGTAATTCATACGGATCAAACAGGTTTTATTTGGGGACGCCATTCGGTCACGAACGTGCGTAAAGTATTATCCATTATCTCTCACTGTTCCCAGCAACCCTCAACAGATCAAAAAGTCGTTTTGGCCTTAGATGCCGAGAAGGCTTTTGATCTTATCACCTGGCCCCATCTCTTTCAATCGTTACATAATTTTGGATATCCCCCGTCTTTTATACGTACTATAAATACACTATATTCATTACCAAAATCGCAACTTAACTGTAATGGCCATCTCTCACAACCCTTTAAAATTTGCAAAGGTACACGTCAAGGGTGCCCCCTCTCACCCTTGCTCTTCGCACTCGCTATTGAGCCCCTTGCAATAGCAATCCGTAACTCGTCCTCGATTTCAGGTGTATCAATTACTGATGTAGAGTTGAAACTAGCTTTATACGCCGACGATCTACTTTTGTTCATATCCAATCCATCTTCTTCTCTCCCTTCTTTACTGTCTCTGATCAGAAACTTTGGTAGACAGGCAGGCTTTAAAATTAATACTTCAAAATCTGAAATACTCACCCTCTCATCTCTCTCCTTACGTACCCCATCGCCCTTACAGGAATTCCCCTCAGCAGTATATAAGGAACATATAAAATATCTAGGTTTGAACATTTCATCGGACATTACTCAGCTTTATAAATTGAATTATACTCCCACTTTCACAAAAATATTTTCTTTATATGAGTCCTGGATGAATCTCCCCTTGTCTCTATTGGGCCGAATTGCTGTTGTGAAAGCGATAATATTCCCTAAGATATTTTATAAACTACAAATGCTACCCATAAGCTTAACGAAATCAGACCTGAAGCGTTTTGATCAACTTACCTCTCAATTTATTTGGAATAAAAAACGTCCTAGGATCGGACTCCACAAACTCCACACGCATAGATCTAAGGGTGGCTTATCATTACCTAATCTACAACTATATTCTTTAGCTATACATTTTCGTTATATCTCTGATTGGCTACTCCATAAATCTACCTATACTGACCGCCATATAGACGAAGCATTATTATATCCCTATTCTCCAAGTGCTCTTATTCATTCTAAAAAACGAGACATCCCGAAACAAATTTTACAAAATATGATGTTTGCAGACACATACAAGGCATGGCAATCCATTAATAGAAAACTTAAACGAGATCCACACTCATCCTCCTTTATATCAATATGGGGCAATCCGGCTTTTCCCCCTTCTCTACACAATCCCACTTTCTACGTCTGGCATTCTAAAGGACTATCACTCACTTCACAGGTGTTTGACCCGGGAGGCAATATAAGATCCTTTCAAGATCTACAATCTCTATTCCACATACCTACACAAATTTTTTTTATGTTCCTACAACTCAGACACTATGCATTATCCCTAGCCCCCACAACTCGTTTTACACACTCAACTGAACCTCTCAACGCACTGCTTTCTCTAATTATACGAGTCCCTTATTGCATCAAACTCTTATATACTCTATTATCTCCAGGCTCTGATAATAAAACATGGGATTCTCTCCAAAAGGCTTGGCACGCAGACATTCCAGATATCGTTTTGAATGCTGATTTAACTAAACATTATTTCGACACTCTGAAATGCTTAAAATCCTCTTACTTACAAGAGGTACATATCAAAACTGTGCATAGAGCATATATGTCCCCGGCGCAGAGATGTCATATTTGCCCTGAATCTACATCTACATGCCCAAAATGTCACATATCTAACGCCTCCTTTTTTCACTGCATTTTTGAATGTGGAAAGATCAAAAAATTTTGGAATAAAGTCTTGAACTACATAAATAGTTTGTTTCATATTTCCCTTCCTTTAGACCCTCTAGCTTGTATATGTGCGAATTTCAAAAATTGGACGCCTAGATTTCATATCTCAAAATACATCCCGCTAATAACTATAATAGTAACTATAGCAAAGAAAATTATTCTAATACACTGGATATACCGATCATCTCCTTCTTTGCAAGAAGTTAAAAATAAATTGCTTCAACTTTTATACTATGACAGGAAGGATACCTTGTCTGATATGGATAAATATATAGAAAAATTTTACCAGAAATGGTCTCCATTTATTAATTCGCTTAATTTGGATACAAAGAGACGCATTATGCAGGTTTTTGAAAATTCAGAATGGCAATTACTTCGTAACATCGCAAACTCTTAATTCCTTTTCCTCTCCCGTGGGGTATGGCCATACTAGACTCTTTAGGTATATACTCTGTTTTTTACTAATTGGAGTCATAGATGTATGATATATAATATATTGCTGAGGTATTCCCCTCCCCCCTCCCTATCCCTCCCCACTTTCTTAGATGTTTTTTAGGGTTAATATTATTTCATTACGTTGTTTACACATATCTTAAGTATCTAGACAATGGCCCTCATTCCGAGTTGATCGGTCGCAAGGCGAATTTAGCAGAGTTACACACGCTAAGCCGCCGCCTACTGGGAGTGAATCTTAGCTTCTTAAAATTGCGACCGATGTATTCGCAATATTGCGATTACTAACTACTTAGCAGTTTCTGAGTAGCTCCAGACTTACTCTGCCTGTGCGATCAGTTCAGTGCTTGTCGTTCCTGGTTGACGTCACAAACACACCCAGCGTTCGCCCAGGCACTCCCACCGTTTCTCCGGCCACTCCTGCGTTTTTTCCGGAAACGGTAGCGTTTTCAGCCACACGCCCCTGAAACGCCGTGTTTCCGCCCAGTAACACCCATTTCCTGTCAATCACATTACGATCGCCGGAGCGAAGAAAAAGCCGTGAGTAAAAATACTTTCTTCATAGTAAAGTTACTTGGCGCAGTCGCAGTGCGAACTTTGCGCATGCGTACTAAGCGGATTTTCACTGCGATGCGATGAAAAAGAACGAGCGAACAACTCGGAATGAGGGCCAATATATGTCTAAACCTAGAATCGTATCTGTATAGTAATTATAAACGACTTTGAACAGATACGAGGGTTTACGGAAATTGGTCTCTCTGAGAATTATCAGAGATCTCTCAGATTGTTGTTATAACTGTAGCTTATAAGATGTTGTTAAACACTTGTCTATATAGGCTTCCCTGTATCTTTTTCATTGTCTAATCTTGAACCAGATTATATATTGTGTTATATGATATATTCTGTATGGAACCTGTTCTTTCAATAATGCAAAATAAAAAATGTGTTTGAAAAAAAAAAAATGTATACCTACCTGTGGTGGTTTTTTTTTTTTTCTATCTTCTTCATACTAGTAGTTTAGGAGTCTGCTGACAGTGTCCAGCAGGTCCGTCATTATATTATATATACCTGCAGTAGTGATATATATATATTTTTTATATCATTATCATCTCTATACTAGCAGACGCAGTACGGTAGTCCACGGCTGTAGCTACCTCTGTGTCGTCAGTCACTCGTCATCCATAAGTATACTAGTATCCATCCATCTCCATTGTTTACCTGAGGTGCCTTTTAGTTGTGCCTATTAAAATATGGAGAACAAAAATGTTGAGGTTCCAAAAATAGGGAAAGATCAAGATCCACTTCCACCTCGTGCTGAAGCTGCTGCCACTAGTCATGGCCGAGACGATGAAATTCCATCAACGTCGTCTGCCAAGGCCGATGCCCAATGTCATAGTACAGAGCATGTAAAATCCAAAACACAAAATATCAGTAAAAAAAGGACTCAAAAACCTAAAATAAAATCGTCGGAGGAGAAGCGTAAACTTGCCAATATGCCATTTACCACACGGAGTGGCAAGGAACGGCTGAGGCCCTGGCCTATGTTCATGGCTAGTGGTTCAGCTTCACATGAGGATGGAAGCACTCAGCCTCTCGCTAGAAAAATGAAAAGACTTAAGCTGGCAAAAGCACAGCAAAGAACTGTGCGTTCTTCGAAATCACAAATCCACAAGGAGAGTCCAATTGTGTCGGTTGCGATGCCTGACCTTCCCAACACTGGACGTGAAGAGCATGCGCCTTCCACCATTTGCACGCCCCCTGCAAGTGCTGGAAGGAGCACCCGCAGTCCAGTTCCTGATAGTCAGATTGAAGATGTCAGTGTTGAAGTACACCAGGATGAGGAGGATATGGGTGTTGCTGGCGCTGGGGAGGAAATTGACAAGGAGGATTCTGATGGTGAGGTGGCTTGTTTAAGTCAGGCACCCGGGGAGACACCTGTTGTCCGTGGGAGGAATATGGCCATTGACATGCCTGGTGAAAATACCAAAAAAATCAGCTCTTCGGTGTGGAAGTATTTCAACAGAAATGCGGACAACAGGTGTCAAGCCGTGTGTTGCCTTTGTCAAGCTGTAATAAGTAGGGGTAAGGACGTTAACCACCTCGGAACATCCTCCCTTATACGTCACCTGCAGCGCATTTATCATAAGTCAGTGACAAGTTCAAAAACTTTGGGCGACAGCGGAAGCAGTCCACTGACCAGTAAATCCCTTCCTCTTGTAACCAAGCTCACGCAAACCACCCCACCAACTCCCTCAGTGTCAATTTCCTCCTTCCCCAGGAATGCCAATAGTCTTGCAGGCCATGTCACTGGCAATTCTGACGAGTCCTCTCCTGCCTGGGATTCCTCCGATGCATCCTTGCGTGTAACGCCTACTGCTGCTGGCGCTGCTGTTGTTGCTGCTGGGAGTCGATGGTCATCCCTGAGGGGAAGTCGTAAGACCACTTTTACTACTTCCACCAAGCAATTGACTGTCCAACAGTCCTTTGCGAGGAAGATGAAATATCACAGCAGTCATCCTGCTGCAAAGCGGATAACTGAGGCCTTGGCATCCTGGGCGGTGAGAAACGTGGTTCCGGTATCCATCATTACTGCAGAGCCAACTATAGACTTGATTGAGGTACTGTGTCCCCGGTACCAAATACCATCTAGGTTCCATTTCTCTAGGCAGGCGATACCGAAAATGTACACAGACCTCAGAAAAAGACTCACCAGTGTCCTAAAAAATGCACTTGTGCCCAATGTCCACTTAACCACGGACATGTGGACAAGTGGAGCAGGGCAGACTGAGGACTATATGACTGTGACAGCCCACTGGGTAGATGTATTGACTCCCGCCGCAAGAACAGCAGCGGCGGCACCAGTAGCAGCATCTCGCAAACGCCAACTCTTTCCTAGGCAGGCTACGCTTTGTATCACCGCTTTCCAGAATACGCACACAGCTGAAAACCTCTTACGGCAACTGAGGAAGATCATCGCAGAATGGCTTACCCCAATTGGACTCTCCTGTGGATTTGTGGCATCGGACAACGCCAGCAATATTGTGTGTGCATTAAATATGGGCAAATTCCAGCACGTCCCATGTTTTGCACATACCTTGAATTTGGTGGTGCAGAATTATTTAAAAAACGAGAGGGGCGTGCAAGAGATGCTGTCGGTGGCCAGAAGAATTGCGGGACACTTTCGGCGTACAGGCACCACGTACAGAAGACTGGAGCAACACCAAAAACGCCTGAACCTGCCCTGCCATCATCTGAAGCAAGAAGTGGTAACGAGGTGGAATTCAACCCTCTATATGCTTCAGAGGTTGGAGGAGCAGCAAAAGGCCATTCAAGCCTATACAACTGACCACGATATAGGAGGTGGAATGCACCTGTCTCAAGCGCAGTGGAGAATGATTTCAACGTTGTGCAAGGTTCTGCAACCTTTTGAACTTGCCACACGTGAAGCCAGTTCAGACACTGCCAGCCTGAGTCAGGTCATTCCCCTCATCAGGCTTTTGCAGAAGAAGCTGGAGACATTGAAGGAGGAGCTAACACTGAGCGATTCCGCTAGGCATGTGGGACTTGTGGATGGAGCCCTTAATTCGCTTAACAAGGATTCACGGGTGGTCAATCTGTTGAAATCAGAGCACTACATTTTGGCCACCGTGCTCGATCCTAGATTTAAAACCTACGTTGTATCTTTCTTTCCGGCAGACACAAGTCTGCAGGGGTTCAAAGAACTGCTGGTGAGAAAATTGTCAAGTCAAGCGGAACGCGACCTGTCAACATCTCCTCCTTCACATTCTCCCGCAACTGGGGGTGCGAGGAAAAGGCTCAGAATTCCGAGCCCACCCGCTGGCGGTGATGCAGGGCAGTCTGGAGCGACTGCTGATGCTGACATCTGGTCCGGACTGAAGGACCTGACAACGATTACGGACATGTCGTCTACTGTCACTGCATATGATTCTCTCACCATTGAAAGAATGGTGGAGGATTATATGAGTGACCGCATCCAAGTAGGCACGTCAGACAGTCCGTACGTATACTGGCAGGAAAAAGAGGCAATTTGGAGGCCCTTGCACAAACTGGCTTTATTCTACCTAAGTTGCCCTCCCACAAGTGTGTACTCCGAAAGAGTGTTTAGTGCCGCTGCTCACCTTGTCAGCAATCGGCGTACGAGATTACTTCCAGAAAATGTGGAGAAAATGATGTTCATTAAAATGAATTATAATCAATTCCTCCATGGAGACATTCACCAGCAGCAATTGCCTCCACAAAGTACACAGGGAGCTGTGATGGTGGATTCCAGTGGGGACGAATTGATAATCTGTGAGGAGGGGGATGTACACGGTGATGAATCGGAGGATGATGATGAGGTGGACATCTTGCCTCTGTAGAGCCAGTTTGTGCAAGGAGAGATTAATTGCTTCTTTTTTGGTGGGGGTCCAAACCAACCCGTCATTTCAGTCACAGTCGTGTGGCAGACCCTGTCACTGAAATGATGGGTTGGTTAAAGTGTGCATGTCCTGTTTATACAACATAAGGGTGGGTGGGAGGGCCCAAGGACAATTCCATCTTGCACCTCTTTTTTCTTTCATTTTTCTTTGCGTCATGTGCTGTTTGGGGAGTGTTTTTTGGAAGGGCCATCCTGCGTGACACTGCAGTGCCACTCCTAGATGGGCCAGGTGTTTGTGTCGGCCACTAGGGTCACTTATCTTAGTCACACAGCTACCTCATTGCGCCTCTTTTTTTTCTTCTTTGCGTCATGTGCTGTTTGGGGAGTATTTTTTGGAAGGGCCATCCGGCCTGACACTGCAGTGCCACTCCTAGATGGGCCAGGTGTTTGTGTCGGCCACTAGGGTCGCTTAGCTTACTCACACAGCTACCTCATTGCGCCTCTTTTTTTCTTTGCGCCATGTGCTGTTTGGGGAGTGTTTTTTGGAAGGGCCATCCTGCGTGACACTGCAGTGCCACTCCTAGATGGGCCAGGTGTTTGTGTCGGCCACTAGGGTCGCTGAGCTTAGTCACACAGCTACCTCATTGCGCCTCTTTTTTTCTTTGCGTCATGTGCTGTTTGGGGAGTGTTTTTTGGAAGGGCCATCCTGCGTGACACTGCAGTGCCACTCCTAGATGGGCCAGGTGTTTGTGTCGACCACTTGGGTCACTGAGCTTAGTCATCCAGCGACCTCGGTGCAAATTTTAGGACTAAAAATAATATTGTGAGGTGTGAGGTGTTCAGAATAGACTGAAAATTAGTGGAAATTATGGTTATTGAGGTTAATAATACTTTGGGATCAAAATGACCCCCAAATTCTATGATTTAAGCTGTTTTTTAGGTTTTTTTTTTTAAAAACACACGAATCCAAAACACACCCGAATCCGACAAAAAAAATTCGGTGAGGTTTTGCCAAAATGCGTTCGAACCCAAAACACGGCCACGGAACCGAACCCAAAACCAAAACACAAAACCCGAAAAATTTCCGGTGCACATCTCTAATATATATATATACTATAAAATAGGAATCTGGCACTCACTGTTGGCAACGAATATTCTTACCTCGTTGTCCTCCGTATATAAGGGACAGCTGTGGATCAGCAGACCACGACTTTACTAGTGGATAGACGACTATTTTTTTGCCATCTATTTACAGATGTAAAGTTAGTATAGCTATGGCGCATCTGGGCCTTATAAAAGTTAGTAACAGATAACAAGAATTTCTGCTGCGGGGTACACTGGGCTCCACAAGGATAGACATCGGGGTGTAGAGTAGGATCCTGATCCGAGGCATCAAGAAGTCTTCACGCAGATTGCAAATCGATTGGAACTGCCACAGGTGGACATGATGGCATCCCGTCTCAACAAAAAGCTACAAAGGTATTGCGCCAGGTCAAGAGACCCTCAGGCGATAGCTGTGAATGCACTAGTAACACCGTGGGTGTTCCAGTCGGTCTATGTGTTTCCTCCTCTTCCTCTCATACCCAAGGTGCTGAGAATCGTAAGAAAAAGAGGAGTGAGAACAATTCCCATTGTTCCGGATTGGCCAAGAAGGACTTGGTACCCGGAACTGCAAGAAATGCTCACAGAGGACCCATGGCCTCTGCCTCTCAGACAGGACCTGCTGCAACAGGGGCCCTGTCTGTTCCAAGACTTACCGCGGCTACGTTTGACGGCTGGGAGTCTTAAGCAAAAATGATAATGACATAGCGGACACACTAAATGAGTTTTTTTTAAACAGTATTTACTAGAGAGGACCCAATTCAGGACTAACATATAATCTCAATAATGAGAATATCCCACTGATAGGTACTTATTTAAGCGAGGAAGTAGTCTGTGACCGATTAAAACATTTAAAGATTAATAAGTCACCAGGTCCCGATGGTATTCAAGTTAGGATCCATAAAGGTCCAGATTTCGGCTCTATCCATTTTCTTTCAAAAGGAACTGGCTTCCCTTCCTGAGGTTCAGACGTTTGTTAAGGGAGTGCTGCATATTCAGCCACCTTTTGTGCCACCAGTGGCACCTTGGGATCTCAACGTGGTGTTGGGTTTCCTGAAATCCCACTGGTTTGAGCCACTTAAGACCGTGGAGCTGAAGTACTGTATCTCACGTGGAAAGTGGTCATGCTATTGGCTTTAGCTTCGGCTAGGCGTGTGTCAGAATTGGCGGCTTTGTCATGTAAAAGCCCCTATCTGGTTTTCCATATGGACAGGGCAGAATTACGGACTCGTCCGCAATTTCTGCCGAAGGTGGTGTCATCTTTTCATTTGAACCAACCCATTGTAGTGCCTGCGGCTACTCGTGACTTGGAGGATTCCAAGTTGCTTGATGTAGTAAGGGCTTTGAAGCTCTATGTAGCCAGGACGGCTGGAGTCAGAAAAACTGACTCGCTGTTTATCCTGTATGCATCCAACAAGCTGGGTGCTCCGGCTTCAAAGCAAACCATTGCTCGCTGGATCTGTAACACGATTCAGCAGGCTCATTTTGCGGCTGGATTGCCGCATCCAAAATCAGTGAAAGCCCATTCCACAAGGAAAGTGGGCTCTTCTTGGGCGGCTGCCCGAGGGGTCTCGGCATTACAGCTTTGCCGAGCAGCTACTTGGTCGGGTTCAAACACATTTGCTAAGTTCTACAAGTTTGATACCCTGGCTGAGGAGGACCTTGTGTTTGCCCATTCGGTGCTGCAGAGTCATCCGCACTCTCCCGCCCGTTTGGGAGCTTTGGTATAATCCCCATGGTCCTTACGGAGTCCCCAGCATCCACTAGGACGTTAGAGAAAATAAGATGTTACTCACCGGTAAATCTATTTCTCGTAGTCCGTAGTGGATGCTGGGCGCCCGTCCTAAGTGCGGACTTTCTGCAATACGTGTATATAGTTATTGCTTAATAAAGGGTTATGTTATGTTGGCATCTATTGTTGATGCTCTGTTGTTGTTCATACTGTTGACTGGGTAAGTTTATCACAAGTTATACGGTGTGATTGGTGTGGCTGGTATGAGTCTTACCCTGGATTCCAAAATCCTTTCCTTGTAATTTCAGCTCTTCCGGGCACAGTGTCCTTAACTGAGGTCTGGAGGAGGGGCATAGAGGGAGGAGCCAGTGCACACCAGTAGTACTAAATATTTCTTAGAGTGCCCAGTCTCCTGCGGAGCCCGTCTATTCCCCATGGTCCTTAAGGAGTCCCCAGCATCCACTACGGACTATGAGAAATAGATTTACCGGTGAGTAAAATCTTATTTTTTCAACATAACATGCAGAAAACTAACAAGTAGAGAGAATATTTAGTACTGTATACCCTTCCTCTGTAGAGCGGGATACAGGGAGACTCACCACACTTCCATATCCAAGCAAATGCGCTCGTAAGACGCTAAGTGGATTCAGACGCTACAGATGTACACTACCGCTCCTGATAACTGATAACAGACACAGTCACTCACTGACGGAAACGGACGCTCAGTGACTTCCACGTGTATGCAGACGCTAAGGCCTGCGACTCGGTCTAGGTGGGATCTCTAGTGTACACAACCGCCACAGCGTCTAAGCTGCAACCGAGTACCCTCGTGGTAGCGTCTGAGACGGAAGTGAGGTCATTTAGTTCATGGACGGGAGACACGTTGAAACTGGTCATGAACTCGGAAGAGGGGCGGCCAGGAGAGCGTCTGAATCCCCCTGTTGACTTAAACTCTAAGGATCGTGGCCTCTACCTAGTCCTGGCGCCTGTGATCCCTTGTGCGTAGCGCTGTCGCACTCGAGATGTTCGGCGCATCAACACACTGTTTGTAGTCTCCACCAATACAGTGTAGCTGTGTAGCTGTGTCCGGACCCCCCTAGTAAGAGGAAATCCCTAGATTCACCTTCCCCCCATGCTCCGGCCACAGCCTGGTTACGTCTGCTGGACCTGCCAGAACATCCGACACAGACGCCCGTCGAGACAGTACTGTACCGCGAAGGTAAGCGTTGTTGCGACCCGGTGGGGAGTTGTTGGAGCGGCTCTTTCCAGTATGCGTTTAAGACGCTGTTAAGAAAAGTCACTCAAAAAAATAAGTCTATAAAAATAAAATAATAAAAGCTTCAGGCTGCTTTATCTACAGCAGCCCTGTGACCATGCGGCTTTCTGCCGCACCAAGCAAAAAACTGATCTGACTGAGTCAGTGGGCGGGATTATATGGGGGAGCCCCGATGCATCCTGGGAGGCCAGAAGCTCGTGATCGTGTTGGTGCCATTTCCGCTGTCGCTCAACCATATCCCAATGTTATCCTGTGGATAATCCTGTGGACCCAGCCAGAGAAAACAAAATTATGATGTAGTCAAAATTGACCAGAAATGACTGGAAATAAATGTTATTGGGGTGAATAATACTGTAGGAACAAACACAGGGCCAAAATTCTGTGATGTTTTTATGATTTAAAAGAAAATAAAGATCCAAAACCAAAACCCACAAGGGCGATCTTGACAAAACCAATACAGATCTAAAACATGAAGGAGATACAGATTCAGAACTAAAACCCAAGATTTGGGACGGCGCATTTCTCTAATATATATATATATATCCACACCAATCGCCGGCACTCGGTCCGCCCCTTTGGGCTAGCTTGCTCTGGTGCCCTCCACTAGGATATTAACCCCATATCTATGCGACAAAGAATGAGGCGGCACTCAGAGGCTTAAATTGCAAAGTGACTTTAGTGCAGAAACTGCATGAACAAATCAACGTTTCGGGTATTTCACCTTGCGATCTGCACTAACTTTCTTTGCGATTTTGACTATATAGTCAAAATCGCAAAAAAAAAATCTCACCGTTTTTACAGGCCTTATCTTTTTCACTCTATCATTCTTCCTCTCTCCCCCTCACTCTCCCTCCCCCCTCTATCCCTGTTGCTCTCCTTCTCCCTCTCGCTCACTTTCCTTCTACTTCTCTCCCACTCACCCTCCATCCCTGTCTGTCTCCTTCTCCCTCTCTCTCCCTGTCCTTCTCCCGCTCTCTCTCCTTCCTTCTCTCAGGCTCGCACTGGCCTGCCGTGGTTCCGGTGGATTCACCGGTGGGCCCCGATAGTTTGTAGCCATGCCCACTTCTGCAGGGGGCTGGGGCTTATCCAGTCAGCAGTCTCCGCTCCCAGAGGAGCACTGCGAACTGATGTTGCGCAGCGTCATGAAGTCACGCTGCACCGCACCATCAGGAGGATCCCGCCACCACAGTCCAGAGAAGCAGGCACTCCCTTGAGCTGGTGAGTGCGGACAGTGGGTTACCGGCTCCCAGCTCCCACTATAGTGAGTGTGTGGGAGGGGGGGGGGGGTCACACTAGATCACCTAAATTTCTTCACTTGCATTGTTAAAATTACTTAGCGTAAATGAGTATTACAGCGTATAATGTAGGGGGGCCAGTGACTTGCTGTTGTGTGTATCTAATGCAATTCTTACTCTTAGCAATATGTAAATCACACTGCCTGAGAAATTGTAAAAGGCTATATAAATGTATATCCATATCAATGTTTATGTGAAATAATTATACATGTATGTACTAGAGATGAGCGCCTGAAATTTTTCGGGTTTTGTGTTTTGGTTTTGGGTTCGGTTCCGCGGCCGCGTTTTGGGTTCGAACGCGTTTTGGCAAAACCTCACCGAATTTTTTTTGTCGGATTCGGGTGTGTTTTGGATTCGGGTGTTTTTTTCAAAAAACACTAAAAAACAGCTTAAATCATAGAATTTGGGGGTCATTTTGATCCCAAAGTATTATTAACCTCAAAAACCATAATTTACACTCATTTTCAGTCTATTCTGAATACCTCACACCTCACAATATTATTTTTAGTCCTAAACTTTGCACCGAGGTCGCTGTGTGAGTAAGATAAGCGACCCTAGTGGCCGACACAAACACCGGGCCCATCTAGGAGTGGCACTGCAGTGTCACGCAGGATGTCCCTTCCAAAAAACCCTCCCCAAACAGCACATGACGCAAAGAAAAAAAGAGGCGCAATGAGGTAGCTGTGTGAGTAAGATTAGCGACCCTAGTGGCCGACACAAACACCGGGCCCATCTAGGAGTGGCACTGCAGTGTCACGCAGGATGGCCCTTCCAAAAAACCCTCCCCAAACAGCACATGACGCAAAGAAAAAAAGAGGCGCAATGAGGTAGCTGTGTGAGTAAGATTAGCGACCCTAGTGGCCGACACAAACACCGGGCCCATCTAGGAGTGGCACTGCAGTGTCACGCAGGATGTCCCTTCCAAAAAACCCTCCCCAAACAGCACATGACGCAAAGAAAAAAAGAGGCGCAATGAGGTAGCTGTGTGAGTAAGATTAGCGACCCTAGTGGCCGACACAAACACCGGGCCCATCTAGGAGTGGCACTGCAGTGTCACGCAGGATGTCCCTTCCAAAAAACCCTCCCCAAACAGCACATGACGCAAAGAAAAAAAGAGGCGCAATGAGGTAGCTGACTGTGTGAGTAAGATTAGCGACCCTAGTGGCCGACACAAACACCGGGCCCATCTAGGAGTGGCACTGCAGTGTCACGCAGGATGTCCCTTCCAAAAAACCCTCCCCAATCAGCACATGATGCAAAGAAAAAGAAAAGAAAAAAGAGGTGCAAGATGGAATTGTCCTTGGGCCCTCCCACCCACCCTTATGTTGTATAAACAAAACAGGACATGCACACTTTAACCAACCCATCATTTCAGTGACAGGGTCTGCCACACGACTGTGACTGATATGACGGGTTGGTTTGGACCCCCCCCAAAAAAGAAGCAATTAATCTCTCCTTGCACAAACTGGCTCTACAGAGGCAAGATGTCCACCTCATCTTCACCCTCCGATATATCACCGTGTACATCCCCCTCCTCACAGATTATCAATTCGTCCCCACTGGAATCCACCATCTCAGCTCCCTGTGTACTTTGTGGAGGCAATTGCTGCTGGTCAATGTCTCCGCGGAGGAATTGATTATAATTCATTTTAATGAACATCATCTTCTCCACATTTTCTGGATGTAACCTCGTACGCCGATTGCTGACAAGGTGAGCGGCGGCACTAAACACTCTTTCGGAGTACACACTTGTGGGAGGGCAACTTAGGTAGAATAAAGCCAGTTTGTGCAAGGGCCTCCAAATTGCCTCTTTTTCCTGCCAGTATAAGTACGGACTGTGTGATGTGCCTACTTGGATGCGGTCACTTATATAATCCTCCACCATTCTATCAATGTTGAGAGAATCATATGCAGTGACAGTAGACGACATGTCCGTAATCGTTGTCAGGTCCTTCAGTCCGGACCAGATGTCAGCATCAGCAGTCGCTCCAGACTGCCCTGCATCACCGCCAGCGGGTGGGCTCGGAATTCTGAGCCTTTTCCTCGCACCCCCAGTTGCGGGAGAATGTGAAGGAGGAGATGTTGACAGGTCGCGTTCCGCTTGACTTGACAATTTTGTCACCAGCAGGTCTTTCAACCCCAGCAGACTTGTGTCTGCCGGAAAGAGAGATCCAAGGTAGGCTTTAAATCTAGGATCGAGCACGGTGGCCAAAATGTAGTGCTCTGATTTCAACAGATTGACCACCCGTGAATCCTTGTTAAGCGAATTAAGGGCTGCATCCACAAGTCCCACATGCCTAGCGGAATCGCTCCCTTTTAGCTCCTTCTTCAATGCCTCCAGCTTCTTCTGCAAAAGCCTGATGAGGGGAATGACCTGACTCAGGCTGGCAGTGTCTGAACTGACTTCACGTGTGGCAAGTTCAAAGGGCATCAGAACCTTGCACAACGTTGAAATCATTCTCCACTGCACTTGAGACAGGTGCATTCCACCTCCTATATCGTGCTCAATTGTATAGGCTTGAATGGCCTTTTGCTGCTCCTCCAACCTCTGAAGCATATAGAGGGTTGAATTCCACCTCGTTACCACTTCTTGCTTCAGATGATGGCAGGGCAGGTTCAGTAGTTTTTGGTGGTGCTCCAGTCTTCTGTACGTGGTGCCTGTACGCCGAAAGTGTCCCGCAATTTTTCTGGCCACCGACAGCATCTCTTGCACGCCCCTGTCGTTTTTTAAAAAATTCTGCACCACCAAATTCAAGGTATGTGCAAAACATGGGACGTGCTGGAATTTGCCCATATTTAATGCACACACAATATTGCTGGCGTTGTCCGATGCCACAAATCCACAGGAGAGTCCAATTGGGGTAAGCCATTCCGCGATGATCTTCCTCAGTTGCCGTAAGAGGTTTTCAGCTGTGTGCGTATTCTGGAAAGCGGTGATACAAAGCGTAGCCTGCCTAGGAAAGAGTTGGCGTTTGCGAGATGCTGCTACTGGTGCCGCCGCTGCTGTTCTTGCGGCGGGAGTCCATACATCTACCCAGTGGGCTGTCACAGTCATATAGTCCTGACCCTGCCCTGCTCCACTTGTCCACATGTCCGTGGTTAAGTGGACATTGGGTACAACTGCATTTTTTAGGACACTGGTGAGTCTTTTTCTGACGTCCGTGTACATTCTCGGTATCGCCTGCCTAGAGAAGTGGAACCTAGATGGTATTTGGTAACGGGGGCACACTGCCTCAATAAATTGTCTAGTTCCCTGTGAACTAACGGCGGATACCGGACGCACGTCTAACACCAACATAGTTGTCAAGGCCTCAGTTATCCGCTTTGCAGTAGGATGACTGCTGTGATATTTCATCTTCCTCGCAAAGGACTGTTGAACAGTCAATTGCTTACTGGAAGTAGTACAAGTGGGCTTACGACTTCCCCTCTGGGATGACCATCGACTCCCAGCGGCAACAACAGCAGCGCCAGCAGCAGTAGGCGTTACACGCAAGGATGCATCGGAGGAATCCCAGGCAGGAGAGGACTCGTCAGAATTGCCAGTGACATGGCCTGCAGGACTATTGGCATTCCTGGGGAAGGAGGAAATTGACACTGAGGGAGTTGGTGGGGTGGTTTGCGTGAGCTTGGTTACAAGAGGAAGGGATTTACTGGTCAGTGGACTGCTTCCGCTGTCACCCAAAGTTTTTGAACTTGTCACTGACTTATTATGAATGCGCTGCAGGTGACGTATAAGGGAGGATGTTCCGAGGTGGTTAACGTCCTTACCCCTACTTATTACAGCTTGACAAAGGGAACACACGGCTTGACACCTGTTGTCCGCATTTCTGGTGAAATACCTCCACACCGAAGAGCTGATTTTTTTGGTATTTTCACCTGGCATGTCAACGGCCATATTCCTCCCACGGACAACAGGTGTCTCCCCGGGTGCCTGACTTAAACAAACCACCTCACCATCAGAATCCTCCTGGTCAATTTCCTCCCCAGCGCCAGCAACACCCATATCCTCCTCATCCTGGTGTACTTCAACACTGACATCTTCAATCTGACTATCAGGAACTGGACTGCGGGTGCTCCTTCCAGCACTTGCAGGGGGCGTGCAAATGGTGGAAGGTGCATGCTCTTCACGTCCAGTGTTGGGAAGGTCAGGCATCGCAACCGACACAATTGGACTCTCCTTGTGGATTTGGGATTTCGAAGAATGCACAGTTCTTTGCTGTGCTGCTTTTGCCAGCTTGAGTCTTTTCATTTTTCTAGCGAGAGGCTGAGTGCTTCCATCCTCATGTGAAGCTGAACCACTAGCCATGAACATAGGCCAGGGCCTCAGCCGTTCCTTGCCACTCCGTGTGGTAAATGGCATATTGGCAAGTTTACGCTTCTCCTCCGACAATTTTATTTTAGGTTTTGGAGTCCTTTTTTTACTGATATTTGGTGTTTTGGATTTGACATGCTCTGTACTATGACATTGGGCATCGGCCTTGGCAGACGACGTTGCTGGCATTTCATCGTCTCGGCCATGACTAGTGGCAGCAGCTTCAGCACGAGGTGGAAGTGGATCTTGATCTTTCCCTAATTTTGGAACCTCAACATTTTTGTTCTCCATATTTTAATAGGCACAACTAAAAGGCACCTCAGGTAAACAATGGAGATGGATGGATTGGATACTAGTATACAATTATGGACGGGCTGCCGAGTGCCGACACAGAGGTAGCCACAGCCGTGAACTACCGCACTGTACTGTGTCTGCTGCTAATATATAGACTGGTTGATAAAGACATAGTATACTCGTATCTAGTATGTATGTATAAAGAAAGAAAAAAAAACCACGGTTAGGTGGTATATACAATTATGGACGGGCTGCCGAGTGCCGACACAGAGGTAGCCACAGCCGTGAACTACCGCACTGTACTGTGTCTGCTGCTAATATATAGACTGGTTGATAAAGAGATAGTATACTCGTAACTAGTATGTATGTATAAAGAAAGAAAAAAAAACCACGGTTAGGTGGTATATACAATTATGGACGGGCTGCCGAGTGCCGACACAGAGGTAGCCACAGCCGTGAACTACCGCACTGTACTGTGTCTGCTGCTAATATATAGACTGGTTGATAAAGAGATAGTATACTCGTAACTAGTATGTATGTATAAAGAAAGAAAAAAAAACCACGGTTAGGTGGTATATACAATTATGGACGGGCTGCCGAGTGCCGACACAGAGGTAGCCACAGCCGTGAACTACCGCACTGTACTGTGTCTGCTGCTAATATATAGACTGGTTGATAAAGAGATAGTATACTCGTAACTAGTATGTATGTATAAAGAAAGAAAAAAAAACCACGGTTAGGTGGTATATACAATTATGGACGGGCTGCCGAGTGCCGACACAGAGGTAGCCACAGCCGTGAACTACCGCACTGTACTGTGTCTGCTGCTAATATAGACTGGTTGATAAAGAGATAGTATACTCGTAACTAGTATGTATGTATAAAGAAAGAAAAAAAAACCACGGTTAGGTGGTATATACAATTATGGACGGGCTGCCGAGTGCCGACACAGAGGTAGCCACAGCCGTGAACTACCGCACTGTACTGTGTCTGCTGCTAATATAGACTGGTTGATAAAGAGATAGTATACTCGTAACTAGTATGACTATAAAGAAAGAAAAAAAAACCACGGTTAGGTGGTATATACAATTATGGACGGGCTGCCGAGTGCCGACACAGAGGTAGCCACAGCCGTGAACTACCGCACTGTACTGTGTCTGCTGCTAATTTATAGACTGGTTGATAAAGAGATAGTATACTCGTAACTAGTATGTATGTATAAAGAAAGAAAAAAAAACCACGGTTAGGTGGTATATACAATTATGGACGGGCTGCCGAGTGCCGACACAGAGGTAGCCACAGCCGTGAACTACCGCACTGTACTGTGTCTGCTGCTAATATAGACTGGTTGATAAAGAGATAGTATACTACTAATATTATATATACTGGTGGTCAGGTCACTGGTCACTAGTCACACTGGCAGTAGCACTCCTGCAGCAAAAGTGTGCACTGTTTAATTTTAATATAATATTATGTACTCCTGGCTCCTGCTATAACCTATAACTGGCACTGCAGTAGTGCTCCCCAGTCTCCCCCACAATTATAAGCTGTGTGAGCTGAGCAGTCAGACAGATATATAATATATATAGATGATGCAGCACACTGGCCTGAGCCTGAGCAGTGCACACAGATATGGTATGTGACTGACTGAGTCACTGTGTGTATCGCTTTTTTCAGGCAGAGAACGGATATATTAAATAAACTGCACTGTGTGTCTGGTGGTCACTCACTATATAATATATTATGTACTCCTGGCTCCTGCTATAACCTATAACTGGCACTGCAGTAGTGCTCCCCAGTCTCCCCCACAATTATAAGCTGTGTGAGCTGAGCAGTCAGACAGATATATATATAATATTATATATAGATAATAGATGATGCAGCACACTGGCCTGAGCCTGAGCAGTGCACACAGATATGCAGTGCCGTTTCTAGGGGCGGGCGAGCCGTGCAACTGCACGGGGCGCCCGCCGCGGCACTTAGTTACTCCTTCTTGCCTCTCCCGAGCGCTCCTGCTCGGGGGGCGGAGTTTCGCGGAATGACGCGTTGCGTCGTGACGTCACGACGCAAACGCGTCATTCCGCAAAGCCCCGCCCCCCGAGCAGGAGCGCTCGGGAGAGGCGAGAAGGAGAAGCAAGAAGGAGGAGGCGGCCGGCGCGGGACGTGAGGCGGCGGGACCGAAGAGCGGGAAGACGTAAGTATTCTCTCTCTCTCCCCCCCTCTCCCCCTTCCTTCTCCTCAGCTTGAAACCTGCCTGCCGCACTGTGTAAAATGGGGGCACCTGCCTATGGGGATACCTGCCTGCCACACTGTGTAATATGGGGGCACCTGCCTATGGGGATACCTGCCTGCCACACTGTGTAATATGGGGGCACCTGCCTATGGGGATACCTGCCTGCCACACTGTGTAATATGGGGGCACCTGCCTGCGTACTGTGTAATATGGGGGCACCTGCCTGCGTACTGTGTAATATGGGGGCACCTGCCTGCGTACTGTGTAATATGGGGGCACCTGCCTGCGTACTGTGTAATATGGGGGCATCTGCCTGCGTACTGTGTAATATGGGGGCACCTGCCTGCGTACTGTGTAATATGGGGGCACCTGCCTGCGTACTGTGTAATATGGGGGCACCTGCCTGCGTACTGTGTAATATGGGGGCATCTGCCTGCGTACTGTGTAATATGGGGGCACCTACCTGCGTACTGTGTAATATGGGGGCATCTGCCTGCGTACTGTGTAATATGGGGGCACCTACCTGCGTACTGTGTAATATCTGGGCATCTGCCTGCGTACTGTGTAATATGGGGGCACCTGCCTGCGTACTGTGTAATATGGGGGCACCTGCCTGCGTACTGTGTAATATGGGGGCACCTGCCTGCGTACTGTGTAATATGGGGGCACCTACCTGCGTACTGTGTAATATGGGGGCATCTGCCTGCGTACTGTGTAATATGGGGGCATCTGCCTGCGTACTGTGTAATATGGGGGCACCTGCCTGCGTACTGTGTAATATGGGGACATCTGCCTGCGTACTGTGTAATATGGGGGCATCTGCCTGCGTACTGTGTAATATGGGGGCACCTGCCTGCGTACTGTGTAATATGGGGGCACCTACCTGCGTACTGTGTAATATGGGGGCATCTGCCTGCGTACTGTGTAATATGGGGGAACCTGCCTGCGTACTGTGTAATATGGGGGCATCTGCCTGCGTACTGTGTAATATGGGGGCATCTGCCTGCGTACTGTGTAATATGGGGGCACCTACCTGCGTACTGTGTAATATGGGGGCATCTGCCTGCGTACTGTGTAATATGGGGGCATCTGCCTGCGTACTGTGTAATATGGGGGCATCTGCCTGCGTACTGTGTAATATGGGGGGCACCTGCCTGCGTACTGTGTAAAATGGGGATATCTGCCTGCCGTGCTGTGTAAAATGGGGATATCTGCCTGCCGTGCTGTGTAAAATGGGGATATCTGCCTGCCGTGCTGTGTAAAATGGGGATATCTGCCTGCCGCGCTGTGTAAAATGGGGATACCTGCCTGCTGCACTTTGTAAAATGGGGATACCTGCCTGCGTACTGTGCAAAATGGGGGCACCTGCCTGCGTACTGTGTAAAATGGGGATACCAGCCTTCCGTGCTGTGTAAAATGGGGACACCTGCCTGCCGCGCTGTGTAAAATGGGGACACCTGCCTGCCGCGCTGTGTAATATGGGGACACTTGGCTGCTGTAATGTGTAAAAAGGGGACATTTTTATTTTTTCCGTACTGTGGTGGGTGTGATGATATCAGATGAGGCCATGCCCACTTTAATGAGACCACACCCATTTTAATCAGGCCACACACCCTTGTCGGGAGCGCGCGCGCCTACGGCGCGCGCATGCTTTTTCTTTTTATGGCTATATGGGGGGGCACACTTTTTTTTTTTTTAGAGCAATAGGGGGGGGGGGGGGGGGGGCGCATTTTGAAATCTCGCACTGGGAGCCAAATTGTCTAGAAACGGCCCTGCAGATATGGTATGTGACTGAGTCACTGTGTGCTGTGTATCGCTTTTTTCAGGCAGAGAACGGATTATAAAGTAAACTGCACTGTCCTCACTAGTAAACTCTCTCCACTCAGTCTCTACACTTCTACAGTAACAGTACTCCTCCTAGTCAGCTCCAGTAAATCTCTCTCAGTCTCTTATAATCTAAATGGAGAGGACGCCAGCCACGTCCTCTCCCTATCAATCTCAATGCACGTGTGAAAATGGCGGCGACGCGCGGCTCCTTATATAGAATCCGAGTCTCGCGATAGAATCCGAGCCTCGCGAGAATCCGACAGCGTCATGATGACGTTCGGGCGCGCTCGGGTTAACCGAGCAAGGCGGGAAGATCCGAGTCGCTCGGACCCGTGAAAAAAAACATGAAGTTCTGGCGGGTTCGGATTCAGAGAAACCGAACCCGCTCATCTCTAGTATGTACACATGCCTGTGTTTATATAAAAATCTCAGTATGTACACACACACACACACACACACACACACACACACACACACTGATTTTCTACTGTCTCTCTCTCTATTTATATATGTGTGTGTGTGTATTTTAGTCCCTTATGTACAGAGGACAATGGGGTAAGAATATTTGTTGCCAACAGTGAGTGCCAGATTCCTACAGTATGTTCACTGTGTGTGTGGAGGGCACCAGAGCCAGAGAGCCCGTGGAGGCTGACCAAGTGTCGGCGACAACAGGGTATCTATCTATCTATCTATCTATCTATCTATCTATCTATCTATCTATCTATCTATCTATCTATATATCTATCTATCTATATATATATATATATATATATATACATATATATATATATATATATATATATATATATATATATATATACTATAAAATAGGAATCTGGCACTCACTGTTGGCAACGAATATTCTTACCTCGTTGTCCTCCGTATATAAGGGACAGCTGTGGATCAGCAGACCACGACTTTACTAGTGGCTAGAGGACTATTTTTTTGCCATCTATTTACAGATGTAAAGTTAGTATAGCTATGGCGCATCTGGGCTCCAGGCAGCCCTAAGAAGAGCTTTTTTGAAGAAAAATTGAAGACTACAAGGGCAGCAGCAGTGTCTAAATGTCAGGAGACATTCACTGCTGCAGCTCTAGCTCTCCCCTGCGGCGCTGTACACTCCCGAGCCCTGGTTGCCGGGTAACTATAGCAGGAGGCTCCGGTTTTCTTCCATGGTCAGGCACACACGACGGGGGCTCTCCGGGATCGCTTGGCGCACTTCGGGAGGCGGTGAGTGGGTCCCGCTTGCGGGACCCATACTTTATCGAGATCCGGTGCGGTCAGTGGGAGGCGGGCCGCGCACGCTGGCGGTGAACACTGTGGCAGTACAGGCGATCCCACTATAACACCAGGGCATGGGTGCAGGTCAGGTTTTCCCTTAAAACCATTTTAATAGTCGCCCACAGTACCCGGTTATTTTGCCAGCAGGGGGATAAGGCTTAGACCTGGAGCCCCTCCCCCAGCCCCAGGGCGCCATTTCCCGCAAATGTTCCCGCCCTGGAGCTACATATTTGTCTCTCCCTCACTCCCTGTCAGTGTCTGGGCGCCATTTCTCTCAGCTACACTGTTCCTGGGACTGCTTGGGCAAATCCTCCTGTGTAAAGCCGCCTGGTTGTCAGTGCTGTGACTTTACATGACACTTAAATATTCTACCTGCCTATTAGACAGTGTTAGTTAAAAAATAGTGCATTTAGTCAGGGTTTTCTAGTACAATTACCCTGTGATATACATCCAGTTCTTACTGTGCATAGTTATATCTATTGACTACATAGCTATATAAGCTGGTCCAGTGCAGTATTATTGTTAGTAATAACCTCTGCATTGTACAACTGTGACTATATGTGTGTCCATTAGCTTGCTGAATGGTTTCCGTTTCGTGTCTCTCATATAGGATTTTCACAAAGATATACTGTATTACGTATATTTCTCTGTGATTTAGTCACCATATCTCTCCTTTATCTCAGCTGGTGCTGACTACACTGCACAGGGGTTTGGGAAAGAGGTTTAGTGCTGCTGCCAATTGTACTGTGTTACCTGATACTGCAAGTTATATCGTGTCTGCTTCTGAAGGTAACGGTTCTGGGGCGAAACACACTGCAGGTGTTGCTGAAGCCACAGATCCATATGAGGAGAATATAGCAGCTGTTGGCTCTGGTTCTGGGGGCTCCTTGCCCCCCAGTGGGACTGTGGCAACGGAGGTACATAATGACCCACCGTGGACTGCTTTTTCCACGCTTCTGCATACGCTAGTTAATAAACACCCCCTATGGGACCCCCTATGCCAGTGCAACCGTATGTGGTCCATGCAACTAACCCACCGTGGGCGGACAATTTATCTGCTCAATTGAAGAAGTTGAACCAGTCCCTGACTACTAAAAGGTCTGACCCTCGCTCGCCCAAGCCCAAGGGGACCTCTAAGCGAGCTCTTATCTCCTCACAATCCACTGCTGTCACTGACACCTCGTCTGATGAAGATGGCACTTACACTAACCCCACAGATTCTGACACAGATACTGCTGATGGGGAGGGTAGTTCACATGTGGATGTTCCTAATCTTTTGGAGGCCATTAAGTTGATTTTACAGATTACGGATGATCCCGAGCCATCCGTCCCTCCTAAGAAACCAGATAGGTTCAAGCGTCAGAAGGTGGTTAAACAAGTTTTACCTCACTCTGACCACCTAGTGGATATACGTCAGGAACCCTGGGAAAACCCGGGTAAGAAGTTTGTGCCTCAAAAGAAGATGCTGGCTCGCTATCCCCTCGCGCCAGAGCTGTCTAAAAATTGGGAAACGCCTCCTCCGGTAGACTCACATGTGGCTAGGATGGTGGTTTCCTCAGCTCTACCTGTCACTACTGTCACATCTCTAAAATAGTGTTATAAGAGTGTAATTGCAGCCTGTTCCCATGCCTGTCTGTTAATTGCACCTGTCAGTTGTGCAGCAGGGCAGCTGCACAACATAATTAATTAGGTTCTCTGCAGCTGTTGGAGAGCTGCCTGTTTATTCTGTCTCAGTGCATTTCACAGACGCCGGTGATAATTCCTGTCCAGTTTCTGAGCTCCTGTCTAGCAGTTTCTGTCTAGCTGGTTCCAGTGTCTGATTCAGTGTCTGATTCAGTGTCTGACCCAGTGTCGGCTACATTGGGGGTTCCTGTCCGTTTGCCAGTATTTGTACCGGTTCCGTGAGTAGCGGCTTTGCCGCGTCCATCGGCCAAGGCCGCTGTATTCTTTAGTTTCTAGTTACTGGTGTTTTGCAGAGGGTTCTGCATATGCTGTCACCGCCGGTACACAACAGTATTGTGTCGGCGTGTGGACAGCATTTCCTTTGTTGTTGTTTATCCTGGCGGCTGTGCCGCACATACTTTATTTAAGTTCTGTAGTGCCCCTAACTCTGTATTTCTGTCTTTAGTTAGAGTTTCCCCTTGTCATCACCCCGTCTCGGTTCACGACTTGTCTCACATTAAGACCTGGGGGCATCGGAGTTGGGCAGACCTAATCCGCCCTTCAAACGCGGCTGCCGTGGGACCAAGAAACCATAGTCACGCAGGCGTAGGCTGACAACGAGGGTGAGACAACGGAGTCAGGTTTCCGTAGGGGTTGCTGCTGAGCTCCGTATCTATTGCAGCTTTACGTTCCTGTACTTGGGGCTCATCCGCCCAGTTCCAGGATTACCAAGTACAGTGAACGTGACAAAGAGCCTACGGATAAACGTGTGGAGGGTTGTCTGAAAGCGATTTACACCCTCACGGGTGCTGCACAAAGGCCCACTATTGCAGCAACATTGGCTGCAGAGGCTATTGAAGCATTGGCCTTGGAGTTAGAAGCTGAAATCTCTCCTGACCATGCTAGACAATGCTTGTCATATATTGTCACAGCTTCTCACTATATTAAAGAGGCGGCTTCTGATGCCGGTATCCTAGCGGCCAAGGCCTCTACTACATCAGTCCTGGCTCGCCGGATATTGTGCCTGAGATCCTGGTCTGTGGATCTGGACTCAAGAAAAACCCTGGAGGTACTCCCTTTCAAAGGAGATATTCTGTTTGGGGAGGAGTTAAATAAGATTGTGACTGACTTGGCTACTGCCAAAACTGCCTGTCTGCCAAGTACCACTCCTTCTGTGTCGAAGGCTAAAGGTACTTCCTTTCGCCCCTTTTGTCCTTCAGGTAAAGCAAAAGGTCAGGTGTACAACAAACAGGCCCGCACTTCCAAACCTGGTAAGCGAAAGCCCAAAAGAGCCTGGGCGGCCCGTCAGCCAGCTTCCAAGACCAATAAACCTGCCGCATGACGGGGCGGGCTAGGGTGGGGGACCGGCTTCTAGAGTATACCCAAAAATGGTTGAAGACCACTTCAGATGCCTGGGTATGGGAAGTCGTCACTCGAGTTTACGCCATTGCCTTCAAAAACCAACCCCCTCATCGATATTTCCGGACAGACGTCCCGTTGGACCAGACAAAGGCAAACACTCTACAGTCGGTGGTACAGACCCTCCTGGCTACAGGAGTCGTAGTACAGGTGCCTCTTGCGCAGAGGGGCCGGGGGTACTATTATCCGCTGTTTCTAGTCCCGAAACCGAATGGGTCCTCCCGGCCCATTCTCAACCTCAAGGCATTGAACAGGTTTGTGAAGGTTTCCAAGTTCCGTATGGAAACCCTTCGCTCTATAGTTCTGGCCTTGGATCCTGGGGACTACATGGTCTCCCTGGACATGCAGGATGCTTACCTGCATATTCCTATAGCAGCGTCACATCAGCAATACCTGAGGTTTGCGATTGGCAACCTCCATTACCAGTTTTGGGCATTACCTTTTGGTTTCTACGGCTCCGCGAGTCTTCACCAAAGTTATGGCGGTGCTGACGGTGGTACTCCGCCGTCAAGGGGTCAGGATATCTAGAAGACTTGTTAATCCTGGCAAATTCCCCAGATCTTCTCCTACGTCATCTGGATATGACTGTCCGGTTTCTACAAGCCCACGGGTGGCTCATCAACTGGAAAAATCCTCCCTGGTCCCTGCTCAGAGCATGGTGCACCTGGGAGCGCTATTGGACACTCACAACCAGAGGTTGTTCTTGTCTCAGGAGAAAGTCCTGAAGCTTCAGGACAGGATTCGTTGCTTCCTTTCTTGTCCGCAAGTGTCGATACATTCGGCGATGCAGGTGCTGGGCCTCATGGTATCAGCATTCGACATGGTGGAGTATGCTCAATTCCACTCTCGCCCCCTCCAGAAGCTGATTCTAGCCAAGTGGGATGGCCTGCCTCACCAGATCAGGTCTCATATGATCTCATTGTCTCCGGAGGTCCGTCTGTCGCTGCTCTGGCGGCTCCAGGATCGACAATTGTGCAGGGGCCGTCCCTTCTGAATATCCAACTGGGTCCTGTTAACGACAGATGCCAGTCTAAGAGGTTGGGGTGCGGTGCTGGAGCAGCACTCCCTTTGGGGTCGGTGGAACAAGGAGGAATCCCTCCTCTCGATCAGCATTCTGGAATTGCGGGCGGTCTTCATGTGTTGAACCTGGCCCAGCATTTACTTCAGAACCGTCCTGTTCAAGTACAGTCGGACAACGCCACCACAGTGGCTTACATAAATCATCAAGGCGGCACTCAATGCCGTTTGGCAATGAAGGAAGTCTCACGGATCCTACATTGGGCGGAACACCATCTACCGATTATATCGGCAATATTCATTCCGGGAGTCCTGAATTGGGAAGCGGACTTTCTCAGTCGTCAGGACTTACATGCCGGCGAGTGGGGCCTCCATCCAGAAGTGTTTCAACTCCTAGTGGAAAAGTAGGGCCTTCCAGACGTAGACCTGATGGCGTCTCAACACAATCACAAGGTTTCGGTCTTCGGAGCAAGGACAAGGGATCCTCAAACAGCATTCGTGGATGCGCTGGCGGTGCCGTGGAGGTTTCGGCCGCCGTCCATGTTCCCTCCGGTGTCACTCCTGCCCAGGGTAATTCGGAAGTTCAAGCAAGAAAAAGGAAATCTGCTTATCATAGCTCCAGCGTGGCCCAGACGGCACTGGTTCTCAGACCTGCAAGGCCTATCGTCAGAGCGTCCAATTCTACTTCCACAACGCCCAGACCTCCTCGTTCAGGGCCCCTGTGTCAACCAGGACCTAGCCCGGCTGTCTTTGTCGGCGTGGCTCTTGAAGCTTCCGTCTTAAGGGCTAAAGGGTTTTCTGAGGCGGAATTCAAACTATGTTGCGGGCCCGGAAACCGGCTTCGGCTCGGATTTACTGTAGGGTCTGGCATTCTTACTTTGTTTGGTGCGCATCTAACGATTATGACGCTTCCAAGTTTAGTATAGCCAAGTTGTTGGCTTTTCTTCAGCAGGGCCTGGACTTAGGCCTGCGTCTGGCCTCACCCAAGGGTCAAATATCTGCCTTGTCGGTGTGGTTTCAGAGAAAAATTGCGACCTTACCTGATGTGCATACCTTTACTCAGGGTGTGTTGCGTATCCAACCTCCCTATGTCCCACCTGTGGCTCCTTGGGACTTGTCGGTGGTTTTGGAGGCGTTACAAGAGTCTCTGTTTGAACCTCTTGGTTCAGCTGATCTTAAGTGGCTTTCCCTTAAGGTGGTGTTTCTGCTGGCTATTGCTTCAGCTAGAAGAGTGTCGGATTTGGGTGCCTTGTCCTGTAGTTCCCCATATCTGATATTTCACCGTGACCGGGCGGTTCTTAGGACTTGTCCCGGATATTTACCTAAGGTGGTTTCTTCGTTCCACCTTAACCAGGAGATTGTGGTTTCGTCACTTGTTTCTCCTGATCAGTCTCCCAAAGAGCGGTCTTTGGATGTGGTACGGGCTCTCCGTATCTATGTGAAGAGAACTGCTTCTATTAGAAAATCTGATTCTCTCTTTGTGCTGTTTGGATTTCACAAACGGGGCTGGCCTGCTCACAAGCAAACTTTGGCCAGATGGATTAGAATGGTGATTGCACATGCTTATTGTGAGGGCTGGTCTATCAGCTCCTGCTCACATTACGGCCCATTCTACTCGTTCTGTTGGACCTTCTTGGGCGGCCCTTGAACAATTGTGCAAGGCGGCTACGTGGTCCTCTGTGAACACGTTCATAAGGTTCTATGCCTTCGTTACTGCCACTTCCCAGGATTCTTCCTTTGGACGCAGGGTTCTTGTGCCCGCTACAGTGCGTCCCCTCCCATAAGGAACTGCTTTAGGACATCCTAAGGATATGTCTATCCTTGTGGAGCCCAATGTACCCCGCAGCAGAAAATGAGTTTTATGGTAAGAACTTACCTTTGTTAAAACTCTTTTTGCGAGGTACACTGGGCTCCACAAGGCGCCCACCCTGACGCACTTAGCTTCTTTGGGTTGGTATGGCATTAGCCGCTGACACTTCTCCTGTCATGAGAGTGTGGTGTATGTGGCTACTAACCGTTGTCTCTTTTCCTGCTACTGCATTGGGCTGGTTAACTAAAAACTGAGCTCCTGTGCAGGGAGGCGGGGTTATAGAGGAGGCGGCGCTATGCATTCTGGGAACTGTCAAAGCTTTTCAGCCTGTTGGTGTCTCGGATCAAGATTCTACTCTACACCCCTATGTCTATCCTTGTGGAGCCCAGTGTACCTCGCAGAAAGAGTTTTAACAAAGGTAAGTTCTTACCATACAACTCGTTATGTCCTATGTCCAGACAGTAATCGGTAATTAGCTGCTATAATCTCTGCAATAATCATAACTATCTCTAAAGGGGGGTACACACAGAGAGTTCTGTGCTTAATTTCTAAGCAACCTGACTAGATTGCTTAGAAACTAAGCACGGATCTCTCCATGTGTATGCCCATAGTGATGCATGGCCCTGTGCATCACTATAGCCGATGCAGGCACAATCTAGTCAGGTCGTTCACTTCACCGCTGTGTAAAGTGAGCCCACTCAGCACACATTGCGCTGAGGGTGTACTGACTCAGCTTCACTTGGGTGTACAAACATGGCCGATGTGGCTTATAGCAGACCAGTGGTGTAACTAGCACGAGGTGAGGGTGCCACGGCAGACCCATGTAGAGGAGGGTGCCACCAACCACCCTACCAGAGTGACCCACCACTATCCTGCAGCAAGCCATCCCCAATCTCCTCCGGCTGGAGGAGATTACCACATAACATCCGGCAGTAGAAGTGTGTCCCCTTTGCTGGGTGTAGTGCCATTACCCAGCTCCTAGGCTTGCTGCTCCAGAAAGCTGGGCATGGGCAGAAGGAAAGGCACCAGCAGATGCTGTAGGCGGTGGGGTTGGAGCTGACAGCTTTCTGGTCTCTGTTCCGGGAGCATCAGCTGGAGAGCACTGACGGGGATAGCAGTGGGGCTGCGGCGGCAGGGCGGGTATGTGTGGCCAGTGACGGGTCTGCGGAGTGCGCGGTGCAGGATGGGGCAGGTGGAGCTCTCCCTACCCGGGACTTTTCCAGATGTAACTACTCAGCCATCTTTCTCCCGGGCTGCGCTGCGCTCTGCCCGACTGGCCTCAGCCCTGGAACAATGTGGCCATACTACTGGGAGCTACTTTCTGGAGGCCTGGTCACGACTGGCCTAGTTGGAGCTGGTCACTGCCTTCCTCAATGCAACATCAGCAGGGGGCCCGGGCCTCATCACCAGCCCAGGTCTGTCTCATGTATGTATCATGTATGTGTGTGTGTGTGATATATGTATGTATCATATGTGTGTGTGTGTGTATGTGTGTGATATGTATCATGTATGTGTGTGTGTGTGTGTGTGATCTATCTATCTATCTATCTATCGTGTGTGTGTGTGTGTGTGTGTGTGTGTGTGTGTGTGTGTGTGTGTATACATGTATGTTTCTTTTTCATCCACTAGGGGTCACTGGAGTACTCTAGGGATATGGACGGTTCCACAGGAACTAGGCACTGAATAAGTTAAAATTTGAGACTACATCTCCCCTCCATATCCCAGAGTACCTCAGTGTTTTTTCGGTGCTCACCGAGCAACTAGGCCTGTGGAGTTTCTCCACAATTATTGGATTTATTTTTGATTTTTGAATGTTCTACATCCCTTCCCCCCTTCCAGAAAGGCGAGGGTCCGGGATAGTGGAAGCTGCTGAAGCAGCTGTGGGTGTCGGACCTCTCTGAAAGAGCTCCCTCACTACCACGTGCAGGACTAAAACCTGCAGTAAAGGCTGGACGGAACTTACAGAGAAGCCCCGTCATAGCCCTCACCACAGGCATGTGGAACGGCTGCTGTGTGGGATACTGTGTGTGTGTGTGTGTGTGGGGCAGCCGGCCGCTGCCTTCAGCCGCCCTCCGCCGCTTTCTGCACCGCTGTCTATGCTGTGTCCCCCGCCGCTCTGAGCCGGCTCCCTCTCCACCATAGCCCGGCTCTGTGTATAGAGAACAGTACACTGAGCACGGGGGGGGGGGGCACACAAATGAGAGTTTTTGTAAAAGGCTGGCTCCATAGCCTAGTGAGTAACTTTTCTGCCACAGTGATGTTCCCTGCACACAGAAATGGGTTCACTACGATATGCCGGCGGTCGGGTCCCCGGCGACCAGCATACCGGCGCCGGGAGCCCGACCGCCGGCTTACCTACAGTGTGGCGAGCACTAATGAGCCCCTTGCGGGCTCGCTGCGCTCGGCACGCTACGGGCACGGTGGCGCGCTACACTATTTTATTTTCCCTCCAGGGGGGTCGTGGACCCCCACGAGGGAGAATAAGTGTCGGTATGCCGGCTGTCGGGATCCCAGCGCCGGTATACTGTGCGCCGGGAGCCCGACCGCCGGCATACAGGAGACCACCCCACAGAAATGTCAGGGTCACTGGATAAAATCTCATGATTCAACTCTTGTTGATAAAAGAAAGTATGTTTACTAGAATACAGCAGCGCTGCATATGTATTACAATAGGCTATTACGTTTTTGTTAAACAGGATTACATATATGTGCAGGTTTGAATGCAACATAGTATGTTTATTAAATCTGCTTACATAATTATAAGTCTGCATATTTAACCATGTTTCCTGTTGTTTTTCCTGTTGTATTTCCAGATTTTCCTGTATTACATCTCTCCTCCATTGAAGGCGCAGGGGTGTTAAGGGGAATTTGGAACCAGGCATATTGCTGGCGTGCACTGCACTTGGCTAGATATATATTTATAGAGACGCCTTAGTGCTATTTACTGAGTTGCGCAAGTTGTATTTTGTATTGTCTGTCTGTATAATGAGTATGACACCAGCAAAGACTAAAAAAGCAGTTTCCCTACCATGGGGTATATTTACTAAAATTCGTATTTTCCCTGATGAGGTTAAAGTTTAAACACGAATGACATCGAAAGTGTAAATTTGCAACTTTTTGAATTTATAAGCTGTCGTATTCTGCATTTTCGTATTTACCGATTTCGATGTCATTCGTATTTTTTGGCAGTGTTTTACGGGAGTGAATTGTAAAACACTGCCGACTTTAACACAATGAATCTCGGCCGGATCTGTGCGATCCGTGCTGGGCTTCATTGTGCACCTTTCGTAAAAAGTTAAATTTTGTTAAAATTAAAAAAAAAAAAGTGTGGGGTCCCCCCTCCTAAGCAAAACCAGCCTCGGGCTCTTTGAGCCGGTCCTGGTTGAAAAAATATGGGGGGAAAAACTGACAGGGGTTCCCCCATATTTAATCAACCAGCACCGGGCTCTGCGCCTGGTCCTGGTTCCAAAAATACGGGGAACAAAAAGCGTAGGGGTCCCCCGTATTTTTAAAACCAGCACCAGGCTCCACTAGCCAGGTACATAATGCCACAGCCGGGGGACACTTTTATATAGGTCCCTGCGGCCCTGGCATTACATACCCAACTAGTCACCCTTGGCCGGGGTACCCTGGAGGAGTGGGGACCCCTTCAATCAAAGGGTCCCCCCCCTCCAGCCACCCAAGGGCCAGGGGTGAAGCCCGAGGCTGTCCCCCCATCCAAGGGCGGCGGATGGGGGGCAGATAGCCTTTTTGAGAAGTGTTGAATATTGTTTTTGGTAGCAGTACTACAAGTCCCAGCAAACCTCCCCCGCAAGCTGGTACTTGGAGAACCACAAGTACCAGCATGCGGTGGAAAACCGGGCCCGCTGGTACCTGTAGTACTACTACTAAAAAAATACCCCAATAAAAACAGGACACACACACCTTGAAAGTAAAAGTTTATTACATACATCCACACCTCCATACATACATACTCACGAGGGTCGGTCCTCTTCTCCATGTAGAATCCATGGGGTACCTGTTGGGAAAATTATACTCACATAATCCAGTGTTGTTTGGTCCTCTTCTGTTCTATTTGTAATCCATGAACTTTGCAAAATAACAAAACGAACACCCGACCACGCACTGAAAGGGGCCCCATGTTTTCACATGGAACCCCTTTCCCCGACTTCCAGGAACCCCCCCTGACTTCTGTCTAAGAGGGTTCCTTCAGCCAATCAGGAAGAGCCACGTCGTGGCACCCTCCTGATTGGCTGTGTGCTCCTGAAGTGTCTGTCAGGTAGCACACGGCAGTGATACAATGTAGCGCCTATGCGCTCCTTTGTAACCAATGGTGGGAATTTTGCGGTCAGCGGTGAGGTTACTTTCGGTGAACCGCTGGCCACAAAGTTCCCACTATTGCTGGTAACCACATGCACGGTAATGCAGGTTTATACACCGATTACTTCCGTGGTGTACTTACTGGTCGGGGTACATGATCACTAAGTCTAATGCATAATCAAACATGCAGCTTCGCTGCAGAGTCGGTCACACAGTGTGTCGGACAAATACGACTGCACAGACAGACGCTTACCGGTCCTCTTTGGGGGGAAATGCAGGCGCATGTACTGCCTGACAGAAAAAATAAATAAATTACTCTTTCAGCTAGATTGTTGCGGTCGATACGCCGCCAGCCCTCATAGCACCAGGCCAGTATGTTAGGTTCTCAGCAAAGGCTGAACAATGAGACAATTGCAATTATTGGGCGTTTAACTACCTATCGGAGTGTACCCTACACAGCAGTACGGCTGTTGCTTCGCCCTGCTTTGGTAAGGGTTTGAGGCAACAAGGCTGTAGTGGCAGGGCACTCCAGTTCAGGTTTGCCCTAGATAAAGACCACCTTACACTTCTTGCTGCCTACAGCTTCTGTGACGTTGGCAGTTGGTTCTTGCGTTTCAGCTTCGCTAGTGGCGCACAACGTCCACTTTGGCTACGTTCCAGACGAGAATAGATCACAGACCAAGTGGGGGGGAGTGGGGGGGGGAATCTGTTTTCCTACCATTGTCTACGCGAATTCCTGAATGATTCCGTCTCATCGACTTCAATTCCTAGGTATGATTCTCGATACGGTAAATCAAAGAATTTACCTACCCGATCAGAAGTACAGGTCATTCGTCTTCTGGTACAATTAGTGCTTAAGCCACACACAGTCTCGGTTCATTTGTGCATTCGCCTATTAGACACAATGGTGGCGGCTTTCGAAGCGCTTCAGTTCGGAAGATTTCACTCACGTCCTTTTTAACTGGATGTGCTCGCACAATGGTCGGGCTCGCTTCTGCAGATTCACCGCAGGGTGAGGTTGTCTCCAAAGGCCAGGGTGTCTCTACGCTGGTGGCTCAAGTACAGATTCTAACCGCAGGGAATTGGTTCGGCGCCTGGAATTGCATAATTCTCACGGCGGACGCGAGTCTCAGAGGTTGGGGAGCTGTAGTTCAAAATTTTCAGCTCCAGGATCTCTGGGCGGATCACGAAAGATTGCTGTCTATAAATGTCCTGGAACTCCGGGCAATTTACAATGCACTACGACAAGCAGTGCACATGCTGTAGGCTCAGGCTGTTCAGGTGCAGTCAGACAACGCAACGGCGGTCGCATACATCAACAAACAAGGAGGAATGAAAAGCCGCATGGCCATGCGGGAAGTAGCTCGAATCCTCAATTGGGCCGAGGTGATTTTGTCGGCAGTATTCAACCCGGGAGTGGACGACTGGGAGGCAGATTATCTCAGCTGTCTGGATTTTTATCCAGGATGTGCATTAAATCCAGAAGTGATTCACATTTTGGTCCAGAGGTTAGGTTACCCGCAAGTGGACCTGATGGCATCTCGCCAAAATTATCAAACGCCCCAGTACATGTCCAGAACGAGAGATCCAAAGGCAGTGGCGGTGGATGCTTTCACAATCACGTGGCCATACAGTCTCGTGTATCTGTTCCACCGTTTTCCGCTGCTCCCTCTGTTGCTAAAACGGATTAAAAGAGAGTCCGCCACAGTCATACTAGTGGCGCCTCATTGCCCTCAGAGAGCTTGGTTTTCGGATCTCCGAGGTCTACTCGCGGACGTTCCTTGGCCGCTCCCACTGCGTCCGGACCTGTTACAACAGGGTCCGTTCTTTTTCTCCGATTTAGCGCGGCTGCGTTTGACGGAGTGGCTGTTGAGACAGCCCTCTTAAAAAGAGAGGGCATTCCAGAATAGGTTATACCAACCATGTTACATGCTAGTAAGCCAGTTACGGCAGCTCATTATTACAGAATTTGGCGTGCCTATATAGGTTGGTGTGAAGTTCGGAAGTTTCCGACATCAACTTTCAAGTTATCCCGTCTTTTTTGTTATGTCTACAGATGGGGTTAGATGGAGGTCGGCGTTTATCCACACTAAAGGTGCAGATATCTGCGTTGTCAATTTATTTTCAAAGAAGATTGGCTCTATTGCCGTCGATACACACCTTTATGCAGGGTGTCCTCAAAGTACAGCCTCCATTTCACTCCACTTACTACGCCATGGGACTTGAATCTGGTTTTAGATTGCTTATAGTCTTTTTATTTCGAACCCTTACAACAAGTGGATATTAAGTTTCTCACTTGGGAAACAATTTCTCTCCTAGCCTTAGCTTCGGCAGGGCGGGTTTCAGATTTGGGTGCCTTGTCATGCAAGCCACCGTATTTAGTGTTTCATAATGACAGAGCGGAACTTTGGACGAATCCCGCTTTCCTACCAAAAGTAGGGTCCTCTTTTCACATCAATCATCCAATAGTAGTTCCTGTGTTAACAGGAGATTCTGGAATTTTGGTTGGGGTACGCACATTACGCGTTTATGTATTCAGAACGTCTACAGTTCCTAAGACGGATACGTTGTTATCCTCTATGATGCGGCCAAGATGGGTTGGCCACCTTCTAAGCAGACCTTATCCAGATGGATAAAACTGACCATACGTCAGGCTTACCTTCATGCTAGGTTACAGCCGCCTACATCAGTAACAGCTCATTCCACACGTTTTCCAGGAATGTCATGGGCAGCTGGTCGTGGAGTTCTACGACACAGCTCTTGCAGTGCGGCTACATGGTCTTCAGTGCACATATTTGTGCGCTTTTACAAGTTTGATACTTTTGCGGCATCAGCATCTAGCTTTGGCCGTCTAGTGTTACAGGTGCCAAACAGCTTTCCCGCCCAGGGGGGAAACTTTGGTACGTCCCTAGAGTACTCCAGTGACCCCTAGTGGATGAAAAACAAAATAGGATTTTGGTACTTACCAGGTAAATCTTTTTCTTTGAATCCATAGGGGGCACTGGACGCCCACCCAGAGCAGTTTTACCTGGCTTGTGGTATGTTCAGGGGATCTTATGGTAACACACTCTCACCAACTGGTTCAAATTAGCAAGTTTATTGGGTTGGTGTCAACTGATAGTTGTCAGTAATGTTATGTGTCAACTTTATTGTTGTCCGTTTGTTATATGTGATTCTCCATTAACCTCTATAGCTCCTGTTCGGCTCAGTAAAAAAACACTGAGGTACTCTGGGATATGGAGGGGAGATGTAGTCTCAAATTTTAACTTATTCAGTGCCTAGTTCCTGTGGAACCGTCCATATCCCTAGAGTACTCCAGTGCCCCCTATGGATTCAAAGAAAAGGATTTACCTGGTAAGTACCAAAATCCTATTATCTATCATGTATGTATGTATGTATGTATGTATGTATGTGTGTATCTATCTATTGTGTGTGTGCATGATATATGTATGTATGTATCTATCTATCTATCTATCTATCTATCTATCTATCTATCATGTATGTGTTATATGTATGTATCACACCTACCTCTATACATATACATACACACACCTATATCTGTACGTACACCAACATACCTGCATCTATACATGGACGCGCTGACACCTGGACGTACCCACACCTGCATCTATACATGCACATGCTGACACCTGGACGTATCCACACCTGCATCTATACATGCACATGCTGACACCTGGACGTATCCACACCTGCATCTATACATGCACATGCTGAAACCTGGACGTACACCGACCTACACCACCCTGCATTTATACATGGACGCGCTGACACCTGGACATACACACACCTGCATCTACACATACACATGCTGACACCTGGACGTACCCACACCTGCATCTATACATGCACATGCTGACACCTGGATGTATCCACACCTGCATCTATACATGCACATGCTGACACCTGGACGTACACTGACGTACCCACACCTGCATCTATACATACACATTCTGACACCTGGACGTACACCGACGTACCCTCACCTGCATCTATACATACACATTCTGACACCTGGACGTACACCGACGTACCCACACGTGCATCTATACATACACGCGCTGACACCTGGACATACACAGACGTACCCACACTTGCATCTATACATACACGCTCTGACACCTGGACGTACACCAACGTACACACACCTGCATCTATACATACACGCGCTGACACCTGGACATACACCGACGTACACACACCTGCATATATACATACATGCGATGACACCTGGACGTACACCGACGTACACACACCTGCATCTATACATACACATTCTGACACCAGGAGGTACAAGCACCTGCATCTGTACATACACATGCTGATACCTGGACGTACACCGACATACACACACCTGCATCTATACATACACGTGCCGACACCTGGACGTACAAGCACCTGCATCTATACATACACGCGCTGACACCTGGGCATACACAGACGTACCCACACCTGCATCTACACATACACATGCTGACACCTGGACGTACACAGACATACACACACCTGCATCTATACATACACATGCTGACACCTGGTCGTACACCGATGTACAAGCACCTGCATCTATACATACACGCACTGACACCTGGACATACATGTTTTGCTATGTGTGTGTATTTTACTATGTGTGTATATATACAGGGACGGCCCGAACGTTATATCGTGGAGAGTACCATATGTGGGGGGTGCTGCCGCTGCCTTCTCATCTCCTCCCGAGGTGTGCTCGCACCCCTGCTGCACTGCCCCAAAAGAGAGCCTGGATCACAGGGTGAGGTGAGTGGAGAGCCAGGGAGGGAAACCGCTAGCACAGGGCTGCACACTGCGGCCGCCATCTTTTTGCAAGCACACTTTCTCTCTGTCACCTCTGCCTCAGTCACCTACTATCTCCCTGACACCCCTGTCTCAGTCACCCACTGTCTCCCTGTCACCACTGTCTCAGTCACCCACTGTCTCCCTGTCACCCCTGCCTCACCAGTCACCCACTATCTCCCTGTCTCCCCTACCTCAGTCGCCCACTATCTCCCTGTCACTCCTACCTCAGTCGACACTATCTCCCTGTCATACCTGCCCCAGTCACCCACTATCTCCCTGTCACCCCTGTCTCAGTCACCCACTATCTTCCTGTCACCCACTATCTACCAGTCACTCCTGCTTTACTCGCCCACTATCTCCCTGTCACCCCTACTTCAGTCACCCACTATCTCCCAGTCACCCCTGCCTCAGTCACCGACTATCTCCCAGTCAACCCTGCTTCAGTCACCCACTATCTCCCAGTCACCACTACCTCAGTCACCCACTATCTCCCAGTCACCCCTACCTCAGTCACCCACTATCTCCCAGTCACCCCTGCCTCAGTCACCCACTATCGCCCTGTCACCCCTACTTCAGTCACCCACTGTCTTCCTGTCACCCCTGCTTCAGTCACCCACTGTCTCCCTGTCACCCCTGCTTCAGTCACCAACTCTACCTGTCACCCTGCCTCACCAGTCACCCACTATCTCCCTGTCACCTCTGCCTCAGTCACCCACTATCTCCCTTTCACCCACTAACTACCGGGCACTCCTGCCTTATTCGCCCACTATCTCCCTGTCACCCCTGCTTCAAACACCAACTGTCTCCCTGTCACCCCTGCCTCAGTCACCAACTCTACCTGTCACCCCTGCCTTAGTCACCAACTCTACCTGCCTCAGTCACCCACTATGTCCATGTCACCCCTGCTTCAGTCACCCAATATGTCCATGTCACCCCTGCTTCAGTCACCCACTATCTCCCTTTCACCCCAGTTTCAGTCACCCACTATCTCCCTGTCACCCCTGCCTCAGTCATCTACTCTGTACTTGTCACCCCTGCCTCAGTCATCCACTATGTCCATATCACCCCTGCCTCAGTCACCCACTATGTCCATGTCACCCCTGCCTCAGTCACCCACTATCTCCCTGTCACCACTGCCTCACCAGTCACCCACTATTTCCCTGTCAACCCTGCCTTACTCGCCCACTATCTCCCTGTCACCCCTGCCTCAGTCACCCACTTAGTTTTTTTTTGTGGCGTGTGCTATCTCCATTTTTAATAAGGGAGAGGGTCCCAATGCATATTGTTGCACCTTGGCCCACCATTCTCTAGTTCCGCCTCTGCCCTTGTCTCTTTCTGTCTCTCTCGCTGCCCCTGGTTTCTCTGTCTCTCTCTTGCTGCCCCTGTTCTGTCTGTCTCTCTCTTGCTGCCCCTGGTCTGTCTGTCTCTCTCTTGCTGCCCCTGGTCTGTATGTCTGTCTCTTGCTGCCCCTGGTCTGTCTGTCTCTCTCTTGCTGCCCCTCGTCTGTCTGTCTCTCTCTCTCGCTGCTCCTGGTCTGTCTGTCTGTCTCTGTCTCGCTGCCCCTGGTCTGTTTGTCTCTCTCTCGCTGCCACTGGTCTGTTTGTCTCTCTCTCGCTGCCACTGGTCTGTCTGTCTCTCTCTCGCTGCCCCTCGTCTGTCTGTCTTTCTCTCGCTGCCCCTGGTCTGTCTGTCTCTTTCTTGCTGCCCCTGGTCTGTCTGTCTCTCTCTCTCTCACTGCCCCTGGTCTGTCTCTCTCGCTTAATGCACCTGGTCTGTGTGTGTGTGTGTGTGTGTGTGTGTGTGTGTGTGTGTCTCTGTCCCTGGTCTTTCTGTCTCCTCTCTCTCTCTTCCCCCATGTCTACCAGTATCTCTCTGGCCCTGGTCTCTCTCTGTCTCCCCATCTCTCTGTCTCCTACGTGTTCCAGTCTCTCTCTGGCCCTAGTCTGTCTCCCTCTCTCTCTCTCTCTGCCTCTGGCATGTTTCTGTCTCCTCCACCTCTCTCTCTCTCCCATGTCTTCCAGTGGCCTCTCTGGCCCTGTTCTCTGTCTCTCTGCCCCATGTCTCCCTTTCTTTCTGCCCATCATCTTTCACTGTCTCTGCCCCTGGTCTCTCTCTCCCCCATGTCTCCCTCTCGCTGTCTGGCCCAGGGCTCTGTTTCCCTCTCTCATGTCTCTTCTCACTGCCCCGGTCTCTCTCCCTCTCTCTCTGCTCCTGATCTCTCTCTCTCTCTCTCTCTCTCTCTCTCTTTCTTTCTCTCTCTCTCCTCCATCTCTCTCTGCCCCTGGTCTGTCTCTTGCTGCCCCTGATCTCTGTCTCTCTCTCTCTCACTATCCCTGGTCTCTCTCTGTCTCTATCTCTGTATCGGCCCATGGTCCCTCTCTGTTCCCCCTCTCTCTCCACATCTATCTCTGGCTCTGGTCTCTCTCTGCCCCTGGCCTCCATCTGTCTGTCTCTCTCTGCCCCTGGTCTCTGTCTCCCCCATGTCTCCCAGTCTCTTTGCCCCTGGTCTCTCTCTGTCTCCCCGTCTCTCTCTTCACCCATGTCTCCCAGTGTCTCTCTGGCCCTGGTCTCTCTCTGTCTCCTCCACCTCTCTCTCTCTCTTCCATGACTTCCAGTCTCTCTCTGCCCCTGGTCTCTCTGTCTCTGCCCCTGGTCTCACTCTGTCTCTTCCCCTGGTCCCTCTCTGTCTCTGCCACTGGTCCCTCTCTGTCTTTGCCACTGGTCCCTCTCTGTCTCTGCCCCTGGTCCCTCTCTGTCTCTCTCTTTTCCCCATATCTCCCTCTCTCTGTCTGGCACCTGGTCTCTGTCTCTCTCTGCTCCTAATGCCCCCCCCCCCTCTCTCTCTCTCTCTCTCTCTCTCTCTGTCTCCATCTCTCTCTCATGTCTCCATCTCACTCTGCCCCTGGTTTCTAATTCTCTTTCCAGTGTTTCTCTCTATCTCTCTGCCCCATGTGTCTCCCCCCTCTCTTTCTGCCCCATGTGTCTCTTTCAGTTACTCACCAAAACAGTGATTATGCCCCTCCCCAGCTGACCATGTCCCTTTTTTTCGGAAGTGCATGATATATATATTTCTCATACGTCCTAGAGGATGCTGGGGATGACATCAAGACCATGGGGTATAGACGGGATCCGCAGGAGACATGGGCACTATAAAGACTTTACATTGGGTGTGAACTGGCTCCTCCCTCTATGCCCCTCCTCCAGACCTCAGTTTTAGAAATGTGCCCAGGTCGACTGGATGCACTCTGTTTAGCTATACTGAGTTTCTCTGAAAAGACTTATGTTAGGTTTTTTATTTTCAGGGAGATCTGCTGGCATCAGACTCCCTGCTTCGTGGGACTGAGGGGGCAGAAGCAGAACCAACTTCCTCAGAGTTTCATGACTCTGCTTCTGGCTGACAGGACACCATTAGCTCCTGAAGGGAACTGAGCGCTAGCCTTGTCTAGATGCTCACTCCCACATCACGCCGTCACCCCCCTCACAGAGCCAGAAGTCAGAAGACAGGTGAGTATAAGAAGAATGATCTTCTATCAAGTAAGTGACGGCTGAGGTGCGACGCGGCTGGCGGGAGTGCTAAAACTGGCTAAAAGGGTGCATAAGTTGCCGCTGGCACAGCCCTACCCCTGCCAGTATAAATATTACAGTGTTTATATGAGTGTAAGGACGCGCCATTGCGGAGGCGGAGCTTCTTCCTCAGGCAGCCAGCACACTACTCAGTGCAATTTTCTCTCTCTCCTCAGGCTGCAGAGAACACGCTCGTCCTTTCCTCCACTTCTGTAAGGGGGGGGGACAAAGCGATTGTGGTGCATTTAATAGTGTGAATTACTGTTTAAAGGTGCTATTTGGCTGTGGACATTCTGTGTTCAAAGGGAATACTGGCCATGGGGTTGTGAACTGGCTGCTCCTATCCTGTGTCCCTCTGAAAGATTTTACTGTGGGTCTGTCCCCAAAATAAGTCCCAGTGTGTCTGTTGGTGTGCTGTACACGTGTGAGACATGTCTAAGGCAGGGAGTTCCTCCCCGAAGGAAGCCATTTTAGGGACACAGAGTTGTAATGTGGTGGCGCTACCGGCACACCAAGAGCCTGCATGGGTGAAAGAGATACGTGACAGTATGCATCTGATTAACCGTAGATTAGATAAGTCTGACTCTAAGGCTGCATGCTGGAGAAAATCTGTGGAAGATGTGATTTTTCAGGATGCTGTTATTCCTTATGCGGGCGGCCCCTCTGGGTCACATAAGAGACCATTTGCAAATGTTGTAAACACTGATACTGACACGGATTCTGACTCTTGTGTCGACGATAGTGAATCCAGAGAGATAGATCATAAATTGGCAAAAAATATACAATATATGATTGTGGCTATAAGGGACGTGTTGGAGGTTACAGAAACCACTCCTGTACCTCAGGAGAAGGTGTATTTATGTAAGGAAAAGAAGTCCAAAGTCACGTTTCCGCCTTCACACAAACTAAATGCTCTGTTTGAAGGGATGTGGGTGAATCCTGATAAAAAGATTTCGTATTCCCAAAAGGATTCACATAGCTTACCCTTTCCCGGCTGAGGACAGGAAAAAATGGGAGTCACCCCCTGTGTTAGACAGTTCACTTTCCAGGTTGACAAAGAAGGTAATTCTCCCTGCTCCTGGCATGGCTTCTCTTAAAGAGCCCGCAGACCGCAAAATGGAAAAAACATTGAAATCCGTTTATGTTACCAATGGTACACTGATTAGGCCCACTATTGCCTGCGCATGGGTGAGTCGCGCTATTGAAAAATGGTCCGAAAGCATCTCATCAGAAATTGACACGACTGATAAAGATGAGATACTCCTTAAGTTAGGGAATATCAAGGACGCTGCCGCCTACATGCAGGAAGCAATGAAGGATATTGGACTCTTGAGTTCACAGGCCGTTACCATGGCAGTATCGGCTAGGCGGGCATTGTCGATTCGCCAGTGGAACGCGGATGCAGATTCCAAAAGAAACATGGAGGCTCTCCCATATAAAGGTGAGGCCTTATTTGGCGATGGCCTGGATGCGTTAGTCTCGGCGGCTACCGCAGGTAAGTTATCATTTTTTCCCTCTTCGCCTTCATCGGCAAAAAAGACCTATCACCCACAAATGCAGTCCTTTCGACCCAATAAATACAAAAAGATGAGAGGTTCTCCCTTCTTTGCAGGTAGGGGAAGGGGAAAGAAGCTCATATCGGCTCCAGGTTCCCAGGAGCAGAAGTCTACACCTACTTCTACCAAATCCCCAGCATGACGCTGGAGCTCCCTTGCGGGAGGCCGCTCAGGTGGGGCATGTCTCAGACTCTTCAGCCAGGATTGGATTCTGTCTGGCCTGGATCCCTGGGTGTTGCAAATAGTATCCCAGGGGTACAAGCTGGAGTTTAAAGACGTTCCCCCATGCCGATTTTTCAAATCGACCTTGCCAGTTTCTCCATCAGAAATAGAAGCAGTAACTGCTGCAATCCAAAAATTACGTCAAGACCAGGTCATAGTCCTGGTACCGTTGTCACAACAAGGGCAGGGTTTTTATTCAAGCCTATTTGTGGATCCGAAGCCAGACGGCTCGGCCAGACCAATCCTAAATCTAAATGATCTGAATTGTTACCTAAAAAGGTTCAAGTTCAAGATGGAATCACTTCGGGCGGTGATTGCCAGTCTGGAGGAGGGGGACTACTTGGTGTCGGTGGATATAAAGGATGCTTACCTGCATGTTCCCATTTATCCTCTTTACCAGGCTTATCTGAGATTCGCGGTTCAGTATAGCCATTACCAATTTCAGACGTTACCTTTCGGACTCTCCACGGCGCCGAGGGTATTCACCAAGGTAATGGCGGAGATGATGGTTCTCCAGCGTCAGAGAGGAGTCAATATAATTCCTTATCTGGGCCACCTCCTGATAAAGGCGAGATCCAGGGAGCAGTTGTTACAAAACATATCACTCTCTCTGTCAATACTCCAACAACACGGGTAGATCATAAATTACCCAAAGTCACAGTTGGAACAGACGACAAGGTTGTCTTTCCTCGGGATGATTCAGGACACAGAAGTTCAGAGAGTATTTCTTCCGCTGGAAAAGGCTCTGGAAATCCAGAAAATGGTTAAACAGATATTGAAACCATCCAGTGTGTCGATCCATCAGTGCATTCGGTTGTTGGGGAAGATGGTGGTGGCCTACGAGACCATACAGTTTGGCAGGTTCCATGCCAGAGCATTCCAGTGGGACCTGTTGGACAAGTGGTCGGGGACACACCTACACATGCACAAAAAGATAATCCTGTCGTCAAAAACCAGGATTTCGCTCCTTTGGTGGTTACACAGCTCTCACCTACTAAAGGGACGCAGGTTCGGGATTCAGGACTGGGTCCTGGTAACCACGGATGCAAGTCTCTGAGGCTGGGGAGCAGTCTCTCAGGGAGAAAACTTCCAGAGACGTTGGTCCAACAGTTAGCCTGCCTTCACATAAATGTTCTGGAGCTAAGAGCCATTTACAACGGCCTTCAACAAGCGGTACATCTTCTACAAGATCATCCCGTGCAAATCCAGGCGGACAATGTAACAGCAGTCGCATACATAAACAGGCAGGGTGACAAGTCTTTGGGGATTTCGTCAATTAGACATGATGGCGTCTCGTCTCAACAAGAAGCTTCGGAGATACTGTTCCAGGTCGAGAGACCCTCAAGCAGTTGCAGTGGATACACTGGTGACCCAGTGGGTGTTTCCGTCAGTGTATGTCTTCCATCCACTTCCGCTGATCCCAAAAGTACTCAGGATCATAAGAAAAACAAGGGTTTCAGCAATCTTCATTGCCCCAGACTGGCCAAGGAGGGCTTGGTACCCAGATCTTAAGCAGTTACTCATAGGAGATCCTCGGCCTCTTCCTTTTCGAGAGGACCTGCTGCAGCAGGGGCCGTGTGTGTACTAAGACTTACCGCGACTACGTTTGACGGCATGGCTGTTGAGCGCCATATCTTAGCAGGTAGGGGTATTCCCGAGGAGGTCATCCCCACCCTTATTCAGGCCAGAAAGGGAGTAATGTCTAAACTTTACCACCGTATTTGGAGAAAATAGGTATCTTGGTGTGAATCCAAGAAAGCTCCTACGGAAGAGTTTCACTTAGGACCTTTTCTCCATTTTTTTCAGGATGGTGTGGAGGCGGACCTCCGATTGGCATCAATCAAGGTCCAGATTTTGGCCTTGTCAGTGTTCTTCCAGAAACAATTGGCCTCTCCTCCAGAGGTTCAGACCTTTGTGAAAGGGGTTCTGCACATCCATCACCCATTCGTGCCTCCAGTGGCACCACGGGACCTTAACGTGGTATTGCGGTTCCTTCAATCGGATTGATTTGAGCCTCTACAAAAGATAGAGCTGAAATTTCTCACTTGGAAAGTGGTGATGCTCTTGGCTTTGGCATCCGCAAGGCGGGTGTCTGAATTGGGGGCCTTGTCTCACAAGAGCCCTTACCTGATCTTCCATGAAGATAGGGCAGAGTTGAGGACTCGTTAACATTTTCTCCCGAAGGTGGTTTCATCTTTCCACATAAACCAACCTATTGTAGTGCCAGTAGTTACTGACACATTCACTGAGTCAAAATCTCTAGATGTGGTTAGAGCTTTGAAAATCTATGTTGCTTGAAAGGCTCGTATACGGAAAACAGAGACTCTATTTGTCCTGTACGATCACAACAAGATTGGCTGTCCTGCTTCCAAGCAGACTATTGCACGTTGGATTAGAAATACGATTCAGCAAGCTCATACTACGGCTGGATTGCTGTTACCGACGTCGGTAAAGGCCCACTCCACTAGGAAGGTGGGCTCATCCTGGGCAGCTGCCCGGGGGGTCTCGGCATTACAACTTTGCCGAGTAGCTACTTGGTCAGGGTCAAATACATTTGCTAAGTTCTACAAGTTTGACACCTTTGCCGATGAGGACCTCAAGTTTGGTTGATCGGTGCTGCAGAGTCATCCGCACTCTCCCGCCCGTACTGGAGCTTTGGTATAGACCCCATGGTCTTGATGTCATCCCCAGCATCCTCTAGGACGTATGAGAAAATAGGATTTTGATAACCTACCGGTAAATCCTTTTCTCCTAGTCCATAGAGGATGCTGGGCGCCCGTCCCAGTGCGTACTTTACCTGCAGTTTAGTTATTAGAATTACACAAGTTGTGTTATCTTGGTTTCAGCATGTTGCTGCATTTGGTTCATGCCTGTTGGCGTGTGTTATGTTGAATGCCATGTGTGCGGCATGGTTGAGGGTGTGAGTTGGTAGATATCTCACTACTAGTTAAGTAATTCCTTTCCTCGAAATGTCAGTCTCCCTGGGCACAGTTCCGACAACTGAGGTCTGGGGAGGGGCATAGAGGGAGGAGCCAGTTCACACCCAATGAAAAGTCTTTAGAGTGACCATGTCTCCTGCGGATCCCATCTATACCCCATGGTCTTGATGTCGTCCCCAGCATCCTCTACGGACTAGGAGAAAAGGATTTACCAGTAAGTTATCAAAATCCTATTTGGTGGGGGGGTGGGGGGGGGGCATTCTTCAACTTGCCCTGGGCACCAAAGACCCTAGTTATGTCTTGTCTTGGCATATATATATATATATATATATATATATATATATATATATATATATATAATGGATGCACATGTCCGATTTCAGAAAACTGCTGAATATCACTTAAACCAGAAAACTGTACTGCTGCTGGAAGTCAATCTTCCAGCATCCTCCAATCTTAGAGGAACCTCCTGGTCCCTCTGCAACCATGGCTTCTCACCCAGTGTGTCTCTGATCTCCGTGATCGGGAAGCCCAGTGGAGCTGGAGGAGGGCCCCCCCCCCCCCTTCCACCCTGCACTCTGCTGCTGTTGAAAAGAGAAGCAGCCACCTGGGAAATGGAAATACACAATGAGCTGCCCCCAGTGTATTCCCATTGGCTATTCCTCTCAGCAGCCACTGGGGAAATGTAAAAGCTGCAGAATGCTCTGCCCCAGTGGCGTGGTCTCGTTAAAATGTGCGTGGCCTCGCTGGAAAAGACTACCTTATACCCCAGTTTTTGGCCCTGCACCAACAGACCATGGCCACCACAGGGGGGGAAAAATGTCACCATATTAAGCCCCACACAATAATGCCCCCTGCACCATATTCCCCACACTGCAATGCCCGTAATACATTATGCCCTACAGTAAAGTTTCTGCAAGCTGGGCTTCATGCTCGTTGCTAGGGGTTTCATGGGTTGGGTGTCTCGCTCGTTGCCAGGGGGTTCATGCTCTGGGACGAGTGTCATACTCGTTGCCAGGGGTTTGTAATGCTTGTGGCCAGGGGTAATGCTTGTTGCCAGGGGTGTGTTATCGTTAAACATTTTAAAAAAAATCAAATGTTTATTCTTACAGTGAAATTTTACATTTCTGAATTTAATTTTTTTTTTAAAGCTATGAAATTCCATAGACAAAAAACCTTACGGTTTCACATGTCCCATTAAGGCTTCTTACACATGATCTGGCATTTCAGAAACCTGTTATAACTCTTCCACTCAAACTCCAAACAGCAATGAAATTCCGATCATTAAGGTTGACGCCTTAATGGACGTGTTCCTTGCACAATACAGATATGGTATGCCATCACAGCCTGTGGGTAAGTGCAGATTCAGCACTCTCACAGAGTGAGATTGCTGTCACTCACACAATGGTGGAGCTGCTCATTCACAGATTTGTGTGCTCATTGGAATACACACATGCAGTCTATGCAACTGAAGCTCTGAGTGGAAGACAAAGCTGCTTGGATGAGGTAAGAGTGGCGTGGATGGGGGGAGGAGACAGAGCAGTATGGATGAGGGGACAGAAATGTGTGGATAGGGGGAAGACTAAGCAGCACTGATGGGGGGACAAAGAAACACAGAAAACAGTGGTGCAGACGGGAGGAGGTAAGACAGAGTGCAACAGATGGGGAAGGAGTGGCACAGATGGTATTTGTATTGTGCAAGGAACACGTCCATTAAGGCGTCAGCCTTAATGATCGGAATTTCATTGCTTTTTGGAGTTTGAGTGGAAGAGTTACAACAGGTTTCTGAAATGTCAGATCATGTGTAAGAAGCCTTAATGGGACGTGTGAAACCGCAAGGTTTTTTGTCTATGGAATAAATATATATATATATATATATATATATATATATATATACACACTTCTCCAACACAGCACTGCACTCCACGGGACTCCTCTTACTTCAGTGTTTAATGGCAATGTAACAACAGCGGTATCACATCAACATGTTTCGAGGCATCAGCCTCTTCCTCAGGACATACCAGCAATGTAACCATTATAAGATAATCACCCTCACCGCAGCAATAAGAACAGTGGAGAACTGTAGATCAACTACTCAGCCATCCTGAGGAATCCTATTGTCTAGGCGAAATGTGTTGATATGCGTTGAAATGTATTGAAATGCGTTGAAATGCGCTGAAATGTGTCCATTCGGCCGCTCAGTGGCCGCATGGAAGGAGACACGAAGCAGCGGAGTCTGCCGGCAGACTACAGTCACCACCACTATACTGCCAACGAATGTGAGGATCTTCCTGCACGGACACCTCTACAAAGCAGAAGAGAGAAAAGGAATATGGTAGGCAGAGGCCCCACCACACTCTAACATTGTGCTAGCAATTAAGCAGAGAAATGGAAAAAGTTTCAATCACTTGCAGAGACTGCCTCTATATTGACTCTGATTTGATATTCCAGTCTAAGAAATGTAAAGACTAAATTACCAGTGGGGTAAAACGCAAAGCAGTGTGCCTACAGGTTTACATACATGTCTGTCTATGTGTTATATGTTTGTTTTGTGTACCGGTACTAGACAGATTTAATTCCAAGCACATATAGTGTATTTAATTATACACTTTTTACCACAAAATTTTTAAATACATTTTTCCTTTAAAACTTCATCAATATCTAATTGTGGACATTATTTATGGTTATGGATCATCACAGAACACTATTTTGAAATGTTTTAAGCTAATGGTGTGCTGAACACTTTTTTGCCACATCTATTCATTCTTAGTGGGATCCTATAGTATACCCACATTGTGTTTTATAGCAGCAACCAGTTTAAAAGAGCTGTTTGTAGTAATAGCGCAGTTCTTTACCTTCTCCATATATATATATATATATATACACTGCTCAAAAAAATAAAGGGAGCACTTAAACAACACAATGTAACTCCAAGTTAATCACACTTCTGTGAAATCAAACTGTCCACTTAGGAAGCAACACTGATTGACAATCAATTTCACATGCTGTTGTGCAAACGGAATAGACAACAGGTGGAAATTATAGGCAATTAGCAAGACACCCCCAATAAAGGAGTTGTTCTGCAGGTGGTGACCACAGACCGCTTCTCAGCTCCTATGCTTTCTAGCTGATGTTTTGGTCACTTTTGAAAGCTGGTGGTGCTTTCACTCTAGTGGTAGCATGAGACGGAGTCTACAACCCACACAAGTGGCTCAGGTAGTGCAGCTCATCCAGGATGGCACATCAATGCGAGCTGTGGCAAGAAGGTTTGCTATGTCTGTCAGCGTAGTGTCCAGAGCATGGAGGCGCTACCAGGAGACAGGCCAGTACATCAGGAGACGTGGAGGATGCCGTAGGAGGGCAACAACCCAGCAGCAGGACCGCTACCTCCGCCTTTGTACAAGGAGGAACAGGAGGAGCACTGCCAAAGCCCTGCAAAATGACCTCCAGCAAGCCACAAATGTGCATGTGTCTACTCAAACGATCAGAAACAGACTCCATGAGGGTAGTATTGTGCTTACAGCCCAACACCGTGCAGGACATTTGGCATTTGCCAGAGAACACCAAGATTGGCAAATTCGCCACTGGCGCCCTGTGCTCTTCACAGATAAAAGCAGGTTCTCACTGAGCACATGTGACAGACATGACAGAGTCTGGAGACGCCAAGGAGAATGTTCTGCTGCCTGCAACATCCTCCGGTTTGGCAGTGGGTCAGTAATGGTGTGGGTGGCATTTCTTTGGGGGGGCCGCACAGCCCTCCATGTGCTTGCCAAAGGTAGCCTGACTGCCATTAGGTACCGAGATGAGATCCTCAGACCCCTTGTCAGACCATATGCTGGTGCAGTTGGCCCTGGGTTCCTCCTAATGCAAGACAATGCTAGACCTCATGTGGCTGGAGTGTGTCAGCAGTTCCTGTAAGACGAAGGCATTGATGCTATGGACTGGCCCACCCGTTCCCCAGACCTGAATCCAATTGAGCACATCTGGGACAACATGTCTCGCTCCGTCCACCAATGCCACGTTGCACCACAGACTGTCCAGGAGTTGGCGGATGCTTTAGTCCAGCTCTGGGAGGAGATCCCTCAGGAGACCATCCGCCACCTCATTAGGAACATGCCCAGGCGTTGTAGGGAGGTCATACAGGCACGTGGAGGCCACACACACTACTGAGCCTCATTTTGACTTGTTTTAAGGACATGACATCAAAGTAGTATCAGCCTGTAGTGTGTTTTTCCACTTTAATTTTGAGCGTGACTCCAAATCCAGACCTCCATGGGTTAATACATTTGATTTCCATTGATAATTTTTGTGTGATTTTGTTGTCAGCACATTCAACTATGTAAAGAACAAAGTATTTAATAAGAATATTTCATTCATTCAGATCTAGGATGTGTTATTTTAGTGTTCCCTCTATTTTTTTGAAATAGATAGATAGATAGAAAGATAGATAGATAGATAGATAGATAGATAGATAGATAGATAGATAGATAGATAGATAGATACAAAACCGGGCAGCGTGGCAGGGAGCAGCGTGGAGGACTCTTACATACACCAGGTATTTAAGCACTTTATTATATGTATGCATTTATCCTGACGAAGGGGCTGCGACCCCGATACGTAGATTGATTATGCTACAATAAAAACACCGTTTTCATCACTTGAATTAAGTCTCCCAGTGCCGCTTGTATGGAGGTTCTATATATATATATATAGATATATACAGATAGATAGATAGATTTCTGTGGGGTCCGGCACTCACTAATACTGTTGTTTTTGTCCTCGTTGCCTTCCGCAAATGCAGCCAAACTGCTGGACATGGAGAGATATTCGGCGGCACTCAGGAGAGTAAGAAACACAAACACAGCCACTTAAAGCAAACCAACATTTCAATGCTATCGCACTGCCCTGACGAAAATGCGATAGTTTTAAAACGTTGGTTTGCTTTAAGTGGCTGCGTTTGTGTTTCTTACTCTCCTGAGTGCCGCCGAATATCTCTCTCTCGCTATATATATATATATATATATATATATATATATACATACATACACCCATCCGATTCCAATTTCCCAACAATTATATCATTGCCTCCTATTTTTAGGAGCAATGCTACCCACTAAACTTGTATAAATTTAACATGTTAAAATAAAAAAGAGAAATAATTGTATTGATGTGGTGCACTGAAGATAGAAGATAGAATGTGTAATTAAAATACTCAGTTGCTTATTGCAGTACTAAGAATATTCTTACCTCAAGTTATCTTTACTTTGTTGTTTTTCTTTCCATTGCATCAAAGCCTTCTCCAGATTTTGGTGTAGAACGTTAGCCTAAAGATGAGGAGACTCAGTGAGGTAGCTAACGAGTATTGTTCATACTGTATTCGATATTATCTTATAGTTACTTACTGGTTTTTCATCACACTGAAAGAGCAAAACACTGGTGTGCCCTGGTTTCTGTACTGTAACTACAAGTATAGAATTATAAGGAGGACGTCCCAACACAGAGCGACAGCTTTCTATATCTTCCAGGGAGACACTTTCCAGACTGTCCTGTGAAATATGATTGATATAGTTATTATATCTTTCTACAGTATATCTTTTTATGTTGTGAAAAAAAATCTTCTCTGGTATCAGATACTGTATATTTCCTGGTATCATGATAATGTTATATTGAAATTAATAAGGGTCTGTCAATTATTTAATGTGTTTCTGCCTTTGAATCTGTTATTAAAACCTAAAGTATTTTGGAACATACACTACAGTACATGTATTATTATTACCATTATTAAATTTTATTTATAAGGCACCACAAGTGTTTCATAGCACCGTACAAAGGGCAGGGATAGTACAGGGAGACAGAACTTAACATTACAGTAAATAAATAACAAAAATGGAGTACAGGTAAAAAAGCACCACACATTCTCAATACATAATACTGCTTAGATGTAATATCGAAGGAGCAATCAGCATACTACTAGGGGCTGGCAGCCATAGACAGAGATGAGCCTTTACCAGTTGGAGAAAATGTGGGTAAAGATGGAGAGAACTGTGAGTGAAATGTGTAGAGAAGAGGGCTTTGAAAACAAGAGGAAAGAGGGCCCTGTTCTGAGGAGCTAACAATCTAGTGGGAAGGGGCAAAAGACAGATGACATGAGGTGCAAGCAAGCGGGAGGTAGCCTGATGGCAGGATTTAAGCAAAGCAGAGATGGTCAAGGCATGAGGCAGGTAGATGATGGAGCAGCCTCAGGACTAGGTTATGCATCGGAAGGGAATAATTTGATGAATAGGTGGGTTCTCAGTGCCTGTTTGAAGCTCTGCAAAGTCAGGAAGAGTCTTATGAGCGTGGGAGTGTGTTCCACTGGAGGGGTGCAGCAAAGGACAAATCTTGAACTAGAGCATGGAAAGCAGTGACCAGGGGAGAAAGATAGGAGTGAGTGAGGCCAGTGAGGAGAACGTTGCAGTAGCCAAGTCGTGAGATAACCAGTGAGTGGATGATAAGTTTAGTTGCACTCTGGGAGAGAAAGGGCCTGATGCGAGCTATGTTGCATAGCTGGAACCGACAGGCTTGCACCAGTGCTTGGATGTGGGGTGCAAAGTAGAGGGAAAAGTCAAGGGTAACGCCCAAGCAGCTGAGTTGTGGAATGGGGGAGATGATGGTGTGTCAACAGAGATATTGGTAGGGGGTGTTACTCTGACTGGGGGAAAGAAAATGAGTTCAGATTTGTCCAAGTTGAGCTTCAGAGAGACTCCAGGAGGCGATGGCAGAGGATGATAGATCAGGAGAGAAGAGGTAGAGTTGTGTTTCATCAGCATAGAGGTGGTATTGAAGGCCAAAGGAGTTAATGAGCGCACCCAGGGAAGAGGTGTACAGGGAGAACAGAAGGGGGCCAAGGACAGTACCCTGAGGGATAACAGCAGGAAGGAAGGAAAGTTGTGAGGTGGTGTCGGAGGCAGACCCGCGAAGGAGCGGTTAGTGAGGTAAGAGATAAACCAGTCAAGGACAGTGCTAGAGAGGCCAATGTTTTAGAGTGTGCGGAGGAGGAAAGGATGATCCAGTGTCGAAGGCAGCAGAGAGGCCCAGAAGAATAAGCAAAGAGAAGTGGCCCCTGGATTTGGCCAAAAGCAGGTCATTGGTGACTTTCACCAGGGCATTCTCAGTGGACTGGAGTGGGTGAAAGACAGATTCTAGTGGCTCAAGAATGGAGTTGTCAGAGAGGTAGCTGGTGAGATGTACTGCATGTCTCATTAGGTTGACCTTTGTTAACTCATCTACTGAAAAAGAAAATTTTCCTGACATCCTGGCTTATTACTGATGACAAAAAACTGAATATAACCAAAGATGGTAAATGCTAATTTTCTAACCATATTATTATCTTGAAAATTCATAAATGTGTATTTGGTTAGTGCTAACTGCAACAAGACTTGTGGAGCTGTATCCTCAATTCCTGTAAAATATAAATCTACTGGCAAGATTTATGGGAAGATTTATCAAAGTTTTGGAGCGAGATTATGTGGAGAGAGATAAAGGGCCTAATTCAGTAAGGATTGCAAATTCTGCTAATTAGCAGAATTTGCAATCCTTTTCCTAGCATGCTGGCGGCTGCCCATCGCAGAGCAAGGCCACGCAGCATGCTGAACGCCGCCTCCCCACTTGATGAAGCACAAATTGCAATCGCCTCGCAATTTCTGCTTAATCGTAGAAATTAGTGAAGCCTCCTGCCGCCCCTGACACTCCCCCGTTTGTCCGTCTCTGTCCACCATTCACGCCGCATCGCCTCTGCAATGGTCTGTCTCCTCCCTGGAAACGTAGCGTTGCCTGCTCCGCGACCACCTCTGCCTGACTGACAGGCAGAGGTGATCGCATTTTCTGCGGCTTCTCCACAGAAAGTGTGGGCACATGCGCAGGACGGGCGCTGTGCATGCACCAGCAGGGCGATTGTAAATATTACGGTTGGATCACGATTTGTTATCCAACCTGAATTAGCCACAAAGTATCAACCAGTTAGCCCCTTCATTGTCATGGCAGATAGAAGTTGATTGGCTGTTACTTTATCTCTCCCCCCCATAATTTGCATTAATATACCAAAAAAATAAAGCACACAAAGACATAAAGTATATTTCACTTTAAAATGCGTACATGTATAATGTAAATCATAGTAGCTGACCTCCTAGCTGCCCCCTTCACCAGTTTGACACATTGGGAGTTAGTGCGTGGAAGGGAGTGGCTTACAGGACCGAATTAACAATGGGGTGGGTAAAGCTCGAGCTCCAGGCCACCCCATGAAAGTATGCTCCCAGGCTCCACTGCAGTGTTACAAAAAAATAAATTTTCCTGTCACCACCAACAGACCAGCTCACTCATCTCCTCCTAGGTGCCTGATACACTACCCATTCACGCCTTCATCGGGTCCCCGATCGCTCCTAAGGGACTGACACCTGAAGCTCTGCCCAAAGAGTTGCCTGAAGCCCCACCCACTCACTCCTATCCATCCCTCAGCAACTGAAGATAGCACTGGCAGACAGGTATTGAAATGAGAAAAGTCATTGCAGGGGACGATCTGCCTACAACAGAAGGAAAGGCAGCTGGCACTGGCTGTGAGGAGAAACCAACCTGCCAGGAGTTCCTTCCAACAGGTCAATGAAATGTCTGACCCCTGTGTATTTATGTACTGTATGTAAATGTGTGTGTGTGTATATATATATATATATATATATATATATATGTAAATGTGTATATGTATGTAAATGTGTATATGTATGCATTTGAGTGATATATCTATCTATCTATCTATCTATCTATCTATATTGAAGAACAATAGATGCAGGGGCGCACAGGTAGCACTAGGACAATGCACTACCAATGCACGTGGTGCTTGGAAAACACATAAATAGTGAAATTTGAGTAAGTAGATAAAGGGGCGCCTTCTAGTGTCTAGAAAAATTGTATACGGTGTATACCCAGTGTGAGTAGGAAATGGTCACTACTTATCAGGAACGCAAATTTTCCTTCGGTCGTGAGACCAGTATTGGAGAATAAAAAAGATAAAAGAAATATAACATAGCGCGTACAGTTTTCATGCAATTTTCATACCATGGTTCAACATTAAACCAATTGTATATAAAAAACCTTGTAAGGATATGCAAATCCCATAATTTAAAATCCACAGCCAGGGATAATTAAAAGGTTTTTCACAAATGTTTAATACAACACATAAAAACAAATGGTAAAAATGCAAGCGTACAGGATAAAAAGTAAATCAAGCTTATCTATCCTTATAGGAAAATGGGTACATCTAGCTTTCCATAGGTATCTGTAGAAATTGTAACAATGCAAACGTACAAGAAATAAATATTAAAAGGCTTATCTGTCCATAAAAGAGGTTCAGGTACAGCAGCCCCAACGCGTTTCGTCAGTAGTTAGACTTCATCATGGGGATAAGGTCAGTGAGCAATGGAGCTCAATTTATACCTACAGGGAAAATGGAATCCCAGCACATGGCTAGGTAATTGGTGACATCACTTCCTGTGAGGAAAATTTACTGTGAAGGATGTATCTGTTGAATGCAGCTTTAATCAATCACATAAGTTTAATGCTTCTTCTCTAGTAGAAAGCATAGAGTAGCACAATATACTTATATTTTAAACAACAAGTTGTTGGCTGAGAAGGTGCTGTGTAGCATGTGGTGGAACGCACGCTGGAACGCATATCTGCTCCCTGGTGCGCTTCGTCGCAGAATGTCACTTCCGGTATTACGAGTGGCGCTTCTGCCAGCCAGTGGAGCGCATTGTGAACCTCATCGTCATACTAATGACGATGCGAGTGTGCAGGGAACTAAGTGGAGCTGGTGGGGCGCACAATGTATAATACAATAGAACGCAAGGAAGTTGAAAGGGAATGTTAGCATATATCCTGCAGCCTGCCCCCATAAAAGAGGCTAGTGAGGACCTAATTCTGATATATTGATCCATACAATAAATATGGGAAAAATAAGATTTTACTTACCGGTAAATCTATTTCTCGTAGTCCGTAGTGGATGCTGGGGACTCCCTAAGGACCAGGGGGGAATAGACGGGCTCCGCAGGAGACATGGGCACTTTAAGAAAGAATTTAGATTCTGGTGTGCTCTGGCTCCTCCCTCTATGTCCCTCCTCCAGACCTCAGTTAGAGGAACTGTGCCCGGAAGAGCTGACAGTATATAGGAAAGGATTTTGGTAATCCAGGGCAAGATTCATACCAGCCACACCAATCACACCGTATAACTTGAGATAAACATACCCAGTCAACAGTATGAACAACAACAGAGCAACAGGTCCACCCTGATGCAACCATAACATAACCCTTATTTAAGCAATAACTATATACAAGCATTGCAGAAGAAGTCCGTACTTGGGACGGGCGCCCATCATCCACTACGGACTACGAGAAATAGATTTAACGGTAAGTAAAATCTTATTTTCTCTAACGTCCTAGTGGATGCTGGGGACTCCGCATGGGGATTATACCAAAGCTCTCAAACGGGCGGGAGAGTGCGGATGACTCTGCAGCACCGATTGAGCAAACACAAGGTCCTCCTCGGCCAGGGTATCAATCTTGTAGAACTTTGCAAAAGTGTTTGAACCTGACCAAGTAGCCGCTCGGCAAAGTTGTAATGCCGAGACCCCTCGGGCAGCCGCCCAAGAAGAGCCCACCTTCCTAGTGGAATGGGCCTTAACTGATTTTGCCAGCGGCAATCCAGCCGCCGAATGAGCCTGCTGAATCGTGTTACAGATCCAGTGAGCAATAGTCTGCTTTGAAGCAGGAGCACCAAGCTTGTTGGAAGCATACAGTATAAACAAAGACTCTGTTTTCCTGACCCTAGCCGTTCTGGCTACATAAACCTTCAGAGCCCTGACTACATCAAGCAACTCGGAATCCTCCATGTCCGTAGTAGCCACAGGCACCACAATAGGTTGGTTTATATGAAAGGATGAAACCACTTTCGACAGAAATTGTGGACGGGTCCGCAATTCTGCTCTATCCACATGGAAAACCAGATAGGGGCTTTTATGTGACAAAGCTGCCAACTCTGACACACGCCTAGCCGAAGCCAAGGCTAATAGCATGACCACCTTCCACGTGAGATATTTCAACTCCACCGTTTTGAGTGGTTCAAACCAGTGGGATTTCAGGAAACTCAACACCACGTTAAGATCCCAAGGTGCAACTGGAGGCACAAAGGGGGCTGAATATGCAGCACTCCCTTTACAAACGTCTGAACTTCAGGTAGAGAAGTCAACTCCTTTTGAAAGAAAATGGATAGGGCCGAAATCTGGACCTTAATGGACCCCAATTGTATGCCCAAATTCACTCCTGACTGTAGGAAGTAACGGAAACGGCCCAGCTGGAATTCCTCCGTAGGGGCATTCCTGGCCTCACACCAAGCAACTTATTTTCGCCATATACGGTGATAATGTTGAGCTGTCACGTCCTTCCTAACCTTTATCAGCGTAGGAATTAGTGATGAGCACCGGAAATTTTTCGGGTTTAGTGTTTTGGTTTTGGGTTCGGTTCCGCGGCCGTGTTTTGGGTTCGAACGCGTTTTGGCAAAACCTCACCGAATTTTTTTTGTCGGATTCGGGTGTGTTTTGGATTCGTTTTTTTTTTTTCAAAAAACCCTAAAAAACAGCTTAAATCATAGAATTTGGGGGTCATTTTGATCCCAAAGTATTATTAACCTCAATAACCATTATTTCCACTCATTTTCAGTCTATTCTGAAAAACCTCACACCTCACAATATTATTTTTAGTCCTAAAATTTGCACCGAGGTCGCTGGATGACTAAGCTCAGCGACCCAAGTGGCCGACACAAACACCTGGCCCATCTAGGAGTGGCACTGCAGTGTCACGCAGGATGGCCCTTCCAAAAAACACTCCCCAAACAGCACATGACGCAAAGAAAAAAAGAGGCGCAATGAGGTAGCTGTGTGAGTAAGATAAGCGACCCAAGTGGCCGACACAAACACCTGGCCCATCTAGGAGTGGCACTGCAGTGTCACGCAGGATGGCCCTTCCAAAAAACACTCCCCAAACAGCACATGACGCAAAGAAAAAAAGAGGCGCAATTAGGTAGCTGTGTGAGTAAGATAAGCGACCCAAGTGGCCGACACAAACACCTGGCCCATCTAGGAGTGGCACTGCAGTGTCACGCAGGATGGCCCTTCCAAAAAACACTCCCCAAACAGCACATGACGCAAAGAAGAAAAAAAAGAGGCGCAATGAGGTAGCTGTGTGAGTAAGATAAGCGACCCAAGAGGCCGACACAAACACCTGGCCCATCTAGGAGTGGCACTGCAGTGTCACGCAGGATGGCCCTTCCAAAAAACACTCCCCAAACAGCACATGACGCAAAGAAAAAAAGAGGCGCAATGAGGTAGCTGTGTGAGTAAGATAAGCGACCCAAGTGGCCGACACAAACACCTGGCCCATCTAGGAGTGGCACTGCAGTGTCACGCAGGATGGCCCTTCCAAAAAACACTCCCCAAACAGCACATGACGCAAAGAAAAAAAGAGGCGCAATAAGGTAGCTGTGTGAGTAAGATAAGCGACCCAAGTGGCCGACACAAACACCTGGCCCATCTAGGAGTGGCACTGCAGTGTCACGCAGGATGGCCCTTCCAAAAAACACTCCCCAAACAGCACATGACGCAAAGAAAAAAAAGGCGCAATTAGGTAGCTGTGTGAGTTAGATAAGCGACCCAAGTGGCCGACACAAACACCTGGCCCATCTAGGAGTTGCACTGCAGTGTCACGCAGGATGGCCCTTCCAAAAAACACTCCCCAAACAGCACATGACGCAAAGAAAAAAAAAAAGAGGCGCAATGAGGTAGCTGTGTGACTAAGATAAGCGACCCAAGTGGCCGACACAAACACCTGGCCCATCTAGGAGTGGCACTGCAGTGTCACGCAGGATGGCCCTTCAAAAAACTAGTCCCCAAACAGCACATGACGCAAAGAAGAAAAAAAAGAGGCGCAATGAGGTAGCTGTGTGACTAAGCTAAGCGACCCTAGTGGCCGACACAAACACCTGGCCCATCTAGGAGTGGCACTGCAGTGTCACGCAGGATGGCCCTTCCAAAAAACACCCCCCAAACAGCACATGACGCAAAGAAAAATGAAAGAAAAAAGAGGTGCAAGATGGAATTGTCCTTGGGCCCTCCCACCCACCCTTATGTTGTATTAACAGGACATGCACACTTTAACCAACCCATCATTTCAGTGACAGGGTCTGCCACACGACTGTGACTGAAATGACGGGTTGGTTTGGACCCCCACCAAAAAAGAAGCAATTAATCTCTCCTTGCACAAACTGGCTCTACAGAGGCAAGATGTCCACCTCATCATCATCCTCCGATATATCACCGTGTACTTCCCCCTCCTCACAGATTATCAATTCGTCCCCACTGGAATCCACCATCTCAGCTCCCTGTGTACTTTGTGGAGGCAATTGCTGCTGGTGAATGTCTCCACGGAGGAATTGATTATAATTCATTTTAATGAACATCATCTTCTCCACATTTTCTGGATGTAACCTCGTACGCCGATAGCTGACAAGGTGAGCGGCGGCACTAAACACTCTTTCGGAGTACACACTTGTGGGAGGGCAACTTAGGTAGAATAAAGCCAGTTTGTGCAAGGGCCTCCAAATTGCCTCTTTTTCCTGCCAGTATAAGTACGGACTGTCTGACGTGCCTACTTGGGGAGAGAATCATATGCAGTGACAGTAGACGACATGTCCGTAATCGTTGTCAGGTCCTTCAGTCCGGACCAGATGTCAGCATCAGCAGTCGCTCCAGACTGCCCTGCATCACCGCCAGCGGGTGGGCTCGGAATTCTGAGCCTTTTCCTCGCACCCCCAGTTGCGGGAGAATGTGAAGGAGGAGATGTTGACAGGTCGCGTTCCGCTTGAATTGACAATTTTGTCACCAGCAGTTCTTTGAACCCCAGCAGACTTGTGTCTGCCGGAAAGAGAGATCCAAGGTAGGTTTTAAATCTAGGATCGAGCACGGTGGCCAAAATGTAGTGCTCTGATTTCAACAGATTGACCACCCGTGAATCCTTGTTAAGCGAATTAAGGGCTCCATCCACAAGCCCCACATGCCTAGCGGAATCGCTCTGTGTTAGCTCCTCCTTCAATGTCTCCAGCTTCTTCTGCAAAAGCCTGATGAGGGGAATGACCTGACTCAGGCTGGCAGTGTCTGAACTGACTTCACGTGTGGCAAGTTCAAAAGGTTGCAGAACCTTGCACAACGTTGAAATCATTCTCCACTGCGCTTGAGACAGGTGCATTCCACCTCCTATATCGTGCTCAGTTGTATAGGCTTGAATGGCCTTTTGCTGCTCCTCCAACCTCTGAAGCATATAGAGGGTTGAATTCCACCTCGTTACCACTTCTTGCTTCAGATGATGGCAGGGCAGGTTCAGGCATTTTTGGTGGTGCTCCAGTCTTCTGTACGTGGTGCCTGTACGCCGAAAGTGTCCCGCAATTCTTCTGGCCACCGACAGCATCTCTTGCACGCCCCTCTCGTTTTTTAAATAATTCTGCACCACCAAATTCAAGGTATGTGCAAAACATGGGACGTGCTGGAATTTGCCCAGATTTAATGCACACACAATATTGCTGGCGTTGTCCGATGCCACAAATCCACAGGAGAGTCCAATTGGGGTAAGCCATTCTGCGATGATCTTCCTCAGTTGCCGTAAGAGGTTTTTAGCTGTGTGCGTATTCTGGAAAGCGGTGATACAAAGCGTAGCCTGCCTAGGAAAGAGTTGGCGTTTGCGAGATGCTGCTACTGGTGCCGCCGCTGCTGTTCTTGCGGCGGGAGTCCATACATCTACCCAGTGGGCTGTCACAGTCATATAGTCCTGAGCCTGCCCTGCTCCACTTGTCCACATGTCCGTGGTTAAGTGGACATTGAGTACAACTGCATTTTTTAGGACACTGGTGAGTCTTTTTCTGAGGTCTGTGTACATTTTCGGTATCGCCTGCCTAGAGAAATGGAACCTAGATGGTATTTGGTACCGGGGACACAGTACCTCCAACAAGTCTCTAGTTGGCTCTGCAGTAATGATGGATACCGGAACCACGTTTCTCACCGCCCAGGATGCCAAGGCCTCAGTTATCCGCTTTGCAGTAGGATGACTGCTGTGATATTTCATCTTCCTCGCAAAGGACTGTTGGACAGTCAATTGCTTGGTGGAAGTAGTAAAAGTGGTCTTACGAGTACGACTTCCCCTCTGGGATGACCATCGACTCCCAGCAGCAACAACAGCAGCGCCAGCAGCAGTAGGCGTTACACGCAAGGATGCATCGGAGGAATCCCAGGCAGGAGAGGACTCGTCAGAATTGCCAGTGACATGGCCTGCAGGACTATTGGCATTCCTGGGGAAGGAGGAAATTGACACTGAGGGAGTTGGTGGGGTGGTTTGCGTGAGCTTGGTTACAAGAGGAAGGGATTTACTGGTCAGTGGACTGCTTCCGCTGTCGCCCAAAGTTTTTGAACTTGTCACTGACTTATGATGAATGCGCTGCAGGTGACGTATAAGGGAGGATGTTCCGAGGTGGTTAACGTCCTTACCCCTACTTATTACAGCTTGACAAAGGCAACACACGGCTTGACAAATGTTGTCCGCATTTCTGTTGAAATACTTCCACACCGAAGAGCTGATTTTTTGGGTATTTTCACCAGGCATGTCAATGGCCCTATTCCTCCCACGGACAACAGGTGTCTCCCCGGGTGCCTGACTTAAACAAACCACCTCACCATCAGAATCCTCCTGGTCAATTTCCTCCCCAGCGCCAGCAACACCCATATCCTCCTCATCCTGGTGTACTTCAACACTGACATCTTCAATCTGACTATCAGGAACTGGACTGCGGGTGCTCCTTCCAGCACTTGCAGGGGGCGTGCAAATGGTGGAAGGCGCATGCTCTTCACGTCCAGTGTTGGGAAGGTCAGGCATCGCAAACGACACAATTGGACTCTCCTTGTGGATTTGTGATTTCGAAGAACGCACAGTTCTTTGCTGTGCTTTTGCCAGCTTAAGTCTTTTCATTTTTCTAGCAAGAGGCTGAGTGCTTTCATCCTCATGTGAAGCTGAACCACTAGCCATGAACATAGGCCAGGGCCTCAGCCGTTCCTTGCCACTCCGTGTGGTAAATGGCATATTGGCAAGTTTACGCTTCTCCTCAGACGCTTTTAATTTTGATTTTTGGGTCATTTTTTTACTGATCTTTTGTGTTTTGGATTTTACATGCTCTGTACTATGACATTGGGCATCGGCCTTGGCAGACCACGTTGATGGCATTTCATCATCTCGGCCATGACTAGTGGCAGCAGCTTCAGCACGACGTGGAAGTGGATCTTGATCTTTCCCTATTTTTTTAACCTCCACATTTTTGTTCTCCATATTTTAATGCGCACAACTAAAAGGCACCACAGGTATACAATGTAGATGGATGGATATACTAGTATACTTTATGTATGTCGACGAGTGACGACACAGAGGTAGGTACAGCAGTGGCCTACCGTACTGCTATATACAGTATAATGGACCTGGTGGACACTGTCAGCAGACTGCGTTTATAGTATAAAGAAAAAAAGACACCACAGGTATACAATGTAGATGGATGGATAGTATACTTTATGTATGACGACGAGTGACGACACAGAGGTAGGTACAGCAGTGGCCTACTGTACTGCTATATACAGTATAATGGACCTGGTGGACACTGTCAGCAGACTGCGTTTATAGTATAAAGAAAAAAAGACACCACAGGTATACAATGTAGATGGATGGATAGTATACTTTACGTATGACGACGAGTGACGACACAGAGGTAGACACAGAGGTAGGTACAGCAGTGGCCTACCGTACTGCTATATACAGTATAATGGACCTGGTGGACACTGTCAGCAGACTGCGTTTATAGTATAAAGAAAAAAAAGACACCACAGGTATACAATGTAGATGTATGGATATATTAGTATACTTTATGTATGTCAACGAGTGACGACACAGAGGTAGGTACAGCAGTGGCCTACCGTACTGCTATATACAGTATAATGGACCTGGTGGACACTGTCAGCAGACTGCGTTTATAGTATAAAGAAAAAAAGACACCACAGGTATACAATGTAGATGGATGGATAGTATACTTTACGTATGACGATGAGTGACGACACAGAGGTAGGTACAGCAGTGGCCTACCGTACTGCTATATACAGTATAATGGACCTGGTGGACACTGTCAGCAGACTGTGTTTATAGTATAAAGAAAAAAAAGACACCACAGGTATACAATGTAGATGTATGGATATACTAGTATACTTTATGTATGTCGACGAGTGACGACACAGAGGTAGGTACAGCAGTGGCCTACCGTACTGCTATATACAGTATAATGGACCTGGTGGACACTGTCAGCAGACTGCGTTTATAGTATAAAGAAAAAAGACACCACAGGTATACAATGTAGATGGATGGATAGTATACTTTATGTATGACGACGAGTGACGACACAGAGGTAGGTACAGCAGTGGCCTACCGTACTGCTATATACAGTATAATGGACCTGGTGGACACTGTCAGCAGACTGCGTTTATAGTATAAATAATAAAAAGATACCACAGGTATACAATGTATATGGATGGATATACTAGTATACTTTATGTATGTCGACGAGTGACGACACAGAGGTAGGTACAGCAGTGGCCTACCATACTGCTATATACAGTATAATGGACCTGGTGGACACTGTCAGCAGACTGCGTTTATAGTATAAAGAAAAAAATACACCACAGGTATACAATGTAGATGGATGGATAGTATACTTTATGTATGACGACGAGTGACGACACAGAGGTAGGTACAGCAGTGGCCTACCGTACTGCTATATACAGTATAATGGACCTGGTGGACACTGTCAGCAGACTGCGTTTATAGTATAAAGAAAAAAAGACACCACAGGTATACAATGTAGATGGATGGATAGTATACTTTATGTATGACGACGAGTGACGACACAGAGGTAGGTACAGCAGTGGCCTACCGTACTGCTATATACAGTATAATAGACCTGGTGGATACTGTCAGCAGACTGCGTTTTTAGTATAAAGAAAAAAAGACACCACAGGTATACAATGTAGATGGATGGATAGTATACTTTATGTATGACGACGAGTGACAACACAGAGGTAGGTACAGCAGTGGCCTACCGTACTGCTATATACAGTATAATGGACCTGGTGGACACTGTCAGCAGACTGTGTTTATAGTATAAAGAAAAAAAGACACCACAGGTATACAATGTAGATGGATGGATAGTATACTTTATGTATGACGACGAGTGACGACACAGAGGTAGGTACAGCAGTGGCCTACCGTACTGCTATATACAGTATAATGGACCTGGTGGACACTGTCAGCAGACTGTGTTTATAGTATAAAGAAAAAAAAGACACCACAGGTATACAATGTAGATGTATGGATATACTAGTATACTTTATGTATGTCGACGAGTGACGACACAGAGGTAGGTACAGCAGTGGCCTACCGTACTGCTATATACAGTATAATGGACCTGGTGGACACTGTCAGCAGACTGCGTTTATAGTATAAAGAAAAAAAGACACCACAGGTCTACAATGTAGATGGATGGATAGTATACTTTATGTATGACGACGAGTGACGACACAGAGGTAGGTACAGCAGTGGCCTACCATACTGCTATATACAGTATAATGGACCTGGTGGACACTGTCAGCAGACTGCGTTTATACTTATAGTATAAAGAAAAAAAGACACCACAGGAGTGTTTTTCAGGCAGTCAAACGTATACTGGTGGTCACTGTCAGCAAAACTGTGCACTGTACTCCTGCTATAGCTGCTCCCCAGTCTCCCCCACAATTAAGCAGTGTGAGCACTCAGCACAGTCAGATATATCATGCAGCACACTGAGGCTGAGCACAGATATGGTATGGAGCGTTTTTTTCAGGCAGAGAACGGATAGCAAAACTCTGCACTGTACTCCTCCTAACAGCTGCTCCCCAATCCTCCCCACAATAAGCTAAGCATAAGCAATCAGATCAACTGTAAGTGTATATAATTAATTATTATCAACTATATAAACGGAGAGGACGCCAGCCACGTCCTCTCCCTATCAATCTCAATGCACATGTGAAAATGGCGGCGACGCGCGGCTGCTTATATAGAATCCGAATCTCGCGAGAATCCGACAGCGGGATGATGACGTTCGGGCGCGCTCGGTTTACCCGAGCCACACGGGAGAATCCGAGCACGGCTCGGACCCGTGTAAAAAGGCTGAAGTTCGGGGGGGTTCGGTTTCCGAGAAACCGAACCCGCTCATCACTATTATATAGGAGATATTGTAACATACTAAAGTGCAAGGAGTGATATTTAAAGTGCCTAGACATGTGGTTTAGATAAATTATATAAAAAATGTATATATATATGAAAATATAAAAATATATGTAAATGTTCTCTTATAAAAATGGAGCAATTTAAAATTACTCATTGAATCCCAGCGGTGCCATTGTTTGAAGCTCAAAAATTCAGAACTTTTCTCTTTTGGATAGTTTGTTCAATATATCTCCTCCTCTTTCACCCGATTTTACTTGTTCGTTTGCTTTAAATGTCAGGTCCTCGGGATTAGAGTTGTGTTTTTCTTTGAAATGTTTTGAAACGGCATGGTTTTCAACCTTGTTCTTTATGTTACGAACATGCTCCTGTAGTCGGATTTTGAGAACTCGTTTTGTTTTACCCACATACTTTAGGCCACAAGTGCGTTCCAAAAGATATATGACCATGGTTGAATTGCAGTTCATAAAGTCCTTAATTGAGTATTCCTTGGAATGAATGAAATTGGATAAGGATCTTATGACGGGATGCACAAGTCTGCACATATTACAGTTACCGCATTTGTAGTTTCCTTTACACTTCGGCATGCCTGTTTTATTCGTTGGTTCTTCTTTTTTTAAGGAGACTGGGAGCTAAAATGTCTTTAAGGCTTCTGGTCTTCCTGAAGACAATTTTCGTGCGCAGTGGAATGATTTCTTTGAGGACGGGATAAAGTAGTAGAAGATTCCAATGTTTGTTGAATGATTTCTTGATTTGTTCCTGACAGTTATAGGTGGTGATGAAGGGGATGAAGTTCTCATCCGGATTCTTTTTGTTGGAGTCAGTCAGCATGTTTGTACCACGTGTTTTGTCTAGTGCCTTTTTGATGGTGCTCCCTGGGTACTGTCTGTCACTGAATCTTCCCACATATAGTTCAAGTTGTGTGTCGCATTCCTCTTGATTGCTACATTTTCGTTTGATACGATGAAATTGAGAATACGGGATATTGCTTTTCCAATTTCTTGTGTGGCAACTTTTGTAGTGTAGATAGCTGTTAGTATCTACCTTTTTTATGAAGTTACAAGTGCTGAATCGTTGGTCGATGCTTGACAAAGTTAGGTCCAGGAAATCAATTTTTGATTTGTCTATATGGTGTGTGAACTCCAGATTATATTCGTTTTTGGATATCTGATTGAAGAATATCATGAAATCTTCCTCTTGACCTTCCCAGATTATGAGGATGTCATCAATGTAACGCTTGTAGAGTATCAGTCGTTTGGTACAGGGGTTATTGGAATAAATATGGTCCTCCTCACAGCTTCCCATCAGAAGATTTGCGAAGCTTGGCACAAAAATTGTCCCCATCGCTGTCCCACATGTTTGTAGAAAAAAAGTGTCCTGAAACTTGAAATAATTATGGTAAAGGATGAAGTAAAAAAAAAAACTGCATTCAGAGATTTCACAAATCCCCAAGGAGAGTCCAAGTGTGTCTGCGGTTGCAATGTCTAGGCCTGACCTTCCAGGACTGTATGGAAAGAGGAGGCTCCTACCTCCATTTGGACACCAACACCGCCAGTCCAGTTGCTGATATTGAGGATGTCACTGTAGACGTACACCAGAATGAAGAGGATATAGGTGTAGCTGGCGCAGAGAAGGACGTTGACAATGAGGATTCTGATTGTGATGTGGTTTGTTTGAATAAGGCACCAGTGGAGACAGTTGTTGTCCATTTAATGAGAAAGCCCATTGTCATGCCTGGTCAAAATAGCAAAAAGCCACTTCTTCAGTGTGGAATTATTTCTCCACAAATCCGGACAACAGGTGTCAAGCCATGTTTTGCCTTTGTCAATCCATAATAAGTAGGGGTAAGGACATTAACAACCTATGAACATCACCTGCAGAGCATTCATCAGAAGTCAAGTTTAGAAACTTTGGATAAGAGTATACTCAGTCCACTGACACCTAAATCCCTTCTTCCTGTTGAACCCAAGCTCCTGCAATCCACACCACCAACTCCCTCAAAGTTAATTTCCTCCTCAGTCAGGAACGTAAATAGTAGTACTGCAGGCCATGTCACTGGCATGGCTGACGAGTCCTCTCCTAACCGGGATTCCTCTGGAGGATCCTTGATTGGTACACTTACTGCTGCTGCCACTGTTGTTGTTGTTGCTGGGAGTCAATCGTCATCCCAGAGAGGAAGTCGGAAGACCACTTGTACTTCTTCAACTAAGCAATGGTCTGTCCAACAATCCTTTGCGAGGAACATGAAATATGACAGCAGTCACCCTGTTGTAAAGTGGATACTGATAACAACTTTGCTGGTGTTAGACATGCTTTCAGTATCTGCCATTAGTGCAGTGGGATTTAGACAGTTGATGAACGTACTGAGTCCCCTGTACCAAATCCCGTATAGATTCCACTTCACTAGGCAAGCAATTCCCGGACTGTACATGGACATTAAGAAAAGTGTCCTTAAAAATGCGGTTGTACCCACTGTCAACTTAACCACGGACATGTGGACAAGTGGAGCAGGGCAAACTAAAAACTACATGACTGTGACAGCCCACTGGGTAGATGTATTGCCTCCCACAGCAAAAACAGCATCGACACCAGTAGCAGCATCTCACATACACCAACTCATTTCTACGCACCGGTTTCCGTAAGAGGCACACCGCTGACAACGACTTATGAAAACTGAGGGACATCATCACACAGTGGGTTACCCCACTTAGACTCTCCTGGGGTTTTGTGATTTTGGAAAACGCCACCAATATTGTACGTGCATTACATCTGGGCAAATTCCAGCACGTCCCATGATTTGCACAAACAATTAAGTTGGTGGTGCAAATTTTTTTTTTAAATAACAGGCCACTTTCGACATTCATCCACTGCGTGCCACTCCTTGATGGTCCAAGTGTTTGTGCCGCCCACTTGGGTCGCTTAGCTTAGTCATCCAGCTACCTCATTGCCCCTTTTTTTTTGTGCTGTTTCGGGCCTAATTTTTAAAAGTGCCATCCTGGCTTTAGAGAGTCGAAATGCAAAGGATATTTCAACTAAAAACACTGGTACCCCAAGGTTTAAATGGGGATTTTGAGTTGAAACATTTTTTTTAATTATTTCTGCACACCATTCTCCTTTCCTAATATTCCTCTTTTTTAATAATTTCCCTTGTCTGATATATTCCTCTTTTTTTTAACAAACTTTTTTTTAAATGTTTTAAGTGTTTTATTTTTATTTCTATTGAGGTCTACCGCTTCCTGTGACAGTGCCCTCTTTTAAATATATGGTTTGGACATGATTTGAATAAAAGCATTTCCCCGTTGCTGCGGTGGTAAATTTGACACAAAGGAGCCGGTTCTGTCAGTACGGGATTTCCGGCATGGTGGCACGCATCTGGATTTAGAACGTCACTTCCGCTTCCGCCGGATGTGAGTGGTGGAACGCACGGAAGTGGCGGGAGACGGCAGCGTGATTGCGGGATTTGATTTTGGCACCCAGAAACACAGGAACCGGGAGGAGTTATTCAATTATGTATGGTACAGTGTAAATATCTGGATTGACACAATGTACATCATGCTTCTGAGGAAGGACCATAAATTTGGAGGTCCGAAACGCGTTAAGCAGGTGTCTTTTGGAACTCTGAAGGGGCAGTACAGGGACTCTGTATCAGATGTGGACAACCAGGACGATTGGGACGAGCATTCCATTGTTAGTGAGGACCAGAAATCCTCCATGTTTTTATGCTGTTTATTTTATGCTGAATGTGAGTTGAATTGTAAATTAAATCTGTATGAAAGTCCAGCAGTGTTGCACTAAGTATGTTTCCCTCCGAGGTTTGATCTTAACAAATATGGAAAAGTTTTCTATGCCTGAATAAGTTTTTGATATCCATTGCATGCGATATTTTGACTCCTACATGTGAGTGGAATTAATTAATTAATTGAGATCTTTAATTTATCCGACAGTGTTGCACTAAAATCCCTTTCTTCTGAGGTTCCATTACTTGGAGTGGTGCTGTGTTTATCAAGGGAAGGATAAATCAAGATTGTCGACAACTACATCCATTTATAAAATAATTCAGGTTGTGTTGTCTTTTCATGTACCCTCTTTCTGCGCCACTGGTCTTACTCTTTCTCTTGGATTTTGGCAGTATCCCTGGACTTATACGGCAGCACCACTGGACTGTACTTATACAATAGTAATGCTGGACTTATATGGCAGCACCACTGGACTGGACTTATACGGCAGCACAACTGGACTTATACAGCAACACCACAGGATTTGACTTATATGGCAGCACCACTGGACTGGACTTATACGCCAGTACCGCTTAACTTACACAGCAGCACCACTGGACTGGACTAATACAGCAGCACCTCTGGACTGGACCCATACGGCAAAACCATTGGACTTATACGGTAGTACCGCTGGACTTATATGGAGGTACCCTATGACATATACGGCAATACCCCTTGACTTATACTGCAGTACCACTGGACTGAACTTATAAGGCAGTACCACTGGACTTATACGTCAGTACCCCTGGACTTATATGGCAGCACCACTAGACTGGATTTATATGGCAGTACCCCTGGACTTTTACGGCAGCACAGCTGGACTGGACTTATACGGCAGTACCCCTAGACTTAAACAGCAGCACCCCTGGAATTATACGGCAGCACCACTGGACTTATAAGGCAGCACCAGTGGACTGGACTTTTATGGCACTACCAATGGACTTTTACGGCAGTACCCCTGGACTTATAAGGCAGAACAACTGGACTGCACTTATATGGCAGCACCACTGGACTGGACTGGACTTATACGGCAGCACCACTGGACATATACTGCAGTAACACTGGACTGGACTTATACGGCAGTACCCCTGGACTTATACGGCAGTACCCCTGGAATAATACAGTAGCACCACTGGACTTATAATATACCCCTGGAATAATACAGCAGGAATAATACAGCAGCATCACTGGACTAGACATATATGGCAGAACCGCTGGACATATGTGGCAGCACCACTGGATTGGACTTATACGGCAGTACCCCTAGACTTATACTACAGTACGCTTGGACTTATACAGCATCACCAGTGGACTGGACTTATATGGCATTACCACTGGACTTACAGTATATGGCAGCACAACTGGACTGGACTAATATGGCAGTAGCACTGGACTTATATGGCAGCACCACTGAACTGGACTTATACGGCAGCACTACTGGACTGGACATGTAAGGCAGCAACCCTAGACTTATAAGGCAGTACCCCTGGACTTATACGGCTGTACCACTGGACTTATACGGGAGTACCCATGGACTTATATGACAGTACCCCATGGACTGATACAGCAGTACCCCTGGACTTATACGGCAGTACCCCATGACTTATATGGCAGTACCTCTGGACTTTACTTATACAGTAGTACCCTTGGACTTATACGGCAGTATCCCTGGATTTATATGGCAGCTCACCTGGACTTATACAGCAGTACCCCTGGACTTATACAGCAGTACTCCTTGATTTATACGTCAGCACCGCTTGACTTATATGGCAGCATCACTGGACTGGAATTATACGCCAGTACCCCTGGACTTATACGGCGGCACCACTGGACTTAAATGGCAGAACAACTGGACTGGGCTTATATGGCAGCACCACTGGACTGGACTTATATAGCAGCACCCCTGGACATATACTGCAGTTCCACTGGACTGGACTTATACGGTGGTACCCCTGGACTTATACGGCAGTTACCCTCGAATAATACAGTAGCACCACTGTACTTATACGGCAGCATCACTGGACTGGACTTATATGGCAGAACCAGTGGACTTATTTGGCAGCACCACTGGACTGGATGTATACGGCAGTACCATAGACTTATACGGCAGTACGCTTGGACTTATACAGCAGCACCAGTGGACTGGACTTATACAACAGTACCACTGGACTTATATGGCAGCACAACTGGACTGGACTTAAATGGCAGTAGTACTGGACTTATATGGCAGCACCATTGAACTGGACTTATACGGCAGCAATACTGGCCTGTACTTGTAAGGCAGCAATACTGGACTTATACGGCAGTACCCCTGGACTTATACGGCAGTACCTCTGGACTTATACGGCAGTACCGTTAGACTTATATGGCAGTACCGTTGGACTTATATGGCAGTACCCCTGGACTTATACGGCAGTACCCCTGGACTTATACGGCAGTACCCCTGGACTTATATGGCAGCACCACTAGACTGGAGTTATCAGGCAGTACCCATGTACTTATACAGCAGCAGCACTGGACTTGTATGGCCGCACCACTTTACTGGACATATATGGCAGTACCCCATGACTTATACGGCAGTTCCGCTGGACCTATACAGCAGTACCCCTGGACTTCTACAGAAGCACCACTGGGCTGGACTTATACAATAGTAACGCTGGACTTATATGGCAGCACCACTGGACTGGACTTATACGCTAGCACAACTGGACTTATACAGCAACACCACAGGATTTGATTTATGGCAGTACCACTGGACTTATACGGTAGTACCCCTGGACTTATATGGCAGTTCCCCTCAAATAATACAGTAGCACCACTGGACTTATACGGCAGCATCACTGGACTGGACTTATATGGCAGAACCAGTGGATTTATTTGGCAGCACCACTGGACTGGATGTATACGGCAGTACCATAGACTTATACGGCAGTATGCTTGGACTTATACAGCAGCACCAGTGGACTGGACTTATACAACAGTACCACTGGACTTATATGGCAGCACAACTGGACTGGACTTAAATGGCAGTAGCACTGGACTTATATGGCAGCACCATTGAACTGGACTTATACGGCAGCAATACTGGCCTATACTTGTAAGGCAGCAACACTGGACTTATACGGGAGTACCCCTGGACTTATACGGCAGTACCTCTGGGCTTATACGGCAGTACCGTTGGACTTATACGGCAGTACCCCTGGACTTATATGATAGTACCCCAAGGACTTATACGACAGTACCCCATGGACTTATACGACAGTACCCCATGGACTTATACAGTAGTACACCTGGACTTATACGGCAGCACCACTGTACTGGATTTATACGCCAGTACTACTGGACTTATACAGCAACACCACTGGACTGGACTAATACAGCAGCACCTCTGGACTGGACCCATACGGCAAAACCATTGGACTTATACGGTAGTACCGCTGGACTTATATGGAGGTACCCTATGACATATACGGCAATACCCCTTGACTTATACTGCAGTACCACTGGACTGAACTTATAAGGCAGTACCACTGGACTTATACGTCAGTACCCCTGGACTTATATGGCAGCACCACTAGACTGGATTTATATGGCAGTACCCCTGGACTTTTACGGCAGCACAGCTGGACTGGACTTATACGGCAGTACCCCTAGACTTAAACAGCAGCACCCCTGGAATTATACGGCAGCACCACTGGACTTATAAGGCAGCACCAGTGGACTGGACTTTTATGGCACTACCAATGGACTTTTACGGCAGTACCCCTGGACTTATAAGGCAGAACAACTGGACTGCACTTATATGGCAGCACCACTGGACTGGACTGGACTTATACGGCAGCACCACTGGACATATACTGCAGTAACACTGGACTGGACTTATACGGCAGTACCCCTGGACTTATACGGCAGTACCCCTGGAATAATACAGTAGCACCACTGGACTTATAATATACCCCTGGAATAATACAGCAGGAATAATACAGCAGCATCACTGGACTAGACATATATGGCAGAACCGCTGGACATATGTGGCAGCACCACTGGATTGGACTTATACGGCAGTACCCCTAGACTTATACTACAGTACGCTTGGACTTATACAGCATCACCAGTGGACTGGACTTATATGGCATTACCACTGGACTTACAGTATATGGCAGCACAACTGGACTGGACTAATATGGCAGTAGCACTGGACTTATATGGCAGCACCACTGAACTGGACTTATACGGCAGCACTACTGGACTGGACATGTAAGGCAGCAACCCTAGACTTATAAGGCAGTACCCCTGGACTTATACGGCTGTACCGCTGGACTTATATGGGAGTACCCATGGACTTATATGACAGTACCCCATGGACTGATACAGCAGTACCCCTGGACTTATACGGCAGTACCCCATGACTTATATGGCAGTACCTCTGGACTTTACTTATACAGTAGTACCCTTGGACTTATACGGCAGTATCCCTGGATTTATATGGCAGCTCACCTGGACTTATACAGCAGTACCCCTGGACTTATACAGCAGTACTCCTTGATTTATACGTCAGCACCGCTTGACTTATATGGCAGCATCACTGGACTGGAATTATACGCCAGTACCCCTGGACTTATACGGCGGCACCACTGGACTTAAATGGCAGAACAACTGGACTGGGCTTATATGGCAGCACCACTGGACTGGACTTATATAGCAGCACCCCTGGACATATACTGCAGTTCCACTGGACTGGACTTATACGGTGGTACCCCTGGACTTATACGGCAGTTACCCTCGAATAATACAGTAGCACCACTGGACTTATACGGCAGCATCACTGGACTGGACTTATATGGCAGAACCAGTGGACTTATTTGGCAGCACCACTGGACTGGATGTATACGGCAGTACCATAGACTTATACGGCAGTACGCTTGGACTTATACAGCAGCACCAGTGGACTGGACTTATACAACAGTACCACTGGACTTATATGGCAGCACAACTGGACTGGACTTAAATGGCAGTAGTACTGGACTTATATGGCAGCACCATTGAACTGGACTTATACGGCAGCAATACTGGCCTGTACTTGTAAGGCAGCAATACTGGACTTATACGGCAGTACCCCTGGACTTATACGGCAGTACCTCTGGACTTATACGGCAGTACCGTTAGACTTATATGGCAGTACCGTTGGACTTATACGGCAGTACCCCTGGACTTATACGGCAGTACCCCTGGACTTATACGGCAGTACCCCTGGACTTATATGGCAGCACCACTAGACTGGAGTTATCAGGCAGTACCCATGTACTTATACAGCAGCAGCACTGGACTTGTATGGCCGCACCACTTTACTGGACATATATGGCAGTACCCCATGACTTATACGGCAGTTCCGCTGGACCTATACAGCAGTACCCCTGGACTTCTACAGAAGCACCACTGGGCTGGACTTATACAATAGTAACGCTGGACTTATATGGCAGCACCACTGGACTGGACTTATACGCTAGCACAACTGGACTTATACAGCAACACCACAGGATTTGATTTATGGCAGTACCACTGGACTTATACGGTAGTACCCCTGGACTTATATGGCAGTTCCCCTCAAATAATACAGTAGCACCACTGGACTTATACGGCAGCATCACTGGACTGGACTTATATGGCAGAACCAGTGGATTTATTTGGCAGCACCACTGGACTGGATGTATACGGCAGTACCATAGACTTATACGGCAGTATGCTTGGACTTATACAGCAGCACCAGTGGACTGGACTTATACAACAGTACCACTGGACTTATATGGCAGCACAACTGGACTGGACTTAAATGGCAGTAGCACTGGACTTATATGGCAGCACCATTGAACTGGACTTATACGGCAGCAATACTGGCCTATACTTGTAAGGCAGCAACACTGGACTTATACGGGAGTACCCCTGGACTTATACGGCAGTACCTCTGGGCTTATACGGCAGTACCGTTGGACTTATACGGCAGTACCCCTGGACTTATATGATAGTACCCCAAGGACTTATACGACAGTACCCCATGGACTTATAACGACAGTACCCCATGGACTTATACAGTAGTACACCTGGACTTATACGGCAGCACCACTGTACTGGATTTATACGCCAGTACTACTGGACTTATACAGCAACACCACTGGACTGGACTTATATGGCAGCACCACTGGACTGGACCTATATGGCAGCACCACTGTACTTATACAATAGTACCAATATACTTATATATAGGTACCCCATGACATATACGGCAGTACCCCATGCCTTATACTGCAGTACCACTGGACTGGACTTATAAGGCAATACCACTGGACTTTTACGGCAGTACCCCTCTACTTATATGGCAGTACCCCTGCACTTATATGGCAGTACCCCTGTACCTACATGGCAGCACCCCTGGACTTATAAGGCAGCACCAGTGGACTGGACCTATATAGCAGTACCCCTGGACTTATATGGCAGTACCCCTGGAATTATATGGCAGCACCACTGGACTGGACTTATATGGCAGCACCACTGGTCTGGACTTATAAGGCGGTACCACTGCACTTATATGGCAGTACCGCTGGATTTATACTGCAGCATCACTTAACCTATATGGCGGCACCACTGTCCTGGACTTATACGGCAGCACCTCTGGACTTATACTGTAGTACCACTGGACTGGACTTATACACCAGTACCCCTGTACTTATTCAGCAGAACCCCTAGAATAATATGGTAGCACCTCTGGAGTTATATGGTAGCATCACTGGACTGAACTTATACGGCAGTACCCCTCGACTTATATGGCAGTATGCTTGGACTTATACAGCAGCACCAGTGGACTTTACTTATACAGCAGTACCCCTGTACTTATATGGCAGTACAGCTGTACATATACGGCAGTACCCCTGGACATATTTGGCAGCAGCAATGGACTGGACTGATATGGCAAAACTGCTGGACTTATATATTAGTTCCACTTTACTGGACATATACAGCAGCACCACTGGACTGAACTTATATGGCAGCACCCTTGGACTTATATGGCAGTAACCCTGGACTGATACGGTAGCACCACTGGACTGGACTTATATGGCAGCACCACTAAACTGGACTTATATGGCAGCACCCCTGGACTTATATGGCAGCATCCCTTGGCTTATTTCGGTAGCACACTGGACTGGACTTATACAGTATGACCCATGGACTTATACGGCAATATCCCTGGACTTATAAGGCAGCACCCCTGGATTTATACAGCAGCACCACTGGTCTTATACAACAGTCCCCATAACTTATACGGCAGTATCCCTGGACTTATACGGCAGCACCCCTGGACTTATACGGCAGCACCCCTGTACTGGACTTATACAGCAGCACCACTGGACTTGTAAAGCAGCACCACTGGACTGGACTTATATGGCAGTACCCCTGGACTTATATGGCAGTGCACCTGGACTTATACGGCAGTATCACTGGACTGGACTTATACGGCAGCACAATTTATAGCAATTCTTTAAGGTAACAACAGTGCGCAGGGGCAGCTAAATAGTGCAGTATTCTACTAGAGGCTTTTCCGTCCTCATTAACAAATGGCAAAAATAAATTAAGAATACTACTTCACCAGCGCCCCATTTCATTTTACATGGGGCAATCCATCTCTTACTTTCATGCAAACCTCCTTAGAGGGAATTCTCAGTATTGGCATGTAATTTGCACCGGGAAAAGAGGTAGAAATAAAGAAATATAGTGTGATACCATAAGGTGACAAACAAGTCCAATTTAATAACACACTTTAAAATACATAAAAATTTCCAGTTGTTAGACAAAAGTAGGTTTCAAAAAGGGCATAAATGCCACATGAACAAAACAATATTCGTTAAGAGGGACACCCTCTTGTGGTAGCAAAAGAATTAGCTAATTACCGGCTCCTGGTGAGAACTGGCTCACGTCAGTTCTAACAGCATGAAACTCCAGAAGATATCGCCTGGCACAAGGATTCTCTGGTGTTAGCACTCATCCAGGGGTGGGCTCAGTTCAAAATCATCAGCATCCACATAAGAGGGATCCAATTTAAGAGCATCCATGAGTTCCGACCCTCCACGGGTCTTTCTCAAAGTTGGCTCCAATGTGGCAGCACCCATGGACTTATACTACATTATCACTGGACTGGACTTATTCGTCAGTACCCCTGGACTTATACCTTAGCATCACTGGACTTATACGGCATCATCACTGGAAATGTTTTTTATTAAGATATTGCAACATGTATTCACAACATTACACACTTTGTTAAATATTTACAATGTTACAAAAAATAGAATAATTAAAATTTGAAAAATCAAAACATCTTCACCATAACAACAAATCAAAATTTGATTCTGGCCATAACATTTAACCAGGGACATTAATTTTGACCTGTCTCAATTTTAGTCTAAGAAAATACCTCTGAACCTCTCATATAACCAATTTTTCCCCCACCTTCTACCAATGTCCCCCCAACCTCTTATCCCGTACCTCCTTCCTCCCCGAACTCCCTCCGAAGCGTGTTCCTGAGCCACACTCATCCCCTAACACACACCCTCACATAACTCACCACCTTCAACCATACCCTACATACACCCCAAGCACACTTCCACATATTCCCATCCACCGACCATACAAACAGGACTAATCCAACATTTACGATAAGATATGAATAATGAATCTGAATAGCCCTTCCAGTGTATGTAACTATTCCTTTAAAAACAAAAACCCATAACAAAATCTAATCAACTAACCAAAAGTGAAGAATATAGAAAGCCACCCAATAGCTTGGAGAAGGAGAAACCTTCCGCCACTCACTTAGGGGGTTTCAGCTGATGCCACAAGCGAGACCAGCTTAGGGCCTCCAATCTCTCCTCCTCCAAATCCATCATCCGTTTCACCTCGTGCAATATCAAACCAACCACTTCTGCACAGGGAAGGACTTTATTTCTCAGTGAAACCAGACACGGTGTATTCCACAAATGGTACCTAACCGCTAGGCTAATCAAAAAAATTGCACACAAATTATACCCGTTCAGTGCTCCATAGGCCCACCCCGTGTAATCTAAACCAGAAGTGCCCAGAGCACTTGACACTCTCTTGTAAACGGCTGTATTAAAGAGACACTGAAGCAAGACATGGTCCATACTTTCCTCCATAGCAGGACACTCCTCACGCGGACAATTCTGATCATCAGGTCTTCTAAATTTCAGGTTCCCCCTAACATAGAGCTTCCCCTGGAATGAGAGCAAGGCGATGTCCCTTAATTTCAATGGATCCTCTGGGAATTTATCAGAGAAATCCCCTCAGAACATACAATACCTGGGCAATCCCTCAGGGAAAATGCTTCATGAAAGTGGGTTCGCAATGCTCTCTTCCTCAACTCCTTCCTAGAGAGGTCTCTTAACTCCCCCACTCCCAAACCCCACCGCCCCATCACTCTCAAACACCGAATCACATAGATCAGGAGTTAGCCCCTTTTGGCCCGAAGACTTTTCACATGACCACCTTCCATCCATGTCGTGAGAAAGGGGGATACCCATTCCCTGAAACCTTCTGCCCACCGAGGGGAGTTCTCTGAAAAGAGACTTCCAACATTCAACTTTAAAAAATCGGTTATAAAGAAAAACAACAGGGTTGACCATGTACAATCCACCTTCAGCCCTTGGTTTGCAGGCGATGCCTCTTTTGACCGTGTTCATTTTGTTCCCCCATAACAGCAGAAAGACCAATGGCCCTCATTCCGAGTTGTTCGCTGGCAAGCTGCTTTTAGCAGCTTTGCACACGCTAAGCTGCCGCCTACTGGGAGTGAATCTTAGCTTATCAAAATTGCGAATGAAAGATTAGCAAAATTGCGAATAGAAATTTCTTAGCAGTTTCTGAGTAGCTCCACACTTACTCAGCATCTGCGATCAGTTCAGTGCTTGTCGTTCCTGGTTTGACGTCACAAACACACCCAGCGTTCGCCCAGACACTCCTCCGTTTCTTCAGCCACTCCCGCGTTTTTCCCAGAAACAGTAGCGTTTTTTCGCACACACCCATAAAACGGCCTGCTTCCACCCAGAAACACCCACTTCCTGTCAATCACATTACGATCAGCAGAACGAAGAAAAAACCTTGTAATGGCGTGAGTAAAATATCTAACTGCATAGCAAATTTACTTGGCGCAGTCGCACTGCGGACATTGCGCATGCGCATTAGCGACTAATCGCTCCGTTGTGACAAAAAAATACAGAGTGAACAACTCGGAATGACCACCAATGAACCAATCTTTGACCACAATGGTTGCGACAAAAAGCATACATAACTGATGTATAAAAACAAAGAGATCAAGTAGGTTTTGCACAAGTCAACCCTTTCTCTAAAAATAATTTCCATCTCCTCCAGCTCGTTACTTTCCGGGTTGCCTCTTCCAGTTTTCTTTCCCAATTTGCAGTGGCATAATCACCCAGGTCAAATCTTAAGCTAGGGCGAGATTGTATCTGCACACACACAACTTTTTAGATAGAAAAATGGAACTAAGGCTCCAATAGAACCCCAATTTAATTATTGGTATCTACCATTTATTGTGGGGGTGCTACCAACTACAGTTATGGTAAGTACAGTAGTAAAAGAAAAAAGGCTGTATTGTCGGTGCACAAAAGGAAGAGTGACCTGATACTCACATCTACCTCAATATTCATAAAATTTAACTTTTAATATTGTTGAATTAAAATAGTGTGACAATGACTAACACACAGACTACAGGTATAGGCGAAACATAGAGGTTAAAATTTAGACATATACAAAACATTGAATAAGTGCGTAAGAAAAATAAATGTGATTGAAGATTAAAAATATGTGTCCGCGTGTTTATTCTAATGCCCTATTAGGTATACTGTCGTTCTTAGTTTAAACCAGTTAATTGATTTATTTGATTATCAGTAATTCATCTCGTGGATCATTTATTCATATGGCACATGCCATGATTGTCCCAATCATATGCTGATGTTCTGGCTGACAATATAAATCGGTTTCTCTCAGCCAATAATCATATGCTGCTTGTCATATTCCCAGCAATCTCATAAAAGTGCTAATAGTGCTGATAATACAGTATGCAATTATCCACACTGTATACTTCCTCTGGAGGATGATATCCTTTGTTAAATATTACTCTATTATACAACCACTCAGATAAGATTCTTTGCAGACATATAGAGTGCCCAGGTATGATATCAATTTATTTAGTTACCAGTCATTTTTCTCATGGCTCACTAATTCATATATCATATGCCATAATTGTCCCAGTCATGTAGTGATATCGGTGGCTTGGCAATATAATTCGGCTTTTCTCAACCGATGATCATATATTGATTGTCATATTTCCAGCACTCTCGAGATGGAATTAATAGTACTGATAGTATAGTCTGCGATTATCAATAATAATAGGACTCTAATTATTATTGATAATCGCAGACTATACTATCAGTACTATTAATTCCATCTCGAGAGTGCTGGAAATATGACAATCAATATATGATCATCGGTTGAGAAAAGCCGAATTATATTGCCAAGCAACCAATATCACTACATGGGTGGGACAATTATGGCATATGATATATAAATTAGTGAGCCATGAGAAAAATGACTGGTAACTAAATAAATTGATATCATACCTGGGCACTCTATATGTCTGCAAAGAATCTTATCTGAGTGGTTGTATAATAGAGTAATATTTAACAAAGGATATCATCCTCCAGAGGTAGTATACAGTGTGGATAATTGCATACTGTATTATCAGCACTATTAGCACTTTTATGAGATTGCTGGGAATATGACAAGCAGCATATGATTATTGGTGTCACGAACCGGTCTCTCACCTTTGCGGGTTCTGGGGTTCGTCCGTTGCCAGTGCGGTTGCTCGCGGTGCTGTGCGCCCGTGTGGGGATGCGGCGTGATCAGTGGCACAGGTAATGCAGAGTCTGGGAACTGGGAGTGCGGGGACCAAATGGCCTAAGGCACTGCGGTGTGTCTGCTGTATAGGAGGTGGCCATGTTGGAGACCAAATAGGTAATACAGAGCACTTGTGAAAACACCTGTGGGCAGGTGTAAGCCAATCCCGTGCTTGTGCTGCCTTTAAGTAGGCTGGGATTATGTTACTCTGGGCCAGTGCTTTGTTGTATCAACGCTGTGCTCTAGCTCTGAGCTCTCTCCGTGCATTCCTGTGTGATTCCCGTGGTCCAGATATTGCCTCCGTTCCCAGAGGTCCGTCTGCAGCCTTCACTGCTAAAGATCCACCGGCTCTCCGCTGTGCTGTCAGTTAATTGCACACTTACTGGAAACAGTTGAATTCCCAGAGTCTTGCATGAGGTTACCTTGTCTGCCTGCCATCAACCATACAAAGTTTGGAGGATTCCACTACCCTCAGCTGTTCGTTTGTTCTACTCTGCATTTAACCCGTTCATCACCTTGTCATCTACTACAGTTTTCACAGTGATCTCCGGAACCCGCAAGTAACCCAATTCAGTACTTTTATTTTCTATGTTATCATAACAAGGATAATTCTTCACAGTCTCTCAGTTAACTCTCAAAACTTCATTGCAAATCCTTACAGTTATTTCTTCATGTCTGCATTACCCAGTTAAACACATTCTGCAGTTCAGCATCAAAGCTTGTTTGTATTTGGACAATTCAACATTTATTCATCAGCTTGCTTTATATACAGTTCCATGAACATTTCTTTTATTTGTCTTTGAGATTTATCCTGCATATTATTTCTGCCATTCCTGCAATACTTCAATATAATATGATGATTAACAACTTGTCATTTAACTCTTTACTGAATTGTTATTTTTAATAAATATATGAAACAGAACTTTCTTTGTCCTCCCTGCTTTCTTCATACCCCAGCACCTACACCTGTGGTTGGTCCCGGGTTAACGGATTCACAAAAACACCCGGACCTGACAGTAAGCACTGGCCACATGGATCCGTCAAGTGACCAATTCGCAGGAGGCGGTGCTACGTCAGATATCCTTTCCCGTCTGGAAAACCAGGAGTCTATACAGACACAAATAGTGCAGTTTATGCAAACTATGGCAGACCGTTTAGAGACTCTTCATACGGCTATTAAAACGTCTCAAGTCCAGATTCCACCTCCGGTTGTCCCAGTTACCACTACAGCTTCTCCTGTGATGCTGCCTACGTCCCGCTTGCAGTTACCCTCTCCGAGTAAGTTTGACGGAACTCCAAAACTTTGCAGAGGATTCCTGAATCAATGCGAGATCCAGTTCGAACTGTTGTCTGCCAGTTTCCCATCAGCTCGTTCTAAGGTTGCATATATTATTGCCCTCCTCTCCGGTCAGGCTCTGGAGTGGGCATTACCATTATGGGAAAGAGGTGATCCTATCCTCTCTAATTACAAGGAGTTTGTATCATCCTTCCGGAGAATCTTTGACGAACCAGGCAGGACCACCTCAGCATCTTTGGAGATTCTCCGTCTACGTCAAGGTTTACGTCCTGTCAGTCAATATATTATTCAGTTTCGTACGTTGTCTTCAGAGTTAAACTGGAATGAGGAGGCCCTGATCGCCGCGTTTTGGAATGGACTTTCAGAGAGAATCAAGGATGATTTAACTATCCGGGATGTGCCAACTAAACTGGATGAATTGATTTCTCTCTGTAACAAACTTGACCTACGCTACAGGGAGCGATGTTTAGAGAAATCCAGGGCAGAGCGATCCAGTCCACGTTATCATCCTAGGCCTCGACAAGATTCTTCATCACAGTTTCCGGTAACGACAGAAGAACCTATGCAGATTGGGCGCTCTCGCCTCACAGAGGAGGAACGACTTCGTTGTCGACAGGGTAACCTCTGCATGTACTGTGGGTCCTCCGAACATTTAGTTAAATTCTGCAAACTCCGACCGGGAAACTCTCGCTCCTAGCTTATTCAAGAGAGGTTAAGCTAGGAGTTACTTTAGAATCACGTTCTGGGAAAGAGCCGTCCTTGTCTATTCAATTAGAAGTTCCAAGTTCTACAGTGAAAGTTTCAGCTCTCCTAGATTCCGGGGCAGCCGAGAACTTCATCTCCTCAGCCTTTGTCTTACGGTCTAAAGTTCAAACCATGCCTCTGGAAGCAGCAGTTGCTGTTACAGCAGTGGATGGAAGTCGAATTCCAGATGGTATAATTACTCATCGAACCGTATGTCTCAAGATGAAAGTTGGTGTGCTCCATTCCGAATACGTCTCCTTCTACGTGATTCCCAAAGCCTCTCAAGATGTGATACTTGGTTTACCTTGGCTGCAGAAACATAATCCTCAACTTAATTGGCAAACCATGGAAGTCCTTTCGTGGGGTAAATCTTGTACCAAGGACTGTTTAGCCTCAATTGTACCTCTCCGGTCAATTAGCCTTCCCGACCTACCTCCGGTGTATCAATCCTTTGCGGATGTTTTCAGTAAACAAGCAGCAGACTCTCTACCTCCTCATCGCGAATGGGACTGCCCAATCGTCCTGGTTCCGGGTAAAACCCCTCCTAGGGGACGAATTTATCCGCTATCCATCCCAGAGACGCAAGCTATGTCTGATTATATACAGGAAAATCTTACCAAAGGATTTATCAGACCATCTTCTTCACCTGCAGGAGCCGGATTCTTTTTCGTTAAGAAGAAGGACGGTGGGTTACGACCATGCATAGATTACCGTGGACTCAATGAGATCACTGTGAAAAACAAGTACCCATTACCCTTAATTCCAGAATTATTTGATCGGGTAAAGGGAGCTACTGTGTTTACAAAATTGGATCTCCGAGGGGCCTACAATTTAATCCGCATCCGGGCAGGGGACGAGTGGAAGACTGCTTTTAATACCCGGGATGGGCATTACGAATACCTTGTAATGCCTTTTGGTCTTTGTAATGCACCTGCAGTTTTTCAAAGCTATGTGAATGAACTGTTTCGTGATCTTCTCTACAAGTGTCTAGTAGTGTACCTGGATGATATCCTAATATTCTCTAAAGATCTAAAGTCTCATCGTCACCAAGTTAAAGAGGTACTGACACGTTTGATGAAAAATCAACTTTATTGTAAGTTAGAGAAGTGCACCTTTGAAGTATCTTCCATACCGTTCCTTGGTTACATCATTTCTGGATCAGAGCTATGTATGGATCCCGGTAAGGTACAAGTTATCCGAGATTGGTCCACTCCTACAACTCTCAACGGGGATTCAGCGATTTCTTGGCTTTGCTAATTTCTATAGGAGATTCATTCAAAATTATTCTTCGTTAGCTGCTCCCATCACAGCCCTAACTCGCAAGGGAGCAAATCCTACGAACTGGTGTTCTGAAGCAATCAAAGCCTTTTCTGACTTAAAGTAAGCCTTTGGGTCAGCCCCCATTCTTCGACAGCCTGATTTGAATCGTCCCTTTCTACTAGAGGTGGATGCATCTACAGAAGCAGTAGGAGCTGTGTTGTCACAAGTCTTTGAAGATAAAAAGGTCCATCCCTGCGGATATTTATCCCGTAAGTTCCTCCCGGCCGAACGTAATTATGCAATCGGTGAGCAAGAATTACTTGCCATCAAGTTGGCATTTGAGGAGTGGAGATACCTCCTAGAAGGAGCACAACATCACATTACGGTTTATACTGATCATAAGAATCTTCTATATCTGCAGTCAGCTCAGTGCTTGAATCCACGACAAGCTAGATGGGCGCTTTTCTTCACACGATTCAATTTCAAGCTCACCTATCGACCAGGGTCTCATAACAAAAAGGCAGATGCCCTTTTTCGGTCCTTTGCTTCTTCTGAATCAAATGATGCTACCACGAATCAAGCCATTGTGAATCCTACGTCCTTTTTAATGACTCGAACCTCTCCAGTTCCTCCGCCTGGCAAGACCTTTGTCGCCACAAATCTTCGTAAACGGCTGCTTACCTGGGCTCACTCCTCTTCCTTCATGGGTCATCCTGGGGTTCTAAAGACTCTCAAATTTATTCAACAGTCTTATTGGTGGCCACGTCTCAAAGCCGATGTCCAAGAGTTTATAGCAGCATGTCCTAAATGTGCCCAACATAAGAGTCCAAGAAATTCTCCACCAGGTTTATTACATCCATTATCCATACCCAAACAACCATGGACTCATATCTCAATGGATTTCGTGACCGATCTACCTCCATCAAAAGGGCGAAATACCATTTGGGTGATAGTGGATCGATTTTCGAAAATGGCACATTTCATACCATTAACTGGGTTACCATCAGCCCCTTTACTAGCCAGATTGTTCATCTCTGAAATCTTCAAGTTGCATGGCCTTCCTCGAGAGATCATCTCTGATCGGGGAACACAGTTTGTGGCCAAGTTTTGGAGGTCGCTTTGTTCATCTTTAAATGTCAAGTTGAATTTTTCTTCTGCATATCATCCTCAGACAGATGGACAAACTGAGAGAGTCAACCAAGACCTTGAAACATTTCTCCGGCTATATATATCGTCCTCACAGGATGACTGGGTTGACTACCTTCCATTGGCAGAATTTGCTCATAATAATCTCTTCCATTCATCTTCAGAATCTACGCCCCTTTTATATTAACTTCGGCTTTCATCCTCGTGTGCCAGAGTTCCATCCATTGCCAGCCCTAGAGGTTCCAGCAGCAGATCAAGAACTTCAACGTCTATCTAGAATCTGGAGTTGTGTGCGTAAGTCGTTGGTCAAAACTTCCGCTCGTTATAAATCTTTCGCAGATAGAAAACGTAAAGCTGTACCGAATTACAAGGTGGGGGACCAAGTTTGGATTTCTACGCGCAATCTCAGGTTCAAAGTTCCTTCTAAGAAATTTGCTCCCAAGTTTATTGGTCCATTTCCCATTGTAAAGGTACTCAATCCTGTGTCATACAAAGTCAAGTTGCCACCATCTTTGAGAATTCCTAACGCCTTTCATACATCTTTATTGAAGCCTTTGATTCTCAATAAGTTCCGTACTACCCAGTCCAAATCTCCTAAAGTTGACTCTGTGCAGGATGAGGAATTTGAAGTTAAAGAGATTGTAGACTCACGTTCCCGATATGGACGTTTACAGTTTTTGGTCGACTGGAAGGGTTACGGTCTGAAAGAGAGATCCTGGGTTTTCTCTGAAGATGTTCATGCTCCAAGACTGGTACAGAAATACTTCTCAAAAATCCTGATAAGGTTCAAAGGTGTTCGGAGACCACCCGTAGAAGAGGGGGTACTGTCACGAACCGGTCTCTCACCTTTGAGGGTTCTGGGGTTTGTCCGTTGCCAGTGCGGTTGCTCGCGGTGCTGTGCGCCCGTGTGGGGATGCGGCGTGATCAGTGGCACAGGTAATGCAGAGTCTGGGAACTGGGAGTGCGGGGACCAAATGGCCTAAGGCACTGCGGTGTGTCTGCTGTATAGGAGGTGGCCATGTTGGAGACCAAATAGGTAATACAGAGCACTTGTGAAAACACCTGTGGGCAGGTGTAAGCCAATCCCGTGCTTGTGCTGCCTTTAAATAGGCTGGGATTATGTTACTCTGGGCCAGTGCTTTGTTGTATCAACGCTGTGCTCTAGCTCTGAGCTCTCTCCGTGCATTCCTGTGTGATTCCCGTGGTCCAGATATCGCCTCCGTTCCCAGAGGTCCGTCTGCAGCCTTCACTGCTAAAGATCCACCGGCTCTCCGCTGTGCTGTCAGTTAATTGCACACTTACTGGAAACAGTTGAATTCCCAGAGTCTTGCATGAGGTTACCTTGTCTGCCTGCCATCAACCATACAAAGTTTGGAGGATTCCACTACCCTCAGCTGTTCGTTTGTTCAACTCTGCATTTAACCCGTTCATCACCTTGTCATCTACTACAGTTTTCACAGTGATCTCCGGAACCCGCAAGTAACCCAATTCAGTACTTTTATTTTCTATGTTATCATAACAAGGATAATTCTTCACAGTCTCTCAGTTAACTCTCAAAACTTCATTGCAAATCCTTACAGTTATTTCTTCATGTCTGCATTACCCAGTTAAACACATTCTGCAGTTCAGCATCAAAGCTTGTTTGTATTTGGACAATTCAACATTTATTCATCAGCTTGTTTTATATACAGTTCCATGAACATTTCTTTTATTTGTCTTTGAGATTTATCCTGCATATTATTTCTGCCATTCCTGCAATACTTCAGTATAATATGATGATTAACAACTTGTCATTTAACTCTTTACTGAATTGTTATTTTTAATAAATATATGAAACGGAACTTTCTTCGTCCTCCCTGCTTTCTTCATACCCCAGCACCTACACCTGTGGTTGGTCCCGGGTTAACGGATTCACAAAAACACCCGGACCTGACAATTGGCTGAGAGAAACCGATTTATATTGTCAGCCAGAACATCAGCATATGAGTGGGACAATCATGGCATGTGCCATATGAATAAATGATCCACGAGATGAATTACTGATAATCAAATAAATCAATTAACTGGTTTAAACTAAGAACGACAGTATACCTAATAGGGCATTAGAATAAACACGCGAACACATATTTTTAATCTTCAATCACATTTATTTTTCTTATGCACTTATTCAATGTTTTGTATATGTCTAAATGTTAACCTCTATGTTTCGCCTATACCTGTAGTCTGTGTGTTGGTCATTGTCACACTATTTTAATTCAACAATATTAAAAGTTAAATTTTATGAATATTGAGGTAGATGTGAGTATCAGGTCACTCTTCCTTTTGTGCACCGACAATACAGCGTTTTTTCTTTTCCTACAGTACAAATCTTAAGCTAAGAATCTTAATTTGCTGACTGGCCATGGGGAGGCTGTCCAGAAAGCAAAATTATTTACCTTCCACCCCAACCAGAAAACTTCACACTTGTCCTGATTTATCATGGAGCCCGAGGCCCCAGAGTATTCGCCTATCAGTTGGTCCACCTCACAGACCACTGCCCCTGAGGACAGTACCACTATGACATCATCAGCGTAGGCTACTACCTTTAGCGGCATTCCCGGGCACAGCTGCACCCCTCCCACCATGCCACTCTCAATCCTCTGAATGAAAGGATCGATTGCAAACACGTAAATGAGAGGGCTCAGGGGACACCCTTGATGGACACCTGAGCTTACCGCAAATGTAGGCCCTACCCAACCATTAACAAGTAGGAAGCACTTGGCCCTACTGCATAACACACAAAGCCAATTGACCATCCTCACTGACGTACCTTTCAAGCAAGGCCCACAGGTACTTATGGTTGACCCGATCAAAAGCCTTCGACTGATCCAATGCCACTAAATATTTGCCCCACTTCTCAGACTTGCACCGTTCTATGGTCTCCCGGACACCAAGGACAACACTGAAAGTGCTACGACCCTTAACCATGCAATGCTGAAAAGACGACAACATCTGACCTGAAAATTATATCAGCCTATTAAATATGATTTTTACCAGCACCTTTCTGTCCGTATTAAGATGTGCTATGGGGCGCCAGTTCTCAATATGGGCTGTGTCTTTACCTTTGGAGAGTAAAATAAGTGCTGAAAGCCTCATTGAGAGAGGGAGTTCTCCCTCTGCCAGACTACTATTAAAAACCTCCACCAAGTACGGGGCCAAGATATCTGAGAATTCCTTATAAAATTTGTCCATTAAGCGGTCTGGCCCTGGTAGTTTTTTGGATGTAAAACTGCCAATTGCTTCCCTGACCTCTGTGAGGATACGGATTTTCTGATCACTCAGGTAAACAGTTTAGTAAAGTAGCAAATGCCCTTTATTGTAAAAATACACCCACAGTACAGAAAACAGTAACTATTACATGCCAGGATGGTATCTTACTTACTAAGTCCCCACAGTAGTTTAGAATTACAGTCTCCTGATGTCACATGCCAATAGTAGTTCTGTGTCCCCTGGTCTGGGATACCAGCTCACACAGTGCCCTTTGCCACTGACGGCACCGCAATGCCTAGTCAGTGTCTCCACTACAGAGGTACATCCACTCTCTCTGTCCTTCTGTGTAGATCTCACCCTCAGTGCACGTCCAGTAGCCTCTTGAAACCAGCAGACAACAACAATGCTTCTAGGCCTCAGCACACTGGCAGCACTATCTTACCAGTAGCTTTCAGAAGCCAAACACATCACTCCTCTCAGGCCAGGAACTTCCGTGCACTCTCTGTTTCAAATAGCCTCTGTTATCCCCAAACCTTTGTCTGTCCTACCATAAGGCGACACCTTCTGGCTCTGTATTGGGTGGGTTACATTATAGGGGCTGACTACAGAACACTTTCAGATAGACCTACTTTCACATGTCCAGGCATGTCCTCTAGCACACAATAGATGTTAAATAAATGAACCTTAACTAATCTGATTGTGTGGCCTGGAATCCATTGTGTGGGGAAGAATGAGGGGGGTGTATGGACTGACATCTGAGACTGGCTGTATCTCCAACAGCAAACAAACAGGTTATCAAAGCAGCCACATGGGGGGGACATTATTTTACAAACTATAATACAATAACCATTACATTCATATATATATACACATCTTCATATGCATTCTGTACAAAACATCAGGCTAGACATATTATTCCCTGATAAACACAAACACATATAACAGAGGGATAATGGTTCACAATAATATGTGATGTCAATTTCTATTGGGAATCCAGGCAGCATGCTGTATAGGTGATAACCAAGTTCTGTCCTGTCTCTTTACACTAACGCACTGAATCCAGAAACAGGCTGGCAAAAAGTACTCCTCATGAGCCAACTGGGGCTGCGTCCGTTACCTCCTCTATAGATATTTCACTCTCCAAACAATCAGTTGAGACATCCGGTTCCGCAAGACCAGATATCCTCCCCAGAAATTCTTCCATCCTCTCTCTACTGAGTGCCTTCTCAGACAGCAAATCAGTGTAATAAGTTCTGATTGTAGCGGACTCAGTCCCAGCTGGCTCATGAGGAATACTGTTTGCAAGCCTGTTTCTGGATTCAGTGCGTAAGTGTAAAGAGGCAGGACAGAACTGTGTTATCACCTTTACAGCATGCTGCATGGATTCCCAATAGAACTGTAGAACTGAACATCACATATTATTGTGAAACATAATCCCTCTGTTATATGTGTTTGTGTTTATCAGGGAATAATATCACTTTTGTACAAAATGCATATGAAGATGTATATATATGAATGTATTGGTTATTGTGTTATAGTTTGTAAAATAATGTTCCCCCCATGTGACTGCTCAGATAACCTGTGTGTTTGCTGTTGGAGATACAGCCAGTCTCAGATGTCAGCACATACACCCCCCTCATTCTTCCCCACACAATGGATTCCAGGCCAAATAATCAGATTAATTAAGTAAGGTTAATTTAGTTAACATCTAGTGTGGCCAGGGGACAGGCCTGGACATGTGAAAGTAGGTCTATTCTGTAGTCAGCCCTTTAATGTAACTCACCCAATACAGAGCCAGAGGGAGTCGCCTCATGGTGGAAAAGACAATGTTTTATAATAGCAAACAGGGGGCTATTGAGAGAGTGCACGGAAGTTCCTGGCCTGAGAGGAATGATGTGTTTGGCTTCTGAAAGCTACTGGTAAGATAATGCTTCCAGTGTGCTGAGGCCTAGAAGCATTGTTGGGATCTGCTGGTTTCAAAAGGCTACTGGACGTGCACTGAGGGACAGATCTGCACAGAAGGTCAGAGAGTGGATGTACCTCTGAAGTGCAGACACTGACTAGGCATTATGGTGCCGTCAGTGGCGAGAATCCGTGGTGCAGGACACTGTGTGAGCTGGTATCCTAGACCAGGGGGCACAGAACCATGGCCAGTGTGTAACAGCAGGAGATCGCAGGCATCTGTAATCACATACTACTGTGGGGACTTAGTAATTAAGATACCATCCTGGCTTACAATTGTTAATATTATTGTGTACTGTGCGTGTATTTTTACAATAAAGGGCAGTTGCCGTTCTACAAAACTGTTTACCTGAGTCATCAGAGAATCCGTATCCTCACACTGATGACTACCAGGATGCCCTATCTCCTCTCTTGCACGACACCCTTTCAGTCCATCAAACTACTGATTTCCTTTACCTCCATCCTTCGGATAAAAATCTGGTAGGTATACGGGGAGTGGTACATGTCATAATCCCTTTCCAAAATCAGAGACAAAAGCCGACTATACTGCAATTGCTGCATCTGAGATTTCACCAGGGAGATTTTCCCACTATCTCCTCTGTCAGAGATCAAGAAGTCCAATTTTCATCTCAGATCATCATAGTAGGCATTCTTTTTAACCAAGTTCTTTTTTGCTACCAGCCATTCCTGCTTGTCTAACCATTGAAACTAAATAATTTGAGTCATAGCTAAGGGTCCTCCCTCCGGAGCCTCCCCTGTCCTTTGGCCTGACAATGGTGTTGAAATCACCTCCAAAGATGACCTGCTGAGCGGTAAAAAGAAATGGTTTGATCTCCCTGAAGAAGCATTTCCTATCCCAAGGTGACTAAGGCCCGTGGACATTTATCAACCTTAGGTCATGCCCCCTCAGAGTGATATCCAAGATCATACACCTTACAACTTGTAACTCAATAACCTTGTGCACGGTTACTATACCATACTGCCACCTCACCATAGGGCTCGGCCGCAAGAGACCAATAGGAAGGGCCACTTCTCCACTCACTTTTGGCTTTGTGGAGAGCAGCCAACCTGCTGAACCGGGTCTCCTGTAAAAACCAAATATTGAAATCCTGGGTGTTAAAAAAAAATCAAAAGCCATAAACCGAGCCCGTTCAGACAACATGGAAGCCACATTAATAGTGGCACATCATATGGGGTGGAGACACATGTTTCTTAGGTGATTGAGTTCCACTACCCTTATTCATTACTCATACCTCCCCACCACCACCTCCACCACCATCACCAACACCACAATCCATTTTCCCATCATCCACACCATCACTCACTTGCACCTGCACTTCCCCCTCACCTACAACTTCTTTTTGTACAATCGATTTTTATTAAAGATTTTCAAAGACATAAACAATAAAGAAGAACACAGACATATTCAAATTTAGAAACATTAATACAAATAAAGTATAGTCACAGATCTAAATTTAAAAATGCTTAGTTCAAGGATAGCAAGCCAGCAGAGAAATAAAGAACCTTCAAAGGCAGCATCAGCAAAGTGGGCTGGCAGATAGAGCACAACATCTAAGGAGCGGGAGATACTGTAATGCAATATCGTAGGGAGGCCATGGTGTGCCTGCTGTGAGCTTGCGTGTACATCAACAATAAAATGTGTTCTTATATAATAAGAAGTATAAAAACTAAAAGAGAACCAGGGAAAGGTAGCCATTAGGCATTGAGGAAAGAAGCAAGGAAAAGTAGGAAGGAAGAAAAGGAGAGAAGGGGACAAGAGAAAGTAAGAGGTACCACTTATTGTGGTATACAAACAGAACTACAGGGATATTAAGTGCTATCTAAGGGAGTGGCTAAGTAGGCCTGGGAGGCCTTGTATTCCAACCAAGGGAGCCAAGTAGAATCAAATTCACTAGACTTGCCTATCGATGAGAGAAACAAGTCTTCCATTCTCATAAAATAGTCCAGTTTAACGAACCATGCACGACGTGTAGGGGGGAGGTGGGACCTCCACATAGCCGGGATTACAGCACGTGCTGCGTTGCGGAGATGACGCAGTAATAAGTGTTTGTATTGGGACACTGGAATATAAGAGTGGTTAATAAGCCAAAATACAGGGTCTGAGGGAATCTGAGTCTTAAGAATGTCCTGAGAAACTAGCACCAACCTCACGCCAAAATGGTTGGATCATGGAGCAAGTCCACCAAATGTGTAAGAGGGAGCCAGTTGTGGAGGAGCAATGCCAGCAGTGGGCTGGTGAGGAGAGATACATAGCGTGGAGGAGGGAGGGGTGTCTATACCACCTTGTCACAACTTTGTATTGTGTCTCCCGGAACTGGACACAGACAGAGCTCAAGTGAGTTTTTAAGAAAATTCTTTCCCAATCTCTAGATGATAAGGAGATGCCCAAGTCCCTCTCCCAGGCCACAGCAAAGGGCGGGGTATCGACAGGTCGGGAATGGCAAAAAAATTTATATAGCGTGGAAATAGTGTGGGTCGGGTTTAGGGTTGCAACGCAAAGCTTCTGAAATAGGGTCAACTCCCTGGTGGCGCTGTGAAGTCTAGTATTAGTTGTCAAGCAGTGCCTTATCTGTAGAAACTTCCAAAAGTCCTGTTGGGGGATGTCCCACCTCGCCCTCAAGTCTGCGAACTGTTTGACTCCAGTCGCTGACACCGTATGGCCGACCCTGAACAATCCTGTTACAGCCCATTGTGAAAAGTGGGCGGCGTTATCCCAGTGGAAAATCAGGGTTGGCCAGAAAGGATGTCAAGGGGCCGAATTTGGATGAGATGTAGGGAAGACCCCGTAGTGTTTTCCAGGCGGCTAGCGTGGGAGCAATAGTGGGATGCGGGAGGAGTAACTTCGGGAAGGAGGGGAGCCAAGGGAATATTTCCGGGAATTGCTGCACGTACAGGCCCTCCAGTACCACCCATTGTTTGAGCTTGCGAAATCTCGTCCAATCTATAATTCTACTTAGAAGAATGGCATGGTAATAATGTTTTATATCGGGAAGTTTGAGGCCGCCATTTTTGATTGATTTAGTCAAGTGGGAGCTTTTAAGTCTAGGTCTCCTCCGTTGCCATATAAACTGTTGGATCAGTCGCGAGATGGAGCGGAACCAGGACTATGGGATGCATATCGGGAGGGCCTGCATTACATACAATAGTTTAGGAAGGGTATTCATCTTAACTATATTTATCCTCCCAAACCAAGATAGATATTTCATAATTCATCTAGAGTAATCATTCCGAATTGTTTGCAAAAGAGGCAAATAATGTAACAGGAACAGCTGGGACTCACTAGCGGACAGCTTTACACAGAGGTATGTTATATGAGAAGATTGCCATGAGAAGGGGAAATAACGTTTAAGGTCTACTACGGATTCTGCAGGGGTGGAAATATTAAGAGCGCTAGATCTAGAGTAATTAATTTTGAAGTTGGAAAGTTGTCCATAGAGGTCAAGCTCATCCATCAGGTGTGGTAAGGAGTCGGTGGGGTGGGATACTATGGCTAAAAGGTCGTCGGCAAGCAGTGCTAATTTGTACTCTCCATCTCCCACAACAAAACCCCTGATGTCATGATTAGTTTGTATGGCTCTAGCCAGCGCTTCAATACAGAGCACAAAGATCAATGGAGATATTGGGCAGCCGTGCCTAGTGCCATTGCTTATGGTGAATGGTTCAGATAGGGTGCCATTTACGCGTACCTTTGCAGTCAGAGAGTCGTAGAGGGCTAGTATCCAAGCAAGTGCATTGGGACCTAAGCCAATGTGCTCTAAAATTGAGGTCATAAATTTCCAACTGACCCTATCAAATGCCTTTTCGGCATCAGTAGAGAGTAGGATAGTGGGAGTAGAACTGTGGGAAGCTAAGTGGATAAGATTAAGGATTTTGGTTGTATTGTCTTTAGCCTCTCGGCCTGTAACAAAACCATCCTGGTCATTGTGAACTAAGAGAGGGATCAGCATCTTCAATCTATTGGCCAGGATCTTCGCATAGATCTTAAGATCCACATTCAGGAGGGAGATGGGCCTATAACTGGAGCAAACCGAAGGGTCTTTGCCCTGCTTCAGTATCACCGAAACATGGGCCTCTAGAGAGTCACTGGAAAAATGAGAGCCAGATGAAATGGAGTTAAATGCTCTAAGAAGTAGGGGAATCAGTCTATCCTTAAACACCTTATAGTATGCAATAGTGAAACAGTCAGGGCCAGGGCTTTTTCCGGATGGCATAGAGGAAATGGCATGATCTAGTTCTTGTGCAATGAAAGGGGATTCCAGCAAGCTAAGTTTCGAGGGCGGGAGAACGGGATACTCTATGGACCGCAGATAGTCCCTTATTTTTTGGAGTGAAAGGTGGGGGTCTCCACCCGGGGAGGCACTTTCTAAGTTGTAGAGCAAGGCGTAAAACTGTGCAAAGCATGCGTCAATCTCAGGTGATTTAAATTTGGGGACTCCCTTGGCATCCTTCACAGAGCCAATAAACAAAGCCGAGTGTTGAGCACGTATAGCCTGAGCTAGGACTCGGCCAGGTTTATTACCCCATTGATAGTATTTCCGGTTACATTTACGGATGGAGAGAATTATATTATCACACAGGAGTTTATTCAACTGTGAGCGGGCTTCTGTCAATTCTACTAGGGTCCTATCTGACAATGATGCCTTGTGAGAGGTCTCGAGGGCGTGAATCCTAGTTAGAAGACCTGAGATCAGAGACTGCCTCTGCTTCTTCTTATAAGTGCCTAGTTGGATCAGCTTGCCCTGGAGTACACACTTATGTGCCTCCCACACAGTTAGGTGAGAGACATCGCCTGTGTCATTCGTGGCAATATAATAATCTATAGCCTTATCTAAGGCATCTTTACAAAGTGTGTCGTAGAGAAGGGACTCATTGAGTCTCCAGGTCCATTGTTTATGGGGACCGTGAGGGAGATCTAGATTCAACGTCACCGGAGCGTGGTCTGACCAGGTGATAGAGCCGATAGTGGCATCTATGAGAAGCGTGAGGTGTCTATGGCTTTGGAACAAGTAATCTATGCGGGAATAAACCCGATGGGGGTGTGAATAGAAGGAATAGTCACGTCCCGAGGGGTTGAGGGTTCTCCAGGAGTCAGCTAGTTGTTGTGTATGAAGTAAACGTTTGATATGGCGATATTTAGATGCAACAAATCTATGGGTTTGGGATGATGTGTCAGTACTGGGGTCCAAAGTCCAATTGAAGTCCCCACCCAAAACAGTAATGCCTTGGAACAGAGAGTCCAATCTCGGGAGATGGGAATTGAAAAAAGATAATTGGGCCTGGTTTGGGGCATACATCACTGCAAAAGTGAACAGTTGTTCAAAGAGTTTACAAGTCAAGAGGAGGAGTCTACCCGGAACCACCCTATGTGTGGATACGTCAGAAGTGCGTAAATCCTTGGAGAAAATAATAGCCACTCCCTTGGACTTGCTACCTGGGGTATTGCTGTAATATGCCGTGGGGAAATAGCGACTGGTAAGAGAGGGCTTACGAATTTCAACTTTAAAATGGGTTTCTTGCACTAACGCAACAACTGCCCTTTCAGACCTCAGTAAACGTAAAAGGCTAGATCTCTTCTACGGCGTGTTAAGACCACGCGCGTTAAGGGACAGCACTTTAATCCTCCCAGGGATACTCATGGTGGAGTGAAATAGAGCAAATTTCTATAAACCTGAAAGTGGAAGGAGAGAAAAGGGGGAGGAAGAAGTGTAGGCGTGGAAAAAGAGACAAAGAAAAATAAGATACAACAACAATGTAATAACATCAGAAATAGACCCGCAGGAGAGAGACTGAACCGTAGTACTTTCAGCATCCCAACGGCATTAAGCCAAGGGCGGGTTCGATGGGGGAACGGGAGTGAACCGCGCCAGGAACCATGGTGAAAAAATCCACCCGAAACTGACACAAAAAAGGAAGGGAAAAAAATTAAATAAAATAAAAATCCTGCATTAAGAGGACTGGACGGCGGGCAGCAGGGGCAGCAGAATGATCCACAGCCCCCACCACCAACCGGCCAGCCCAAACAAACAGATTAGTTAGTTAGTAATAACATCCCTCAGCAGTCAGAGATTTAACGAGCGTATGTGAGTACTCTTGTAGAAGAAGGAATACCCCCCACCACTGTAGTAGTAATATGAGTCTCTTGAAATAAGCAAAAACAATAACACTAAACATAAGAGTCCTCAGCGCAAAATAGACTTGGAGGGGGAAGCGGTCTGTTGGCTTCTCTTCTTGGCGCCGCGTACCTCATGCAATGGTTGTAGGTCAGGAGCCCTTTCAGGGAGAGGGACATCAGGAAGAGAAAACTCCCAATCTGGAATGTCTAACAAAGGTAGACCTAGTGAAGAGCAGAACGAGGAGAGGTCTGCATGAGAAGACAGGGTGAACCATTTTCCAGAGAAGCAAGCCTGGAGGTTAAAGGGGAAACCCCATCGATACCACAGTTGACGTTTCCGCAGTTCGTCTGTTAGGGGTTTCAAGGATTTCCATTGCTGGAGCGTGTACCAGGAAAGATCTTGATAGAGGCTGATATCGGACCCTTTGAAATCAATTTTGGCCAGTTGACGGGCTTTGGACATAATCTCCTCTTTCTGGGAGAAATAATGGAGCCGGCAAATGACGTCTCGGGGCCTGTCGGTGGTGAGGCCTCTCGGTCGAAGGGCTCTGTGGGCTCTGTCAAAAGTGATAACGTTGTCTGAATCTTTATTCAAGAGTTCGTTAAATATCTTGGTCAGGGCATCCACTAACCCAGACTGCGAAACGTCTTCCGGGAGACCGCGGATGCGGATATTATTCCGTCTGTCTCTGTTGTCGATATCCGTCATCCAAGACTGTAAAGCACGGATTTCCTTGGATTGAGCAAAGATGGAGTCTCTCAACAAGGACATACAGGAGACATTGGCTTCTTGGTCTTCTTCCAAGTTTACTAAGTGATCAGACAGGTGTGAGATTTCGCTTTTAATGGAGGCGAGTTCATTCCTAATGGTGTCTTGAAGGTCTTGCTTAGTAGGAAGTGACTGCATGAAGGTCAGAATTTCCCGGAGGTCCCGGCCTCCCGCCGTTCCAGGGTCAGACATGTCATCAGCCGGATTTGAGATCGAGGAGGCAGAGGGAGACGTCGGGGGTGGGGTGAAGAACGGCTCTCCATCTGTGGGGATGTCGATGGATGAAGGAAAGGCCTCAGGTCTGTTTGAGATCTCGTGGATTTTTGAGATCGGTTGTTGTTGTTGCTCCATTTAGAGGATTTCGAGGTACGGCTCATACTCCAGGGAGATAGCAAGGAGGGTGTTTGCAATAAACTCAAGATGCGTCAGAATCAAGAAGATACATAGAACAGCATGGCTCCCAGGGAGCGGTCACTCCCCGCGGTCTGGTCTCAGGCGATCATCAGGTGGCCTCACGGAGAATAATGGAGAACGAGAGCACAAGGTATTGCATTAATGCGTGGAGCAGCAGCGTTGGCAGCTTGTGGCAAAACTACGGGGAGCTCCGATGGAGGGGGGCGTCAATTAGTGGAGGGATGTAACGAGGGAGGCAGAGGGCCTCTATAGGGGGGGGGGATCTGGAGTAGGCACCCCGAGTGGGATTCACCTGGAGAAGAGGAAATCTGTGTAGCACTCCCAGGACACAGGGCGATCCACAAGGACACCAGCGAGTCCCACCCGCGCAGTCCCAAGCTGGGCCATTACAGTGCCCAGTATAAACAGTGTGCAGGGCCGAGCGTAACCGTGGGCCGTGGCTGATGGGCCCTTATGGGAATGGTTTCCGCTCCAGAGGGCAAGAAGGGGCCGTGCAGAGTGCGTGGGGGGTAGTCGGGTAACAGGTGGAGTCGTCCAGAGTACGGGGCTACAACCCCAGGGGATGGCTGTATGTGGACAGAGGACAGAGCGCTGCTGTAGGTCTGGCAGACCTTCCGCAGCAGGTGAGGGAGCGTTCCGACAGGAGGTTGCAGGGAGGGGAGGGGAGAGGAAAGCGGCTTATGCATGCCGGGGCGGCGGGTGAGGCTCACCTGGGATCCGGGGGACCCAGCTGTTGGAAAACCGCCGCCTCCTCATCCAACACTCGCGATCCAAGATGGCCACCGCCCAGGCTCTGGGGCTCCCGACCCGGCTTCAGCAGGGTCTTTCGTCTCTTCCATTTGCTCAATCAGCGTCCGCAGTGCAAGCAGAGCAAGTCAAGAACTTCCAGGTCCCTGGGAGCTCATGGGAAACACTGCCCGCCAGATCAGCCTCCAGGACACGCCCCCGAGGCAGAACTCTTCAGTGTGGGGGGGTGTAAGGAACCAGGGCCCCGATTCCCCACAGCCCCATTATCTGTAGTGTGGGCGTGTAGCCCTCAACCAAAATGGCGCCGTCAGTCCTCCAAGCAAGGCCTCCACAACAGAGACACCAGGAGAAACCGGAGCGAGCTGGATCGTTGGTGGGGAGGGTGAGTAATACCACAGCTGAGGTGGCGGCTCAAAACCAGGGAGGAGAGAGGGGCTTTGCTCGCGGCCTCCGAGCCTCCAGCGCGTGGCAGACGCATCCGCGCCGAGCAGCGGCTTCCCGCTCCGTGCACCGAGTCCCCGCTCCGTGCAGCGCAGGCGACGGGGAGCTCTCGCAGCAGGCCAGCCAAGCACAGGACAGGGTATGGTCGAGAGATGTTTTCCTTCCCACGCTCCACCGCCGATCGGGCTGCACAGCCGCACTTCCGGTCGGGGGGAGATCGCACCATAGTCCCCGGCCTTCTATGGAGGGGAGGGCCGCAACCTGCAGGAACCCTCAAAAGGGCTCCCTGGATCCGCAACCCAGACCCTCCAGTCCCAGACGATAGAGGGAAGTAGTAATATATGTTAGAGGGATTAAGGACCCCCTAAAGCGCTTTTATTGTATTAAAAAGAACAGGGCTGGCAGGAGCTCTCTGGGATCACCTCCTCACAGCTCACAGGCCAGGCCACACCCCCCACCTACAACTTCTATGCCCTCCTGCAGCTCACCCCTCCTTTAGACCAAACCCACTATGGATTTCCGTACTCGACCCTACAAATTTGACCCCACTGGGTCCCATTCCAATTCTTTTGGAGACTCATTTGCCGATGTCCCCTGCAAACTTTCCTTCCTCTCATTTTTCTCACCCCCTCCCCCCTACCTCCTCTTCCTCACCCTTTTTGGTTTAAGAAAGAGCTCTCCTTCTCTCACAACCTCATCCTCGTCCGTTGAGAAGGCCTCAAACTGATTTGATAAAACTATATCCTCTCCTCCTACACCTACCTAAGAAAAGAAGGGGGAGTGGAGAGGAAGAAGAGTAGCAGTAGCAGGTGGAGGAGGAGGTATGGTAAAGGTACAGGAGGGGAAGGCGGAGTGGAAGTTGGTAGGAAAGGAGGGAGGTGGAGGAAAGAAAGGGACAAAAGGAGGATGGGTTTCAGAAGGTTTTGATGGGAGGAAAGGGCACCTCCCTTCATTCCACTTATTATAACAAGCATGCATCACACTGGTAGCCCCAAACGCCACATCAAACTTGTTTGACCTAGCCTGTTGAATGCAGGCGTACAGCTGCCTTGCTACAAAGCCTAAAGAAAACCATTTCTTTAAAAATACCACCTTCAAAGGTGTTTCACCTTAACCTATCCATTTGAAAGAAATCACATTTCTTTTCCCATAGCCAAATGTTTCTCTGTCTCCACTCTCAAAGCATTCCCCCTCAGCATTTTCCAATGGTTTCTCCAAAATGTTTGCGTACAAACTTCCCTTTTCTGTAAGGGTTTGATCTTCACCTGCAGGGGGATTAAAACCTGTAGCTTCTGCTAATACCTTTACAAGCACTTGCAGTTCTCCGTACAGCGTCCTTACCACTTCCATCTCCGGAAGCGATAATATATTTCTTTCCAGTCCCTGCTGGCCCTGCACCAGCTTGGGCTCCTCTTGCTTCTTCCCATTCTTATGATTGCTGCTGTATATGTTTAATTTTGTATCATCTGCATGCCTCAAACCCGAAACCCCCACCCCCCTGCAAAGCCCAATGGGGCCCCCACCTCCCAAACAGAGCAACTTCTCTCCTCTCTTTGCAGCTGTTTCCGTACATTTACCGGTATCGCACACATCATTTTCATTTACAGTACCTTTATTTGCTCATCCTTGTCCTACTGGGCTCCCTGCTGGCCTCACGTGTCACACACCAAAGGCGGCGTTCGCTGCGCTTACCCCAGCGTGTCTGCTGGTCGGTTTTGTGGCCTCTGCCTTCGGTGGGCCACGGGCTCCGGCGTCTGGTTCGCGTGGCTACCGGCGGTTCTCCGGGCCATGGGCGCAACAATGACACCCGGCATCACGTGGACGGGGGGCAGGTGACGTCATCAGACTGCTCCGCCAATCCAGTGCTGGCGGGAGATTCAAAGTCAGACGCCGGACAGAGCTTCAGTGCCTGAGTATCGTCTTTCCCTGACGTAGATGCCAGTGCTCTTGTTCCCGGCAAAGATCTCTGCAGTTGTACTCCAGTGTCTCCGGCATTTCCAGCGGCCAGTTCGCTACACCGGCTCCAGTGTATTCAGTGGCCGGTTATCTCTCTGCGTACCAGTCATCCGTGTTCCTAGTAATCAGCGTCTCAAGTCTCCGTTTTCAAGTTCCACCAATCCAACAGCATCTCAAGTCTCCGTTCTCAAGTTCCACAAATCCAACAGCGTCTCAGTCTCCGTTCCCAAGATCTACAAATCTACAGCGTCTAAAACCCCTGCACTTCAATTGCTCACATCATCAGCGTCTCAGTCTCCGTTCCCAAGTTCTACAAATCTACAGCGTCTAAAACCCCTGCACTTCAATTCCTCACATCATCAGCGTCTCAGTCACCGTTCCCAAGTTCTACAAATCTACAGCGTCTAAAACCCCTGCAATCCAATTCCTCACATCATCAGCGTCTCTGTCTCCGTTCTCAAGCATTACAAATCCACAGCGTCTCAAACCCCTGCACTTCAGTTTCTCACATCTTCAGCGTCTCTGTCACCACTCACAAGTTCTTCAACCATCTGTGCTATTAATCATCATTCATAAGCTCTATAAGTTATCAGTGACTTTCAAACATCACCCACAGTTTCTTCAAATACCAGCATCCCCAATACTGCTTGCTAAACCCTTCAGTGGGTCTGGACATTTCCTCATTTATTCCTTTTTGGCATTTGACTTTAAGTTGTTTTCCTTTGGAATAAAGCTCTTCAATATTTCATCAAACTCCACTGTCAGCATCCTGTATGAGGAAATCCTATATCAGGCCTTCCCTTTTCCAGCTCAGTTGTGGTTCCTCTTCCCAACCATCGGAAGAATCCCCGAGTTCACAACACCCTCAGTCTAGGCCAGTGACATCACGACTGTGTCTGTTGTCACCTCAACCGGGATTCCCCCTCCGCCAATCGCCAGCTGCTCACCCGTCTCGATGGTTACTATCTTCTCCGCCTCCTGTGCCGCATCATTTTCCTCATCATCGGGACTTCCCTGCTGCATATGAACAGAATTACCATCTGTATTGACATGTTTGATAGAATCTCTTCTGTATTGGACTGCTCCATTTCCTCCTCCTCTGCCTCTTCTGACTCCACATCACTTTCAGCTTCACTTTCCATTACTTCTTCCTCCTCACCAATATCCTCCATAAGAACCCCGGCATCCTTGGAGTTCCCCCCAAAGGCTGGCATAACTCCAGAGGTACTCTAAACTGGCATGGAGTTAGGAGGAATTGCACATGGAGATTCTACATCTGATGGCTCCTGCAGCTTTGGTCACTCCCCACCATTCTAAAGCTTCCCCCCCCCCCCCCGCGGCTTCTGCAGTTTTCACCTGTCGAAGTAAAAAAATATTACATACAGAAAACATACAAACTCCACACGGATGAGTCGATGTGCGTGCGAATACGCGCAGCGTGCACAGCGATTTATGGTAGCATACGCACTCACACAGACATGCCACAAAGATATATTCAACACATATTTCATACCACACATAAATTAAACATGTCAAGCACTAGACATTATGTTTTAAATTATATAATAGAGTATAACATCATGTATATGTATTATTGGAACAGAACAAAATAAACATGTCATGCTTGGTGTCAAAGTAATCAGAGGAATCTGTGGATTAATTTGATACCTGTGGTTAAGTTGTAACTCATTGCAACAATTAGTTATGATTAAATGTAGGAATATGAAGCCAAATTCAAATGGGAACAAAAGACATTCCTGCATCTTCAAGGCTGGACGTTGCTTGCATATGAACTGACCAATGACACATCATGAATGAGAAAGTTCCCTCCCCTGGACCAATAACAGAAGCCTTAGTCCCAGACCTGTACTTCCCCAATATACACAGTGTATAGGTGATTCCAGACACAAGAAGTTCTGTTTGCTTTGCTGTTTGAGATGCTGTTTTTGCTCTTTTGTGTAGCTGCTGTTGAGGCAGATCCAAAGATGGAGAAAAGTGTGCATTGAGGGAAATGGTAATTGTATGCTGGCTTTGACTGTAACTGTAATAGATTCTTTTGTAACTATCTGCTTATTGTGTAATTGTAACATTATAACTGAATGATATATACTGTACATGTGATATATTGTATACTTATCCTTTTAATATCAAATATATACATCAATGAGCATTGGAACTCAGACAATGTGTGTGTGTACTTGTTTTATGTCAAGGGATGTAGTGTTTGCAACGTACAGCGCACTTTTATCGCATATGGTAATAAGATGCGCCTTGCGTCTTCAACATATATTATCGCTGGCATTATAAATATTTATTAGAAATTAATCTGAACTTCACAGTTGGGGGCAGTGTCCGCGATATCACGTACTTAATGATGCACTGTACAGACACCGTTGTGGTCTACCAACTAACGATGGACGCATCTTGATGCTGCTGAATCACTTGCCATTTGTTTTTTTGTGTGTTATCAGTAAGGCGCTGATATGAAATTCAAGGGACAATATATATTTCTTTGTTGTGTGAGTATGCCAAAGAAATGCACTATTTGAAAATGCTACAGCGTTTTTTTATTGTTGCAAAACAAAGTTCAAATAAGTCATATTGTGTTTGATTCAGATTTGATTGTTTATCTGTTAAGTAAATTTAAAGAGCATTTAAAAGTTGGTGCATAGGTACGATATAGCTGTGTTAGCATGCTGAGGCCAATTTGCATACTTTTAAACCCAGGCCTAAAGTAACAAACGTCCGGTGCTTGTATAATTTGTGATTTATTTGAGACAAAAGAGCTAGCCACATAGTCTGTCCTCCATTTTGTTCAAGCACATGGCTTGTGAATAAGGGGGAGGAGCAGTGGCCATTTTAGGAAGGTCACCCTATCCACCAAGGAAACAGCTGACTTTCAGTGTGTTTAAAACAATCAGTTTCCTTTGTCACAAATAAAACAATAAATATGTACAAATCAAACACCAATCAAAAGCTACCAATGAATTAAACAAACCCATGCCATAGTCAATTAAAAATAGTTTCAATTGGGCCTAGATGAATACTTGATGTAAGACTTACACACACATATAAAGTTGTTGGTTTTTTTTTCCCCCCCCAGGATTTGTTAACTCTCTGGTTGCTACAAGAGAGGCATTGAAATGTTAATTAAACCTGTTCAACCTCCTGAACAAGCATATTAACCTCTATTGATATTCAAATTAAAGGCACTGAAGGGGTGAGGGGTTTCATAGAAGTGTAGAGTCAAGTGGTGTATATATATATATATATATATATATATATATATACACACACACTCACATGTTCTGCAAGATAACTATCCAATCTGAATCATAGCATTTAATTTATAGTCAATACACATTATAGATTTGCATAGAATCGGATATGTTTATTTGTTATACATTTTGAGTATTTGATTAAGTGGGTAAATAAAAAAAAACACAAAACGCAGTTCAGGCCTAAAAGTTTAGGTAAGCACTCAAAGGAGGATTACCCATGTGGGCGACTTCCAGCGGGTGTGAGGAACAAAAGTGTATTGTGTAGTGAGCAGTAGCATTTTTCTCACATTGATCGTGATAAGTGTGGTATAGTCAGTTGCGAACGCATGGTGTACATGTGGTATGGTACGAGAGGCAAGTGTACAGGAACACGCACGTGGTGCAGGGATGCGCACTGTTGCGTGCTCACGCAAGGTTGCGTGAAGTTGTGAGCGCAAGTTTAACCACACAATAAATTTAAAGGCGGGATAGAAGAAACATTTATACAATAGCAAGTAAATAGCCAATTTTAAAAGCAGATTACTATAATATTTTGTTTAACGTGTACTACCTCTGGGACAAGCTATTAATCAAAGGGAGTGATATTTTTCTGTACAGAAAACCTTGTGTGTTAGCGTGAGTTGAAAGTAGGTGTGGATGTATTGAACCCCGGAGAAACCGTGATCCCGTGAGAGACAGAGTTGGCAGAGGCTTGGTGGTGTGAAAGGGTCGTAACCTTATGTATTAACGAAGTAGGCACGTACTACAACGTGTAGAGGAGCGTAATAGATCGTGAAGTAGGCACGTACTACAACGTGTAGAGTACTGAGGAAGTAGGCACGTACTACAACGTGTAGAAGTATTATAGTGCTATGCTCCGCATGTGGAGCGCAGCTTGTGAATTCGACTCCTGTGATCGTAGGGCATATAGATTGGACCGCACGTCTATGTGTGTGATACGCAACGCAACGTGATACCATTTGCATAATTTTGCACAATTGTGTCATCATACGCGCTGTGTAGAGCATACGCAGATGTGATTTGTGTAAATAAAGGGGTTTTTCGCTGAGTTCCTCAGGAAAACTGCCTGGTGGACATTCACTGGAAAGGGTGATCGAGAAGTTGTTTCTCACCCAAGAAAAATTCCAGCGGATAGATATCGAACAGGAATTTTTCGCTGACTCTCTCTCAGGAAAACATTCCAACAGTCTTTTAACCTCCACTGGAAGAGGTGTTGTATTGATTCTGTTAATGCTTCAATAATTCCAGTGCTGAGGGGTCTGGTAGGAGCCTGGTCTGGGTACGTGGGGGTCATTAATGGAGTGAGTCGTGGTACTGGCCAGCGGAGGCAGGAGCGGGTGTAAAGCACTCAGTAAGGACTTTCACCGTTTGCTCGTATTGTACATTTGGGGATCGTGTCAAAAGTCTGCGATGGGAGCCAAGTGCACAAGCAAGAAAACGTTCGTCAGCCAGGGTTAAGGCTGAGAGCAGAGACCAAGAGGGTGTGCTTGAGATATTATGAGTAGGAAGTACGGTCCCTACACGGAGGCTTTTTGTGACGCATGGATACGTATGACTGTTGAGGATAGGGCATAATTTCCTAGAGTTGGTGGTTTTGATCCTGAGGTATTTTAGGTAGTATGTTTAACCAAAGTCATATAAGACAAGAACGAAAACAAGAACTGTTTGAACTTGTAGCAACAATAAATAAGTAGAAACGAGAGAAAGCATGTACACCGCCATATGTGGATGTGGAAGCAGTTACAACCAGCATACAAACTATAGAAAAACGAGTTATGGCAAGAACTTACCCTTGTTAAAACTCTTTCTGCGAGGTACACTGGGCTCCACAAGGAATGGACAATTGGGTGTAGAGTAGGATCTTGATCCGAGGCACCAACAGGCTCAAAGCTTTGACTGTTCCCAGAATGCATAGTGCCGCCTCCTATATCACCCCGCCTCCCTGCACAGGATCTCAGTTTTTAGTTAACCAGTCCAATGCAGTAGCAGGAAAAGAGACGACAACGGTTAGTAGCCACAACACCGCATTCTCATGACAGGAGACGTGTCAGTGGCTAATGCCATACCAACCCAAAGAAGCTAAGTACGTCAGGGTGGGCACCTTGTGGAACCCAGTGTACCTCGCAGAAAGAGTTTTAACAAGGATAAGTTCTTACCATAAAACTCATTTTCTGCTGTGGGGTACACTGGGCTCCACAAGGAATGGACAATTGGGGATGTCCTAAAGCAGTTCCTTATGGGAGGGGACGCACTGTAGCGGGCACAAGAACCCGGCGTCCAAAGGAAGCATCCTGGGAAGCGGCAGTATCGAAGGCATAGAACCTTATGAACGTGTTCACAGAGGACCATATAGCCGCCTTGCACAATTGTTCAAGGGTCGCACCACGTTGGGCCGCCCAAGAAGGTCCAACAAACCGAGTAGAATGGGCCTTAATGTGATCAGGAGCAGAGAGACCAGCCTTCACATAAGCATGTCAAATCACCATTCTAATCCATCTGGCCAGAGTTTGCTTGTGAGCAAGCCAGCCACGTTTGTGAAACCCAAACACAACAAAAAGAGAATCAGATTTCCTAATAGGAGCAGTTCTCTTCACTAGGAGACAGATCAGGAGAAACAAGTGCCGAAACCACAATCTCCTGATTAAAGTGGAACGAAGAAACCACCTTAGGTAGATAGCCAGGACGAGTCCTAAGAACCGCCCGGTCATGGTGAAATATCAGATATGGAGAACTACAGGACAAGGCTCCCAAATCCGACACTCTTCTAGCTGAAGCAATAGCCAGCAGAATCACCACCTTAAGGGAAAGCCACTTAGGGTCAGCTGAACCAAGAGGTTCAAACAGAGACTCTTGTAATGCCTCCAAAACCACCGACAAGTCCCAAGGAGCCACAGGCGGGACATAGGGAGGTTGGATACGCAACACGCCCTGAGTAAATCCGAGCCGAAGCCGGTTTCTGGGCCCGCAACATAGTTTGAATGACCACCTCAGAAAACCCTTTAGCCCTTAAGACGGAAGCTTCAAGAGCCACGCTGTCAAAGAAAGCCAGGCTAAGTCCTGGTAGACACAGGGGCCCTGAACGAGGAGGTCTGGGCGTTGTGGAAGTAGAATTGGACGCTCTGATGATAGGCCTTGCAGGTCTGAGAACCAGTGCCGTCTGGGCCACGCTGGAGCTATGAGAAGCAGAATTCCTTTTTCTTGCTTGAACTTCCGAATTACCCTGGGCAGAAGTGACACCGGAGGGAACACGTACGGCAGCCGAAACCTCCACGGTACCGCCAGCGCATCCACGAATGCTGCTTGAGGATGCCTTGTCCTTGCTCCGAAGACCGGAACCTTGTGATTGTCTCGAGACGCCATTAGATCTACGTCTGGAAGGCCCCACCTTTCCACTAGGAGTTGAAACACTTCTGGATGGAGGCCCCACTCGCCGGCATGCACGTCCTGACGACTGAGAAAGTCAGCTTCCCAATTCAGGACTCCCGGAATGAATATTGCCGATATGGCCGGTAGATGGCGTTCTGCCCACTGTAGAATCCGTAAGACTTCCTTCATTGCCAGGCGGCTTCGAGTGCCGCCCTGATGATTTATGTAAGCCACTGTGGTGGCGTTGTCCGACTGTACTTGAACAGGACAGTTGTGAATTAAATGCTGGGCTAGGTTCAAGGCATTGAAGACCGCCCGCAACTCCAGAATATTGATCGAGAGGAGGGACTCCTCCTTGGTCCACCGCCCCTGAAGGGAGTGTTGCTCCAGCACTGCGCCCCAACCTCTTAAACTGGCATCTTTCGTCAACAGGATCCAGTCGGATATCTAGAACGGACGGCCCCTGCTGTTAGGCGCGGCGGTGCGCCCGCTCGCTGACAGAGCAGCGGTCACGGGCGCCGCGCCTCTCTTCTTGTTTCCTCTGCACGGCGCCTAGCAATGCCGGGACGCAGGCGCGTGCAAGCCACCGGCTCCCTGGCAACGCTAGGACGCCGTGCGTGCAGGGCCGCCGGGTCCTTAGCAACGGGGACGCCACAGACGGACCGTGTTCCCCGTTGCACTAATCAGTATTCATCTGTTTTCCCCTGCTCGTGCAGCAAAGCAGCTGCACGGCATATGTTCATTAGCCTCTGTGTTCCTATTGGAGGGTTCCCTGTTATATGCCTCCTCAGTGCCTCACACTAACGCCGGTGATAGCTTCCTGCATGCTGCTCATGTTTGGTGAACATCTGTTCTTGTTCCGTTGTATCCGGTCCGTCCTGCTCCCTGAGTTCCTGTATCTTGGAGTTCGTTAGCAGTCCCTGGAATCCTTCTGGTCCTCATTTACCTGTGGCAGTCGGTTGGGGTTTTCACCCGGTTTCGTGAGTGGCGGCCTGGCTGCGAGTTGCGGCCTAGGCCGCTTTAGTATTGTTCTTTTTGTACTGGAGCATTTGCGGAGGTTTCCGCTTCCATTGTCCTCCCCGGAACTCGGCGGTGCCGTGTAGGGGAGTGGACAAGTGGTATCTTTGGTTGTCCTTTTCCTTGGCGGCAAGCCGCGCATACCTTTTGTTTTAGGTTAGCCAGTAGCCCCTGGCCTTGTTGTTTCAGTTAGAGGGCCCCTTGTTATTACCCTGTCTCAGTTCACTCTTTGTCTCTCCTTAAGACCTGAGGGGGCATCGGAGTTGGGCAGACTTAATCCGCCCTTCAAACGCTGCTGCCATGGGCCCAAGAAACCATAGTCTCGCAAGAGTGAATTGACAGCACGGGTAAAACAACGGAGGTAGGGTGCCAGGGGCTATTCCCATTCCGTTTCCCTTTCCCAGCATTACGTCCTGGTGCTCTGGACTCTCTCCATAACATCTCCCTTGTTCTGAGCACCAGGAACATAACATTATCACCGGCCCATAAAAATAAAAAAAAGGAATTTATTTTTTGTATTGGTGGGCCTAGAAATTCGTTCTCATGAATCCAGCAGGGTTAGGTCCAAATCCCAGTCAGTTTTTGGCCAACCAGATTCAGGAGTTAACCCAGATGTTTCAGGATCTTTCTCTTCGGGTGAGATCGCAAGAAGATCTTTTGCGAGCCTCCCCAAGTGTGGTTCCTGAACCGAAGATGCATTTACCTGATAGTTTTTTGGGTAGTCGGAAGGATTTTTTTAATTTTAAGGAAGTTTGTAAGCTTTATTTTCGTTTAAAGCCTCGTTCTTCCGGTACGGAGTCCCAACGGGTCGGGATTGTCATATCTTTACTTCAAGGTGATCCACAGACCTGGGCTTTTGGGCTAAAATCAGATGATGCTGCCTTGCTATCAGTAGACGCCTTTTTTGAATCCTTAGGCCTTTTGTATGATGACCCTGACAGAGAAGCATCAGCTGAGAGTCATCTGCGTGCTCTGAAGCAAGGGAAGGGTCCAGCAGAAGCATATTGTACCGAGTTTCGTCGTTGGTCGAACGACTGTGGCTGGAATGACCCGGCCCTGCGCAGTCAGTTTCGCCTCGGTTTGTCTGAAATTATTAAAGACAGTCTCCTTCAGTACCCCGCTCCTGAGACTCTAGAAAAACTCATGGAGCTTGCCATTAAAATTGATTGTCGTCTCCGAGAGCGGAGGGCTGAAAGAGGAACAACTGTTAGGCCTAGTCCATGTGTATACACTTTTCCTGAGGACGTCGAGGAGTCCATGAAGATGGGTTTCTTCCGGCTGTCCCCAGAGGAAAGGACCAGAGGGTTAAAATCTGGTCTCTGTTTGTATCGTGGTGGCAAGGGACATATTGCACGTAGTTGCCCGAATAAGTCGGAAAACGCCTTTGACCAAGTGAATGGTGAGGGGGTTCACTTAGGTCTGCAGTTAATCTCCTCTAAAGATTCTTTATTAGTTCCTGTCAAGATTTCCTTTGGTAGCCTCAGTTCGTCGGTGTCGGCTTTCGTCGACAGTGGAGCTGCAGGAAATTTCATGGATTTAGGTTGGGCTAGGACTTTAGGCGTACCTCAGGTACCTTTGGATAAACATATTACCATGCACGGCTTGGATGGTGGTCCGCTTTCCAATGGGGTTATTACTCACCGCACACCTCCAGTACTACTGACTGTGGGGGCCCTACAGTCTGAAAAAAATAGAATTTTACCTTACTCATTGCCCGGCAGTCCCAGTAGTTTTGGGCCACCCCTGGCTAGCCCTTCATAATCCCACCATAGATTGGCGGTCTGGGGAGATTTCCCATTGGGGTTCCTTTTGTTGCAAGGAGTGTATTTCCCATCCAGTCCGGGTTGCGGCTGTTACCCCAGAATCTATTCCTTTGGAATGTCAGGATTTTGCCGATGTTTTCTCCAAAGGTAACGCGGACGTTCTGCCTCCCCATCGGTCCTATTGACTTAATTCCAGATGCCACTTTACCCAAGGGGAGATTATATGCCCTGTCGGGGCCAGAAACCACGGCTATAGATAATTACATTCAGGAGAGCCTGAAAAAAGGTTTCATTAGGCCCTCGAAGTCTCCATTGAGTGCAGGGTTCTTTTTTGTTGAGAAAAAAGATGGGTCGCTCAGACCATGTATTGACTTTCGGGCTCTGAATAAAATTTCTCTTAAGAACACCTATCCCTTGCCATTAATTTCAGTACTCTTTGATCAGTTACGCTCTGCCGTCATCTTCTCTAAGATCGATCTTAGAGGAGCTTATAATCTCATCCGAATAAGATCAGGGGATGAGTGGAAGACGGCTTTCAGCACACAGTCAGGTCATTATGAATACCTGGTGATGCCATTTGGGCTGTCTAATGCGCCTGCGGTATTTCAAGACCTTATTAATGATGTGCTTCGTGACTTTCTTGGGAAGTTTGTAGTCGTTTATTTAGACGACATCTTGATCTACTCCGAGTCTTTGGAACAACATGTTTCCCATGTGCGTCTGGTTCTTCAAAAACTACGGGAGAATCATTTATATGCTAAACTTGAGAAATGTGATTTCCACATCACGGAAGTGTCTTTTTTGGGGTATATTATTTCTCCCCAGGGGTTTTATATGGAACCGAAAAAACTCCAGGCCATCCTTAATTGGGCGCAACCCACGAATTTAAAAGCAATTCAGCGCTTTTTAGGGTTTGCAAATTATTATAGGCGTTTCATTCATGCCTTTTCTGATTTGGTCGCTCCAATTGTAGCCTTGACTAAAAAAGGAGCAGACCCTTCCAATTGGTCGCCAGAAGCTGAGTCTGCTTTTCTGGCCTTGAAGCAGGCCTTTGTCTCGGCTCCAATTCTCAGACATCCTAACCCGGAGCTCCCCTTTATAGTCGAGGTAGATGCCTCAGAGGTTGGAGTGGGGGCTATCCTTTCTCAGGAAGATCCGGAGTATCAGGAGTTACACCCTTGTGCCTTCATGTCCAGGAAATTCTCCTCCGCAGAATCCAACTATGATGTTGGTAATCGAGAATTGCTGGCAGTTAAATGGGCTTTCGAGGAGTGGAGGCATCGGCTGGAAGGTGCTAGGCATACCATTACAGTGTTTACTGACCATAAGTACCTGCAATATATTGAGTCAGCTAAACGACTGAATGCTCGGCAGGCACGTTGGGCATTGTTTTTCACTCGTTTCAGGTTTATTATCACCTTCAGGCCCGGTTCCAAGAATACGAAAGCTGACGCCCTGTCACGTTCTTTTCTTCCAGTTCACAATAACCATCCTGCCACCACTCCCATAGTTCCATCATCTGTCATCCGGGCAGGCCTCACACAGGATTTATTTACACAGCTGGTCCAGCTTCAACAGCAGGCTCCCGTAGCTACTCCTGCTGATCGTCTTTTTGTCCCTGAATTTCTGAGAGGCTCTGTTCTAGCTGAGTTTCATGACAACAAAGTGTCTGGTCATCCAGGTATCACTAAGACCTTGGAACTAGTATCTCATTCGGTGTGGTGGCCTAGTCTCTCCAAAGATGTTAAAGAATTTGTCCATTCCTGTCAGGTTTGTGCTCAGTTCAAGGTTGATCGAGCGTTGCCAGTCGGGCAACTCATGCCTCTAGCCATTCCTCTCAGGCCATGGTCACATATATCCATGGATTTTGTGGTGGACCTTCCTCTTTCAGCGGGCCTTCGAGTCATTTGGGTGGTGGTAGACCGTTTTAGTAAAATGGCTCATTTCATTGCTCTCCCCGGTTACCCTCTGCTCAAGGGTTAGCAGTTTTGTTCCTCCGCCATGTGTTCAGGCTCCATGGTTTACCCACGGATATTGTCTCTGATCAGGGTCCACAATTCATCGCACGATTCTGGAAACGTTTTTGTGCCTCATTGAATATGAAACTTTCTTTGACATCTGGATATCATCCCCAGTCTAACGGACAAACTGAACGTGTAAGTCATTGAAACAATACTTACGGTTATATTCTGCCAAACTTCAGAATGATTGGTCGGAATTTCTGCCGTTGGCTGAGTTTGCTTATAATAACTCTTGTCATTCCTCCACCAAGGAGTCCCCATTCTTTTCAGTGTTGGGTTTCCATCCTAGAGCAAATTCTTTTTACCCTCATGTTCCTGTCTCTTCGTTGACCTTAACTTCCCATCTTAGAATTATTTGGAGAAAAGTTCACCTTGCCCTCAAGAAGACTGCCTTCCGAGAAAAGATTTTTTCAGACAGGTTCCGGCGCCCATGCACGTTTAAGGTGGGAGATAAGGTGTGGTTGTCAACCCGCAACATCAGGATCCGACAGCCCTCGGCTAGACAAACCGAACATGTAAATCAGTCATTGAAACAATACTTACGGTTATATTCTGCCAAACTTCAGAATGATTGGTCGGAATTTCTGCCGTTGGCTGAGTTTGCTTATAACTCTTGTCATTCCTCCACCAAGGAGTCCCCATTCTTTTCAGTGTTGGGTTTCCATCCTAGAACAAATTCTTTTTACCCTCATGTTCCTGTCTCTTCGTTGACCTTAACTTCCCATCTTAGAATTATTTGGAGAAAAGTTCACCTTGCCCTCAAGAAGGCTGCCTTCCGAGAAAAGATTTTTTCAGACAGGTTCCGGCGCCCATGCACGTTTAAGGTGGGAGATAAGGTGTGGTTGTCAACCCGCAACATCAGGCTCCGACAGCCCTCGGCTAGATTAGGACCCAAATTTATTGGACCGTTCCTTATCATTAAAAAGGTCAACCCAGTTGCTTTTCGATTACGTTTACCAAGATCACTAAAAATTCGCAACACGTTTCACTGTTCCCTTCTGAAACAGTATTTTTCCTCCAGGAGATTTCTTCGGAGGGCTTCCCGGAGTAGACTTCCGGTGAATGTGCAGGGGCAGCAGGAGTACTTGGTGGAGAAGGTTTTAGATTCCAAGATGTCTCGGGCCGACTTTATTTTTTGGTCCACTGGAAAGGCTATGGTGCTGAAGAAAGGTCTTGGGTCTTGGATAAAGATTTACATGCTCCAAGACTTAAGAGGGTATTTTTTCAGGAGTTTCCTCAGAAACCCGGCTCTAGGGGTTCTGTAACCCCTCTTCAAGGGGGGGTACTGTTAGGCACGGCGGTGCGCCCGCTCGCTGACAGAGCAGCGGTCACGGGCGCCGCGCCTCTCTTCTTGTTTCCTCTGCACGGCGCCTAGCAACGCCGGGACGCCAGGCGCGTGCAAACCGCCGGCTCCCTGGCAATGCTAGGACGCCGTGCGTGCAGGGCCGCCGGGTCCTTAGCAACGGGGACGCCACAGGCGGACCGCGTTCCCCGTTGCACTAATCAGTATTCATCTGTTTTCCCCTGCTCGTGCAGCAAAGCAGCTGCACGGCATATGTTCATTAGCCTCTGTGTTCCTATTGGAGGGTTCCCTGTTAAATGCCTCCTCAGTGCCTCACACTAACGCCAGTGATAGCTTCCTGCATGCTGCTCATGTTTGGTGAACATCTGTTCTTGTTCCGTTGTATCCGGTCCGTACTGCTCCCTGAGTTCCTGTATCTTGGAGTTCGTTAGCAGTCCCTGGAATCCTTCTGGTCCTCATTTACCTGTGGCAGTCGGTTGGGGTTCTCACCCGGTTTCGTGAGTGGCAGCCTGGCTGCGAGTTGCGGCCTAGGCGGCTTTAGTATTGTTCTTTTTGTACTGGAGCATTTGCGGAGGTTTCCGCTTCCATTGTCCTCCCCGGAACTCGGCGGTGCCGTGTAGGGGAGTGGACAAGTGGTATCTTTGGTCGTCCTTTTCCTTGGCGGCAAGCCGCGCATACCTTTTGTTTTAGGTTAGCCAGTAGCCCCTGGCCTTGTTGTTTCAGTTAGAGGGCCCCTTGTTATTACCCTGTCTCAGTTCACTCTTTGTCTCTCCTTAAGACCTGAGGGGGCATCGGAGTTGGGCAGACTTAATCCGCCCTTCAAACGCGGCTGCCATGGGCCCAAGAAAGCATAGTCTCGCAAGAGTGAATTGACAGCACGGGTAAAACAACGGAGGTAGGGTGCCAGGGGCTATTCCCATTCCGTTTCCCTTTCCCTTTCCCAGCATTACGTCCTGGTGCTCTGGACTCTCTCCATAACATCTCCCTTGTTCTGAGCACCAGGAACCTAACACCTGCACAGTTTTTGGTCCCAGAGCCACCAGAGCAGCGACAGTTGGACCTCCGGAGTCAATGAGATCATTTGGGACCTGATCCGGTGAGGCAGGCCGTCCCATTTGGCTAGAATCAGCCTCTGGAGAGGGCGAGAGTGAAATTGAGCGTACTCCACCATGTTGAATGCTGACACCATGAGGCCCAGCACCTGCATCGCCGAATGTATCGACACTTGCAGACGAGATAGGAAGCAATGAATCCTGTCCTGAAGTTTCAGGACTTTCTCCTGAGACAGGAACAACCACTGGTTGTGAGTGTCCAATAGTTCTCCCAGATGCACCATGCTCTGAGCAGGGATCAGGGGTGACTTCTTACAGTTGATGAGCCACCCGTGGGCTTGCAGAAACCGGACCGTCACATCTAGATGACGCAGGAGAAGTTTTGGGGAAGTTGCCAGGATTAACAAGTCGTCCAAATACAGCAGTATCCTGACCCCTTGACAGCGGAGTACCACCGTCATCACCGCCATGACTTTTGTAAAGACTTGCGGAGCCGTTGTTAAACCAAAAGGTAACGCCCGAAACTGGTAATGGCAGTTGCCAATCACAAATCTCAGGTATTGCTGATGAGACACTGCTATAGGAATATGCAGGTAAGCATCCTGTATATCCAGGGAGATCATGAAGTCCCCAGGTTCCAAGGTCAGAACTATAGAGCGAAAGGGTTTCCATCCAAAACTTGGAAACCTTCACAAACCTGTTCAATGCCTTGAGGTTGAGAATGGGCCGGGAGGACCCATTTGGTTTCGGGACTAGAAACAGCGGAGAAAAGTACCCCTGGCCCCTCTGCGCAATGAGGCACCTGTATTAAGACTCCTGTATCCAGGAGGGTCTGTACCACCGAATGTAGAATATTTGCCTTTGTCTTGTGCAACGGGACATCTGTCTGGCAAAATCGATGAGGGGGTCGGTTTTTGAAGGCTATGGCGTAACCTCGAGTGACGACTTCCCGTACCCAGGCATCTGAAGTGGTCTTCAACCATTCCTGGGTATACCCTAGAAGCCAGCCCCACACCCTGGGATCCCCCAAAGGGAGGCCCGCCCCGTCATGTGGCAGGATTATCTGTGTTTTGGAAGCTGGCTGACTGGCCGCCCAGGCTCTTTTGGGATTAGGCTTACCAGGTTTGGAAGTGCGGGCCTGTTTGTTGAAAGCCTGACCTTTTGCTTTACCTGAAGGACGAAAGGGGCGAAAGGAAGTACCTTTAGCCTTCGACACAGAAGGAGCAGTACTTGGTAGACAGGCAGTTTTGGCAGTAGCCAAATCAGCCACAACCTTATTTGAATCCTCCCTAAACAGAATATCTCCCTTAAAAGGGAGTACCTTCAGGGTTTTTCTAGAGTCCAGATCCACAGACCAGGATCTCAGCCACAATATCCGGCGAGCCAGGACTGACGTAGTAGAGGCCTTGGCTGCCAGGATACCGGCATCAGTAGCCACCTCTTTAATATAACGAGAAGCTGTGACAATATAAGACAAGCATTGTCTAGCATGGTCAGAGGAGATTTCAGCATCTAACTCCAAGGCCCATGCTTCAATGGCCTCTGCAGCCTATGTAGCTGCAATAGTGGGCCTTTGTGCAGCACCCGTGAGGGTGTAAATTCGCTTTCAGACAACCCTCCACACGTTAATCCGTAGGCTCTTTTAGAGACGTGATAAAGCTGAGGAAACCACCATCCTAGTCCACTGGAGGAGGCGTTTCCCAATTCTTAGACAGCTGCGGCGCGAGGGGATAGCGAGCCAGCATCTTCTTTTGAGGCACAAACTTCGTACCCGGGTTTTCCCAGGGTTCCTGATGTATATCAATTAGGTGATCAGAGTGAGGTAAAACTTGTTTAATCACCTTCTGACGCTTGAACCTATTTGTTTCTTAGGAGGAACGGATGTCTCGGGATCATCCGTAATCTGTAAAATTAACTTAATAGCCTCCAAAAGATCAGGAACATCCACATGTGACCCACCCTCCCCATCAGCCGTATCTGAGTCAGAACCTGTGGGGTTAGTTTAAGTACCGTCTTCTTCCGACGAGGTGTCAGGGACAGCAGTGGATTGTGAGGAGACAAGCGCTCGCTTAGAGGACCCCTTGGACGAAGGCGAGCGACGGTCAGACTTTTTAGTAGCCAGGGACTGGTTCAACTTCTTTATTTGAGCAGATAAATCATCCGCCCACAGCGGGTTAGCTGCAGGGACCACAAACAGTTGTACCGGTATTGGGGGTCCCATAGGGGGTGTTAGAGTATGAACTAGCGTATGCAGAAGCGTGGAAAAAGCGGCCCACGGCTGGCCATTATTTGCCCCCGTTGCCACCGTCCCTCTGGGGGGCAAGGAGCCCCCAGAACCAGAGCCCAAAGCTGCTATATTCTCCTCATAGGTATCTGTGGCTTCAGCAACATCGGCAGTGTGTTCAGCCCCAGAACCGTTACCCTCAGAAGCAGACATGATATAACTTGCAGTATCAGGTAACACAGTACAATTTGTCAGCAGCACAATACCTCTAGCCCAAACCCCTCCGCAGTGTAGTCAGCACCAGCAGAGATAAAGGAGAGATATGGTGACTAAATCACAGAGAAATATACGTAATACAGTATATCTTTGTGAAAATCCTATATTAGATAAGATCTGATGCACCAAGCCCCCTCAGGTTATAGAATATAGGGATAGCAAGTTGAGTGAAAGACACAAAATGGACAACACTCAGCTATCAAATGCACACACAAATAGTCACAGTTTGTACAATGCAGAGGTTATTACTAACAATAATACTGCACTGGACTAGCTTACACAGCTATATAACAATAGATATAACACTACACAGTAAGAACTGGATGTATATCACAGGCTAATTGTACTAATAAACCCTGACTAAATGCACTCTTTCTTAACTAACACTGACTAAAAAAAGGAAGGTAGAATACTTAAGTGTCTTGTAAAGTCTCAACACTGACAACCAGGCGGCTTTACATAGGAGGATTTGCCCAAGCATTCCCAGGAACAGTGAGCTGAGGGATAATGGCGCCGCAGACACTGCCAGAGAGTGAGGGAGAGACAGATATGCAGCTCCAGGGCGGGAACATTTGCAGAAAATGGCGCCCTGGGGCTGGGGGAGGGGCTTCAGGTCCAAGCGCTATCCCCCTGCTGGAAAAACCACCGGGTACTGCAGGCTCTAATAAAACGGTTTATAGAGAAAACCTGATCTGTCCAATGCCGCATGAGCCATCAGACAAAGAATCCCTGTGTGCAATTCCTCCTAGCTCTGTGCTTGTGGAGCATACCCCTGGGTGTATGCCAGCCTTTGGGGGGAATTCCAAAGATGCCGGGGTTCTTTATGGAGGATACGGGTGAGGAGGAAGAAGTAATGGAAAGTGAAGCTGAAAGTGATGTGTAGTCGGAAGAGGCAGAGGAGGAGGAAATGGAGCAGTCCGCTATAGAAGAGATTGTCAAACATGTCAATACTAGAGATGAGCGCCTGAAATTTTTCGGGTTTTGTGTTTTGGTTTTGGGTTCGGTTCCGCGGCCGTTTTTTGGGTTCGAACGCGTTTTGGCAAAACCTCACCGAATTATTTTTGTCGGATTCGGGTGTGTTTTGGATTCGGGTGTTTTTTTCCAAAAACACTAAAAAACAGCTTAAATCATAGAATTTGGGGGTCATTTTGATCCCAAAGTATTATTAACCTCAAAAACCATAATTTACACTCATTTTCAGTCTATTCTGAATACCTCACACCTCACAATATTATTTTTAGTCCTAAAATTTGCACCGAGGTCGCTGTGTGAGTAAGATAAGCGACCCTAGTGGCCGACACAAACACCGGGCCCATCTAGGAGTGGCACTGCAGTGTCACGCAGGATGTCCCTTCCAAAAAACCCTCCCCAAACAGCACATGGCGCAAAGAAAAAAAGAGGCGCAATGAGGTAGCTGTGTGAGTAAGATTAGCGACCCTAGTGGCCGACACAAACACCGGGCCCATCTAGGAGTGGCACTGCAGTGTCACGCAGGATGGCCCTTCCAAAAAACCCTCCCCAAACAGCACATGACGCAAAGAAAAAAAGAGGCGCAATGAGGTAGCTGACTGTGTGAGTAAGATTAGCGACCCTAGTGGCCGACACAAACACCGGGCACATCTAGGAGTGGCACTGCAGTGTCACGCAGGATGTCCCTTCCAAAAAACCCTCCCCAAACAGCACATGACGCAAAGAAAAAAAGAGGCGCAATGAGGTAGCTGTGTGAGTAAGATTAGCGACCCTAGTGGCCGACACAAACACCGGGCACATCTAGGAGTGGCACTGCAGTGTCACGCAGGATGTCCCTTCCAAAAAACCCTCCCCAAACAGCACATGACGCAAAGAAAAAAAGAGGCGCAATGAGGTAGCTGTGTGAGTAAGATTAGCGACCCTAGTGGCCGACACAAACACCGGGCCCATCTAGGAGTGGCACTGCAGTGTCACGCAGGATGTCCCTTCCAAAAAACCCTCCCCAATCAGCACATGATGCAAAGAAAAAGAAAAGAAAAAAGAGGTGCAAGATGGAATTATCCTTGGGCCCTCCCACCCACCCTTATGTTGTATAAACAAAACAGGACATGCACACTTTAACCAACCCATCATTTCAGTGACAGGGTCTGCCACACGACTGTGACTGATATGACGGGTTGGTTTGGACCCCCCCCAAAAAAGAAGCAATTAATCTCTCCTTGCACAAACTGGCTCTACAGAGGCAAGATGTCCACCTCATCTTCACCCTCCGATATATCACCGTGTACATCCCCCTCCTCACAGATTATCAATTCGTCCCCACTGGAATCCACCATCTCAGCTCCCTGTGTACTTTGTGGAGGCAATTGCTGCTGGTCAATGTCTCCGCGGAGGAATTGATTATAATTCATTTTAATGAACATCATCTTCTCCACATTTTCTGGATGTAACCTCGTACGCCGATTGCTGACAAGGTGAGCGGCGGCACTAAACACTCTTTCGGAGTACACACTTGTGGGAGGGCAACTTAGGTAGAATAAAGCCAGTTTGTGCAAGGGCCTCCAAATTGCCTCTTTTTCCTGCCAGTATAAGTACGGACTGTGTGACGTGCCTACTTGGATGCGGTCACTCATATAATCCTCCACCATTCTATCAATGTTGAGAGAATCATATGCAGTGACAGTAGACGACATGTCCGTAATCGTTGTCAGGTCCTTCAGTCCGGACCAGATGTCAGCATCAGCAGTCGCTCCAGACTGCCCTGCATCACCGCCAGCGGGTGGGCTCGGAATTCTGAGCCTTTTCCTCGCACCCCCAGTTGCGGGAGAATGTGAAGGAGGAGATGTTGACAGGTCGCGTTCCGCTTGACTTGACAATTTTGTCACCAGCAGGTCTTTCAACCCCAGCAGACCTGTGTCTGCCGGAAAGAGAGATCCAAGGTAGGCTTTAAATCTAGGATCGAGCACGGTGGCCAAAATGTAGTGCTCTGATTTCAACAGATTGACCACCCGTGAATCCTTGTTAAGCGAATTAAGGGCTGCATCCACAAGTCCCACATGCCTAGCGGAATCGCTCCCTTTTAGCTCCTTCTTCAATGCCTCCAGCTTCTTCTGCAAAAGCCTGATGAGGGGAATGACCTGACTCAGGCTGGCAGTGTCTGAACTGACTTCACGTGTGGCAAGTTCAAAGGGCATCAGAACCTTGCACAACGTTGAAATCATTCTCCACTGCACTTGAGACAGGTGCATTCCATCTCCTATATCGTGCTCAATTGTATAGGCTTGAATGGCCTTTTGCTGCTCCTCCAACCTCTGAAGCATATAGAGGGTTGAATTCCACCTCGTTACCACTTCTTGCTTCAGATGATGGCAGGGCAGGTTCAGTAGTTTTTGGTGGTGCTCCAGTCTTCTGTACGTGGTGCCTGTACGCCGAAAGTGTCCCGCAATTTTTCTGGCCACCGACAGCATCTCTTGCACGCCCCTGTCGTTTTTTAAAAAATTCTGCACCACCAAATTCAAGGTATGTGCAAAACATGGGACGTGCTGGAATTTGCCCATATTTAATGCACACACAATATTGCTGGCGTTGTCCGATGCCACAAATCCACAGGAGAGTCCAATTGGGGTAAGCCATTCCGCGATGATCTTCCTCAGTTGCCGTAAGAGGTTTTCAGCTGTGTGCGTATTCTGGAAAGCGGTGATACAAAGCGTAGCCTGCCTAGGAAAGAGTTGGCGTTTGCGAGATGCTGCTACTGGTGCCGCCGCTGCTGTTCTTGCGGCGGGAGTCCATACATCTACCCAGTGGGCTGTCACAGTCATATAGTCCTGACCCTGCCCTGCTCCACTTGTCCACATGTCCGTGGTTAAGTGGACATTGGGTACAACTGCATTTTTTAGGACACTGGTGAGTCTTTTTCTGACGTCCGTGTACATTCTCGGTATCGCCTGCCTAGAGAAGTGGAACCTAGATGGTATTTGGTAACGGGGGCACACTGCCTCAATAAATTGTCTAGTTCCCTGTGAACTAACGGCGGATACCGGACGCACGTCTAACACCAACATAGTTGTCAAGGACTCAGTTATCCGCTTTGCAGTAGGATGACTGCTGTGATATTTCATCTTCCTCGCAAAGGACTGTTGAACAGTCAATTGCTTACTGGAAGTAGTACAAGTGGGCTTACGACTTCCCCTCTGGGATGACCATCGACTCCCAGCGGCAACAACAGCAGCGCCAGCAGCAGTAGGCGTTACACGCAAGGATGCATCGGAGGAATCCCAGGCAGGAGAGGACTCGTCAGAATTGCCAGTGACATGGCCTGCAGGACTATTGGCATTCCTGGGGAAGGAGGAAATTGACACTGAGGGAGTTGGTGGGGTGGTTTGCGTGAGCTTGGTTACAAGAGGAAGGGATTTACTGGTCAGTGGACTGCTTCCGCTGTCACCCAAAGTTTTTGAACTTGTCACTGACTTATTATGAATGCGCTGCAGGTGACGTATAAGGGAGGATGTTCCGAGGTGGTTAACGTCCTTACCCCTACTTATTACAGCTTGACAAAGGGAACACACGGCTTGACACCTGTTGTCCGCATTTCTGGTGAAATACCTCCACACCGAAGAGCTGATTTTTTTGGTATTTTCACCTGGCATGTCAACGGCCATATTCCTCCCACGGACAACAGGTGTCTCCCCGGGTGCCTGACTTAAACAAACCACCTCACCATCAGAATCCTCCTGGTCAATTTCCTCCCCAGCGCCAGCAACACCCATATCCTCCTCATCCTGGTGTACTTCAACACTGACATCTTCAATCTGACTATCAGGAACTGGACTGCGGGTGCTCCTTCCAGCACTTGCAGGGGGCGTGCAAATGGTGGAAGGCGCATGCTCTTCACGTCCAGTGTTGGGAAGGTCAGGCATCGCAACCGACACAATTGGACTCTCCTTGTGGATTTGGGATTTCAAAGAACGCACAGTTCTTTGCGGTGCTTTTGCCAGCTTGAGTCTTTTCAGTTTTCTAGCGAGAGGCTGAGTGCTTCCATCCTCATGTGAAGCTGAACCACTAGCCATGAACATAGGCCAGGGCCTCAGCCGTTCCTTGCCACTCCGTGTGGTAAATGGCATATTGGCAAGTTTACGCTTCTCCTCCGACAATTTTATTTTAGGTTTTGGAGTCCTTTTTTTTCTGATATTTGGTGTTTTGGATTTGACATGCTCTGTACTATGACATTGGGCATCGGCCTTGGCAGACGACGTTGCTGGCATTTCATCGTCTCGGCCATGACTAGTGGCAGCAGCTTCAGCACGAGGTGGAAGTGGATCTTGATCTTTCCCTAATTTTGGAACCTCAACTTTTTTGTTCTCCATATTTTATAGGCAGAACTAAAAGGCACCTCAGGTAAACAATGGAGATGGATGGATTGGATACTAGTATACAATTATGGACGGACTGCCACGGTTAGGTGGTATAAAAAAACCACGGTTAGGTGGTATATAATACAATTATGGATGGACGGACTGCCTGCCGAGTGCCGACACAGAGGTAGCCACAGCCGTGAACTACCGCACTGTACACTGGTTGATAAAGAGATAGTAGTATACTCGTAACAACTAGTATGACGACGGTATAAAGAATGAAAAAAAAACCACGGTTAGGTGGTATATATTATAATACAATTATGGTTGGACGGACTGCCTGCCGAGTGCCGACACAGAGGTAGCCACAGCCGTGAACTACCGCACTGTACACTGGTTGATAAAGAGATAGTAGTATACTCGTAACAACTAGTATGACGACGGTATAAAGAATGAAAAAAAAACCACGGTTAGGTGGTATATAATACAATTATGGTTGGACGGACTGCCTGCCGAGGGCCGACACAGAGGTAGCCACAGCCGTGAACTACCGCACTGTACACTGGTTGATAAAGAGATAGTAGTATACTCGTAACAACTAGTATGACGACGGTATAAAGAATGAAAAAAAAACCACGGTTAGGTGGTATATATTATAATACAATTATGGTTGGACGGACTGCCTGCCGAGTGCCGACACAGAGGTAGCCACAGCCATGAACTACCGCACTGTACACTGGTTGATAAAGAGATAGTAGTATACTCGTAACAACTAGTATGACGACGGTATAAAGAATGAAAAAAAAACCACGGTTAGGTGGTATATATTATAATACAATTATGGATGGACGGACTGCCTGCCGAGTGCCGACACAGAGGTAGCCACAGCCGTGAACTACCGCACTGTACACTGGTTGATAAAGAGATAGTAGTATACTCGTAACAACTAGTATGACGACGGTATAAAGAATGAAAAAAAAACCACGGTTAGGTGGTATATATTATAATACAATTATGGTTGGACGGACTGCCTGCCGAGTGCCGACACAGAGGTAGCCACAGCCGTGAACTACCGCACTGTACACTGGTTGTTAAAGAGATAGTAGTATACTCGTAACAACTAGTATGACGACGGTATAAAGAATGAAAAAAAAACCACGGTTAGGTGGTATATATTATAATACAATTATGGATGGACGGACTGCCTGCCGAGTGCCGACACAGAGGTAGCCACAGCCGTGAACTACCGCACTGTACACTGGTTGATAAAGAGATAGTAGTATACTCGTAACAACTAGTATGACGACGGTATAAAGAATGAAAAAAAAACCACGGTTAGGTGGTATATAATACAATTATGGTTGGACGGACTGCCTGCCGAGTGCCGACACAGAGGTAGCCACAGCCGTGAACTACCGCACTGTACACTGGTTGATAAAGAGATAGTAGTATACTCGTAACAACTAGTATGACGACGGTATAAAGAATGAAAAAAAAACCACGGTTAGGTGGTATATATTATAATACAATTATGGATGGACGGACTGCCTGCCGAGTGCCGACACAGAGGTAGCCACAGCCGTGAACTACCGCACTGTACTGTGTCTGCTGCTAATATAGACTGGTTGATAAAGAGATAGTATACAATACTACTAATATACTGGTGGTCAGGCACTGGTCACCACTAGTCACACTGGCAGTGGCACTCCTGCAGCAAAAGTGTGCACTGTTTAATTTTAATATAATATTATTTATCATGTACTCCTGGCTCCTGCTATAACAACCTGCAGTGCTCCCCAGTCTCCCCCACAATTATAAGCTTTATATACAATACATTGATGTGCAGCACACTGGGCTGAGCAGTGCACACAGACTGAGTCACTGTGTGACTGTGTATCGTTTTTTTCAGGCAGAGAACGGATATATTAAATAAAACAAACAACTGCACTGTCTCTGGTGGTCACTGGTCACTGTGGTCGTCAGTCACTAAACTCTGTCTGCACTCTCTTCTAATCTACAGTATCACAGCAATCTCTCTCTCTCTCTCTCTTCTAAATCTAATCTAAATGGAGAGGACGCCAGCCACGTCCTCTCCCTATCAATCTCAATGCACGTGTGAAAATGGCGGCGACGCGCGGCTCCTTATATAGAATCCGAGCCTCGCGAGAATCCGACAGCGTCATGATGACGTTCGGGCGCGCTCGGGTTAACCGAGCAAGGCGGGAAGATCCGAGTCGCTCGGACCCGTGAAAAAAAAAGTGAAGTTCGTGCGGGTTCGGATTCAAAGAAACCGAACCCGCTCATCTCTAGTCAATACAGATGTTAATTCTGGAGTCGAAAAAGATCAATGGCAGATTCTGTAATGCAAGGAAAAAACGAAACAGCTGCAGATCATGGGAAAGGCCAAGATACTGCCAAAAAATGATGGACTTGTCTGTGTATTTACAGAAGATAAAAGATAAAATGACAGCGGTTCGCGTTAAAATTGCGCAGGAATCGGAAAAGGAAAAGGTTACAGCATGTAAGGGGTTAACAACAGTGCCAGCTACTGAGGATTTCCCGGTATCCAATTCAAGCAACAAATCCGCCTCATTGGGGGAGCAGAAACAGCTGGATAGTGAAGGAGGCGGTGCTGGGGACTCCGTTGACGGAGAAGAAGGAGCGGAATCGGACTCCCCCAATCAAAGCCAGCCCAGAGGGAATCCCAGTGACGGAGGAGGAGGAAAGCAGTCGTGCCGGCCAGTTCGGATGCAGCAGGGAAGTACCGATGACAAAGAGAATGATGCGGCACAGGAGGCGGAGAAGATAGTAACCATGGAGACGGGTGAGCAGCTGGCGATCGGCGGAGGAATCCTGGTTGAGGTGACAACAGAAACAGTCATGAGGTCAGCAGGGAGCCCCGGAGAGCAGATGTCTGCAGCTGCAGCCTCTACAGGACAAGGACGAGCAAATAAAGGTACTGTAAATGAAAATGATGTGTGCGATCCCGGTAAATGTAGGGAAGCAGCTGACAAAGGGAGGAGAGGAGGAGCTCTGTTTGGGAGGTGGGGGCCCATTGGGCTTTGTAGGGGGGTGGGGGTTTCGGGTTTGAGGCATGCAGATGATACAAAATTAAACATATACAGCAGCAAGCATAAGAATGGGAAGAAGCAAGAGGAGCTCAATCTGGTGCAGGGCCAGCAGGGACTGGAAAGGAATATATTATTGCAGCAGGAGAAGGAAGTGGTAAGGACGATGGTGGTCATTCAGAGTTGATCATTAGCTGCATTCTTTTCGCTGTGCAGCGATGAGGCTAAAAAATGGCTGTTCAGCGCATGCGTATGCGGCGCAATGCGCACGCGCGACGTACTATTACAACGAATGATGTAGTTTCACACAGGGTCTAGCGAAGCATTTCAGTCGTACTGGTGGCCGCAGAGTGATTGACATGAAGGGGGCGTTTCTGGGTGGCAACTGATCGTTTTCAGGGAGTGTTCGGAAAAACACAGGCGTGCCAGGGAAAACGCAGGCGTGGCTGGGCGAACGCAGGGCGTGTTTGTGACATCAAAACAGGAACTGAACAGTCTGAAGTGATCGCAAGCACTGAGTAGGTTTTGAGCTACTCTAAAAACTGCACAAAACAAAATTGTAGCCGCTCTGCGATCCTTTCGTTCGCACTTCTGCTAAGCTAAAATACGCTCCCAGTGGGGGGCGTGGCCTGGCTGGCAACTGAACAAGATGCACACTGCCTGAGCTCCAGTATGAGAGCTCCTAAAAACCCCTTCTTTCCCCTCCATCTGCTCTCAACGACTTTACCTGGGTGCTCTAACCCTCACCAGGCACATATACTTCGGCGGAGAAGTGCTGCGGAGTCGGGGGACAGCGTGTGCTGTCTCTGCGGATTGCGGCCCTCCTGCACAGCTGAAGCCGGGACCTAAATTTTGGAGGAGTTCCGGGACACGCGTCAGACCTGCTAGCGGGAGCCTGGGAGTGCCGCACTGGTCATCGGCTCGTCGGAGCTTGCAGCCCTCCCTCTGTGCACCGCTCGGTCACCCGTCAGGCGGCTGGAACGGACGCTGGCAGCGGTGAGAGGCGGCGGGACAGTGAGTAGCCCATAGCGGCGGCCATTTTATTTTTCCCTACGGAGGTGCTGGCGGGCGCCCTGGCACCGCAGAAAACAGTGCCTTGTTACTAGGTGAGCTCTTTCCTTCTCCCCTACTTTCACAAACCATATGCCTGCTGAATGATTAGATCCTCCTGACCCCTGTTTGCTATGAATACAGTCACACTTAGCAATACCATCCCTGCTTCAATATAAATGCACAGTGTGGATACAGGATATATACTCATCGATCTATGTCACCCCCCCCCTTCTCCTAACTGTGATTTACTGTGATTGCCAGCCGTCCACTGTGACTTATTAACATCTTGTCACCCCCCCACATCACCCTGTCCGTACCGCATTTGTTTATAAGGAGCGCAATATTAATCTTCCCCCCCTGGAAGGACACTGCTGGCCGGGTCCTCCCGGTGAAAGGGATATATACGCGTCTCTGTCAGAGCCGGATTAAGGCCCCGGGAGGCCTGGGGTACTAAATTGCAGGGGGCCCCCATGGACTAAAAAACTAATAAAAAAAAAAAATATATATATATATATATATATATATATAGATATTTTTTTTTAATTAGTTTTTTAGTCCACTGAAGGAGGAGGGATTTATATATATATATATATATATATATAAATAATTTCTCTAAGAATCCCTCCTCCTTCAGTTCAGCGTGCGGCGCGCCAATGACTGAGCCGCAGGCTTGCTGAGCCGGACAGCAATTGGACAGCTGAGCCGTCGCTCAGCTGCCCTGACTACAGCTGTTAGAGCACTCTTCTTAGAGCTGTAGTCAGCGCAGCTGAGCGACGGCTCAGTTGTCCAATTGCTGTCCGGCTCAGCAAGCCTGCGGCTCCGTCATTAGTGCGCCGCACGCAGGGCCGTTTCTAGACAATTTGGCTCCCAGTGCGAGATTACAAAATGCGCTATAAAAAAAAATTGCGTGCCCCCCCCCCATATAGCCAGAAAAAGAAAAGCATGTGCGCGCGCTCCCGACAAGGGTGTGTGGCCTGATTAAAATGGGCGTGGTCTCATTAAAGTGGGCGTGACCTCGTCTGATATCATCACACCCACCACAGGGGGAAAAAATAAAAATAAAAAAGTCCCCTTTTTACACATTACACCAGGCAAGTGTCCCCATATTACACAGTACGCAGGCAGGTGTTCCCATTTTACACAGTACGGTAGGCAGATATCCCCATTTTACACAGTACGCAGGCAGATATCCCCATTTTACACAGTACGCAGGCAGGTGTCCCCATTTTACACAGTACGCAGGCAGGTGTCCCCATTTTACACAGTACGCAGGCAGGTGTCCCCATTTTACACAGTACGGCAGGTGTCCCCATTTTACACAATACGCAGGCAGGTGTCCCCATTTTACACAATACGCAGGCAGGTGTCCCCATTTTACACAGTACGGCAGGTGTCCCCATTTTACACAGTGCGGCAGGTGTCCCCATTTTACACAGTGCGGCAGGTATCCCCATTTTACACGGTGCGGAAGGTATCCCCATTTTACACAGTGCGGCAGGTGCCCCCATTTTACACAGTGCGGCAGGTGCCCCCATTTTACACAGTGCGGCAGGTATCCCCATTTTACACAGTGTGGAAGGTATCCTCATTTTACATAGTGCGGCAGGCAGGTGTCAAATGGGGAAGGGGAAGGGAGGAAGAGAGAGAGAGGAAAAAAAAAAATACTTACATCTTCCCGCTCTTCGGGTCCCGCCGACTCCCGTCCCTCGCGCCGGCCGCCTCCTCCTTCGATGCTTATCTCCTCTCCTCCCTCTCTCTCCTCCCCCCCGAGCGCTCCTGCTCGGGGGCGGGGCTTCGCAGAATGACGCGTTTGCGTCGTGACGCCACAACGCAAACGCGTCATTCCGCGAAGCCCCGCCCCCCGAGCAGGAGCGCTCGGGGAGGGGGAGAGAGAGGGAGGAGATAAGTAGTCACAAAGTGCCGCGGCTGGCGTCCCGTGCGGTTGCACGGCTCGCCCGCTGCTAAACGGCACTGGCCGCACGCTGCACTGAAGGAGGAGGAGGGACAGGGCAGCGGGGAGCCGGGGCTCGTGAGCGCTGCACCGCAGATCGGATTAAAGAAAGATCCGATCTGTGGTGTGGCAGGGGGCCCTTTTGGAAAGGGGGGCCCGGGGTACGTATCCCCGGGACCCCCCCCCTTAATCCGGCTCTGGTCTCTGTATGAGATAACTTAATGGCTCCTGCAATAGTACCTATTTTCTCTGAGATTACTTCCAGCTTCGGCTTCATGCAGTGAGCAGCTTCTCCGCCTTGCTCCGGTGACACCCGGCTACTTACACCACAGCACAGCTGAGTCTCAATTTACATAAAGCCAGCGACCCATACCGCTTTGCCCTGCAGCCCTATGGACAAATTTTTGTCCCCCGGCGCCACCGCTAAATCGGCGCCCACTCTACCACTTGGACGTCAGGAGAAACGTAGAGCTGCATCAGACATGGCACCTGGTATCACAACACCACCAGCATCGCCTGCATCGAAGAAAGCTGCAGCTACACAACCTTTTCCAGATTTACCTAAGGTTAGTTGTCCTCCAGACTCACCTATTACTTTTGCTGATCTTACTGACGCTATTAATCAAGCAGTGACGCCCTTGTTGGCACGGGCAGTATCCGATATAACCTCTCAACTGCACCAACTATCACAAAAGGTGCAGGTGAATGAAAATAGAATTGGCGGTCTAGCTCATGATATGTCTGAAGTTCAGGGTCGCATAGTACGCCTAGAAAAAGAAAATGATCAACTATGGAACAAGCTAGATGACGCAGAAAATAGATCCATAAGAAATAACATACGCCTGGTAGGCTTACCGGAAACAGTTACGGGAGTTGAATTGGTGACTTTTGTGCAAACAACATTACCCTCTATTTTGGGCATCTCTGTTGTTTGTAAAGATCTAGTAATTGAGAGAGCTCATAGGGTTGGACCTCCTCCACGCTCGTCAGACAACCGTCCTCGGGTAACGATCTTCAGATGTCTTAACTACCTACATAGAATGGCATTCTGGACAGCTTCTAGGAAACTTAAACAAATCCAATGGGAAAATAACCGCCTCTACATATTCCAGGACTTTTCGGCAGAACTGACCCGTGCAAGGAAGGCTTTCACCCCGGTCTGCTCTAGACTTGTAAAAGCCAGACATAAATTCTCATTACTCTACCCAGCTAAATTACGTATCTACATGGGCGACTCTCACTTGGATTTCACTTCACCTGAGGACGCCATGGCGTACTTAAATGAGGATTCTTCTGGAGAACAGGAAGACATTTCAGATGCATCAGAGATTGCGCAACATTGAAGTTATAGCTGGCAATATATGTCATCGTTTTGCTGTTATATATTTCTAATATGTTTGATATATATATATATATATTTTCTCTACTCTTTAGGTTTAGTCTCATTTGCGCTTTGTTCCAGGCTTCTATTGTGGAATCTATAGTTCTGGACACCATGCTATGGACAATTTCTCGCTACAATAGTTTGCTTCTCTGCGTATATAAATAGGCATTTACAAGCGGCTTTATAGATCACCGTGTTCATCAGTATTCTTCCTGCTAACATTTAGGTTAATCAGCAGATTTCTGTTAATGTTCGATCTTAGATTTACTCTGAATGGGTCAGCAATTTCATATGTGCTATATATTTTACATTTTATATTTTATGTATTTTTCTTTTTTCCTCTCTGTCTCTTTGACGGTGAGGTAGCCGTGGTGAAGCCGGTAGCGCCTCTGCCGGACCATGTTAATTTACTTTTATGTTCAATTTTATTATGTCTCTTGTATCCTGGAAGTTATGTTTGTATATCCAAACTTCTCACTTTCTCATTTTTCATTGTGTAGGCATTTCCTCTGTACCTCCCTTTCCTCTCCCTGTTTCCTTGCAGCAATTATTACGACTGACACAGCGATTAATATAGCTCCGACTTTGCAGTACATCTCCTCATGGATTATGGATGGCTGAGATCAAGATTGGCACACTCAACGTGAGAGGTATCAAAACCCCGGTGAAACGCCGTAAGATTTTATTGTATTTATCTAGATCAGACATTGATTTCGCATTTATTCAGGAAACTCATTTGACCCAGGCTGAATCACAGAAACTGCAGGCGTTAGGATGGTCACTACTAGCAGCCGCCCCCTATAATTCAAAGTCTCGAGGTGTAGCTCTCCTAGCTAGACGCCACCTTAAGATTAACCTCACATATACTGATTTAGACCCGCAGGGGCGTTTCCTTATTGTTCAATTGACACTGGAAAATTACCCGCTCACTCTTTGTTCGGTTTATGCCCCTAATCAATATGATAAGGTTTTTTTTCCAGAATTTAATAACTAAATTGACCTCTTTTTGCTCGGATAATCTTATTGTGTGTGGGGATTTTAATCTTGTTTCATCTCTAGTTCTAGATCGCCCTCACCTCTCCCATACTTCACATAATCTCCCTAAATATGGAATGCCGCACTTTTTTAGAGCTTTACAATTGATTGATATTTGGCGGGCCTTATACCCTATTGACAAAGATTTTTCTTGCCACTCATCTACTCACAATACATTTTCACGTATTGACTATGTCTCTATATCACACTAACTGTTTTCACAGGTTACCTCTGCTCATATTGAACCTATAGTTATCTCTGATCATGCCCTGGTATGGTTCTCATTAAAATTGCGATATGACTCCCCCCCAACACCTCAATGGAGATTTCCATCTCATTTGATTACTTCTACTAATTTTCGTGATATGTTGCATGAGGCCTGGGACTCCTATTACTTTTGTAATAAACTACACTCGGAAGAAAACCCCCCTCTATTCTGGCAGGCAGCTAAATCCGTCCTTAGAGGAGACATAATATCATATAATTCAGCTCTGAGAAAGAAATATGCTCAATCATACTAGGAAATGCCACAATCCCTGTCGGATGCCTTCCAAATTTTTAAAACTAACCCTACACCACTTAATAAACAAACCTACTCTGCTTTGAAATTGCAGTTTGATGAATTTCTTTCAGCTATGGGAGATAAATATAAATTTAATGTGGATTTCCGTTTCCATAGATTTGGAAATAAAACTGGGAAACTATTGACAAATTTATTGAAAGGCTCTTCGAATCCCATGATAGTTCATCCTTTACGACTGCCTGATGGCTCCCTTACTATGGATCCACTACAAATATCTGAAATCATGAGATCATATTAAGAATCTTTATATTCCGACTCTGAGGTCATTTGTCAAAGAACAATTTCAAAGCCTATTCCTTCAACAATTTCTCCTTCTTCCTCTTCTTCCCCCATACCTAACCTAGAAAGTACAACTCCCTGGAAATTTCCAAGCTTACCACAGATTCCCTCTGATTATGTCACGTCACTTTCTATGCCAATTACCCTGACAGAAGTCAGAGTGGTAATTAAACATCTTAAACCGAACAAGGCACCTGGACCCGATGGCCTCACTAGTGAATTTTACAAGCTTCTTATAGACAAAATTGACATCCATTTACTTGCTCTTTATAACTCTATTATAGAGTCTAACTCCTTACCATTACATTTTAATTCAGCTATCATCAAGGTCCTATTAAAGCCTGGACGAGATACAGCGTCCCCAAGTTCATATCGCCCTATATCTCTCTTGAATATAGATTTTAAAATATTTACAAAGATTCTCGCAGAACGCCTCAAACATTCCCTCCCATTTGTAATTCATACTGATCAAACAGGTTTCATTTGGGGACGCCATTCGGTCACAAATGTCCGTAAAGTACTATCTGTTATTTTACATTGCTACCAAAAGCCCTCACCAGATCAAAAAGTCGTATTGGCCTTAGATGCCGAGAAGGCATTCGATCTTATCACCTGGCCCCACCTTTTTCAATCACTATATAATTTCGGTTATCCCCCGTCCTTTATACATATTATAAATATATTATATTCCTCACCAAAATCACAACTTAATTGTAATGGTCATCTCTCTCAACCCTTTGATATTTGTAAAGGTACACGTCAAGGTTGCCCCCTATCACCCCTGCTTTTTGCACTCGCTATTGAGACCCTTGCAGTCGCCCTCGATCCTGGGTATATCAATTAATGATGTAGAACTGAAATTAGCTTTATACGCTGATGATTTGCTCTTGTTTATTTTGAATCCCTCTTATTCCCTTCCCTCCTTACTATCTCTGATCGAAAACTTTGGTAGTCATGCAGGTTTTAAAATTAACACCTCGAAATCTGAAATACTCACTCTTTCATCTCTCTCTACACCTACCCAATCGTCTTTACAAGAATTTCCCTCATCAGTATATAAAGATCATATAAAATATCTGGGTTTAAACATTCCATCAGATATTACAAAGCTTTATAAACTAAATTATACTCCAACTTTTATAAAAATATTTTCTTTATATGAGACCTGGATGAACCTCCCCTTATCTCTATTAGGCCGAATTGCTGTAGGAAAGGCGATAATCTTTCCTAAGATATTTTACAAATTACAAATGTTACCTATCAGCTTAATTAAATCAGATTGGAAGCGCTTTGATCAATTTACCTCCCAATTTATTTGGAATAAAAAAACGTCCTAAGATTGCGTTCCATAAACTCCAAACTCATAGATCTAAAGGTGGGTTATTGCTTCCTAATCTGCACTTATATTCTCTAGCTATACATTTTCGTTACATTACTGATTGGTTACTCAATAAGTCTACATATACTGACCTTCACATAGACACGGCATTATTATATCCCTATTCCTCAGGTGCTCTTATCCATACCAAAAAACAAGATATCCTGAAACAGATTTTACAAAATGTGATGTTTGCAGACACTTACAAGGCATGGCAATCCATCAATAGGAAATTTAAAAGAAACCCTCAATCATCTTCTTTTATCTCAATTTGGGGTAATCCGGCATTCCCCCCTTCTTTACATAATCCCACTTTCTAAGTTTGGCATACTATAGGATTATCATTTACCTCACAAGTCTTTGACCCTGGGGGTGCATTACGATCCTTTCAGGACCTACAATCACTATTCCATATACCCAAACAAAACTTTTTTATGTATTTACAACTCAGACATTATGCCTTGTCTCTGGTTCCCACTACACGTTTTGCACACTCAACTGATCCTCTCAACGCATTGCTTTCCCTAATTTTACGAGTACCTTATTGCATCAGGTTCTTATACACTCTTTTATCTCCGGAAACTGATAGCAAATCATGGGATTCTCTACGTAATTCTTGGCATGCAGACATTCCAGAAATTGTTTTGGTTGCTGATCTAACTAAACACTATTTCAACACTCTTAAATGTTTAAAATCTTCATATTTACAAGAAGTACATATCAAAACTGTACATAGAGCTTATATTTCCCCTGCACAGAGATTTCATATATGCCCTGATTCCTTATCCTCATGCCCAAAATGTCATATCTCTAACGCTTCGTTTTTCCACTGCATTTTTGAATGTAGAAAGATTAAAAAATTCTGGAACAAAGTCTTGAATTACATAAATATTTTGTTTCATGTTTCCCTTCCTTTAGACCCTTTGGCATGTATATGTGCAAATTTTAAAAATTGGATTTCTAGATTTCATATATCAAACTATATCCCTTTAATAACCATAATAGTAACCGTAGCAAAGAAAATTATCTTAATACACTGGATATATCGGTCGTCTCCTTCTTTGCAAGAAGTCAAAACTAAAATACTTCAACTTTTATACTTCGATAGGAAAGATACTCTGTCTGATATAGATAAATACATAGACAAATGTTATCAGAAATTATCTATTGAATCGCTTAATTCGGAAACACAAAGACGCATTATGCAAGTTTTTGAAAATTCTGAATGGCAATTACTTCGTAACATTGCGAATTCTTAATCCTTTACCTCTCTCGTGGGTCATGGCCGGACTTGACTCTTTGTTTATTTACCCCGTTTCGCTGTCTGTAGCTCTAGTTATAAGATATTTGGTGAATTGCTGCTACATTCCCCTCCCCCCCACCCTCTCCCTCCCCATTCTCTTAGGCGTTTAGGGTCGATACTATTTTATTACTTTGTTTACACATATTTTGGGTACTTAGATAGTATACATCTATTTTCAGAGTCATATCCTTACGGCAGTTATATATACAGCTTCGGCTAGATACGGGTGTCTATAGAAATTTACTTCTCTGAGGAATATCAGAGATTTCTCATATTGTCTCTATAATTTCAGCTCGTTGGACATTGTTAAATACATGTTTATCTATGCTTCCCTGTATCTTTTCCATTGTTCAATTTTGAATCTGAATCTTTATCGTATTATATGATATTTTGTGATCGGAACTTATCTTTCAATAATACAAAATAAAAAATGTGTTTGGAAAAAAAAAATACGCTCCCAGTGGGAGGCGGCATAGTGTTTGCACAGCTGCTGAAAACTGCTAGCGAGTGACCAACTCGGAATGACCACCCATGTACGGAGATCTGCAAGAACCTGTAAGGGTATTAGCAGCATCTAAACTGATCAGTTCCACTTCCTAAAAGTGCAAAGACAAAAGCAAGAATAAATTGTCGGAAGGGAAAATTGAGAATGTTAGTTCTGCATTGCACATGTTTATGTCTACCTCTGTCCCTGTTACCCCTGCTACAGGTTTTAATCCCCCTGCAGGTGAAGATAAAACCCTTGCAGAAAAGGGAAGTTCGTACGCAAAAATTTTGTAGAAACCATTGGAAAATTCTGAGGGGGAAGACTTTGAGAGTGGAGATAGAGAAACCTTTGGCTACAGGAAAAGAAATGTGATTTATTTCAAATGGATAGGGGAAGGTGAAACTCCTTTGAAGGTGGTATTTTTAAAGAAATTGTTTTCTTTGGGCTTTGTAGCAAGGCAGCTGTACGCCTGCATTCAACCGGCTAGGTCAAACGAGTTTGATGTGGAGTTTGGGGCTAGCAGTGTGATGTATGCTTGTTATAATAAGTGGAATGAAGCTGCTGCTGAGGATTTCTTTAAGAATTTCAAGATTCATATGTTGGAGAAGGTTGAGAGGGTGAAAGTCTCAATTTTGGTGAGAAATGAGGCGATCCCCGAGAATGATATAAGATTCTGGCTCTCAAGGCAGTGTGAAGGGGTAATGGAGTTGGAAAAGGCTAACTACACGCTTGGAGTCTGGGTGGGTGGGGGTGTGGATGATGATTGTCAGACTGTCGAAGGGCCCGGGAGGGGTGAAACATCTGCCATGCGCCGCGTATATTGGCCACAACCGCATTCAGGTCTTCTATTGGGGTCAGCCAAAGACCTGTTTTAGGTGTGGAGATCCGAGGAACCTGAGCCATGAGTGCGTCGCGGTCAAGTGTCATCTATGCGGCGAAATGGGCCATACCTCCCGGGCTTGTAACATGATAAGAGGCAATCTATGTGGAATAGAAGGGCATCACTATAGCCGTTGCCCTGAGGTGACGGTGACAAAGGAGTGGAAGAAAAGGTGGGGGAGTGGAGAGGAAGAAGAGGAGCAGAAGCAGGTGGAGGAAACAAGAAAGGGACAAGTAGGTATGGTAAAGGTACATGAGGGGAAGGCGGAGTGGATGTTGGTAGGAAAGAGGAGGGAGGTGGAGGAAAGAAAGGGACAAAAGGAGGATGGGTTTCAGAAGGTTGTGAAGGGAGGATAGGGCAAGGTAGGTGTAGGAGGAGAGGATATAGTTTTATCAAATCGGTTTGAGGTCTTTTCAATGGACGAGGATGAGGGTGAGGTTGTGAGAGAAGAAGGAGAGCTCTTTCTTAAACCAAAAAGGGTGAGGAAGAGCAGGCAAATAGGAAGTGGGGGGGGGGGAAAAGAAAAAGGAAAGGAAGGAAAGTTTGTAGGGGACATCGACAAATGAGTCTCCAAATGAATTGGAATGAGACCCAGTGGGGTCAAATTTGGAGTGTCAAGTATGGAAGTCTATAGTAGGCTTGGTCTCAAGTAGGGGTGAGCAGCAATAGGGCATAGCAGTTTTAGGTGAGGGGGAAGTGCAGGAAGTTTGTGGAGTAGGTGCACCTCCTTGTAAAGAGTTTTCTTGGAAACCTCTGGATCCTGTTCCGGGAGAGGAGAGAGCTAGAGTGAGTGATGGTGTGGATGATGGGAAAATGAATTGTGGTGTTGGAGATGGTGGTGGAGGTGGTGGTGGGGAGGTATGAGTAATGAATAAGGGTAGTGTAACTCAATCACCTAAGAAACATAGATCTCTACCCCATACAATGTGCTACGATTAATGTGGCTTCCATGTTGTCTGAACGAGCTCAGTTTATGGCTTTCGATTTTTTTTTTAACACCCAGGATTTTTACATTTTGTTTTTACAGGAGACCCGGGTCAGCAGGTTGGCTGCTGTCCACAAAGCCAAAAGTGAGTGGAGAAGTGGCCCTTCCTATTGGTCTCTCGCGGCCAAGCCCTATGGTGGGGTGGCAGTACTTTTTTCTGGCATAGTAACCGTGCACAAGATTATTGAGTTACAAGTTGGAAGGTGTATGCTCTTGGATATCACTCTAAAGGGGGCATGACCTAAGGTTGATAAATGTCTATGGGCCTCAGTCAGGGACAGTGGAGGCTCTGGAGGGAGGAAACTGAGCTATGACTCAATTGATTTAGTTTCAATGGTTAGACAAGCAGGAGTGGTTGATGTCCATATTAGGTATCATCCGGACCTCATGGGTTTCACGTATTTTAGTGGTCAGAAGGGGTCTAGAATAGATAGGTTTTTTTGTTAAAGAAACTTCCAAAACTTTGCCTCCAGAGGTAAGGTTGGTGGAATTTTCGGATCACGGTTTCTTGACTTGTGCTTTGAATGCTTCACAGTCCATTTTGAAAGGTAGGGGGCTATGGAGTTTGAACTCTGAGCTCCTAAAGGAAGAGAGGGTAAGACAATCCTTCAGGGGACTTCTTCCAAGCACAGGAATCACTGTTGGAGGCAGGTTGGAGTAGATTGAAGTGGTGGGAGGTTGTCAAAGAGAGAACCCATGGTCTTTCCAGATGGCTGGTAGCAAAAAAGAACTTGGTTAAAAAGAATGCCTACTCGGAGAAGTAAATCGGACTTCTTGATCTCTGACAGAGGGGATAGTGGGGAAATGTACCTGGTGAAATCTCAGATGCAGCAATTGCAGTATAGTCAGCTTTCGTCTGTGATTTTGGAAAGGGATTATGGCATGTACCACTCATCGGATCCCTACCAGAATTGTAGGCGAAGGATGGAGCTAAAGGAAATCAGTTATGATGGACAGAAAGGGTGTTGTGCAGGAGAGGAGAGAGGGCATCCTGGAATTCATCAGAACCTATTACACTGATTTGCTGTCTGAGAAGGCACTCAGTAGAGAGAGGTTGGAAGAATTTCTGGGGAGGATACCGGGTCTCGCGAAATCGGATATCTCAATTGATTGGAGAGTGAAATATCTGTAGAGGAGGTCAGGGAAGCAATTGGCAGTTTGACATCCAAAAAAGCACCTGGGCCAGGCGGCTTAACTGACAAATTTTATAAGGAATTCTCCGATATCATTGCCCCGCGCCTGGTGGAGGTTTTTAATAGTAGTCTGGCAGAAGGAGAACTCCCTCCATGAAGCTTTTAGCACTTATTTTACTCTCCAAAAGTAAGGACCCGGTCCGTATTGAGAACTGGCGCCCCATAGCACTTCCTAATATGGACAGAAAGGTGCTGGCAAAAATCATATTTAATAGGCTGATAGAATTTTCTGGTCAGATGTTGTCTTCTCAGCATTGCACGGTGAAGAGTCGTAGCACTTTTAGTGCTGTCCTTGATGTCCGGAAGGCCATAAAATGTTGCAAGTTTGAGAAGTGGGGTAAGTATTTACTGGCATTGGATCAGTCCAAAGCTTTTGATCAGGTCAATCATAAGTACCTGTGGGCCTTGCTTGAAAGGTACGGCATTCCAGTGAGGATGGTCAATTGGCTTTGTGTGTTGTAGAGTAGGGCCGAGAGCTTCCCACTTGTTAATGGTTGGGTAGGGCCTACATTTGCAGTAAGCTCGGGTGTCAGTCAGTGGTGTCCCCTGAACCCTCTCCTTTACGTGTTTGCAATCGATCCTTTCATTCGGAGGATTGAGAGTGGCATGGTGGGAGGGGTGCAGCTGAGCCTGGGAATGCCACTAAAGGTAGTAGCCTACACTGATGATGTCACAGTGGTTCTGTCCTCAAGGGCAGAGGCCTGTGAGGTGGACCAACTGAGTACTCTGGGGCCTCGGGCTCCATGATAAACCAGTACTAGTGTGAAGTTTTCTGGTTGGGGGAGGAAGGTAAAGAATTTTGCCTTCCGGACAGCCTCCCCATGGCCAGTCAGCATATTAAGATTCTTGGTATAAGATTTGACCTCGGTGATTATGCCACTGCAAATTGGGAAAGAAAGCTGGGAGAGGCAACCCGGAAAGTAACAAGCTAGAGGAGATGGAAATTCTCTCTAAGGGAAAGGGTTGACTTGTACAAAACCTACCTGATCCCTTTGTTTTGCCGCAACCACTGTGGTAAAAGATTGGTTCATGGGGGGTAATTCCAAGTTGATCGCAGTAGGAATTTTTTTAGCAGTTGGGCAAAACCATGGTGGTCATTCCGAGTTGTTCGCTCGCAAGCTGCTTTTAGCAGCTTTGCACACGCTAAGCCGCAGCCTACTTGGAGTGAATCTTAGCTTATCAAAATTGCGAACGAAAGATTAGCAAAATTGCAAATAGACACTTCTTAGCAGTTTCTGAGTAGCTCCACACTTACTCGGCATCTGCGATCAGTTCAGTGCTTGTCGTTCCTGGTTTGACGTCACAAACACACCCAGCGTTCGCCCAGACACTCCTCCGTTTCTCCAGCCACTCCCGCGTTTTTCCCAGAAACGGTAGCGTTTTTTCGCACACACCCATAAAACGGCCAGTTTCCGCCCAGAAACACCCACTTCCTGTCAATCACATTCCGATCACCAGAACGAAGAAAAAACCTTGTAATGACGTGAGTAAAATACCTAACTGCATAGCAAATTTACTTGGCGCAGTCGCACTGCGGACATTGCGCATGTGCATTAGCGACTAATCGCTCCTTTGCGAAAGAAAAATAACGAGCGAACAACTCGGAATGACCACCCATGTGCACTGCAGGTGAGGCAGATATAACATGTGCAGAGAGTGTTAGATTTGGGTGTGGTGTGTTCAATCTGCAATCTAAATTGCAGTGTAAAAATAAAGCAACCAGTATTTACCCTGCACAGAAACAAAATAACCCACCCAAATCTATCTCTCTCTGCACGTTACATCTGCCCTCCTGCAGTGCACATGGTTTTGCCCAATTGCTAAAAAACTTGCTGCTGCGATCAACTCAGAATTATCCCCATTGTTCATTCTGCTGTTGTGGGGGAACAAAATGAACATGGTCAAAAGAGGCATCAACTGCAAACTGAGGGCTGAAGGGGGACTGGACATGGTCCACCCTGTTGTTTTCTTTATAACAGCTTTTTTAAAGTTGAATGTTGGGATTCTCTTTTCAGAGAACCCCCTCGGTGGGCAGAAGGTTTCAGGGAATGGGTATCTCCCTTTCTCACGACATGGATGGAAGGTGGTCGTGTGAAAAGTCTTCGGGCCAGGAGGTAGATTCTCAAACACCAAATCTACGTGATTTGGTGTTTGAGAGTGATGGGGCGGTGGGGTTTGGAAGTGGGGGAGTTAAGAGACCTCTCTAGGAAGGAGTTGGTTAGATGGTCTTGCGAACCCACTTTCATGTCCCATTGGCCCTGAGGGATTGCCCAGGTATTGTATGTTCTGAGGGGATTACTCTGATAAAATTCCTAGAGGATCTCATTGAAATTTAGGGTCATCGCCTGGCTCTCGTTCCATGTGAAGCTCTATGTTAGGGGGAACCTGAAATTTAGAATACCTGATGATAGGAATTGTCCGCGTGAGGAGTGTCCTGCTGTGGGGGAATGTATGGACTATTTCTTGCTTCGGTGTCCCTTTAGTATAGGTTTTTACAAGAGAGTGTCAAGTGTTCTGGGCATTCCTTGTCTTTCTGGTTTAGATTACATGGGGTGGGCCTATGGAGCACTCAAAGGGTATGATGGCTTTGATTTGTGCACAATTTTTTTGATTAGCCTGGCGGCTAGATATCATTTGTGGAATACACCGTGTCTGGTTTCACTGAGAAATAAAGTCCTTCCCTGTGCAGAAGTGGTTGGTTTGATATTGCACGAGGTGAAACGGATGATGGATTTGGAGGAGGAAAGATTGGAGGCCCTTAGCTTGTCTCGCTTGTGGCGTCAGCTGAAACACCCTTAGTGGGTGATGAAAGGTTTCTCCTTCTCCAAGCTATTGAGTGGCTTTCTATATTCTTCACTTATGGTTAGTTGATTAGATTTTGTTATGGGTTTTTGTTTTTAAAGGAATGGTTACATACACTGGAAGGGCTATTCAGATTCATTACTCATATCTTATCGGAAATGTTGGATTAGTCCTGTTTGTATAGTCAGTGGATGGGAATATGTGGAAGTGTGCTTGGGGTGTATGTAGTGTATGGGTGAAGGTGGTGGGGTATGTAAGGGTGTGTGTTAGGGGGATGAGTGTGGCTCAGGAACAGGCTTCCAAGGGAGTTTGGGGAGGGATGGAGGTACAGTATTAAAGGTTGTGGGGATGTTGGTAGAAGGTGCGGGAAAAATTGGTTATTTGATGAGAGGTTCAGAGGGTTTTTTTAGACTAAAACTGAGATGGGTAAGAATTAATGTCGCTGGTTAAATGTTACGGCCGGAATAAAATTTTGATTTCCTGCTATGGTGAAGATGTTTTGATTTTTTCAAATTTTAATTATTCTATTTATTGTAACATTGTAAATATGTAAATATTTAATGAAGTGTTTAATGTTGTGAATATATGTTGCAATATCTTAATAAAAATAATTTCCAGTGGTGCTGCCGTATATGTCCAGGGGTACTGCCGTATAAATCCAGGGGTACTGCCGTTAAAGTCCAGCAGCACTGCCATATAAGTAGAGTCCAGTGATGCTGTAGTATAAGTCCAGGGGTACTGTTATATAAATCCAGTCCAGAGGTACTACTAGATTATAAATCCAGGAGTACTGTCGTATAATTCCAGTGGTACTGCCGTATAAGTCCAGTCCAGTGGTAATGCCATACAAGTCCAGGGGTACTGCCGTATAAGTCCAGGGGTACTGCTGTATAAGTCCAGGGGTACTGCCGTATAGGTGCAGGGTTACTGCCATATAAGTCCAGTCCAGTGGTGCTGCCGTAGAAGTCCAGTACAGTGTTGCTGTTGTATACGTCCAGGGGTACTGCCTTATAAGTCCAGTCCAGTGGTGCAGCAGTATAAGTCCAGGGGTACTGCTGTATAAGTCCAGGGGTACTGCTGTATAAGTTCAGGGGTACTGCTGTATAAGTTCAGGGGAACTGCCATATAAGTCCAGTACAGTGATGCTGCCATATAAGTCCAGTGGTAATAAGGTATAAGTCCAAGTGTACTGCCATATACGTAGGTCCTGGGATACTGTCTTATAAGTCCAGTACAGTGATACTGTACAGTATAAGTCCAGGGGTGTTATACAGTTATAAGTCCAGGGGTGCTGCCATGTAAGTCCAGTCTATTGGTTCTGTCATATAAGTCCAATTCCAGTGGTGCTGCCGTATAAGTCCAGAAGCACTGCCATGTAAGTCATGGGGTACTGCCATATAAGTCCAGTCCAGTGATGCTGCATTATAGTTCAGGGGTGCTGTCATATAAGTCCAGGGGTAATGCCATATAAGTCCAGGGGTGATGCCATATAAGTCAAGGGGTATTGCCCTATATGTCCAGGGGTACTGCTGTATTTGTCCAGTGGTGCTGCCATATAAGTCCAGGGGTGGTGCTGCCATATAAGTCCAGGGGTGGTACTGCCGTATAAGTCCATGGGTTCTACCGTATAAGTCCAGTTCAGTGGTGCTACCGAATAAGCCAAGGGTTGCTGCCATATCAGTTCAGGGTTAATGCCATATAAATCCAGGGGTGCTGCCGTATAAGTCCAGTCCAGTGGTGCTACCGTGTAAGTCCAGCAGTACTGCCGTATAAGTCCAGTCCATTGGTTCTACCGTTTAAGTCCAGGGGTACTGCCATATATGTACAGCGGTACTGCCATATAAGTCCAGGATTACCATCATATAATTCCAGTGGTACTGCCATATAAGTCCAGTCCAGTAATAATGCCATATAAGTCCATGGGTACTGCCGTATAAGTCCAGCAGTACTTCCGTATAAGTGCAGGGATACTGCAATATAAGTGCAGTCCAGTGGCAATGACGTATAAGTCCATGGGTACTGCTGTATAAGTCCAGTCCAGTGGTGCTGCTGTAGGGATCCAGTACAGTGTTGGACTTATAAATTAGCACCACTGGACTGGACTAATTCAGCAGCACCACTGGACTGGACTTATACAACAGCACCCCTGGGCTTATACGGCAGTACCGAGGTACATATATGGCAGTACCCCAGGACTTATACGGCAGCACCACTGGACTGGACTTATATGGCAGTACTGCTTGACTTATACGACAGCACCACTGGACTTATATGGCAGTACCGCTGGACTTATATGGCAGTACCGCTGGACTTATACGGCAGCACCACTGGACTGATACGGCAGCACCACTGGACTGATACGGCAGCACCACTGGACGGGACTTGTACGGCAGTACCCCTGGACTTATATGGCAGCACCATTGGACTGGACTTATAAGACAGTACACATGGACTTATACGGAAGTACCACTGGTATGGACTTATATGGCAGCACCACTGGATTGGACTAATATGGGTGCATATCCAAGTCCAGGGGACTTATACGTCAGTACCGCTGGACTTATACGGTAGTACCCCTGGACTTATACTGGAGTACCACTGGACTGGACTTATACCGCAGTACAAGTGGACTTATACAGCAGTACCCCTGGACTTATATGGCAGCACCACTGGACTGTACTAATTTGACAGTACTTCTTGAATTATACAGCAGCACCACTGGACTGGACTTGTACGGCAGCACCCCTCGACATATACGGCAGTACCGCAAGACTAGACTTATACAGCAGCACCACTGGACTGGACTAATACAGCAGCACCACTGGACTGGACTTATATAGCAGCACCACTGGACTAATAGCAGCACAGGACACCACAACTGGACTGATGCAGCACAATACAGCACCACTGGACTGGATACAGGAGCACAATTGGACTTATGGTAGCACAGGACACCACAACTTTGGCTGGACTGACATGGCAGTACCACTGGACTGGACTTATACGGCAGTACCACTGGACTTATATCGCAGCACCACTGGACTGGACTTATATGGCAGTACCACTGGACATACGGCAGTATCGCTGGACATAAACGGCAGTACCCCGTAACTTATAGGGTAGTACCACTGGACTTATACTGCAGTACCACTGGACTTATGCAGCAGCACCACTGGACTGGACTTATATCCTTGGACTTATACGGCAGTACCCATGGACTTATATGGCAGCAACACTGGACTTATGTGGCAGCACCACTGGGCTGGACTTATACGGCAGTACCACTGGATTGTGCTTATATGACAGTACTGCTGGACTTATATGGCAGTACCACTAGACTGGACTTATATGGCAGCACCCTGGACTTATACGGCAGTTACCCTGGACTGATATGGCAGCACCCCTAGACTTATACGGCAGCACTCCTGGACTGGACTTATACGGTAGTACAAAGAAAAAAAAGAAGAGGTAAACTTATCCAAAGCCACTGGTCAGGTGGCGTTTTTTGCACAATCTCCTCCAATAATGTTTTTTAGGAACCAACGACTGGATCTGTATAGGCCCCCAAAAAACAATCATATCGGGATATGCATAGTGAAGTACAGTAGTTTTAATGACACATTTTTTAAAGAATCACATAAAAGCTCCACATGTAACAAACATAAAACAATGGTATTATATGGCAGCACCACTGGACTGGACTTATACGGCAGTACCATTGGACTTATATGGCAATACCCCTGGACTTATACGGTAGCTCCAGTGGACTGGACATATACGGCAGTATCCCTGGACTTATTCAGCAGTACCGCTGTTCTTATATGGCAGTAGCCCTGGACTTATACAGCAGCACCAGTGGACTGGACTTATACGGTAGTACCACTGCACTTATACGGCATTACCACTGGACCTGGACTTGTATGGCAGCAACACTGTACTTATATGGCAGTACCCCTGGACTTATATGGCAGCACCACTGGACTGGACTTATAAGGCTGTACCCATGGACTTATACGGCAGCACCACTGGACTGGACTTATGTGGCAGCACCAATTTACTGGACTTATATGGCAGTACTACTAGACTTATACGGCAGTACCGCTGGACATGTATGGCAGTACCCCTGGACTTATACGGTGGCACCACTGGACTGAACTTATACGACAGTACCACTGGACTTATATGGCAGTACCACTGGACTGGACTAATATGGCAGTACCACTGGACTTGTATAGCAGTACTCCTGGACTTATACGGCAGCACCACAGGACTGGACTTGTACGGCACCAACACTGTCTTGGACTTTTACGGCAGCACCACTGGACTTATACGGTAGTACCGCTGAACTTATACAACAGTACCCCCTGACTTATATGGCAGTACCACTGGACTTATACAGCAGTACCACTGGACATATGCGCCATTACCCCAGGACTTATACGGCAGCACCACTGGACTGGATTTATACGGCAGCAACACCTGACTGGACTTATATAGCAGCACCACTGGATTCATGGCAGCACTGGACACCAGCACTGGATTTATGGAAGCACAGGACACCACCACTGAACTGATGCAGCACAACACAGCACCACTGTACTGGACTTATACAGCAGCACTGGACTTATGGCAGCACAGGACACCACATCTGTGACTAGACTGATGCAGCACAAGACACCATCACTGGGCTGATGCAGCACAAGACAGCACTGGAATGACACAAAAGAGCAGGTCACCACCCCACACACCATGTCACTTTCCCGCACAGACAGGTCGTCTCGCTACACTCTCCAGGACTGGAGTGAAAATGGCAGAGACGCGCGGAACCTTATATGGAATCCAAAACCCATGAGAATTTGACAGCGGGATGATGACATTTTACCTCGTTCTGGTTTCCGAGTCTGGCGGGAAATCCAGAGCCGGACTCGGATCCGGACTCGGAGCGTGAAGTTTGAGGGGGTTCGGTTCTCAGGGAACCGAACCAGCTCATCCATAGTATATATATATATATATATATCTACGTTATAGAAAGAAGCCCGTGAGATACCACCACACATAATACAAAAATTACTAACACACAACTATACTATTATGCTAATCATATCACCTCTGTTCCCGAGGAGAAAACTACTCAGGGGCAGAGGGTATAAATCAGCAAATCACTTCTATAAACAAATAATTTTTATAAAATATATATATATTTTTTTAAAAGAGATACTCATAAAATTGCATAGAGTGCAATACTGAAGTGTACTTCTCGCTAAAAAATACATCATGATCAAAATTAGATCCCCATTATGGTACTCTGAGATTAATGAATAAAGATTTTTAGAGGGTTATTCTCATTAAGCCCACGTGGTACGACTGTATCAAGTGTATAGATCCATCATGCTTCAAGTTTCTTCAGGGCGAGGACACGATCCCCACCTCTTACTGGTTCTGGAACTTGGTCAATGACCATACAGCGCATAGATGAAACCTGATGGTTATGCTGGAGAAAGTGCTTAGCCACAGGTTTATCGGTCTCCTTTGTTTCAATCGCCGATCGGATTGAATATCTGTGGTTTGCCATTCGATCCCTGAATGGCCTGCTTGTCATCCCACTGTAGTACAAGCCACACGGGCAGATCACCACATAAATGACGAAAGCACTCATACAGGTCAGGTTATACCGAATCCTGATTTTGGTACCATTATGCGGATGTCGGACGTCTCTTCCACTTATCATTGAATTACAAGTGGTGCATCCTTTACATTTGAAGCAGCCTGTCCTCCCTGATCTTAACCAGTGTAAGGGAGTCTTGGTCGGCTGCATAGTTGGTTGCATTAATAGTTGGCGTAAATTAGGGCCCCTTCGATACGCTCTCATTGGGGGTTTGTTACCCTTGAGATTCAGTTGCGGATCCGACATCAACAATGGCCAATGCTGATTATAAATGTCCCCAGTGATGTGTGATGTATGATCATATGTGCTCACATGTACCATTCGATCACTTCTCCCAGATTTCTCTGTTTCACTCAGTGGGTTTCTGAAGCGATGATATGCCTTTTTGATACATCTGTTCAAGGTTATAGGTGAGTACCCTCTTTGCAAAAATCTGGTTTTCATTTCTTCTATCTGCAGTTCAGCAAGCTCACTTGAAGAATTTATTCTCAGTACTCTAAGGAACTGCGATATCGGTAAACTTTCTTTTAACATTAGTGGATGTTGACTTGTAGCCTGTAATGTAGTATTACGGTCCGTCACCTTTCGGAACAGTGTTGTACTAAGTCCAGTTCCCTCTCTCCCTACTTTCACATCAAGGAATGTCACTGTAGTCAGGTACATGTTGTAAGTAAATCTAATGGGCCCCTCAAATCCATTGAGGGTATCTATCATATTGATCAATTCGTCCCTCGTGCCAGACCAGAGTAAGAAAATGTCGTCAATAAACCTCATATATTTAATCAGCTTAGATGCATAATGTGACAATATATGTCTCCGTTCGTATAAAGCCATGTACAAATTTGCGTATGCAGGTGCAAGATTAGAGCCCATTGCTGTACCATTAATTTGGGAAAAGTAGTCACTCCCATACATAAAATAATTCTGTTTCAAGACCAATGTAATCAAATTAGCTAGAAATTCTATAGGGTTTTTTTTATGTTGGGCTTCAATCAAATGCTGTTCAATCGCCTCAATCCCCTCTTGATGCGGAATTACAGTATACAGTGACTGTACATCAAGCGTTGCTAACCACACTTCCAACTCGGGTAGTTTAATGTCTCTAATTTTAGACAAAAAATCCGATGTATCACGTACATAACTACTGGTCTTACCTACCAGGGGTTGCAAAAATTGGTCAACATAAATAGCTAGCGGCTGGAGAAGTGACCCCTTAGCTGAAACTATCGGACGGCCCGGCGGGTCCTCCAACTGTTTGTGGACCTTCGGCAGGGTATACAATATCGGTGTAATAGAGTATTCGACCTTCAAAAATTCAACTGTGACCTCATCGATCCAGCCTGCCCTAAAACCTAAATCAATGGTCTCATCTATGGTTTTTTTAGACATATTAGTCGGGTTACATTTGAGCTTCATATATGTGCAATCATCAGATAACTGGCGTCTGACCTCCCTGTCATATTGACACCAATCCTGAATTACCACCGCCCCGCCTTTATCGGCAGGGCGTATGGTGATATTTTTGTTATCCCTTAAGGATTTTAGTGCCGTCCTTTGTTCAGATGACAAATTGAAATACTTAGGTGTAGTTTTAACCCTCGTTATTTTTTCAGTTTCAACAAACCGTGTGAATGTTTTAATGCTAGCATTATAGGATGTTGGGTCATAGTGGCTTGGTTGTTTACATTTAATGGGATCTTTGAAGTCACTATTACTGCCAAATTGTTCCCTTAGTCTCAATTTACGTCCCAAGCGGTAGTTATCAATCATCCAAGTAAATGGATCATGTTTCGTTGTGGGGACGAAAGAGAGACCAAGTGACAATACTGACAACTCAACTTCGTTTAGGGCATATGAGGAAAGATTAAACACTGTACTCAGATCCGTGGTTTCCGACCTCTTCTTTTTACACTTCCCTCCCCTCCTCTGTTGGCCCCTCGGCCGCCTCCTCTTTGGAAGGGCGGGATATACATAATCGCCTGTCCCTAAAAAACGCTCCCTTCTAGTTTCATTGGAGTCAGTAGTATCTCCCTCAGATGACGATTGTGCTACCGAATTACCTTCTTGTAGACCTAATCTCTGTCGATGGTATCTAAATGGACGTCTGGTCATTGGAATTTCCAAGTAACCACCTATAGACAGTATGTAGTTTATAGTCATTGTTTACGGTCTCAAGCTTTTTACGTTTAAATTGTAGTAATTCTTGTTGATATGTATCAATCTGTCCCTTAAGTCTCTCCACCCAAGGTTCAGTTTTGTCACTTATAATTTTTTTCATATATAAACCTTTAAAGGCATCAATTTCCAACCGCAATTTCTTAAGTTCACTAGTCACCTCCTCTATTACGAGGAGGATGAGGTCTGACGAACACTTTTTGACAGCGCACCATTTCGCACAAAATGTTGGGTTATTTCTCCCTAGGGTTGGTACATTATGTACCCTAAAACCCCTGGGTATTTTTTTAGACCGATGATATTCGCTGAGGAATTGACCATGCAGGACCAGATCTGTTTCCCTTTTTCTCATTCTAAGAAGTTTACTATATAAATCAGATACTGTTTCAGCAGGTAATTCGGAAAACTCAATCTGGTCAAAATAAATTTTATCTGCATCGTCATGAGTAAGCGATAAAAAATTGATTTCAGCTGCCCTCAACAAGTCTTCGTCAAACACATTAGCACCTGCTTGAGACATAATAAATTCAAATCTTAATATACTCTAGTCTGGCACAAGTCAGGACAAATGCGAGAAGTACACACTATGCAATAAAAAGTTTCAAACATACAAGCCACCAGCGTGTGTGGTTATATGTATCAGCATATCCTCCCAGCAAGGAGCATAATATCTCTGGCACTAAAAATGTAAAAAACAAAGACAAACTATTAAGGAGAGAGTCACTCATAATTCAACCTTATAAGCGGGTGCTTGACAAAGTAATCCAAAGCAATATAGTCCTGGATCCACCAATATTCAATTTGAAATGTCCGCACTCACAGCAGTAAATGATCACCAATAGGGTGCTCCTCAAGAAAGCCCAAAATCGGACATCCACATATACCGGATATTATCCAGATCCAAGACAGGGTCCAGAATAGAGGGCACTCACCAGTCCAACTTCATTAAAGTATTTATTGGTACATCAAATTCATCACATAATGTCGACGTTTCGGCTCTAATAAGCCTTTTTCAAGACAGCCCCAGGAGACATCTGCTCAGCATGCCAGGAATAAGCATACTGACACCCTCTCACGGGCTCCCTTATATAGTACACATACTCAATTAATCATCTTAATTACCGGAAATGCACAAATAGACTAGCCACAATTGGCCCATGATATTCCATTCGTTTATCTGTACACCAACACCTTTTTTTCCAAAATACCGACACACTGCATGACAGAAGTGTAATTTAAACTGGCCCTTTATTCATACTAGATAGGTAATCGGCTGTATACATACTTCATTTTAATAATCACCGGAGTCCCGCATATATATATATATATGTATGTTAATTTGTGTTTATATGTATGTAAATATGTGCTTGTGTATATATGTCCATTTAGCGTGTACCATACCTTTGCTGTAAAAGCCGGGGTGTGCCATTCATGTTGGTGACAATTGTGGAGGCTGATTTTGCAACTCAAAGCAGGCACCCAGGTTTTTGATTTTTTTATATGGAGTGTCGGTCATGAATTTATATAGATATATACTGTACAAACATGATGCATGCTGCTTCCAGGTCTCAGCAGGGATTCAGTATGATATTCCGGCTGTTGGGATGCCGGTGGTCAGAATACCGATGCTAGCATCCTGTTAGTGTAAATCCTGACTAGGGGAGGTATGACTCCCCCCCTCTCCCCTAACCCTCCCTTTTCTCAGCCTAACCTAAAACCTCCCACAGTGGTGCTTAAACCTAACCCTCCCGGTAGTGCCTAATTCCCCCTCCCTGCAGCCTAACCCTAACTCCTCCCCCTGCAGCCAAACCCTATCCTCCACCCAGTGGTGCTTAAATCTAACCATACCCACCCTCCCGGCAGCTTAACCCTAACACCCCCAACAGCCTAACCTTAAGCCCCATGGGTGGTAACTAAACCCCCACCCTCTGGCCACTATACTTCTGGTCAGGATGCCAGCTGTCGGGATTCTAGAGTCAGTCTCCTGACACCGTCAGGATTCAGGTATCTGCACTCTGCAGGTTGTCAGGATTTCGGTGTCGCCATTCCGACTGCCAGGATTCCGACAGCAGACATTTTGACCGAATCCTCTCATTACCTCTGCTGCCCCAGCATTCTGCCAACTATTACTTTCCTATCTCTAACCCTAATGCTGGGTACACACTACACAATATATTGGCCGATATATTGTTCTGCAGTAGAACAGAACGATATATCGCCCACATTGCTAAGTGTGTACGCACTATATGTTCACCCCCGTGGTCTTTAGCGACATCTTTTGGTTGGCCCTGGTCAGCCCTGCTGCAGGTCTGACAGAAGACTTCACTAATGAGGGCCAGGCTGAAGCATGGCTGCCCCCCTTGCTCTGTCACTGCTGGCAGCAGCAAGTGAGTATGCACTTGCCGATGCTGGGTACCATGGCCCTTCGGATTAGCTGGGTACACACATTGTTAAGTGTGTACCCAAGCTTTCCCTCTCTCTAGTGCCTAACCCTAATTCATCCTCTCACCCATAGCCTAACCCTATTGTTGACATTATTACTGTCAACATATACCACTTTGATCCGTTTAAGTATGCCTCAAGGTCCAGTACCCTCCCAATTTAACAGACATTGCCTGCCGACATATTAACAATGTCGAAATGATTAATGTCGATATTGTCAATGTCAACCTAATGACTTCTTCTTGACTGAAGCTTGTCACAGTGGTGACCAGACCTTATAGTGAAATGGGGGCAAGTGATAAGGAAGGCCTCGCAATCCTTCTGAGTAGTGTACCTAAGCACCTCCTCTGCACTGCCCACCACACCCAAAGTGACAATGTCAGCACACAGGGGCAGGGCAGCTCCCTGACTGACTGGCTGAAAGACCTATCATTTGAGAGAGTTGAGATTGAGGTAGATGATCTGAATTATAGTCATGTTTTTATAATGATAATATTTGGGGTCTAGAGGGGATATTTATGTATTTATATGTTTGTGTGTATGTATACATGTACCCCAGGTGACATTTGAGGCCTCCCTGCACCGGCTGGGAGGGAGCTGCAGCAGTGTGATCAATGAAGGGTGATGATGATCAAGCGTCATCGCCCTTCAGCAGTACCGTGGACTTTGTCTGCATCTGCCTCCTGACTTGGCTCTGCTTCACTATAGCACAGCTGCCGATTCAGTGTGTCTGTGTTGGCACACTGGCTGCTGTGCACACATAATAAATGGAATCGGGTGCACAGTGAAGTGAGTAAAGTACAGAGTCGGGTCTGTGATTGGTGTGCTGTGTTTACCCAGGCATTCTTCCAGTGAGGTGCCTGACCAGAGCCACTGCTAACATCCAGTACAGGTTGAGTATCCCTTATCCAAAATGCTTGGGACCAGAGGTATTTTGGATATCAGATTTTTCCGTATTTTGGAATACTTGCATACCATAATGAGATATCATGGCAATGAGACCTAAATCTAAGCACAGAATGCATTTATGTTTCATATACACACAGCCTGAAGGTAATTTTATCCAATATTTTTAATAACTTTGTGCATTAAACAAAATGTGTGTACATTCACACAATTCATTTATGTTTCATATACACCTTATACACACCGCTTAAAGGTCATTTATTACAATATTTTTAATAACTTTGTCTATTAAACAAAGTTTGTGTACATTGAGCCATCAGAAAACAAAGGTTTCAATATCGCAGTCTCACTCAAAAAATTCCGTATTTCGGAATATTCCGTATTTCGGAATATTTGGATATGGGATACTCAACCTGTACTAAAAATTGTGTGGTCTGTTAAGTACTGATGATGGATAAAAGATAATATAGGATGGTCACTACAAAGCTCTGTTTTACATGAAAGTCACTGTAATTTTGTCTGTATTATATGAGTCACTACGATGCTCTGTGTATTGTATGGTGGTCATTGATGCTCTTTATATTATATGGCAGTCACTGTGAAGCTCTTTGTATTAGATGGTGTCACTGCAATGATTACTTTTATTTGTTTCTAGCTATACTACGTAGTGTTTGAAGGTAGATGCTAGCTTTGTACTCCATGGAGATAGCCACACCCATGGCAAAGACCACTCCTCCTATGAAGACCACACCCCCACTACACTGGCCACACACCCACATTAATAGCCACACTAGTGCAGTGCTTGTCACATCCCCTGCAGCATCACACAATAGGCCCTTCATAAATTTCAGCTCTAGGCCCATGTGGACATTAATTTGCCACTAGTGGTTGAATTAGGGGGCAGTACATGGACATACTAGGAGCGTGGCTGCATGATCGCATGATTGTGGCTATACCCCCGCTATACAGTGCTGAGATTACCAGCATTGTATGGCAGGGGGCGTGGATAAAATTATGCCATTCACCGCGCTTCCTATCATCAGCTGCCAGGTCTGCCTACTTTACTTGCAAGTGGACAGCTGAGTGGTGGAACAGTAGAATGGCTAAGGAAGACTTGCCCACTGTTCCGGCAGCCAAAAGCGTTAGCAAATTTTTCGGTAGCTGCCAGGCTGTACTAGGAGAGTAGGCAACTATGACGTAAACGTCACACAACAGTGATGATTTAAAAAAGACTCACCCGAGACTCCAGGTCAGTCAGTAGCAATTCCTCCTCTTGTACCTGGAGAATTAATTCCTGACCCCATACTTTTCCCTCTGCATCCAGCACGTGCAGATGTTTCAGACAATCATCAACATTTCTCAGCTCATTACCCAGGTCACATGTCAATAGGTGCTGGGGTAAACAAAGTGACAACAATTAAAGAAATGTTTTCATAACCGAATGGATCCCATTAGAACGATGTTATTTTGAGCTAATGGTTCACATTTTTAAGATTTCGGGAATATCTTTATCAAATAATAATATTATTCAAATAAGCCACCTTATGTTGTGGTTAATTACTGTGGGCTATATGATCTGCTGGGGCCATTCAATTATACAATAGCGAAAGGGTTGTGAAACCACACTGGACCTAATTTATCAAAGAGTGATTAGATAATTGATTGTATACCAACATACTGGCCATATTTTTATGCAAATCTATATTGGCTCTTGGTCGGTGGTGCTACCAGATAACAAGTCCAAATAGACTGAACAAATGAAAGTTTTTGCGTAGAATGCAAAAGGAAGGGGACTAAATGCCTTTTCCGGGGCACACTTTTAAATTCATATAGTAATATATAGTTAAAATTTAGCTTTTGATTCATAATTTATAAAAGGGTGAGGTTAGAAATGCAGATACTTACACCAGGTTATAATGCGGCATATCCCTGCTGTTTTAAAAAAAATACAATTGCAACTTATCATAAGTCAATGAGCATTTGTAGCGAAAATATAAAGCAAACGGGCTCTCTAATTTCAGCAGCCGGGATACCTTGCACTGCATTACAGGCATCAGGGTTCCCAGTGCAGCAAAAAAAAAAAGCAGAAGCAGCTCCTCTCTTCACTTTTCGAAGCAGAGTGGAGCGTCAGGTGCCTCTCTCATCCTGTATTCAATGTTTTCATAACAGATACAGGACAGCAGAAGACTCCTTATCTCCCTATACTCTGGTTCTCTGCATATTTTTCTCTATCAAGGGTAAAACATTTAATGGTGCACCAATATTTGGGTTTTATACCTTTATGAATATCACTCTATAGTCTAAAACATGTTTTCTTAGACAATATGCATAGACAGTGGATTTTATTACATTATTGTAGTTGCACTCAGCAGCAGATGGAATAGGGTTGTATGTATATCTTAATCAACTGTTTAGCACATTGCTTTTGCAAATTTGGATTGTTTATCTGAATTTTTCTATGTGATATGCATAACCACATGACAACGAGCATTGCAAAGTTGTTATCCACATGATTGGACAGTGGAACACACTTCTCTAATTTTTCTTTGTGCTGACCTATTGGAGGCATGCATACGATTTTCTGTTTTAGTTATTGTTTGTAGAATAGGTGGTCACCCACAAGACTGATTGGTGGGTCATCGCTTATGAGGTTCAATTAAGGATATTTTGAGTGCAATCTGAGCAATTACAACGCATCTTTGCAATTACCATCTCAATGGTGTTGGGGGGCTTTTGCTTATAGGATTGAAAGTGAACCATTATCAACGCCTCTTTTTTCTTGACACTCATTAGTGATAAGGAACATCTGCATTCAAGTTGTTTGCCTACACGACTGATTTGTGGGCAACAAAGGGTTGGTTTGCAATCAAAATATTCAATATAGGATAAAATACAAAAAAGGGAGTACATGTAAACTCCAACAAAAACTATTTTTTGCCAATTTTTTGTTATATTTGTGGTGTCTTTCCAAGTTAATCATGAGTGGTGATGAATAGGACGATCAGACTGTTTGAAATAACCCTATTTATAGACAAATTTAAAGTCTCCGGATACCTTTATATGTATATATTTGCTTTATATTTTCACTACAAATGCTCATTGACTCATGATAAGTTGCAATTGTATTTTTTCAAAAACAGCAGGGATATGCCGATTTATAACCTGGTGTAAGTATCTGCATTTCTAACCTCACCCTTTTATAAATTATGGATTAAAAGTTACATTTTAACTATATATTACTATAGGAATTTATAAGTGTGCCCCGTAAAAGGCATTTAGTCCCCTTCCTTTTGCATTCTACACAAAAACTTTCATTTGGCCATTCAATTATAGCCTGCCACACCCTGCAATCAACCCACAGGCAGCAGTTAACATGGATCTCTTTCGAGTCTGAGGAGGATCGAACAGAAATTTGTGTTAAATGCTTTGATTGCAGGTGCCACAATGTTGTAACCCATAGCTCCGTAACTTATCCTGGATTTTATGGGTTTACACATGAGGAAAAGGTGCTGTAATTGAATAGCTCTATACAAAAAAAAAAATGAGTCTCCCTCTATCAGTGCTTCAAAATAACAATAAATAATAGTGAAATACATCCCTTATGAAATAGATGTTATCGTTAATACAGGAGCGGACTTAACAAATGAGTAGTCTGATCTTCGATCCCCGAGGCAACTGTTTTATGCATAAGAACCGTGTGATAATATTTAAGCCCTGCGATTAGTTAACTATACAACATCCATACTAACTTAGATCATATGTTGTTTAATAAATGCTGTAAAGGGATTGGTTATGGGGGGTATATAACCCTGCTGCTCTGCTTGGGTCTACTATACTCAGTGCCGTAACTAGGCATTTTAGCGCTGTGTGCAAGAAACGACAGTGGTGCCCCCCCCCTATGTAAGTCAGGGGCGTGGCTTCACGGGGAAGGGGCGTGGCCAAAAATAATAGCAATTCATACTACGTTGCACAGTAGTCTACATTATTCAAATTACGCTGCACAGTAGCGCCACTACACCAGGTAGAGCCCCTTTTATACATTACAGCAGACAGCGTCCCCCTTTTTACACATTACAGCAGACAGTCCCCCTTTGTACACATTGCGGCAGCCAGGCCCCCTCTTTACACATTGCGGCAGCCTGTTCCCTTTTTACACATTGCGGCAGCCAGTCCCCCTTTTTACACATTGCGGCAGCCAGTCCCCCTTTTTACACATTGCGGCAGCCTGTCCCCTTTTTACACATTGCGGCAGCCAGTCCCCATTTTTACACATTGCGGCAGCCAGTCCCCCTTTTTACACATTGCGGCAGCCAGTCCCCCTTTTTACACATTGCGGCAGCCAGTCCCCCTTTTTACACATTGCGGCAACCAGTCCCCATTTTTACACATTGCGGCAGCCAGTCCCCCTTTTTACACATTGCGGCAGCCAGTCCCCCTTTTTACACATTGCTGCAGCCAGTCCCCCTTTTTACACATTGCGGCAGCCAGTCCCCATTTTTACACATTGCGGCAGCCAGTCCCCCTTTTTACACATTGCGGCAGCCAGTCCCCCTTTTTACACATTGCGGCAGCCAGTCCCCCTTTTTACACATTGCGGCAACCAGTCCCCATTTTTACACATTGCGGCAGCCAGTCCCCCTTTTTACACATTGCGGCAGCCAGTCCCCCTTTTTACACATTGCTGCAGCCAGTCCCCCTTTTTACACATTGCGGCAGCCAGTCCCCATTTTTACACATTGCGGCAGCCAGGCCCCCTTTTTACACATTGCGGCAGCCAGTCCCCCTTTTTACACATTGCGGCAGCCAGTCCCCCTTTTTACACATTGCGGCAGCCAGTCCCCATTTTTACACATTGCGGCAGCCAGGCCCCCTTTTTACACATTGCGGCAGCCAGTCCCCATTTTTACACATTGCGGCAGCCAGGCCCCCTTTTTACACATTGCGGCAGCCAGTCCCCATTTTTACCCATTGCGGCAGCCAGGCCCCCTTTTTACACATTGCGGCAGCCAGGCCCCCTTTTTACACATTGCGGCAGACGGTGTCCCCCTAAGAGAGAGAGAGAGAGAGAGAGAGGGCTATACTTACCTTCTCCACGCTGACAGGCTCCTCGTGCAGCTCCCTCTCTGTGCAGGCAGGTGAGAAGGAGGAGGAGGGAGGGGGAGCCGCAGCAGCGCTATTTCATTGGTAGTAAGCGCCGCTGCAGCATCCCCCTCTCCTTCCGCATTGGCTGCCTGGCGCCGGGCAGCCAATACGGAAGGAGAGGGGGATGCTGCAGCGGCGCTTACTACCAATGAAATAGCGCTGCTGCGGCTCCCTGCTCCCCCTCCCTCCTCCTCCTTCTCTGCTGCCCGGCCTGTAGCTGTCCTCACAGCGTGGCGGCCGGCGCACGGCGCACACAGCAGAGGCATGTAATGAGTCAATTTGACTCATTACATGCCGCTGGCCGTGCGCCCTCAGGGCAACTGCGCTGTGTGCCAAGCCCACTTGGCACACACGTAGTTACGGCCCTGACTATAGTCATGTACTGTTCGGGTCATATGACCCGTATCATAAAATTGTGCTTTTCATTAATATTCAAACAAAGGATATTGAGGATTCAAACAAGGGATATCGAGCAGGATGTTGAGGAGGATCAAGTTCCCATTTTATTTGTTAATTTTTTTGGAAGAACATATGGAGTTGTAACAACGGTTTCATTTACAATGTCATCCTCAATGTGTGTGAAAACTAGAGATGAGTGGTTCGGTTTGCCGAGAACCGAACCCTACCGAACTCCACGTGTCAAACACGGTTCCAAGCCTAGCTCGGTCATTCCCGACTGCCTCGGAAAACCTGAATGAGGCAAAACGTCATCATCCCGCTGTCGGATTCTCGCGGGATTCGGATTCCATATAAAGAGTCGCGCGTCGCCGCCATTTTCACTTGGACATTGTAGAAAGTAAAGAGAGGATGTGGCTACGTTCTCTCAATGTCAGCTCTCAGTATCAGTGCTCAGTATCAGTGCTCGTTGTCTTGTGCTGCATCGTGCTGCTCAGTAATACTAGTACAGTGTCTTGTGATGCATCTTGCTGCTGTAGGGTTCTGTGGTAGTAGTGTCATGTGACTGTGCATCGGTCATCATCATTCCAGTCACAGTGGTATCTGGGGGGTGACAATTCCAGAGTGCTTTTGTGCTGCTCACTAATACTAATACTAGTACAGTGTTTTGTGCTGCATCGTGCTGCTCAGTGTCATTTCTCAGTAGTATCATCAGTGCTCAGTATCACTGCTCAGTAGTATCATCAGTGCTCAGTATCACTGGTCAGTGCTCAGTGTCTTGTGCTGCATCATGCTGCTCAGTGTCAGTTCTCAGTAGTATCATCAGTGCTCAATATCACTGCTCAGTAGTATCATTAGCGCTCAGTATCACTGGTCAGTGCATAGTGTCTTGTGCTGCATCATGCTGCTCAGTGTCAATTCTCAGTATCACTGCTCAGTAGTATCATCAGTGCTCAGTATCACTGGTCAGTGCTCAGTGTCTTGTGCCGCATCATGCTGCTCAGTGTCAGTTCTCATGGGGACTAGTTTTTTAAAAGTGCCATCCTATCAGACACTGCAGTGCCACTCCTAGATGGGCCAGGTGTTTGTGCCGCACACTTGTGTCGCTTAGGTTAGTCATAGAGCTACCTCATTGCCCTCTTACTTCTTGATACATATGGGACAGCTACTTCTGTGCTGTTTGGGGACTATTTTTTTAAAAGTGCCATCCTGTCTGACACTTCCGTATATGTCCAGTGGTATTGCCATTTGATATAATTCCGTGATACTGGCTTGTAATTCTAGTGATTTTGTCATTTTCATCCAGTGATTTGGACCAATAATACCATTGATTAGAACAAATAATTCCTGTGATATTGAAGTTTGTGTCGCTTAGCTTAGCCATCCAGCGACCACAGTGCACCTCTTTCCTTTGCATCATGTGCTGCTTGGGGACTATTTTTTTTAAAAGTGCCATCCTGTCTGTCACTTCCGTATATGTCCAGTGATACTGCCATTTGATATAATTCTCGACATTACTGACATTTAATTCCAGTGATTTTGTAATTTTCTTCCAGTGATTTAGACCAATAATTCCATTGATTATAACAAATAATTCCAGTGATATTGCCTTATAATGCACATGATACTGGAGTCTAATTCTAGACCAGGTGTTTGTGTCGCTTAGCTTAGCCATCCAGCGATCGCCATCCAGCGACCTTGGTGCACCTCTTTTTTTCTTTGCATCATGTGCTGTTTGGGGACTATTTTTTTATGTGCCATCCTGTCTGACACTGCTATACCACTCCTAGATGGGCCAGGTGTTTGTGCCGGCCAATTGGGTCGCTTAGCTTAGTCATCCAGCGACCTCGGTGCAAATTTTAGGTTGTGTCATTTTTGCGGAGGTTTCCGCATTGCTGTCCTCGCCTTATTACGACATTTTCGTATTTGGCAGTTAGGCTGCATTATTTGATTTGCTGTTGTTCCAGGCGGCCGTGCCACACATAAACTACTTTGTTATTTTTTGTATCCTTCTCTGTTTTAGTCGTGTCAGTCATAGTTAATTTTCCCCTTGTTCTCCTTGGTCTCGGTTAACGCCTTGTCTCCTATTAAGACAGAGGGGCATCGGAGCCTGGGCGGACCTAATGCGCCCATTCAAACAAACCTGCCGTTGGCACAAGAAACCATAGTCTTGCAGGCGTTAATCGACCACTGGGAAGGACAACGGAGTCAGGAATTCTTGTTAGTGGAATCTGCGTATCTCAGTTCTATCGCAGCTTCACATATCTGCACTCGGAACCCTTCTATTGCCGCCCAAACTCTTTGGTTCCAAGTTTGTTGAACATAACAGTATTGAACCGAACAGTACATTAGTACTAACTACTCATAACTTGAAAAAAAATAATAAAAAAGAAAAAAATTTTTTTGTTCATAACAACTATTTGCCCAAAAAAATAAAAGTCATAAAATATGGAAATCATAATTACATAAATAATGAATTGACACCCAAACGAATTTCATTTTCATGTCAAATAGACCCAAACAGTACAGCAGGGTTAAGGACTATCTGGATCATATGGATGCACTCATTGCCTTCAGAAAACCCCCAGAGCGGATTGAAACGTGTTGGCCAGGACCTAAGTGAAGGATATGAGGAGGACTTCTTTGCCAGTCTGAGCTGATGACCATGGAGCCAACCCGGGACATTCAATGGTGATTTACCCCATCACATGCTCTTGTCAAAGAAATGACTATTGCCAGTTCTTCCACCAGCTGGTAATTTACTCACTCTAGCCACCTTAGGATTTATCCCATTTCTGAGTGCTTTTTATATCTATTGTTTTTTCAAATGTATTCATGTTTGTATTTGTTTTTCTGTTATTAAAACATATTATGCTATGCATTTGTTCCTCTCCTTAATATGTTACATACCAATTGGAGGGAAACTGAATAACACAAAAGGAATTTCCTATGATGTAAGACGTGGATGACTTGTTGAGGTATCCATTACGGTGTGTCAGGAATCTGCATTCTCCATCGCATCACTTACTGTGGAACTACAGGTTCCAGCAGTTCAGTTCAGTTCCAGTTTTCAGTCTACTGCAGCCTGGAGTACACAGTGCTTCAGCTAACTCACAGTTGATCAGAACACCCAATCCAGCGGGGTGTGTTCTCACAGAGATGCAACATCCAATCATCACAGAGCAAGGTGTATAAACTCCAGTTCCTGGCTCAGTCTCATCGCCTTGGACAACACGTCACATTCTATGAACAGGTGTCTCCTGTTTGCAGTCCTCTGTCTGCAGAGATACCCCTGTGTATTGGACCTGTGGAACTACAGGTCCCAGCAGTTCCAGTTCCAGTTTCCAATTCCAGGTTCCAGTCTTCAATTCTTTGTTTCCAGCTATCTCCTATTTCTGGCATCTCCTAGTTGTTTCCCTGTTCCAGTGTTCCTGTGGAACTACAAGTACCAGCAACCACTCCAGCTCTCCTGTGAGTCACATTCAGTGTGCAAGTTCCTGTGTTCCAGTCTCCAGTCTTCATTGTTCCAGGTTGCTACAAACTCCAGTACAGTCTGCACACCAATTTGCAGTAAGAGACTCTCCTCAGGTGTTTTTTAGTTCTCAGCCTGTGCACCTAATTACCAGCATTCCACTCTGTGCATTGCCTTTAGCACTTAACATCTTTCTGTGTTAGGACTGTCTCCTGCTAGGGCCTTGCTTGGCTTAAAGATGTATGCTTCTACAGAGACTGTGTGCTTTGATTGCTATTCGTTATATACCGGAGTTTTGTTTGCTGCATCTGATTTCATTATTGCCTTATCATTTATATCAAGTTACAAGTTCATCTTCATTGCTCATTTGTTACCAGTGACTTTTGAAATATTCATTTATCGGATTAAGTTATCATTCATTATTCCTGTCATCCGTTATATCAGTTGTTCTGTTGCTGTGTTATCCCTGTGTGATAATAAATATCAAGCGCTCATGCGCAGGACTTTCCTTCAGTCTCCCCGTTTCCTCTATCACACCTACTGTACACTGACCCACTAGTGCCCCCTCCGGGGACAGACTAAATCAGAATCCTGACACTGTGCAGACTGTAAAGGAACTATAAGCAGTGGAGCATCTACTACATAAGGGACGTATTTCACTATTATTTATAATTATCTTGAAGCACCTTTTTTGTTAAAATCTGTTTTACTTTTAGAATGCGAGGACTGCTCTAGGAGTTGTTTTCTCCTTTGGCTACTTTTAGGTTGTGCATTATGGATACCTGAATATTGTTATGCTGTAATTGAATAGCATTGGGCATTAAAGCTCAAGGCTACCAACCTTTTCCCAGAATCGTAAATTACAGCATGTAATTGATTCTGGCTCTAGGAGAAGAATATACTTCTAGGAAATAGCTTTAGTAAATAGAAAAGTAAAATGTCCATACCTCTACACGATGATGAAAGTTGCACTCAGCCTTGGACAAAGACTGAGCATATTGCTTCCTTTGCACTAAAATATTTACAGAGGAAACAATGTAAGGAAGTATAGTAGTTTATCATTGTATGAGAAATAAACATTATTATCTTGAATTTGGGAAGAACATCAATATAAACATTGATTAGAGATTAGATGGGCTCAGGTTACATGCAATTAATTATTAGAATAATATAATTTTATTAGATTTATTGATAATAGTGTAATAGTGGGTATGCAGCGAGTTACTGTTATTAATATACTCAGCAGCAATTAAGAGTTTGGAAAGATGCAGATAAGTGTAATGAGATAACTTACTATAGATAGTTTTTGCACTTGGTCTGCTAAAGACATGGCCAATTCCAGAAGATTCCACATGCTGTTCTAAGACACCACTAAAAACAGGGAATCAAGAGGTGCATATTGAACACAAAGATCACATGTGTCACATGAATAATGCAGTACAATCCAATTTCATAGCAAATCACTTACCATAACTTTCCATTTTGTGTACCCATCTTCTTAATATATTCACATTAGTTATTATTTATATGAGCATGCTGCTGGCTACATGCAGAGTAAGATAAATGCATATATTTATCTTCCAAACAATCATAGGCATTTTGGCTTATCATTTATGATGCTGTTATGTTGCATCTAATTATCAGATCACTATGTTGTGGACATTTAAATAATTTGTATTGATTCTTATAATCAGTAACACAGATTGATATAATCATTTGTATTGTTTTTCAAAATGAATATGAGTCATCAGTTGTGCAGCTTAATATGTTTGTATATTTGAGATATATTATGTATGAGTCTTTCTATTCTTCATAGATACAGTAGCTGAGAAGAGAGTGGTTGCTTTGTTTTACTTAAGCCTACTTTGCTTACCAAACATGTTTGTTTACTACTTAGTACTATTTCTTCTTGTCCAAGTCAACAGTGATTAGGTCAACATGCATTAAATCGACATTGACTTAAGATCAACATGGACAAAGGTCGACCTATGAAAGGTCAACACAGGAAAATGTCAACATGGGCAAAATGTCGACAGGATCAAAAGGTTGATGTGGCAATGGTGGACACAAAAATGGTCGACCCATTTTTTTTGCTTTTAGTGTGGATAGTTTTTCATGCGGGCTCAGTTCACTTGCCATGCTCTGGGCACAGTGTCTCACTCCGCTATGCTTTGGTTGACACGAGGGTACTAAAGATTATGATTTGTGACATGGATTGCCAGGGATGGCAAAAGTGAAAAAACATGAAAACCCCCCAAAAGCATGTGTTGACCATATGTGTGTTGACCAATGCCATGTCAACCATATGAATCTGTCTACCTTTTGTCCATGTCGACCTTTTCCATTGTTGACCTTTCATAGATCGACCTTTTATCTTTGTCGACATTTTATTAATATCGACTTAATGCATGTCAACCATATGGGGTTGACCTACTGACTGTTGGCCAATACATTGTCGAGCAATAGTCCGGATCCCAGATATTTTTGAGCGATAACCTTTGACAAATTTTGTACTGGACTTCATATTCTCATCAAAAGTTACTATTACTATTATATCATTACTATTTTAATATATGAAAATTGCATGGTTCATTTAATTTAAAATACAAAAAAAATTATATTTTTATTGCTTTTACAACTGTAGTTTAAAACACAAAAAAATAACATGAAATACTAGGCAGCCTGCTTGCCAATAATAATAATATTATTATTATTATTATTATTATTATTATTATTATTGTTATTGTTATTATTAATAATAATAATATTTTTTTTTAAATAACTACAATTAGGGAATTATAGACGTTAGATAACATAGATTAAGCACCACTACTATATGTAAATGGGAACGTTAGCACATATTTAAGTATATTAATACCCCTTGCTTTCTAATGTAGACACAAAATGTCACAGTAGCGATGTTGACATTTTGAAATCATGCATACACACTCCTATTACAATTTTAGTACAACACACTTATACTTTTATTTTCACTTCTCTGCACGGTATATGGCTGAGTCTATGACACACATTTTTCTGTTGCTGCAGTCGCAAGTGCATTGGGAAGCGGCACTGGTAGCTATGGTAACGGACCATGCGCAACGTCATGTCCGCGAGACACCGGATGTTCTGGATTTAATTCAGTGACATCAAATTTATCTGCATTCATTGATTACCATTTACAACTTTTGGTGACAAGAAATCGATCACATTTAAAAGACACTAGGGATTTTCTGAATACCATTAAAGACATCCAATGGGAGGAAGGTTATGTGTTGGTTACAGCGGACGTTTGTTCACTGCATACCATCATCGAACATCAGGAGGGCCTGAAAGCACTCTCCAAGATTTTAGAGAAAAGCCAACTAAGTGGGGATCTCCAGGATTTTCTCAAAAAGGGAGTACTGTTTATTTTAGAGAATAATTATTTTGTGTTCAATAATAGGACTTTGATAACCTACCGGTAAATCCTTTTCTCCTAGTCCGTAGAGGATGCTGGGGACGACATCAAGACCATGGGGTATAGATGGGATCCGCAGGAGACATGGGCACTCTAAAGACTTTTCATTGGGTGTGAACTGGCTCCTCTCTCTATGCCCCTCCTCCAGACCTCAGTTGTAGGAACTGTGCCCAGGGAGACTGACATTTTGAGGAAAGGAATTACTTATCTCACTACTAGTTATCTACCAACTCCCACCCTCAACCATGCCGCACACATGGCATTCAACATAACACACGCCAACAGGCATGAACTAATTGCAGCAACATGCTGAAACCAAGATAACACAACTTGTGTAACTGTAATAACTAAACTGCAGGTAAAGTACGCACTGGGACGGGCGCCCAGCATCCTCTACGGACTAGGAGAAAAGGATTTACCGGTGGGTTATCAAAATCCTATTTTCTCATACGTCCTAGAGGATGCTGGGGTCAATACCAAAGCTCCAGTACGGGCGGGAGAGTGCGGATGACCCTGCAGCACCGATTGACCAAACTTTAGGTCATCATCGGCCAAGGTGTCAAACTTGTAGAACTTAGCAAATGTGGTTGACCCTGACCAAGTAGCTGCTCAGCAAAGTTGTAATGCCGAGACCCCCCGGGCAGCCACCTTCCTAGTGAAGTGAGCCTTTACCGACGTCGGTAACGCAATCCAGCTGTAGTATGAGCTTGCTGAATCGTATTTCTAATCCAACGTGCAATAGTCTGCTTGGAAGCAGGACAGCCAATCTTGTTGCGATCATACAGGACAAAAAGAGCCTCTGTTTTCCGTATATGAGCTGTTCTAGCAAAATAGATTTTCAAAGCTCTAACCACATCTAGACACTTTGAATCAGGGAATGTGTCAGTAACTACTGGCACCACAATAGGTTGGTTTATGTGAAAAGCAGAAACCACCTTTGGAAGAAAATGTTAACGAGTTCACAACTCTGCCCTATCTTCATGGAAAAATCAGGTAAGGGCTCTTGTGAGACAAGGCCCCCAATTCAGACACCCGCCTTGCAGATGCCAATGCCAAAAGCATTACCACTTTCCAAGTGAGAAACTTCAACTCTATCTTTTGTAGAGGCTCAAACCAATCCGATTGAAGGAACTGCAATACCACATTAAGGTCCCATGGTGCCACTGGAGGCTGGATGTGCAGAACCCCTTTCACGAAGGTCTGAACCTCTGGAAGAGAGGCCAATTGTTTTTGGAAGAACACTGACAAGGCTGAAATCTGGACCTTGATTGATCCCAATCGTAGGCCCGTCTCCACCATCCTGCAAAAAATGGAGAAAAGGTCCTAAGTGAAACTCTTCCGTAGGAGCTTTCTTGGATTCACACCAAGACACATATATTCTCCAAATATGGTGGTAATGTTTTGACGTTACTCCTTTTCTGGCCTAAATAATGGTGGGGATGACCTCCTTAGAAAAACCCTTCCTGGCTAGGATACGGCGCTCAACAGCCATGTCGTCAAATGTGGCCGCGGTAAGTCTTGGTACACACACAAGCCCCTGCTGCAGCAGGTCCTCCCAAGGAGGAAGAGGCCGAGGATCTCCTATGAGTAACTGCTGAAGATCTGGGTACCAAGCCCTTCTTGGCCAGTCTGAGGCAATGAAGATTGCTCGAACCCTTGTCTTTCTTATGATCCTGAGTACTTTTGGGATCAGTGGAAGTGGAGGGAAAACATACACTGACGGAAACACCCACTGGGTCACCAGTGCATCCACTGCTACTGCTTGACGGTCTCTCGACTTGGAACAGTATCTCTGAAGCTTCTTGTTGAGATGAGACGCCATCATGTCTATTTGAGGAACTCCCCAAAGACTTGTAACCTCTGCAAAGACTTCTTGGTGGAGGCCCCACTCTCCTGGATGGAGATAGTGTCTGCTGAGGAAGTCTGCTTCCCAGTTGTCTACTCCCGGAATTAATATTGCCGACAGAGCTTGTAGATGTTTTTCTGCCCAGCTGAGGATTTTAGTCGCCTCTGCCATTGCCGCTCTGCTTTTCGTTCCGCCCTGCCTGTTTATGTATGTGACTGCTGTTACATTGTCCGCCTGGATCTGCACGGGACGGTCTTGAAGAAGATGTACCGCTTGTTGTAAATGGCTCTTAGCTCCAGAACGTTTATGTGAAGGCAGGCTTCCTGTTGTGACCAATGTCCCTGGAAGTTTTCTCCCTGAGAGACTGCTACCCAGCCTCGGAGACTTGCATCCGTGGTTACTAGGACCCCGTCCTGAATGTCGAACCTGCGTCCCTCTAGCAGGTGAGAGCTGTGCAAACACCACAGGAGTGAAATCCTGGTTTTTGACGACAGGATTATCTTTCTGTGCATGTGTAGGTGTGTCCCGGACCACTCGTCTAACAGGTCCCACTAGAATACTCTGGCATGGAACCTGCCAAACTCTATGGCCTCGTAGGCTATCACCATCTTCCCCAACAACCGAATGCACTGATGGATCGACACACTGGATGGTTTCAACATCTGTTTAACCATTTTCTGGATTTCCAGAGCCTTTTCCAGCGGAAGAAATACTCTCTGAACTTATGTGTCCAGAATCATCCCGAGGAAAGACAACCTTGTCGTCTGTTCCAACTGTGACTTTGGGTAATTTATGATCCACCCGTGTTGTTGGAGTATTGACAGGGAGAGGGATATGTTTTGTAATAACTGCTCCCTGGATCTCGCCTTTATCAGGAGGTCGTCCAGATAAGGGATTATATTGACTCCTTTCTGACGAAGGAGGACCATCATCTCCGCCATCACCTTGGTGAATACCCTCGACGCCGTGGAGAGACCGAAAGGTAACGTCTGGAATTGGTAATGGCAATCCTAAATCGCGAATCTCAGATAAGCCTGGTGAGGAGGATACATGGGAACATGCAGGTAAGCATCCTTTATGTCCACCGACACTAAGTAGTCCCCCTCCTCCAGACTGGCAATCACCGCCCGAAGTGATTCCATCTTGAACCCTTTTCAGGAAGAAATTCCGATCTTTTAGATTTAGGATCGGTCTGACCGAGCCGTCCGGCTTTGGAACAACAAAGAGGCTTGAATAAAAACCTCGCCCTTGTTGTGACAACGGTACCAGGACTATAACCTGGTCTTGACATAATTTTTGGATTGCCGCTGTCACTGCTTCTCTCTCTGGCCGAGAAGCTGGCAAGGTCGATTTGCAAAAATCGGCATGGGAGAACGTCTTGTAACTCTAGTTTGTATCCCAGGGATCCAGGCCAGTCAGAATCCAATCCTGGCTGAAGAGTTTGAGACGTGCCCCCACCCGAGTGGCCTCACGCAAGGGAGTTGCAGCGTCATGCTGGGGATTTGGCAGAATTAGGGGTAGACTTCTGCTCTTGGGAACCTGGGGCCGGTGTGGGCTTCTTTCCCCTTCCCCTACCTGCAAAGAAGGTGGAACCTCTCTCCTTTTTGTATTTATTGGGCCGAAAGGACTGCATTTGCGGGTGATAGGTCTTTTTTGCTGGTGCAGGGTCAGAGGGCAAAAATGTTGACTTACCTGCGGTAGCCGCCAAGACTAACGCATCCAGGCCATCGCCAAATAAGGCCTCACCTTTATATGGGAGAGCCTCCATGTTTCTTTTGGAATCTGCATCCACGTTCCACTGGCGAATCCATAACGCCCGCCTAGCCGATACTGCCATGGTAGCGGCTTGTGAACTTAAGAGTCCAATATCCTTCATTGCTTCCAGCATGTAGGCGGCAGCGTCCTTGATATTCCCTAACTTAAGGAGTATCTCATCTTTATCAATCGTGTCAATTTCTGATGACATGCTTTCTGACCATTTTTCAATAGCGTGACTCACCCATGCGCAGGCAATAGTGGGCCTGAGCAGTGTACCATTGGTAACATAAATGGATTTCAATGTCGTTTCCATTTTGCAGTCTGCCGGCTCTTTAAGAGAAGCCGTGCCAGGAGCAGGGAGAATTACCTTCTTTGTCAACCTGGAAAGTGCACTGTCTAACACAGGGGGTGACTCCCATTTTTCCTGTCTTCAACCGGGAAAGGATAAGCTATGTGAATCCTTTTGGGAATACAATTTTTTTTTATCAGGATTCACCCACATCCCTTCAAACAGAGGATTTAGTTCGTGTGAAGGAGGGAATGTGACTTCGGATTTCTTTTCCTTACATAAATAGCACTCCTGTACCTCAGGAGAAAGCTTTTCTGTAACCTCCAACACGTCCCTTATAGCCACAATCATATATTGTATACTTTTTGCCAATTTATAATCTCTCTGGATTCACTATTGTCGACACAAGAATCAGAATCCGTGTCAGTATCAGTGCAAATGGTCTCTTATGTGACCCAGAGGAGCCGCCCGCATAAGGAATAACAGCATCCTGAAAAATCACATCTTCCACAGATTTTCTCCAGCATGCAGCCTTAGATTCAGACTTATCTAATCTACGGTTAATCAGATGCATACTGTCATGTAACTCTTTCACCCATGCAGGCTCTTGGTGTGCCGGTAGCGCCACCACATTACAACTCTGTATCCCTAAAATGGCTTCCTCCGGGGAGGAACTCCCTGCCTCAGACATGCCTCACATGTGTACACCACACTCACAGACACACTGGGACTTATTTTGGGGACAGACCCACAGTAAAATCTGTCAGAGGGACACAGGATCAGAGCAGCCAGTTTACAAACCCAGCGCCAGTATTGCCTGTGAACACAGTATGTCCACAGCCCAAAAGCACTTTTAAATAGTAATATGCACAATCAATTGCACCAAAATCGCTTTGTGCCCCCCCTTTATAGCACCCTGTACTTGTCAGAAGTGGAGGAGAGGATCAGCGTGTTCTCTGCAGCCTGAGAGAGAAAATGGTGCTTAGTAGTATGCTGGCTGCCAGAGGAAGAAGCTCCACCCCTCAGTATCCATGACAATATTTATACTGGCGGGGGGTAGGGCTGTGCCAGCGGCATCTTATGCCCCCTTTTAGCCAGTTTGAGGTATTTTTCTTGCTGCCCAGGGCGCCCCCCCATGCCCTGCACCCTGTAGTGCCTGTGTGTGTGGGCAGCAATGGCGTGCTGTGCTCCCGCCAGCCGCGCCGCACCTCAGCCGTCACTTGATTGAAGATCATTCTTCTCATACTCAACTGTCTTGACTTCTGGCTCTGTGAGGGAGGTGATGGCGTGCTGTGGGAGTGAGCATTTAGACACAGCTAGCATTCAGTTCCCTTCAGGAGCTAATGGTGTCCTGTCAGCCAGAAACAAAGCCATGAAACTCTGAGGAAGTTGGTTCTGCTTATGCCCCCTCAGTCCCACGAAGCAGGGAGTCTGATGCTAGCAGATCTCCCTGAAAATAAAAAACCTAACATAAGTCTTTTCAGAGAAACTCAGTAGAGCTCCTCAGAGTACATCCAGTCGACCTGGGCACATTTCTAAAACTGAGGTCTGGAGGAGGGGCATAGAGGGAGGAGCCAGTTCACACCCAATGAAAAGTCTTTAGAGTGCCCATGTCTCCTGCGGATCCCGTCTGTACCCCATGGTCTTGATGTCATCCCCAGCATCCTCTAGGACGTATGAGAAAATACTTTTTACCTGCAACACATTGGAACAGCGATGGGCACCAAGTTCACTCCAAGTTATGCTAATATTTTTATTGGACAGTGGGAGGAAGACACTATCTGGAACCACTGCCCATTTGGAGTGAAACTGGTGTCCTGGAATCTTTTCATAAATTATAAAATAAATAATAAATAAAATGATACATAAATTCTGTCTTTTTATTTTGAAGGGAGGAGAGGAGCTTTTAAAAGTTTTATACTTACTAGAGATGAGCGCCTGAAATTTTTCGGGTTTTGTGTTTTGGTTTTGGGTTCGGTTCCGCGGCCGTGTTTTGGGTTCGAACGCGTTTTGGCAAAACCTCACCGAATTTTTTTTGTCGGATTCGGGTGTGTTTTGGATTCGGGTGTTTTTTTCCAAAAACACTAAAAAACAGCTTAAATCATAGAATTTGGGGGTCATTTTGATCCCAAAGTATTATTAACCTCAAAAACCATAATTTACACTCATTTTCAGTCTATTCTGAATACCTCACACCTCACAATATTATTTTTAGTCCTAAAATTTGCACCGAGGTCGCTGTGTGAGTAAGATAAGCGACCCTAGTGGCCGACACAAACACCGGGCCCATCTAGGAGTGGCACTGCAGTGTCACGCAGGATGTCCCTTCCAAAAAACCCTCCCCAAACAGCACATGACGCAAAGAAAAAAAGAGGCGCAATGAGGTAGCTGTGTGAGTAAGATTAGCGACCCTAGTGGCCGACACAAACACCGGGCCCATCTAGGAGTGGCACTGCAGTGTCACGCAGGATGGCCCTTCCAAAAAACCCTCCCCAAACAGCACATGACGCAAAGAAAAAAAGAGGCGCAATGAGGTAGCTGACTGTGTGAGTAAGATTAGCGACCCTAGTGGCCGACACAAACACCGGGCCCATCTAGGAGTGGCACTGCAGTGTCACGCAGGATGTCCCTTCCAAAAAACCCTCCCTAATCAGCACATGATGCAAAGAAAAAGAAAAGAAAAAAGAGGTGCAAGATGGAATTGTCCTTGGGCCCTCCCACCCACCCTTATGTTGTATAAACAAAACAGGACATGCACACTTTAACCAACCCATCATTTCAGTGACAGGGTCTGCCACACGACTGTGACTGATATGACGGGTTGGTTTGGACCCCCCCCAAAAAAGAAGCAATTAATCTCTCCTTGCACAAACTGGCTCTACAGAGGCAAGATGTCCACCTCATCTTCACCCTCCGATATATCACCGTGTACATCCCCCTCCTCACAGATTATCAATTCGTCCCCACTGGAATCCACCATCTCAGCTCGCTGTGTACTTTGTGGAGGCAATTGCTGCTGGTCAATGTCTCCGCGGAGGAATTGATTATAATTCATTTTAATGAACATCATCTTCTCCACATTTTCTGGATGTAACCTCGTACGCCGATTGCTGACAAGGTGAGCGGCGGCACTAAACACTCTTTCGGAGTACACACTTGTGGGAGGGCAACTTAGGTAGAATAAAGCCAGTTTGTGCAAGGGCCTCCAAATTGCCTCTTTTTCCTGCCAGTATAAGTACGGACTGTGTGACGTGCCTACTTGGATGCGGTCACTCATATAATCCTCCACCATTCTATCAATGTTGAGAGAATCATATGCAGTGACAGTAGACGACATGTCCGTAATCGTTGTCAGGTCCTTCAGTCCGGACCAGATGTCAGCATCAGCAGTCGCTCCAGACTGCCCTGCATCACCGCCAGCGGGTGGGCTCGGAATTCTGAGCCTTTTCCTCGCACCCCCAGTTGCGGGAGAATGTGAAGGAGGAGATGTTGACAGGTCGCGTTCCGCTTGACTTGACAATTTTGTCACCAGCAGGTCTTTCAACCCCAGCAGACCTGTGTCTGCCGGAAAGAGAGATCCAAGGTAGGCTTTAAATCTAGGATCGAGCACGGTGGCCAAAATGTAGTGCTCTGATTTCAACAGATTGACCACCCGTGAATCCTTGTTAAGCGAATTAAGGGCTGCATCCACAAGTCCCACATGCCTAGCGGAATCGCTCCCTTTTAGCTCCTCCTTCAATGCCTCCAGCTTCTTCTGCAAAAGCCTGATGAGGGGAATGACCTGACTCAGGCTGGCAGTGTCTGAACTGACTTCACGTGTGGCAAGTTCAAAGGGCATCAGAACCTTGCACAACGTTGAAATCATTCTCCACTGCACTTGAGACAGGTGCATTCCACCTACTATATCGTGCTCAATTGTATAGGCTTGAATGGCCTTTTGCTGCTCCTCCAACCTCTGAAGCATATAGAGGGTTGAATTCCACCTCGTTACCACTTCTTGCTTCAGATGATGGCAGGGCAGGTTCAGTAGTTTTTGGTGGTGCTCCAGTCTTCTGTACGTGGTGCCTGTACGCCGAAAGTGTCCCGCAATTTTTCTGGCCACCGACAGCATCTCTTGCACGCCCCTGTCGTTTTTTAAAAAATTCTGCACCACCAAATTCAAGGTATGTGCAAAACATGGGACGTGCTGGAATTTGCCCATATTTAATGCACACACAATATTGCTGGCGTTGTCCGATGCCACAAATCCACAGGAGAGTCCAATTGGGGTAAGCCATTCCGCGATGATCTTCCTCAGTTGCCGTAAGAGGTTTTCAGCTGTGTGCGTATTCTGGAAAGCGGTGATACAAAGCGTAGCCTGCCTAGGAAAGAGTTGGCGTTTGCGAGATGCTGCTACTGGTGCCGCCGCTGCTGTTCTTGCGGCGGGAGTCCATACATCTACCCAGTGGGCTGTCACAGTCATATAGTCCTGACCCTGCCCTGCTCCACTTGTCCACATGTCCGTGGTTAAGTGGACATTGGGTACAACTGCATTTTTTAGGACACTGGTGAGTCTTTTTCTGACGTCCGTGTACATTCTCGGTATCGCCTGCCTAGAGAAGTGGAACCTAGATGGTATTTGGTAACGGGGGCACACTGCCTCAATAAATTGTCTAGTTCCCTGTGAACTAACGGCGGATACCGGACGCACGTCTAACACCAACATAGTTGTCAAGGACTCAGTTATCCGCTTTGCAGTAGGATGACTGCTGTGATATTTCATCTTCCTCGCAAAGGACTGTTGAACAGTCAATTGCTTACTGGAAGTAGTACAAGTGGGCTTACGACTTCCCCTCTGGGATGACCATCGACTCCCAGCGGCAACAACAGCAGCGCCAGCAGCAGTAGGCGTTACACGCAAGGATGCATCGGAGGAATCCCAGGCAGGAGAGGACTCGTCAGAATTGCCAGTGACATGGCCTGCAGGACTATTGGCATTCCTGGGGAAGGAGGAAATTGACACTGAGGGAGTTGGTGGGGTGGTTTGCGTGAGCTTGGTTACAAGAGGAAGGGATTTACTGGTCAGTGGACTGCTTCCGCTGTCACCCAAAGTTTTTGAACTTGTCACTGACTTATTATGAATGCGCTGCAGGTGACGTATAAGGGAGGATGTTCCGAGGTGGTTAACGTCCTTACCCCTACTTATTACAGCTTGACAAAGGGAACACACGGCTTGACACCTGTTGTCCGCATTTCTGGTGAAATACCTCCACACCGAAGAGCTGATTTTTTTGGTATTTTCACCTGGCATGTCAACGGCCATATTCCTCCCACGGACAACAGGTGTCTCCCCGGGTGCCTGACTTAAACAAACCACCTCACCATCAGAATCCTCCTGGTCAATTTCCTCCCCAGCGCCAGCAACACCCATATCCTCCTCATCCTGGTGTACTTCAACACTGACATCTTCAATCTGACTATCAGGAACTGGACTGCGGGTGCTCCTTCCAGCACTTGCAGGGGGCGTGCAAATGGTGGAAGGCGCATGCTCTTCACGTCCAGTGTTGGGAAGGTCAGGCATCGCAACCGACACAATTGGACTCTCCTTGTGGATTTGGGATTTCAAAGAACGCACAGTTCTTTGCGGTGCTTTTGCCAGCTTGAGTCTTTTCAGTTTTCTAGCGAGAGGCTGAGTGCTTCCATCCTCATGTGAAGCTGAACCACTAGCCATGAACATAGGCCAGGGCCTCAGCCGTTCCTTGCCACTCCGTGTGGTAAATGGCATATTGGCAAGTTTACGCTTCTCCTCCGACAATTTTATTTTAGGTTTTGGAGTCCTTTTTTTACTGATATTTGGTGTTTTGGTTTTGACATGCTCTGTACTATGCCATTGGGCATCGGCCTTGGCAGACGACGTTGCTGGCATTTCATCGTCTCGGCCATGACTAGTGGCAGCAGCTTCAGCACGAGGTGGAAGTGGATCTTGATCTTTCCCTAATTTTGGAACCTCAACATTTTTGTTCTCCATATTTTAATAGGCACAACTAAAAGGCACCTCAGGTAAACAATGGAGATGGATGGATTGGATACTAGTATACAATTATGGACGGGCTGCCGAGTGCCGACACAGAGGTAGCCACAGCCGTGAACTACCGCACTGTACTGTGTCTGCTGCTAATATATAGACTGGTTGATAAAGAGATAGTATACTCGTAACTAGTATGTATGTATAAAGAAAGAAAAAAAAACCACGGTTAGGTGGTATATACAATTATGGACGGGCTGCCGAGTGCCGACACAGAGGTAGCCACAGCCGTGAACTACCGCACTGTACTGTGTCTGCTGCTAATATAGACTGGTTGATAAAGAGATAGTATACTCGTAACTAGTATGTATGTATAAAGAATGAAAAAAAAACCACGGTTAGGTGGTATATACAATTATGGACGGGCTGCCGAGTGCCGACACAGAGGTAGCCACAGCCGTGAACTACCGCACTGTACTGTGTCTGCTGCTAATATATAGACTGGTTGATAAAGAGATAGTATACTCGTAACTAGTATGTATGTATAAAGAAAGAAAAAAAAACCACGGTTAGGTGGTATATACAATTATGGACGGGCTGCCGAGTGCCGACACAGAGGTAGCCACAGCCGTGAACTACCGCACTGTACTGTGTCTGCTGCTAATATATAGACTGGTTGATAAAGAGATAGTATACTCGTAACTAGTATGTATGTATAAAGAAAGAAAAAAAAACCACGGTTAGGTGGTATATACAATTATGGACGGGCTGCCGAGTGCCGACACAGAGGTAGCCACAGCCGTGAACTACCGCACTGTACTGTGTCTGCTGCTAATATATAGACTGGTTGATAAAGAGATAGTATACTCGTAACTAGTATGTATGTATAAAGAATGAAAAAAAAACCACGGTTAGGTGGTATATACAATTATGGACGGGCTGCCGAGTGCCGACACAGAGGTAGCCACAGCCGTGAACTACCGCACCGTACTGTGTCTGCTGCTAATATATAGACTGGTTGATAAAGAGATAGTATACTCGTAACTAGTATGTATGTATAAAGAAAGAAAAAAAAACCACGGTTAGGTGGTATATACAATTATGGACGGGCTGCCGAGTGCCGACACAGAGGTAGCCACAGCCGTGAACTACCGCACTGTACTGTGTCTGCTGCTAATATATAGACTGGTTGATAAAGAGATAGTATACTCGTAACTAGTATGTATAAAGAAAGAAAAAAAAACCACGGTTAGGTGGTATATACAATTATGGACGGGCTGCCGAGTGCCGACACAGAGCTAGCCACAGCCATGAACTACCGCACTGTACTGTGTCTGCTGCTAATATATAGACTGGTTGATAAAGAGATAGTATACTCGTAACTAGTATGTATGTATGTATAAAGAAAGAAAAAAAAAAACACGGTTAGGTGGTATATACAATTATGGACGGGCTGCCGAGTGCCGACACAGAGGTAGCCACAGCCGTGAACTACCGCACTGTACTGTGTCTGCTGCTAATATAGACTGGTTGATAAAGAGATAGTATACTCGTAACTAGTATGTATGTATAAAGAATGAAAAAAAAACCACGGTTAGGTGGTATATACAATTATGGACGGGCTGCCGAGTGCCGACACAGAGGTAGCCACAGCCGTGAACTACCGCACTGTACTGTGTCTGCTGCTAATATATAGACTGGTTGATAAAGAGATAGTATACTCGTAACTAGTATGTATGTATAAAGAAAGAAAAAAAAACCACGGTTAGGTGGTATATACAATTATGGACGGGCTGCCGAGTGCCGACACAGAGGTAGCCACAGCCGTGAACTACCGCACTGTACTGTGTCTGCTGCTAATATATAGACTGGTTGATAAAGAGATAGTATACTCGTAACTAGTATGTATGTATAAAGAAAGAAAAAAAAACCACGGTTAGGTGGTATATACAATTATGGACGGGCTGCCGAGTGCCGACACAGAGGTAGCCACAGCCGTGAACTACCGCACTGTACTGTGTCTGCTGCTAATATAGACTGGTTGATAAAGAGATAGTATACTACTAATATTATATACTGGTGGTCAGGTCACTGGTCACTAGTCACACTGGCAGTGGCACTCCTGCAGCAAAAGTGTGCACTGTTTAATTTTAATATAATATTATGTACTCCTGGCTCCTGCTATAACCTATAACTGGCACTGCAGTAGTGCTCCCCAGTCTCCCCCACAATTATAAGCTGTGTGAGCTGAGCAGTCAGACAGATATATATAATATTATATATAGATAATAGATGATGCAGCACACTGGCCTGAGCCTGAGCAGTGCACACAGATATGGTATGTGACTGAGTCACTGTGTGCTGTGTATCGCTTTTTTCAGGCAGAGAACGGATTATATTATGTACTCCTGGCTCCTGCTATAACCTATAACTGGCACTGCAGTAGTGCTCCCCAGTCTCCCCCACAATTATAAGCTGTGTGAGCTGAGCAGTCAGACAGATATATATAATATTATATATAGATAATAGATGATGCAGCACACTGGCCTGAGCCTGAGCAGTGCACACAGATATGGTATGTGACTGAGTCACTGTGTGCTGTGTATCGCTTTTTTCAGGCAGAGAACGGATTATATTATGTACTCCTGGCTCCTGCTATAACCTATAACTGGCACTGCAGTAGTGCTCCCCAGTCTCCCCCACAATTATAAGCTGTGTGAGCTGAGCAGTCAGACAGATATATATAATATTATATATAGATAATAGATGATGCAGCACACTGGCCTGAGCCTGAGCAGTGCACACAGATATGGTATGTGACTGAGTCACTGTGTGCTGTGTATCGCTTTTTTCAGGCAGAGAACGGATTATAAATAAAAGTGGTGGTCACTGGTCACTATCAGCAAAACTCTGCACTGTACACTACTGAGTACTCCTAATGCTCCCCAAAATTAGTAAATCAAGTGTCTCTCTAATCTATTCTAATTCTAAACGGAGAGGACGCCAGCCACGTCCTCTCCCTATCAATCTCAATGCACGTGTGAAAATGGCGGCGACTCGCGGCTCCTTATATAGAATCCGAGTCTCGCGATAGAATCCGAGCCTCGCGAGAATCCGACAGCGTCATGATGACGTTCGGGCGCGCTCGGGTTAACCGAGCAAGGCGGGAAGATCCGAGTCGCTCGGACCCGTGAAAAAAAACATGAAGTTCTGGCGGGTTCGGATTCAGAGAAACCGAACCCGCTCATCTCTAATACTTACCTTAACCAAAATGTTTTAAACATATTTTTTACATTTGAGAGTAATTGAGTAAGTATCAATTTTTTAGATATCACAGTTTTTATAGAAGAGAATAAGATTCAGACGATGAATTACACGAAACCTACTGATTCGGGGGCATAAATTGAGGCAAGCAGTTGTCACCACCCAAATTGGTTGGGATCCATACTGGATGGACAATTCAGATGCCTAAGGCGTAATTGTACCAAATCCAAGACTTATGAGACCCAATCAATAGAAATGAGGAATAAATTTGAGGCATCAGGATATCAGGTTGAAAAAATTGACCAGACAAGAATGAAAGTGACATCATTAGATTGGGATGAATTATTACAACCACATACAAATAAAATCAACATTAAAGAACACAGTAATCCTGACTGAGCCTTAGTAACATCATTCAGTAGACAATACAAATGGATGGAAAGGTGGTTACAGAAACACTTGAGGATTCTCCAGAAAGACCCGGTTATTGGCAAACTGTTACCAGAAAAGCTGAAGTGTATTTTTAGAAAAGCACCTAATATAAAAACAAGTCTACTTAAAAAGCACACAGCCTGGCAAGAAACCCATGTGTACAGTGAAATTGAAAGGTTTCTTTCGCTGTGGTCTATGCCTGAGACGCACGAGTAACAAAATTACTGAAATATTAATAATGAGTTTAAGAGATTAGATTTTATTACTTGAAACAATAGTAATGTGGTGTATGCAATAGAATTTTCTTGCGGTCTATGGTATATAGGTCGTATCTCTAGGCCCCTTAAGATATGTCTGGGGGAACACCTTAGAAATATAAAGAAGGGGCTGATGACTCATGCCGTATCTGAACACTATAAAACGCCCCACCAAAGTAATATTTCAGCCATTAGATTCTTCTGTGGTATTAGACACATTAAGGGACAATGGAGGTGGAAAGATATAGGAAGCCACCTTGCCAAATGAAGGCAATTTACGATCTTGGCACTCTTAGTCCAGGCGGGTTGAACTCCAATTTTGAAATTAAGTGGTTTTTATAGGAATTGAATCTGCTTGGTGTAATTATTTATTAATTTTAATAGCTATGCCTTTATGAAACTCCTGTTATATTATATATGATGCGTGTATACATTTTTATTCGATTTATATATGTTTTAAGATCTATTGCTGTATTACTTAAATCTTCTGTATTATGTGCATTGTTTTTGATGTCTGTAAAGCGCTTTGAGTCCTGTTGGCGAAAGAGTATTATATAAATAAAATTATTATTATTACTATCTTTTATTTTTGTCTTTTTACATAATATCCTTTTTGATTCTTAAGGAATTAATAAAGAGATATGACAGAATGCATGGGGCTATCTGCAGATGACATCACGGGAAGTGACGTCGCAATGTTTTCATAGACTGACACACAAGGATCCATACACAAGTTATATGCATGTAATCACTAGACCGGAGGGTCTAAAGCAGGGGTGGCTGGACTTTTGGGACCTGGGATCTACTTTTTGTTCATTTACTTACCGGTGATCTACCGGTGTCAAATAACTCCAATAATAATGCTCACATTTTAAAATAGCATTAATAATGATGCCATCAAATAACAGCACCAATAATAATGTGCACATTTAAAAATAGCATTAAGAATGACAACATCAAATAACCCCCCTTTGTGCAAATCGTCCCTTTGCAGATCCCCTCTTTGTGCAGATACCCACCTTCCACTCCCCTGCATAATAGCCCCCTGTACAATACCCTCCTCCGTGCAAATCTCCTAATTTGCAGATCCCCCCCTTCCAGTCCCCTGCATACTAGCCCCCTGTACAATAATCCCTTCTGTGCAGATCCTCCCCCCTTTGCAGAACCCCTTTTGTGTACAAAAAACCCTTTGTGAAGATACCACGCTCTGTGCAGATCCCCCCTTTGCAGATTGTCCCTCCCCTTGTGAAGAAGCCCCCCTTTGCATAATTTTCCTGACAAGTTGTCACGCTGCCTAGCTTCAGTCCTCCCTCTCCCCGCAGTCACGGCTCCACTTTCATGCGGCATGGCCTCCCGCTGGCTGCTTCTCCTGTCGTTGCCACTGCCGGCGTGATCAAACTGGATCCAACTAGTGCCCAGGCTCCTCACATTGCGGGTGATGTCATTACGTCACCCGCGCACCCGCACACTGCATCCCTGGGAATTGTGAAGAGAAGCAGTGGCGGCAGACTCCTTATATTTATTTTCTGTTAAGTCTGTCACGATCTACTGGCGGATGCTCCACGAGCTACCGGTAGATCGCGATCTACCTTTTGGCCACCTCTGGTCTAAAGCAACATCAGGTGACACTAATGATGTGTTCAGTTGGAATTCTAAAATTAATGAGAAACGGAGACCGGTAGTGATGTTGTGGCACCCGATTGTGATTGGTCTCCGGGTTGCCATGGTACCCCGGGACTATGTGGATTAGATACCCGAAAGTAAATTTTACAGCAGAGGACCATGGAACTTGTAGTGCTAAACTGTATAGGATCCAGTTGTGAATCAAGGATGCGGATTGGCTATGAACAACTTTAAATACTTCACCTGTGGGCAATGTAATGATATCTTTTCTTCACCTTGAAAAAGACCCCAGAAAGGGGTGGAAACATGTCGGTGTGATCAGCAGAGGCTCCAGCCAAGGGCAGCTGTTCCAGCTTAAGCTAGTAAATTTGTGGATATCTGGGATTCCCATTGTTACCAAGTCTTTTTAAAACTGTTTGGTCGCAGTTCTATATGATCTGGTAATTATATGCTGCTGCTTTTTCTGCATATGGACTTCTGCTATTCGTAATCATTGCCTAACCCATGGATATTGTGTTTTATTGTGATATGTGTTTTGTTTAAAACTGTACTTCACTATATCAATATTCTATTTAATTCCCACATGATACGTCAATTATTGGAATTGTGAAACAGAGTGGCTCAAGTTCACGTTGAAAAGCGTCGGCTAAGTCTCATCTCCATTATATATTTTTTTGCACGAGTGGTAAAGAGTGGAGGTACCGTCAAAGAAAGGGTGCATGTGTGGCTGCTCTGTCGCACAAAGCGGGTAATTCCAAGTTGATCACAGCAGGAATTTTTTTAGCAGTTGGGCAAAACCATGTGCACTGCAGGGGAGGCAGATATAACATGTGCAGAGAGAGTTAGATTTGGGTGTGGTGTGTTCAATCTGCAATCTAATTTGCAGTGTAAAAATAAAGCAGCCAGTATTTACCCTGCACAGAAACAAAATAACCCACCCAAATCTAACTCTTTCTGCACATGTTATATCTGCCTCCCCTGCAGTGCCCATGGTTTTGCCCAATTGCTATCAAAAATCCTGCTGCGATCAACTTGGAATTACCCCCAAAAAGCAATTCTGATTTTGTATAAGTAAAGTCTAAACTGTCAGTTTATTTCTGTTATTTCCTGTATGGCTAATTTAACAGTTTTCTAATTTAGTCTATGGGGAGATTTTTGGGAAGGCATAAGTCAGGGTAAAGGAGGATGAATTAAGACTTTGGGTTTGTTTTATTAGATAGAGCTTGTCCCAGTGTAGGGCCTTTTGGGGTTAAGGTTTTTAAGAAAATTACAGTTTTTTTTTTTTATTCAGTATAATATGCTGTATTTTACAGATAGGGAAATTCAATTTGTTGCACATGTTCAGTAGCCACCTGCAGGGGGTGTACTACTCTGGCTTTGCTTGGGTGTGCAAATATGGCCGCTTTCTTCACACTTACGCAATTTTTTATGTGGTTAGGACAGTAATTAGCCTTATGTAATTTATTGGGGAGTGTGGCACTTTGAGTGAGTTATTATTAGGTCTGTTGTAAAGAAAAGCAAGTTTGATTCCGCACTAGGTCAATAGTGTATAGATGATTTATGTGAACCAACATGCGTCAGGTAACGAGGCATAAATCCCTATAGCTATACTGTTGGTGGTGCACCATGAAGTCGGTAATTGCTTACCATGTATATATGTCACAAGAAGAAAAAAAAAAAAGAGAAGACTTCTTTTTTGGCTCACTCTTAGAAAAACTTATATAAAGTGTATAATTGAGGCGAATTAAAACTTTTATTATGTTACTTTAAAATATTATCTCCTAAGACAAACAAAAACATATAAAATCAATAAGTTAAGGCAGTAGGCAGTAAAGTAATAGGGAATATCAGTAAGTCACATTCTTGTGCCATTCACTCTGCAATAAACAGTGGGGGAATCACAATCTAGGTTAGTACCTGAACCAAACTCTGTGCAACCACCTATCATGCATGTAGAAAAGTGCTACCCTGATACTCACTTCCATACAATATATAGCTCGTTATGAGTCAAAACAGCTTGTGTCACTATTGATTAGCGCCCAGAGTGGCTGAAAGAAAAGGAAAGCAAAAGATTGAATCTGCTGTCAAAAGTTAAGGCCAGTACTCACTGGCAGATGTGTGCTGAGCAAACCGCTCAGCACACATCTCTTTCCCCGCTCAGCACAGCGCGATGTGTGCTGAGCATGAGAGGGGAGACGCTCATTTCACCCGGCGGGTGAAATGAGCGACCCGCTATATTGGCCTGTATGCAGGCCAATCTAGCACCAGCGATAGCGATGCGCGGGGCTGCTCATCGCTATCGCTGTGAGGGGTACACACGGAGAGATCACTGCTTAAAATCTAAGCAATCTAGTCAGATTGCTTAAATTTTAAGCAGCGATCGCTCCGTGAGTACCCCCCTTTAGACTGGAGTTATTGTTATGGACCTACAAACATTGTAACAATATTCTCATGCTGTACACTAGATCAAAAGTTACATTTACAATGCAGTGTACATAAATTAAATGAGATAACTGTAATCCAAAGGCAATGTTGCCACTCTAGATCTGGAGAGAATGTAGAACTAGATACAACTATACTGTAGCTAAGAAACATAGGGCGTCATTCCGAGGTGATCGTAGCTGTGCTAAATTTAGCACAGCTACGATCATCTTCCCTGACATGCGGGGGGACGCCCAGCACAGGGCTAGTCCGCCCCGCATGTCAGTGCCCCCCCCCCCCCCCGCACAAATACAAAAGCACTGCACAGCGGCTATGCCTTTGGGGTGTAGTACGGGTGACCGGCGGTCTCCTGACCGCCGGTCACCTTACCGACGCCGGGACCCCGGCAGCATACCGACGCCGGGATTCCGGCGGGGAAGGGCGAGTGCAGCAAGCCCCTTGCGGGCTCGCTGCGCTCGCCACGCTGCGGGCTCGGTGGCGACCTGCGGTCGCCACGGGTTCTATTCCCACTCTATGGGTGTCGTGGACACCCACGAGTGGAAATAGTCCCTGTTGGTCGGCATGCCGACCATCGGCTCACGGAGGAGGTCATGTGACTGTCGGTCAGCCGACCGGCGGTCACATGACTACCACCCATGCCTTTGTATTTGAGGAGTAACTCCTGGCCAGCGAGGCTCCTGCGGCTGGTCGGGAGTGAATTATCGCTGCCGCTGGCCGCAGCGGCTGCGTGAGATGTTACGCAGCCGCCGTGGCCCACCCCCCCAATGATCCAGCCATGCCTGCGTTTGGCCGGACTGCTCCGCCTAAGCGGCGACTTAACGCCGCCGTTCAGCCCCCTCCCGCCAAGCAAACGCCTCTGTCTCATAGGCATTCGCTAGGCAACAAAAGCTGCCATGCGCCGGCACACTGCGGCGCCGGCGCATGCGCAGTTCCGACCAGATCGCTGTGCTGCGACAAACTGCAACGAGCGATCGGGTCGGAATGACCCCCATAATCACAGAACTTGTAACATTATGCTCATGCTGGGCGTCAGATTCATTACTAACGTGGCAATGACCACAATTGCAGTGTGCATAGAAATATAAACAACCTGTGAAACGGAAACTATGGGGTATATTTACTAAGATTCGTATTAGTACCGATTTGGTGTGAGAATCATCACGAATGATATCGAAAGTGTATTTGTGCAACTTTTTGAATTTGTTACGACTCATTTACTAAGCTTTCGTATTTGTATTTTTTGTGTTTTCCGATGTCGATGTCATTCGTGGTTTTTGAAGGTATAATGCGGCCGATTTTGCTGTTTGTCGGCCGTGTTCTGTGGTTTTGTTACGAATACGCGTCACATTTCGGTTACGGCAGTGTTTGTCCGTTCAATGGCGCGTTTTTTTCCTATGTTTCGTTTTTGTCACTCGTCCGTGATTGGTTGGATTCGTGATGGAGAAGTGTCTGTGCACATTACTATAAAAACGCCCCAAACCGGCCGCACCTCGTGGGTTTAGCTAGTGGTGAGGAGAGAGGAAGGTGTATTTGGAGTTGGTGAGTTTTGTGGAGTTTGTGGAGGTTTTGAGGCGGAGTTTTGTGATTGTTGAGTGCTGTACTGTGTGTGTATTGTAAGTAGTCTTGTTATACTTGTTGTGGTTATTTAAAAGTCTGGAGAAAACAAAGTATGTTTGCAGCCCTGCGCTACCAAGCTTTATGCTGCTGGTCTGTAACTCATGGGATTTTCCCTCATAAAACCCAACTAAACGAATACATGTAAAACAAAAAGATGGTTACAGACTAGCGCTATTATAAAGTATTAAAACTTTAAAACAGGAACTTGAAGTAAGAATCTCCTCATCCAGAACACCATTCAACTGTTTCCCCGCTTATCAGAAAGACACTCACTTTATAGTTCTGTCTCGAGTTCCTATAAAGGTATCTTTCACTCGGTGGGTGTCAGGTGTCTGGTCACTTAAAACAAGCTGGACTTTTGGAATATCACTTACATTGTTATCCTGTCTCGCGTGCACATAAAGGTATCTTTTGTATCTCTCACGATGCAGACGGCAGGAAACAAAACAGACTGGTTTTTCTGGTGAATGTCCACGATTTTATTCATCCGATAAAAACAACAGTCAATTAAAAGTATTGGCAGTAACTTCAACGCGTTTCAGGGATTCCCTCCCCTTCCTCAAGAAGTGATTTAGCCAGTCTGGTTAACCCAGATATATTCAGATTTAAAAAGTCACATGCTATGTTTCCTCCAATCATCCATATAACCATTATACACAGATGTTACAAATAAGGTAGCCGAATATAAATGGCCTTCAGATTTCAACAGTGTGATACATATATACATACATTCTTACTTTTCGTTTATACAGAATAAAATATTATTTATGACAAAGAGCAGATTTATGACTTTCTTACATCAATCGTAGAAAATAAATATCTATATCCGTAACTATCCGTATACATACAATAATATGCTCGCTGTGTCTCAACTTATTATTTTCAGAATTGTTTTTCTCTCCTTCAGGAAAACCTGTGATGAAGATGTAAAGTCTATGGTAGATCTATTATAGCTGTTATAAAGCGATCTACCAATAGATCGTATGTCTGCTATGCAGACAATCCTGCTATGCCGTAAAGGACGGATATAACGTGCATTGTTTATAGCACGCGCTCATATAAAGCGCTGTGAACACTGTGATGTTCATAACTAAAGTGATCAAATAATGGATGCCAGAAAGTGAGAAAAACTTACTGATACGGTTTTGTAAGTAATGTGGACAAAACATGGATATCACAACTTTAGAGACATTAGAGACATTAGATGTGCATAAAGGTCCCGATCTTCATATTGCCGTCTTTTACGGAAGCTGTGATCCTGTATAGTCCCAATGTCCATATAAACGGTTTCCATATTCCACATAGAGCACATGGTGTTAGTTGCAATAATTCAAAGGACATAAAAGATAAGAAAGAAAGGAAACTTTAAGCATAACATAATACATGGGCAAGCTTGGTATACATAATAGTTATAAGAACCATTTAACCTCAAACTCCAAGTTTAAACCGCTTGGTGATAGGGTTTTTAATTGATGTATTGCTTTCATTTCTATTTGTGCTAGAATTTTTTCTGAATTTCGTGTTCTCCAATTATGCTTAACAATTTTAATACCCATAAAACTTTTTAACCCTTTCAGGTTACAGTTATGCACGTTTTTAAAGTGATTAGAGACACTATGTAGCTCATAGCCTTTTTTTATATTCCTTGTGTGTTCAGATAGACGTTCTTTCAGGTGCCTTCCTGTTCTACCAATATATTGCAAACCACAATGGCATTCCAATAGGTATATGACATTTTTTGTAGAACAAGTTATAAAATCTTTGATTGGATATATAATCTGTGTCTGATTGGATTTATATTCTGTTATTTTTCTTTCTATATTGCAACTTTTACACATAGAACAGAAGCCACAACGGAAAAACCCTTTTGATGTAATTCTGGTTCTCATTCTCTCAATTGGTAATGCACTTTTCACAAGAATATCTCTCAAACTTTTAGCTTTTCGATAAATAAACCTGGGACGATCCATGATACTTCCAGATAGTAATGGATCTTTCATTAAGATATACCAGTACTTCTTGATTATATTCTCTAGTTGTTTATGTTGAGAGTTATATTTGGTTACAAATGCGACTCCTTGGTTAGTAACAGGGATCGAAGTTTTTTTGGTATTGCTTAATGTAGCTGAACGTTCCAAATCACGTATATTACAACGTGCCTGTTTAACTATTGAGGAATTATACCCTTTATTGAGAAATTGGCTTTCCATAATATCTGCCTGTGAATCATAAGTGCTTACATTCGTACAGTTCCTCCTTAATCTTCTAAACTGGCTTTTGGGTATACTTTTTAGCCAGTTGGAATGGTGGTTACTGTCAAAATTGATAAAAGAATTACAATCTGTGGGTTTTGTAAAGTTGCTTGTGACTAACTGATCACCCTCTATGTATATACGTAAATCCAAAAAATTTATTTCTTTATTACTGATGTTATAGGTGAATTCAATATTTTTATTGTTTAAATTAAGGTACGTACAGAAACTTTCTAAAGAGGATCGGTCCCCGTCCCATATGAATAGGACGTCATCTATATATCGTGTCCAGAGCACTAGGCTGGCACCCCACTGGTGGTCAGACCAGATTGTCTGATCTTCCCAGTGGGCCATGAATAGATTAGCGTAACTTGGTGCCAGCCTAGTGCCCATCGCCGCTCCGAGCAGCTGTAAATAGAAATCCCCCTCATACCAAAAAAAATTATTCTGCAGTATGAGGGACACTCCCTCCACAATAAACTGAGTGTCTGCATTTGGGACATTATTTAGAGCTAAGAAATATTGAAGTGCTTCTATACCATGATCATGCAAGATAATGGTGTAAAGAGATTTTACATCCGCTGTGACTAAGAGATAATGGGGTTTCCATTCTATGGTGGCCAATTTATTAATTGCCGATATGGTATCCTTCAAATAAGATTTTGTGTTCACTACAAATGGTTGGATCTTATAGTCTAAGAATTCTGATAAATTTGAAAGAATGGAACCTATCCCGGCCACAATAGGGCGGCCTGGCGGTTGATCTAGACTCTTGTGGATCTTGGGCAGAATATACAATGCTGGAATAGTGGGGTTCTCGATCTGAATGTAATTATGCTCTTCCACAGTCACAACTCCTAAGGTGGTGTATAGTCCCAAAAATACGTCTAATTTTTTTTTTTTGGGGCAGTCATAAAAAAATTAGACGTATTTTTGGGACATATACACCACCTTATTTTTGGGACATAATTTTTTTATGACTGCCCCAAAAAAAAAAAATTAGACGTATTTTTGGGACTATACACCACCTTAGGAGTTGTGACTGTGGAAGAGCATAATTACATTCAGATCGAGAACCCCACTATTCCAGCATTGTATATTCTGCCCAAGATCCACAAGAGTCTAGATCAACCGCCAGGCCGCCCTATTGTGGCCGGGATAGGTTCCATTCTTTCAAATTTATCAGAATTCTTAGACTATAAGATCCAACCATTTGTAGTGAACACAAAATCTTATTTGAAGGATACCATATCGGCAATTAATAAATTGGCCACCATAGAATGGAAACCCCATTATCTCTTAGTCACAGCGGATGTAAAATCTCTTTACACCATTATCTTGCATGATCATGGTATAGAAGCACTTCAATATTTCTTAGCTCTAAATAATGTCCCAAATGCAGACACTCAGTTTATTGTGGAGGGAGTGTCCCTCATACTGCAGAATAATTTTTTTTGGTATGAGGGGGATTTCTATTTACAGCTGCTCGGAGCGGCAATGGGCACTAGGCTGGCACCAAGTTACGCTAATCTATTCATGGCCCACTGGGAAGATCAGACAATCTGGTCTGACCACCAGTGGGGTGCCAGCCTAGTGCTCTGGACACGATATATAGATGACGTCCTATTCATATGGGACGGGGACCGATCCTCTTTAGAAAGTTTCTGTACGTACCTTAATTTAAACAATAAAAATATTGAATTCACCTATAACATCAGTAATAAAGAAATAAATTTTTTGGATTTACGTATATACATAGAGGGTGATCAGTTAGTCACAAGCAACTTTACAAAACCCACAGATTGTAATTCTTTTATCAATTTTGACAGTAACCACCATTCCAACTGGCTAAAAAGTATACCCAAAAGCCAGTTTAGAAGATTAAGGAGGAACTGTACGAATGTAAGCACTTATGATTCACAGGCAGATATTATGGAAAGCCAATTTCTCAATAAAGGGTATAATTCCTCAATAGTTAAACAGGCACGTTGTAATATACGTGATTTGGAACGTTCAGCTACATTAAGCAATACCAAAAAAACTTTGATCCCTGTTACTAACCAAGGAGTCGCATTTGTAACCAAATATAACTCTCAACATAAACAACTAGAGAATATAATCAAGAAGTACTGGTATATCTTAATGAAAGATCCATTACTATCTGGAAGTATCATGGATCGTCCCAGGTTTATTTATCGAAAAGCTAAAAGTTTGAGAGATATTCTTGTGAAAAGTGCATTACCAATTGAGAGAATGAGAACCAGAATTACATCAAAAGGGTTTTTCCGTTGTGGCTTCTGTTCTATGTGTAAAAGTTGCAATATAGAAAGAAAAATAACAGAATATAAATCCAATCAGACACAGATTATATATCCAATCAAAGATTTTATAACTTGTTCTACAAAAAATGTCATATACCTATTGGAATGCCATTGTGGTTTGCAATATATTGGTAGAACAGGAAGGCACCTGAAAGAACGTCTATCTGAACACACAAGGAATATAAAAAAAGGCTATGAGCTACATAGTGTCTCTAATCACTTTAAAAACGTGCATAACTGTAACCTGAAAGGGTTAAAAAGTTTTATGGGTATTAAAATTGTTAAGCATAATTGGAGAACACGAAATTCAGAAAAAATTCTAGCACAAATAGAAATGAAAGCAATACATCAATTAAAAACCCTATCACCAAGCGGTTTAAACTTGGAGTTTGAGGTTAAATGGTTCTTATAACTATTATGTATACCAAGCTTGCCCATGTATTATGTTATGCTTAAAGTTTCCTTTCTTTCTTATCTTTTATGTCCTTTGAATTATTGCAACTAACACCATGTGCTCTATGTGGAATATGGAAACCGTTTATATGGACATTGGGACTATACAGGATCACAGCTTCCGTAAAAGACGGCAATATGAAGATCGGGACCTTTATGCACATCTAATGTCTCTAATGTCTCTAAAGTTGTGATATCCATGTTTTGTCCACATTACTTACAAAACCGTATCAGTAAGTTTTTCTCACTTTCTGGCATCCATTATTTGATCACTTTAGTTATGAACATCACAGTGTTCACAGCGCTTTATATGAGCGCGTGCTATAAACAATGCACGTTATATCCGTCCTTTACGGCATAGCAGGATTGTCTGCATAGCAGACATACGATCTATTGGTAGATCGCTTTATAACAGCTATAATAGATCTACCATAGACTTTACATCTTCATCACAGGTTTTCCTGAAGGAGAGAAAAACAATTCTGAAAATAATAAGTTGAGACACAGCGAGCATATTATTGTATGTATACGGATAGTTACGGATATAGATATTTATTTTCTACGATTGATGTAAGAAAGTCATAAATCTGCTCTTTGTCATAAATAATATTTTATTCTGTATAAACGAAAAGTAAGAATGTATGTATATATGTATCACACTGTTGAAATCTGAAGGCCATTTATATTCGGCTACCTTATTTGTAACATCTGTGTATAATGGTTATATGGATGATTGGAGGAAACATAGCATGTGACTTTTTAAATCTGAATATATCTGGGTTAACCAGACTGGCTAAATCACTTCTTGAGGAAGGGGAGGGAATCCCTGAAACGCGTTGAAGTTACTGCCAATACTTTTAATTGACTGTTGTTTTTATCGGATGAATAAAATCGTGGACATTCACCAGAAAAACCAGTCTGTTTTGTTTCCTGCCGTCTGCATCGTGAGAGATACAAAAGATACCTTTATGTGCACGCGAGACAGGATAACAATGTAAGTGATATTCCAAAAGTCCAGCTTGTTTTAAGTGACCAGACACCTGACACCCACCGAGTGAAAGATACCTTTATAGGAACTCGAGACAGAACTATAAAGTGAGTGTCTTTCTGATAAGCGGGGAAACAGTTGAATGGTGTTCTGGATGAGGAGATTCTTACTTCAAATTCCTGTTTTAAAGTTTTAATACTTTATAATAGCGCTAGTCTGTAACCATCTTTTTGTTTTACATGTATTCGTTTAGTTGGGTTTTATGAGGGAAAATCCTATGAGTTACAGACCAGCAGCATAAAGCTTGGTAGTGCAGGGCTGCAAACATACTTTGTTTTCTCCAGTTTGCTCTCCCTTGATTTGCGGTCCAGCTGCTACTAATCACCTTAACTTTCCCCACCTAGGGAAAGACTTTTTAAATTATGTTTAAACACAGAAGAGAAAGGAGGGATTTGTTACAGAATTTATTCGATCATGAAAACAGTGGTACTATGTTACAAGATGACACTTTAGAAAGCGCAATGCGCAAATTAGAAAAAATGCTTTTAAAAGAAGGGAACTTATGGTGGGAAATTGCCACCCTAGAGAGGTATATAAAAGATAATTTAATACCACGGGGTTTAAGGCTTAATAAAAGTCCTTCCTTTGAAGGGGAATCTGAAGCTTTCAGAAAGGAATGGTTTTCGATTCTGGATTCATGTTTTTTCAAATTAATGGAGCATATAATTAAAGAGAAAAAACATATGCTTGCTGATATAGAAAGAGAAATCGAACTTAATGAATCCTTAATCAAACCTTCATCCGATCTGAAAGAGTTTAAAGAACTAGAAGATCGTATATTAATCAGAGTAAGAAGGAATGAACAGGACCTTATGAAAAAGAAACAGAAAAAATATAACAGAGACAAAAAAGATTATAAGGAAGATAATGTTCATGTAGCCAATGAGGCTCAGAGGGACATTATAAAGTCGCCTGAACAAGAGAGAACTAACCATCCTGAAGGTCAATATAGACTAAAATAAGATTTTACTTACCGATAAATCTATTTCTCGTAGTCCGTAGTGGATGCTGGGACTCCGTAAGGACCATGGGGAATAGCGGCTCCGCAGGAGACAGGGCACAAAATAAAAGCTTAAGGATCAGGTGGTGTGCACTGGCTCCTCCCCCTATGACCCTCCTCCAAGCCTCAGTTAGGATACTGTGCCCGGACGAGCGTACATAATAAGGAAGGATCTTGAATCCCGGGTAAGACTCATACCAGCCACACCAATCACACCGTACAACTCGTGATCTGAACCCAGTTAACAGTATGATAAATGCAAAAGAGCCTCTGAAAAGATGGCTCAAACAATAATAACCCGAATTTTTGTAACAATAACTATATACAAGTATTGCAGACAATCCGCACTAGGGATGGGCGCCCAGCATCCACTACGGACTACGAGAAATAGATTTATCGGTAAGTAAAATCTTATTTTCTCTGACGTCCTAGTGGATGCTGGGACTCCGTAAGGACCATGGGGATTATACCAAAGCTCCCAAACGGGCGGGAGAGTGCGGATGACTCTGCAGCACCGAATGAGAGAACTCCAGGTCCTCCTCAGCCAGGGTATCAAATTTGTAGAATTTAGCAAACGTGTTTGCCCCTGACCAAGTAGCTGCTCGGCAAAGTTGTAAAGCCGAGACCCCTCGGGCAGCCGCCCAAGATGAGCCCACTTTCCTTGTGGAATGGGCTTTTACTGATTTTGGCTGTGGCAATCCTGCCACGGAATGTGCAAGCTGAATTGTACTACAAATCCAACGAGCAATCGTCTGCTTTGAAGCAGGAGCACCCAGCTTGTTGGGTGCATACAGGATAAACAGCGAGTCAGTTTTCCTGACTCCAGCCGTCCTGGAAACATATATTTTCAGGGCCCTGACAACGTCTAGCAACTTGGAGTCCTCCAAGTCCCTAGTAGCCGCAGGCACCACAATAGGTTGGTTCATGTGAAATGCAGAAACCACCTTAGGTAGAAATTGAGGACGAGTCCTCAATTCCGCCCTGTCAGAATGAAAAATTAAGTAAGGGCTTTTATATGATAAAGCCGCCAATTCTGACACACGCCTGGCTGAAGCCAAGGCTAACAGCATCGACACCTTCCACGTGAGATATTTTAAGTCCACAGTGGAAAGTGGTTCAAACCAATGTGATTTTAGAAAACTCAATACAACATTGAGATCCCAAGGTGCCACTGGAGGCACAAAAGGAGGCTGTATGTGCAGCACCCCTTTCACAAATGTCTGAACTTCAGGTACTGAAGCCAGTTCTTTCTGGAAGAAAATCGACAAGGCCGAAATTTGAACCTTAATGGACCCTAATTTTAGGCCCATAGACAGTCCTGTTTGCAGGAAATGCAGGAAACGACCCAGTTGAAATTCCTGTGTAGGGGCCTTCTTGGCCTCACACCACGCAACATATTTACGCCAAATGCGGTGATAATGTTTTGCGGTTACTTCCTTCCTGGCTTTGACCAGAGTAGGGATGACTTCTTCTGGAATGCCCTTTTCCTTTAGGATCCGGCGTTCAACCGCCATGCCGTCAAACGCAGCCGCGGTAAGTCTTGGAACAGACAAGGCCCCTGCAGTAGCAGGTCCTTTCTTAGAGGTAGAGGCCACGGTTCGTCCGTGAGCATCTCTTGAAGTTCCGGGTACCAAGTCCTTCTTGGCCAATCCGGAACCACGAGTATAGTTCTTACTCCTCTCCTTCTTATGATTCTCAATACTTTTGGTATGAGAGGCAGAGGAGGGAACACATACACTGACTGGTACACCCACGGCGTTACCAGAGCGTCCACTGCTATTGCCTGAGGGTCCCTTGACCTGGCGCAATATCTGTCCAGTTTTTTGTTTAGACGTGACGCCATCATGTCCACCTTTTGGTTTTTCCCAACGGTTTACAATCAGGTGGAAGACTTCCGGGTGAAGTCCCCACTCTCCCGGGTGAAGGTCGTGTCTGCTGAGGAAGTCTGCTTCCCAGTTGTCCACTCCCGGAATGAACACTGCTGACAGTGCTATCACATGATTTTCCGCCCAGCGAAGAATCCTTGCAGCTTCTGTCATTGCCCTCCTGCTTCTCGTGCCGCCCTGTCTGTTTACGTGGGCGACTGACGTGATGTTGTCCGATTGGATCAACACCGCCTGACCCTGAAGCAGAGGTTTTGCTTGACTTAAGGCATTGTAAATGGCCCTTAGTTCCAGAATGTTTATATGAAGAGATGTTTCCATGCTTGACCACAAGCCCTGGAAATTCCTTCCCTGTGTGACTGCTCCCCAGCCTCTCAGGCTGGCATCCGTGGTTACCAGGATCCAATCCTGAATGCCAAATCTGCGGCCCTCTAGAAGATGAGCACTCTGCAGCCACCACAGGAGAGACACCCTTGTCCTTGGCGACAGGGTTATCCGCTGATGCATCTGAAGATGCGATCCGGACCATTTGTCCAGTGGATCCCACTGAAACGTTCTTGCATGGAATCTTCCGAATGGAATCGCTTCGTAAGAAGCCACCATTTTTCCCAGGACCCTCGTGCACTGATGTACTGAGACCTGTCCTGGTTTTAGGAGGTTCCTGACTAGCTCGGATAACTCCCTGGCCTTCTCCTCCGGGAGAAACACCTTCTTCTGGACTGTGTCCAGAATCATTCCTAGGAACAGTAGACGTGTCGTTGGAATCAGCTGCGATTTTGGAATATTTAGAATCCACCCGTGCTGACGTAACACTACCTGAGATAGTGCCACTCCGACTTCTAACTGTTCCCTGGTTCTTGCCCTTATCAGGAGATCGTCCAAGTAAGGGATAATTAAGATGCCTTTTCTTCGTAGAAGAATCATCATTTCGGCCATTACCTTGGTAAAGACCCGAGGTGCCGTGGACAATCCAAACGGCAGCGTCTGAAACTGATAATGACAGTTTTGTACTACAAACCTGAGGTACCCTTGGTGAGAAGGGTATATTGGGACGTGGAGATAAGCATCTTTGATGTCCAGAGACACCATATAGTCCCCTTCTTCCAGGTTCGCTATCACTGCTCTGAGTGACTCCATCTTGAATTTGAACCTTTTTATGTAAGTGTTCAAAGATTTCAGATTTAAGATTGGTCTCACCGAGCCGTCCGGCTTCGGTACCACAAACAGCGTGGAATAATACCCCTTTCCCTGTTGTAAGAGGGGTACCTTGATTATCACCTGCTGGGAATACAGCTTGTGAATGGCTTCCAAAACTGCCTCCCTGTCGGAGGGAGACTTTGGTAAAGCAGACTTCAGGAACCGATGAGGGGGAAACGCCTCGAATTCCAGTTTGTACCCCTGTGATACTACCTGTAGAATCCAGGGATCCACTTGCGAGTGAGCCCACTGCGCGTTGAAATTCTTGAGACGGGCCCCCACCATATCTGAGTCTGCTTGTAAAGCCCCAGCGTCATGCTGAAGACTTGGCAGAAGCAGAGGAGGGCTTCTGCTCCTGGGAAGCGGCTGCATGGTGCAGTCTTTTTCCCCTTCCTCTGCCCCGGGCAGAAAAGAGTGGCCTTTTGCTCGCTTGTATTTATGGGAACGAAAGGACTGAGTTTGAAAAGACGGTGTCTTTTTCTGTTGATGTGAAGTGACCTGGGGTAAAAAGGTGGATTTTCCAGCCGTTGCCGTGGCCACCAGGTCCGATAGACCAGCCCCAAATAACTCCTCCCCTTTATACAGCAATACTTCCATGTGCCGTTTGGAATCTGCATCCCCTGACCACTGTCGCGTCCATAACGCTCTTCTGGCAGAGATGGACATAGCACTGACTCTTGATGCCAGGGTGCAAATATCCCTCTGTGCATCACGCATATATAGCAATGCATCCTTTAAATGCTCTATAGTTAACAAAATACTGTCCCTATCCAGGGTATCAATATTCTCAGTCAGGGAATCCGACCATGCGACTCCAGCACTACACATCCAGGCTGAGGCGATTGCTGGTCGCAGTATAACACCAGTATGTGTGTATATACTCTTTAGGATATTTTCCAGTCTTCTATCAGCCGGTTCTTTGAGGGTGGCCGTATCAGGGGACGGTAACGCTACTTGTTTAGATAAACGTGTGAGCGCCTTATCTACCCTAGGGGGTGTTTCCCAGCGCGTCCTAACCTCTGGCGGGAAAGGATATAGTGCTAATAATTTATTAGAAATTAGCTGTTTTTTATCGGGGAAAACCCACGCTTTATCACACACCTCATTTATTTCATCTGACTCAGGAAAAACTATTGGTAGTTTTTTCACCCCCCACATAATACCCTTCTTTGTGGTACTTGTAGTGTCAGAAAGGTTCAATGCCTCTTTCATTGCTGTGATCATGTAACGTGTGGCCCTGCTGGACATCACGTTTGTCTCGTCACCGTCGACACTAGACTCAGTATCTGTGTCTGGGTCTGTGTCGACCCACTGAGGTAACGGGCGTTTTAGGGCCCCTGACGGTGTCTGAGACGCCTGGACAGGCACTAATTGATTTGCCGGCTGTCTCATGTCGTCAACAGTTTTTTGCAAATTGCTGACATTATCACTTAATTGTTTAAATACAATCATCCAGTCAGGTGTCGACTCCCTAGGGGGTGACATCACTAACACAGGCAACTGCTCTGCTTCCACCTCATTTTCCTCCTCATACATGTCGACACACGCGTACCGACACACAGCACACACATCGGGAATGCTCTGATAGAGGACAGGACCCCACTTAGCCCTTTGGAGAGACAGAGGGAGAGTCTGCCAGCACACACCCAGCGCTATATATATATACAGGGATAACCTTATATAAGTGTTACTCCCTTATAGCTGCTGTTAATATATTTATTTGCTGCCAAACGTGCCCCCCCTTCTCTTTTTTACCCTGATTCTGAAGCAGGACTGCAGGGGAGAGTCAGGGAGCCGTCCTTCCAGCGGAGCTGTGAGGGAAAATGGCGCTTGTGTGCTGAGGAGATAGGCTCCGCCCCTTCACGACGTCCTTATCTCCCGCTTTTTCTGTGTAAAATGGCAGGGGTAAAATACATCCATATAGCCCAGGAGCTATATGTGATGTATTCTTTTTAGCCACCTAAGGTATATACTGTAATATTGCGTCTCAGGGCGCTCCCCCCCCCAGCGCCCTGCACCCTCAGTGACCGGAGTGTGAAGTGTGCTGAGAGCAATGGCGCACAGCTGCGGTGCTGTGCGCTACCTTAGTCTGAAGACAGGATCGTCTTCTGCCGCCGATTTCACCGGACCTCTTCGTCTCTTCTGGCTCTGTAAGGGGGACGGCGGCGCGGCTCCGGTGACCCATCCAGGCTGAACCTGTGATCGTCCCTCTGGAGCTAATGTCCAGTAGCCTAAGAAACCCGATCCACTCTGCACTCAGGTGAGTCCGTTTCTTCTCCCCTTAGTCCCACGATGCAGTGAGCCTGTTGCCAGCAGGACTCACTGAAAATAAAAAATCCTAAACTAAACTTTTATTCTAAGCAGCTCAGGAGAGCCACCTAGATTGCACCCTTCTCGGCCGGGCACAAAAATCTAACTGAGGCTTGGAGGAGGGTCATAGGGGGAGGAGCCAGTGCACACCACCTGATCCTTAAGCTTTTATTTTGTGCCCTGTCTCCTGCGGAGCCGCTATTCCCCATGGTCCTTACGGAGTCCCAGCATCCACTAGGACGTCAGAGAAATACACATACACACAATCATGTGAATAATATGTCACGTGAACAAAGAACCCGTCCCAATAATTTAAAAAGAGGACGTATTCAATCATACAGAGGGAACCATACCTTTAATAGAAATCGAAATACACCATACAGAGATAACTATCATTTTAGGGACACCACCAAGTACCAACGGATAAACAGAGCTCTATCTCCTGACTGGGACCACCAGAGGAGAAGATCTCCCTCTGGTATTAACAGAAATGAAAATTGGTTTCATCACGAAGAGAGACGGGAGGACCCTGGTTATGAGAGACTACAGGGTTCCCAAACTTTTTTGGAGAAACGACCGATGAGAACCAGACCAAGATAAATAGAAATATTTGTACACATAAACAAAGGGGCTGTAGAGCGGGTAAATATAATGGGGTGTCAAAAAAGAAAAGATTGCGTATGAAAAACAAGGATAGTCCAACTATTCCGATGGTGGAAATAACATCCAATGAACAAAGCAAAACTAAGATATATAATCTCAGTAATTATGTTTTATCAAAAGATGAACATGATCTTTTAGAAAAAGGTTTAAAATTCGCTCCCTCCAGTAAACCAGATGATTTTGATACGTATATAGATCTACAGTGTTTTGTCCGCAAACTGTCCCTAAAAAGATTCTTTGCGGACAATAGACGATTGGCAGGAAGGTGTGAAGGTTTTTAAAAAAAGATCTACCTTTTTCCCCAGACATAAAAGAGGCTGTTTCGTTGAGACCTTCGAGCGGCTAGTCAAAGAGGATTTGGATAAGACCCAATTTAAGCTCCCCAAAAAATGTAACCTTACAAGAAACCAAAGGAAAGCAATAGGGACCCTCAAAAGGAATGATCAAATTATAATCAAACCCGCTGATAAAGGCGGGGGTGTGGTCATCCTTAATAGGGACGATTATCATACGGAAATAGTACGCCAGTTGTCAGATACAACTACATATAAGAAACTAAAGGGAGATCCATCTGGGGCAGTCATAAAAAAATTAGACGTATTTTTGGGACTATACACCACCTTAGGAGTTGTGACTGTGGAAGAGCATAATTACATTCAGATCGAGAACCCCACTATTCCAGCATTGTATATTCTGCCCAAGATCCACAAGAGTCTAGATCAACCGCCAGGCCGCCCTATTGTGGCCGAGATAGGTTCCATTCTTTCAAATTTATCAGAATTCTTAGACTATAAGATCCAACCATTTGTAGTGAACACAAAATCTTATTTGAAGGATACCATATCGGCAATTAATAAATTGGCCACCATAGAATGGAAACCCCATTATCTCTTAGTCACAGCGGATGTAAAATCTCTTTACACCATTATCTTGCATGATCATGGTATAGAAGCACTTCAATATTTCTTAGCTCTAAATAATGTCCCAAATGCAGACACTCAGTTTATTGTGGAGGGAGTGTCCCTCATACTGCAGAATAATTTTTTTTGGTATGAGGGGGATTTCTATTTACAGCTGCTCGGAGCGGCGATGGGCACTAGGCTGGCACCAAGTTACGCTAATCTATTCATGGCCCACTGGGAAGATCAGACAATCTGGTCTGACCACCAGTGGGGTGCCAGCCTAGTGCTCTGGACACGATATATAGATGACGTCCTATTCATATGGGACGGGGCCCGATCCTCTTTAGAAAGTTTCTGTACGTACCTTAATTTAAACAATAAAAATATTGAATTCACCTATAACATCAGTAATAAAGAAATAAATTTTTTGGATTTACGTATATACATAGAGGGTGATCAGTTAGTCACAAGCAACTTTACAAAACCCACAGATTGTAATTCTTTTATCAATTTTGACAGTAACCACCATTCCAACTGGCTAAAAAGTATACCCAAAAGCCAGTTTAGAAGATTAAGGAGGAACTGTACGAATGTAAGCACTTATGATTCACAGGCAGATATTATGGAAAGCCAATTTCTCAATAAAGGGTATAATTCCTCAATAGTTAAACAGGCACGTTGTAATATACGTGATTTGGAACGTTCAGCTACATTAAGCAATACCAAAAAAACTTCGATCCCTGTTACTAACCAAGGAGTCACATTTGTAACCAAATATAACTCTCAACATAAACAACTAGAGAATATAATCAAGAAGTACTGGTATATCTTAATGAAAGATCCATTACTATCTGGAAGTATCATGGATCGTCCCAGGTTTATTTATCGAAAAGCTAAAAGTTTGAGAGATATTCTTGTGAAAAGTGCATTACCAATTGAGAGAATGAGAACCAGAATTACATCAAAAGGGTTTTTCCGTTGTGGCTTCTGTTCTATGTGTAAAAGTTGCAATATAGAAAGAAAAATAACAGAATATAAATCCAATCAGACACAGATTATATATCCAATCAAAGATTTTATAACTTGTTCTACAAAAAATGTCATATACCTATTGGAATGCCATTGTGGTTTGCAATATATTGGTAGAACAGGAAGGCACCTGAAAGAACGTCTATCTGAACACACAAGGAATATAAAAAAAGGCTATGAGCTACATAGTGTCTCTAATCACTTTAAAAACATGCATAACTGTAACCTGAAAGGGTTAAAAAGTTTTATGGGTATTAAAATTGTTAAGCATAATTGGAGAACACGAAATTCAGAAAAAATTCTAGCACAAATAGATATGAAAGCAATACATCAATTAAAAACCCTATCACCAAGCGGTTTAAACTTGGAGTTTGAGGTTAAATGGTTCTTATAACTATTATGTATACCAAGCTTGCCCATGTATTATGTTATGCTTAAAGTTTCCTTTCTTTCTTATCTTTTATGTCCTTTGAATTATTGCAACTAACACCATGTGCTCTATGTGGAATATGGAAACCGTTTATATGGACATTGGGACTATACAGGATCACAGCTTCCGTAAAAGACGGCAATATGAAGATCGGGACCTTTATGCACATCTAATGTCTCTAATGTCTCTAAAGTTGTGATATCCATGTTTTGTCCACATTACTTACAAAACCGTATCAGTAAGTTTTTCTCACTTTCTGGCATCCATTATTTGATCACTTTAGTTATGAACATCACAGTGTTCACAGCGCTTTATATGAGCGCGTGCTATAAACAATGCACGTTATATCCGTCCTTTACGGCATAGCAGGATTGTCTGCATAGCAGACATACGATCTATTGGTAGATCGCTTTATAACAGCTATAATAGATCTACCATAGACTTTACATCTTCATCACAGGTTTTCCTGAAGGAGAGAAAAACAATTCTGAAAATAATAAGTTGAGACACAGCGAGCATATTATTGTATGTTTACGGATAGTTACGGATATAGATATTTATTTTCTACGATTGATGTAAGAAAGTCATAAATCTGCTCTTTGTCATAAATAATATTTTATTCTGTATAAACGAAAAGTAAGAATGTATGTATATATGTATCACACTGTTGAAATCTGAAGGCCATTTATATTCGGCTACCTTATTTGTAACATCTGTGTATAATGGTTATATGGATGATTGGAGGAAACATAGCATGTGACTTTTTAAATCTGAATATATCTGGGTTAACCAGACTGGCTAAATCACTTCTTGAGGAAGGGGAGGGAATCCCTGAAACGCGTTGAAGTTACTGCCAATACTTTTAATTGACTGTTGTTTTTATCGGATGAATAAAATCGTGGACATTCACCAGAAAAACCAGTCTGTTTTGTTTCCTGCCATCTGCATCGTGAGAGATACAAAAGATACCTTTATGTGCACGCGAGACAGGATAACAATGTAAGTGATATTCCAAAAGTCCAGCTTGTTTTAAGTGACCAGACACCTGACACCCACCGAGTGAAAGATACCTTTATAGGAACTCGAGACAGAACTATAAAGTGAGTGTCTTTTTGATAAGCGGGGAAACAGTTGAATGGTGTTCTGGATAGAGATGAGCGGGTTCGGTTTCTCTGAATCCGAACCCGCCAGAACTTCATGTTTTTTTTCACGAGTCCGAGCGACTCGGATCTTCCCGCCTTGCTCGGTTAACCCGAGCGCGCCCGAACGTCATCATGACGCTGTCGGATTCTCGCGAGGCTCGGATTCTATCGCGAGACTCGGATTCTATATAAGGAGCCGCGCGTCGCCGCCATTTTCACACGTGCATTGAGATTGATAGGGAGAGGACGTGGCTGGCGTCCTCTCCGTTTAGACACTTGATTTACTAATTTTGGGGAGCATTAGGAGTACTCAGTAGTGTACAGTGCAGAGTTTTGCTGATAGTGACCAGTGACCACCACTTTTATTTATAATCCGTTCTCTGCCTGAAAAAAGCGATACACAGCACACAGTGACTCAGTCACATACATACCATATCTGTGTGCACTGCTCAGGCTCAGGCCAGTGTGCTGCATCATCTATATATATTATATATCTGTCTGACTGCTCAGCTCACACAGCTTATAATTGTGGGGGAGACTGGGGAGCACTACTGCAGTGCCAGTTATAGGTTATAGCAGGAGCCAGGAGTACATAATATTATATTAAAATTAAACAGTGCACACTTTTGCTGCAGGAGTGCCACTGCCAGTGTGACTAGTGACCAGTGACCTGACCACCAGTATATAATATTAGTAGTATACTATCTCTTTATCAACCAGTCTATATTAGCAGCAGACACAGTACAGTGCGGTAGTTCACGGCTGTGGCTACCTCTGTGTCGGCACTCGGCAGCCCGTCCATAATTGTATATACCAGTGACCTAACCGTGGTTTTTTTTTCTTTCTTTATACATACATACTAGTTACGAGTATACTATCTCTTTATCAACCAGTCTATATATTAGCAGCAGACACAGTACAGTGCGGTAGTTCACGGCTGTGGCTACCTCTGTGTCGGCACTCGGCAGCCCGTCCATAATTGTATATACCAGTGACCTAACCGTGGTTTTTTTTTCTTTCTTTATACATACATACTAGTTACGAGTATACTATCTCTTTATCAACCAGTCTATATATTAGCAGCAGACACAGTACAGTGCGGTAGTTCACGGCTGTGGCTACCTCTGTGTCGGCACTCGGCAGCCCGTCCATAATTGTATATACCAGTGACCTAACCGTGGTTTTTTTTTCTTTCTTTATACATACATACTAGTTACGAGTATACTATCTCTTTATCAACCAGTCTATATATTAGCAGCAGACACAGTACAGTGCGGTAGTTCACGGCTGTGGCTACCTCTGTGTCGGCACTCGGCAGCCCGTCCATAATTGTATATACCAGTGACCTAACCGTGTTTTTTTTTTCTTTCTTTATACATACATACTAGTTACGAGTATACTATCTCTTTATCAACCAGTCTATATATTAGCAGCAGACACAGTACAGTGCGGTAGTTCACGGCTGTGGCTACCTCTGTGTCGGCACTCGGCAGCCCGTCCATAATTGTATATACCAGTGACCTAACCGTGGTTTTTTTTTCTTTCTTTATACATACATACTAGTTACGAGTATACTATCTCTTTATCAACCAGTCTATATATTAGCAGCAGACACAGTACAGTGCGGTAGTTCACGGCTGTGGCTACCTCTGTGTCGGCACTCGGCAGCCCGTCCATAATTGTATACTAGTATCCAATCCATCCATCTCCATTGTTTACCTGAGGTGCCTTTTAGTTGTGCCTATTAAAATATGGAGAACAAAAATGTTGTGGTTCCAAAATTAGGGAAAGATCAAGATCCACTTCCACCTCGTGCTGAAGCTGCTGCCACTAGTCATGGCCGAGACGATGAAATGCCAGCAACGTCGTCTGCCAAGGCCGATGCCCAATGTCATAGTACAGAGCATGTCAAATCCAAAACACCAAATATCAGTAAAAAAAGGACTCCAAAACCTAAAATAAAATTGTCGGAGGAGAAGCGTAAACTTGCCAATATGCCATTTACCACACGGAGTGGCAAGGAACGGCTGAGGCCCTGGCCTATGTTCATGGCTAGTGGTTCAGCTTCACATGAGGATGGAAGCACTCAGCCTCTCGCTAGAAAAATGAAAAGACTCAAGCTGGCAAAAGCAGCACAGCAAAGAACTGTGCATTCTTCGAAATCCCAAATCCACAAGGAGAGTCCAATTGTGTCGGTTGCGATGCCTGACCTTCCCAACACTGGACGTGAAGAGCATGCGCCTTCCACCATTTGCACGCCCCCTGCAAGTGCTGGAAGGAGCACCCGCAGTCCAGTTCCTGATAGTCAGATTGAAGATGTCAGTGTTGAAGTACACCAGGATGAGGAGGATATGGGTGTTGCTGGCGCTGGGGAGGAAATTGACCAGGAGGATTCTGATGGTGAGGTGGTTTGTTTAAGTTAGGCACCCGGGGAGACACCTGTTGTCCGTGGGAGGAATATGGCCACTGACATGCCAGGTGAAAATACCCAAAAAATCAGCTCTTCGGTCAGTTCGGTGTGGAGGTATTTCACCAGAAATGCAGACAACAGGTGTCAAGCCGTGTGTTCCCTTTGTCAAGCTGTAATAAGTAGGGGTAAGGACGTTAACCACCTCGGAACATCCTCCCTTATACGTCACCTGCAGCGCATTCATAATAAGTCAGTGACAAGTTCAAAAACTTTGGGTGACAGCGGAAGCAGTCCACTGACCAGTAAATCCCTTCCTCTTGTAACCAAGCTCACGCAAACCACCCCACCAACTCCCTCAGTGTCAATTTTCTCCTTCCCCAGGAATGCCAATAGTCCTGCAGGCCATGTCACTGGCAATTCTGACGAGTCCTCTCCTGCCTGGGATTCCTCCGATGCATCCTTGCGTGTAACGCCTACTGCTGCTGGCGCTGCTGTTGTTGCCGCTGGGAGTCGATGGTCATCCCAGAGGGGAAGTCGTAAGCCCACTTGTACTACTTCCAGTAAGCAATTGACTGTTCAACAGTCCTTTGCGAGGAAGATGAAATATCACAGCAGTCATCCTACTGCAAAGCGGATAACTGAGGCCTTGGCATCCTGGGTGGTGAGAAACGTGGTTCCGGTATCCATCATTACTGCAGAGCCAACTAGAGACTTGTTGGAGGTACTGTGTCCCCGGTACCAAATACCATCTAGGTTCCATTTCTCTAGGCAGGCGATACCGAAAATGTACACAGACCTCAGAAAAAGAGTCACCAGTGTCCTAAAAAATGCAGCTGTACCCAATGTCCACTTAACCACGGACATGTGGACAAGTGGAGCAGGGCAGGGTCAGGACTATATGACTGTGACAGCCCACTGGGTAGATGTATGGACTCCCGCCGCAAGAACAGCAGCGGCGGCACCAGTAGCAGCATCTCGCAAACGCCAACTCTTTCCTAGGCAGGCTACGCTTTGTATCACCGCTTTCCAGAATACGCACACAGCTGAAAACCTCTTACGGCAACTGAGGAAGATCATCGCGGAATGGCTTACCCCAATTGGACTCTCCTGTGGATTTGTGGCATCGGACAACGCCAGCAATATTGTGTGTGCATTAAATCTGGGCCAATTCCAGCACGTCCCATGTTTTGCACATACCTTGAATTTGGTGGTGCAGAATTTTTTAAAAAACGACAGGGGCGTGCAAGAGATGCTGTCGGTGGCCAGAAGAATTGCGGGACACTTTCGGCGTACAGGCACCACGTACAGAAAACTGGAGCACCACCAAAAACTACTGAACCTGCCCTGCCATCATCTGAAGCAAGAAGTGGTAACGAGGTGGAATTCAACCCTCTATATGCTTCAGAGGTTGGAGGAGCAGCAAAAGGCCATTCAAGCCTATACAATTGAGCACGATATAGGAGGTGGAATGCACCTGTCTCAAGTGCAGTGGAGAATGATTTCAACGTTGTGCAAGGTTCTGATGCCCTTTGAACTTGCCACACGTGAAGTCAGTTCAGACACTGCCAGCCTGAGTCAGGTCATTCCCCTCATCAGGCTTTTGCAGAAGAAGCTGGAGGCATTGAAGGAGGAGCTAACACGGAGCGATTCCGCTAGGCATGTGGGACTTGTGGATGCAGCCCTTAATTCGCTTAACAAGGATTCACGGGTGGTCAATCTGTTGAAATCAGAGCACTACATTTTGGCCACCGTGCTCGATCCTAGATTTAAAGCCTACCTTGGATCTCTCTTTCCGGCAGACACAGGTCTGCTGGGGTTGAAAGACCTGCTGGTGACAAAATTGTCAAGTCAAGCGGAACGCGACCTGTCAACATCTCCTCCTTCACATTCTCCCGCAACTGGGGGTGCGAGGAAAAGGCTCAGAATTCCGAGCCCACCCGCTGGCGGTGATGCAGGGCAGTCTGGAGCGACTGCTGATGCTGACATCTGGTCCGGACTGAAGGACCTGACAACGATTACGGACATGTCGTCTACTGTCACTGCATATGATTCTCTCAACATTGATAGAATGGTGGAGGATTATATGAGTGACCGCATCCAAGTAGGCACGTCACACAGTCCGTACTTATACTGGCAGGAAAAAGAGGCAATTTGGAGGCCCTTGCACAAACTGGCTTTATTCTACCTAAGTTGCCCTCCCACAAGTGTGTACTCCGAAAGAGTGTTTAGTGCCGCCGCTCACCTTGTCAGCAATCGGCGTACGAGGTTACATCCAGAAAATGTGGAGAAGATGATGTTCATTAAAATGAATTATAATCAATTCCTCCGCGGAGACATTGACCAGCAGCAATTGCCTCCACAAAGTACACAGGGAGCTGAGATGGTGGATTCCAGTGGGGACGAATTGATAATCTGTGAGGAGGGGGATGTACACGGTGATATATCGGAGGGTGAAGATGAGGTGGACATCTTGCCTCTGTAGAGCCAGTTTGTGCAAGGAGAGATTAATTGCTTCTTTTTTGGTGGGGGTCCAAACCAACCCGTCATATCAGTCACAGTCGTGTGGCAGACCCTGTCACTGAAATGATGGGTTGGTTAAAGTGTGCATGTCCTGTTTTGTTTATACAACATAAGGGTGGGTGGGAGGGCCCAAGGATAATTCCATCTTGCACCTCTTTTTTCTTTTCTTTTTCTTTGCATCATGTGCTGATTGGGGAGGGTTTTTTGGAAGGGACATCCTGCGTGACACTGCAGTGCCACTCCTAGATGGGCCCGGTGTTTGTGTCGGCCACTAGGGTCGCTAATCTTACTCACACAGCTACCTCATTGCGCCTCTTTTTTTCTTTGCGTCATGTGCTGTTTGGGGAGGGTTTTTTGGAAGGGACATCCTGCGTGACACTGCAGTGCCACTCCTAGATGTGCCCGGTGTTTGTGTCGGCCACTAGGGTCGCTAATCTTACTCACACAGCTACCTCATTGCGCCTCTTTTTTTCTTTGCGTCATGTGCTGTTTGGGGAGGGTTTTTTGGAAGGGACATCCTGCGTGACACTGCAGTGCCACTCCTAGATGGGCCCGGTGTTTGTGTCGGCCACTAGGGTCGCTAATCTTACTCACACAGTCAGCTACCTCATTGCGCCTCTTTTTTTCTTTGCGTCATGTGCTGTTTGGGGAGGGTTTTTTGGAAGGGCCATCCTGCGTGACACTGCAGTGCCACTCCTAGATGGGCCCGGTGTTTGTGTCGGCCACTAGGGTCGCTAATCTTACTCACACAGCTACCTCATTGCGCCTCTTTTTTTCTTTGCGTCATGTGCTGTTTGGGGAGGGTTTTTTGGAAGGGCCATCCTGCGTGACACTGCAGTGCCACGCCTAGATGGGCCCGGTGTTTGTGTCGGCCACTAGGGTCGCTAATCTTACTCACACAGCTACCTCATTGCGCCTCTTTTTTTCTTTGCGTCATGTGCTGTTTGGGGAGGGTTTTTTGGAAGGGACATCCTGCGTGACACTGCAGTGCCACTCCTAGATGGGCCCGGTGTTTGTGTCGGCCACTAGGGTCGCTTATCTTACTCACACAGCGACCTCGGTGCAAATTTTAGGACTAAAAATAATATTGTGAGGTGTGAGGTATTCAGAATAGACTGAAAATGAGTGTAAATTATGGTTTTTGAGGTTAATAATACTTTGGGATCAAAATGACCCCCAAATTCTATGATTTAAGCTGTTTTTTAGTGTTTTTGGAAAAAAACACCCGAATCCAAAACACACCCGAATCCGACAAAAATAATTCGGTGAGGTTTTGCCAAAACGCGTTCGAACCCAAAACACGGCCGCGGAACCGAACCCAAAACCAAAACACAAAACCCGAAAAATTTCAGGCGCTCATCTCTAGTTCTGGATGAGGAGATTCTTATTTAAAAGTCTGTCTAGTTTTTTGTCTTTTGTTTTTTAGTTACGTCTATTGTCATTGTTTGTGAGTGAGTGAGTGAGTGTGTGTGTGTGTGTGTGTGTGTGTGTGTGTGTGTGTGTGTGTGGTGTGTAGTGGTAGTGGAGGAGTGTGTTATTTGTTTTATTTTCTCTGTGTTTTTTGTGGTTTGTTCTGATTATGTCACAGTCAGAGGTGAGTGTGGTGGAGGAGGTGAGTGAGAGGGAGGAGGTGAGTGAGAGGGAGGAGGTGAGTGAGAGGGAGGAGGTGAGTGAGGTGGAGGAGGTGAGCGAGGTGGAGGAGGTGAGTGAGGTGGAGGAGGTTATTGAGGAGGAGGGGGAGGTTGCGGCTGCGTTTTCAAGTGATAGTGATGGTGTTGTTGCTCCGCAGCCACGCACCACTACAAAGACGGGCCGCAATGTTAAGTTTAGTTACTCCGAAAACATGGCTCTGGTGCGGGAGCTGATGAGGCATCATCGCCAGTTGTTTGGGTCTGATGCAGCAAAGGTGTCGACCCGCAGGAAGACTGTCCTGTGGGGGAAGGTTGCTGCTGCTGTGAACAGTGAGGGTGTGGTGAGGCGGACCGAGGACACCTGTCGGAAATGCTTCTATGACATCAAGCGCCGTGTGAAGGCAAAGATGGCTAAGGAGGCAAAATCTGCCTGTCAAACCGGGGGTGGACACCCCTTTCGAGCGTCTTATAAAGATTGGGAGGAGCCAATGCGTTCGCTGATTCCGCCAGAGGTGGTTTCTGCCCTTCATGTCCGTGATTCGGACCGCCCAAGGGCGGATGGTGAGTTTATAATATTTATGACTTTATTTGTAACATTTGTGCTTTGTCCTTAGTTGTGTGTAATTTTTTTTTATTTGTTTTTTTGTGTTGCCCCCCAAACGGGTTGGTGATGTAGTGCAGGCCAGGCCACCCTGTGGTTCTCCAGCTGTTGTCAAACTACAAGTCCCATCATGCCTTACCACATTTTTGTACTTAGTGAATGACAAATGTGCTGGTGGGCATGCTGGGATGTGTAGTTGCACTACATCTGGAGAGACACAGGTTGTGCCGGGATGGTGTATTGTGTGTCTTAATTATGTTTATTTAGCCATTATGTATTGTGAATGTTTCTTCTTGTGTTGGTCATTTTCTGCTGTCTGCTTTACAAAGTAAATGTTATTTAGAGATTATTAATGAAGTGTGATGACTGTGTTTTATGCATATGTTTTTAATTATTTCCATTTGCCCTGGATGTATGTTTTTTTGGTGTTCTGGTTTTTCATTGGTTTTGATGATGTGTTTTTGCATGCATTAGTAGGTTTTTTTTTTTAATTTTTAGTGCAGATTTCTGTGGATATTTTATTATATTTTGGCATTTAAAAAAAAAAAAAAAGAGCATGCAATATTGTGGCTGTGTAAAGCTACGACGTATGTGTTTTAAGTAGTATAATATTGGTCATTATTATCATTTCTGTATGTTTGGTTTTTTTTTTAATTTTTGACATTGAAAGTATACACAGCCAATGTAGTCATGCATGCAAGGCTAAGCATCGCTTAGTTTAAGTCACAGCAGCTAACACATGTTTTAAACAAAAATTAAATAAAAAATACACTTAACAACCAAAGAGTATGTTCATATCGACATTCTTCTTCTTTCTACAGTACGCCAGAGAAGCAGCACATCCAGGCCACAGCCAACCCTGCCTAGAGCTGATGATGGTGGGAATGCTGGTAAGATTTTACTGTAACCACATCTTCTACAAACACATTTTACATATGAAATCTAATGTGGATACTATCACACAGGTTCTTCGTCTGTTCCGCGTCCACTAAGGCGCCCATCACAGGGCAGCGTTACTGTGGCTACAAGGCCACCCAAGAGGCCCCGTGTTCAGGCTTCTCTGCTCCTGCACCAGCATCACCCCCCCCCCCCCTGAAGGCGCATCTCTGCAGTGGCTGCCGTGCCACCACTGGCACTTTTGGTGAGCCCCCAAAGTGATGAACCACAATCCCCACAGTTGTCTGGTGAGTAATGTTTTCTTTAATTTAAATTAATTTAAAAAAAACAGTGTAGTTGTTTAAATAACCAGGTTAAGGCATAAGGAAGTGAAAAAACACTGTTATGTGCAAGATGATAAAGGCAGCAGTACAAAAATTAGTTAAAATGTGAAGGCACATTTTGGAGATGCTTACCTTGTGCCTTTATCACCTTGCACATATCACTGGTTTCTCACTTACTTATGCCTTCTCCAGGTTTATACATCTGCGCCACTGTTAGTTGTTATGCACACCAGTGCCTGCAGGAATGTACTGGTGTTTGAACTGTTATGCAAAACAAATGGACTCACAGACAAACTGGGGAATATGACATAACGTACACAGAAGGTGATAGGGTAACAAAATACACACACAGTGAACAGAGAAGCCCAGAGGCTAAGGAACTGGGTATCTCCCTTGTATTAGAACTGCTCAGATGTAAAAAGCAAGATGTTGTGTTTTAATACGTAGAGAACCCGAAATGCTGTTGCTAAGGGCAACAGCAAAACCCTAAAGGGTTACCAACGGGTGTGGCAGTAAACTCCTTGGTCAGAGATGGAATGATAGACACAAGGAGAGCCTCCACAATCCTGATTCTCACTTGCAGTGCACAGGTTTAAGCTTACTGCCACTAAACTGACCCCTGACACCTAGCACAGTGAGAAAGGATTAGACAGGCAAGTGTTAGAATACAGCCGCAAACTTGCTAAGTTCACAGAGTAATAACAGAACCCCAGCAAGCTAAACGACTGACTCCAGTCTTACTGCTAGGTCTGGATTGGCAGAGTGTAATACCAAATCCCCAGGCCTATTTGCAGTAAGCAACAAACAAATACAAAGCTACACAGTACTGGCTAACTTTCATGAACTGACTAACCAACAGAGATTCAGCAGCATCTGCTTACCCTGAAAAGAGGCCTTATAAAGCAGGTGCTGTCCACGCCCCACTCAGACCTCACAGACTGTGAGCACAAAAACCAGCACCGGATCCCCTGCCGTGCACAGAGCCTATAACCACTGCACAGCAAAAGACCCGAACCGGAGTATCAGCTGCGCTCAGGTTACTCCACTAGCACTTGTCTCCCGGTTGCCATGACGACGTGGCAGCACAGGGCAGGAGACCCTAACATTAGTACTGTAAAATCTAAAATCAAAGTGACCACTCAAACTTGCTTTAATAATCTACTGCAAGCAGATGCTGTTAACGTTATTTTATGATGTTATTTGCAAAATTAGAGGATGTCCATATCCACACATTTTGTCTAAAAAATCAGGCCAAAAAAACTAAAAACCACAACATTTGCCAAAAAAAAAACAAAAAAAAAAAACATGGACCAAAAATCCACTTCTAAACATAGGGCACCTTAAAAATAAAAAAAACATTGTTAATGTGTACATTTGATACCACTATATTAGTAAAATTAGTACACACCACTGACTGCCATGACCAATGTCTGATTGTATTGTTTAACACAATTTTATATTTTTGTGTGTTGGGCCAAAGGAACCTTCATAGTCCCAAAGAAAATGTAGTACTTAAAAATTGTAAGAGTACATGGAATGTAAACAGTAATTATGACTCTGAATCCTACAATTTGCACAATAAAAACCCAAATGAGTATTATACGTTTTGAGCCACATCATTTAACTAAAAGGTAACCAACATAGTTAAGTTTATTCAATAATCAATTTATCCATTACATAAATATTCTGAAGTAATGCATGTTGCAGAAAAACTATTGTAAGACCAATGCGACATATGTACTAAATATTGCCTGTGTTCAACCCCATACAGACCCACCCATCATGAGCGACGATGGCCAGCAGGACCGTGCCCAGGAGACATTTACACTAGAGATGAGCGGGTTCGGTTCCTCGGAATCCGAACCCGCCCGAACTTCAGGTTTTTTTACACGGGGCCGAGCGACTCGGATCTTCCCGCCTTGCTCGGTTAACCCGAGCGCGCCCGAACGTCATCATCACGCTGTCGGATTCTCGCGAGGCTCGGATTCTATCGCGAGACTCGGATTCTATATAAGGAGCCGCGCGTCGCCGCCATTTTCACACGTGCATTGAGATTGATAGGGAGAGGACGTGGCTGGCGTCCTCTCCGTTTAGAAATAGATAGGAGAGTGAGAGTGAGACACTTCATTTACTGGAGCTTAGGAGGAGTACTCAGAGAGTGCAGAATTTTGCTGATAGTAGTTAGTTAGTTATACTAGTGACTGACCAGTGAGACCACCAGTGCAGTTTTATTATTATTTAATATAATCCGTTCTCTGCCTGAAAAAAACGATACACAGTGACTCAGTCACATACCATATCTGTGCTCAGCCCAGTGTGCTGCATCATCTATGTATAATATCTGACTGTGCTCACACAGCTTAATTGTGGGGGAGACTGGGGAGCAGTTATAGGTTATAGCAGGAGCCAGGAGTACATATTAAACAGTGCACACTTTTGCTGCCAGAGTGCCACTGCCAGTGTGACTGACCAGTGACCTGACCACACTGACCACCAGTATATTGTGATTGTCTGCCTGAAAAAGTTAAACACTCGTCGTGTGACTTGTGTGGTGTTTTTTTATTCTATAAAAAACTCATTCTGCTGACAGACAGTGTCCAGCAGGTCCGTCATTATATAATATATACCTGTCCGGCTGCAGTAGTGATATATATATATTTTTTATATCATTATTTATCATCCAGTCTATACTAGCAGCAGACACAGTATGGTAGTTCACGGCTGTAGCTACCTCTGTGTCGGCACTCGGCAGTCCATCCATAATTGTATACCACCTACCCGTGGTTTTTTTTTTCTTTCTTCTTTATACATACTACATCTCATTATCATCCAGTCTATATAAGCAGCAGACACAGTACAGTACGGTAGTCCACGGCTGTAGCTATCTTTGTGTCGGCACTCGGCAGTCCATCCATAATTGTATACCACCTACCCGTGTTTTTTTTTTTCTTTCTTCTTTATACATACTACATCTCATTATCAACCAGTCTATATTAGCAGCAGACACAGTACGGTAGTCCACGGCTGTAGCTACCTCTGTGTCGGCACTCGGCAGTCCATCCATAATTGTATACCACCTACCCGTGGTTTTTTTTCTTTCTTCTTTATACATACTACATCTCATTATCAACCAGTCTATATTAGCAGCAGACACAGTACGGTAGTCCACGGCTGTAGCTACCTCTGTGTCGGCACTCGGCAGTCCATCCATAATTGTATACCACCTACCCGTGGTTTTTTTTTTCTTTCTTCTTTATACATACTACATCTCATTATCAACCAGTCTATATTAGCAGCAGACACAGTACGGTAGTTCACGGCTGTAGCTACCTCTGTGTCGGCACTCGGCAGTCCATCCATAATTGTATACCACCTACCCGTGGTTTTTTTTTTCTTTCTTCTTTATACATACTACATCTCATTATCAACCAGTCTATATTAGCAGCAGACACAGTACAGTACGGTAGTCCACGGCTGTAGCTACCTCTGTGTCGGCACTCGGCAGTCCATCCATAATTGTATACCACCTACCCGTGGTTTTTTTTTCTTTCTTCTTTATACATACTACATCTCATTATCAACCAGTCTATATTAGCAGCAGACACAGTACAGTACGGTAGTCCACGGCTGTAGCTACCTCTGTGTCGGCACTCGGCAGTCCATCCATAATTGTATACCACCTACCCGTGTTTTTTTTTCTTTCTTCTTTATACATACTACATCTCATTATCAACCAGTCTATATTAGCAGCAGACACAGTACGGTAGTCCACGGCTGTAGCTACCTCTGTGTCGGCACTCGGCAGTCCATCCATAATTGTATACCACCTACCCGTGGTTTTTTTTTCTTTCTTCTTTATACATACTACATCTCATTATCAACCAGTCTATATTAGCAGCAGACACAGTACGGTAGTTCACGGCTGTAGCTACCTCTGTGTCGGCACTCGGCAGTCCATCCATAATTGTATACCACCTACCCGTGGTTTTTTTTTCTTTCTTCTTTATACATACTACATCTCATTATCAACCAGTCTATATTAGCAGCAGACACAGTACAGTACGGTAGTCCACGGCTGTAGCTACCTCTGTGTCGGCACTCGGCAGTCCATCCATAATTGTATACCACCTACCCGTGGTTTTTTTTTTCTTTCTTCATTATACATACTACATCTCATTATCATCCAGTCTATATTAGCAGCAGACACAGTACAGTACGGTAGTCCACGGCTGTAGCTATCTCTGTGTCGGCACTCGGCAGTCCATCCATAATTGTATACCACCTACCCGTGGTTTTTTTTTTCTTTCTTCTTTATACATACTACATCTCATTATCAACCAGTCTATATTAGCAGCAGACACAGTACAGTACGGTAGTCCACGGCTGTAGCTACCTCTGTGTCGGCACTCGGCAGTCCATCCATAATTGTATACCACCTACCCGTGGTTTTTTTTTCCTTTCTTCTTTATACATACTACATCTCATTATCAACCAGTCTATATTAGCAGCAGACACAGTACGGTAGTTCACGGCTGTAGCTACCTCTGTGTCGGCACTCGGCAGTCCATCCATAATTGTATACCACCTACCCGTGGTTTTTTTTTCTTTCTTCTTTATACATACTACATCTCATTATCAACCAGTCTATATTAGCAGCAGACACAGTACAGTACGGTAGTCCACGGCTGTAGCTACCTCTGTGTCGGCACTCGGCAGTCCATCCATAATTGTATACCACCTACCCGTGGTTTTTTTTTTCTTTCTTCTTTATACATACTACATCTCATTATCATCCAGTCTATATTAGCAGCAGACACAGTACAGTACGGTAGTCCATGGCTGTAGCTATCTCTGTGTCGGCACTCGGCAGTCCATCCATAATTGTATAACACCTACCCGTGGTTTTTTTTTTCTTTCTTCTTTATACATACTACATCTAATTATCAACCAGTCTATATTAGCAGCAGACACAGTACAGTACGGTAGTCCACGGCTGTAGCTACCTCTGTGTCGGCACTCGGCAGTCCATCCATAATTGTATACCACCTACCCGTGGTTTTTTTTTTCTTTCTTCTTTATACATACTACATCTCATTATCAACCAGTCTATATTAGCAGCAGACACAGTACGGTAGTTCACGGCTGTAGCTACCTCTGTGTTGGCACTCGGCAGTCCATCCATAATTGTATACTAGTATCCATCCATCTCCATTGTTTACTTGAGGTGCCTTTTAGTTGTGCCTATTAAAATATGGAGAACAAAAATGTTGAGGTTCCAAAATTAGGGAAAGATCAAGATCCACTTCCACCTCGTGCTGAAGCTGCTGCCACTAGTCATGGCCGAGACGATGAAATGCCAGCAACGTCGTCTGCCAAGGCCGATGCCCAATGTCATAGTACAGAGCATGTCAAATCCAAAACACCAAATATCAGTAAAAAAAGGACTCCAAAACCTAAAATAAAATTGTCGGAGGAGAAGCGTAAACTTGCCAATATGCCATTTACCACACGGAGTGGCAAGGAACGGCTGAGGCCCTGGCCTATGTTCATGGCTAGTGGTTCAGCTTCACATGAGGATGGAAGCACTCAGCCTCTCGCTAGAAAAATGAAAAGACTCAAGCTGGCAAAAGCACCGCAAAGAACTGTGCGTTCTTCGAAATCCCAAATCCACAAGGAGAGTCCAATTGTGTCAGTTGCGATGCCTGACCTTCCCAACACTGGACGTGAAGAGCATGCGCCTTCCACCATTTGCACGCCCCCTGCAAGTGCTGGAAGGAGCACCCGCAGTCCAGTTCCTGATAGTCAGATTGAAGATGTCAGTGTTGAAGTACACCAGGATGAGGAGGATATGGGTGTTGCTGGCGCTGGGGAGGAAATTGACCAGGAGGATTCTGATGGTGAGGTGGTTTGTTTAAGTCAGGCACCCGGGGAGACACCTGTTGTCCGTGGGAGGAATATGGCCACTGACATGCCTGGTGAAAATACCAAAAAAATCAGCTCTTCGGTGTGGAAGTATTTCAACAGAAATGCGGACAACAGGTGTCAAGCCGTGTGTTGCCTTTGTCAAGCTGTAATAAGTAGGGGTAAGGACGTTAACCACCTCGGAACATCCTCCCTTATACGTCACCTGCAGCGCATTCATAATAAGTCAGTGACAAGTTCAAAAACTTTGGGCGACAGCGGAAGCAGTCCACTGACCAGTAAATCCCTTCCTCTTGTAACCAAGCTCACGCAAACCACCCCACCAACTCCCTCAGTGTCAATTTCCTCCTTCCCCAGGAATGCCAATAGTCCTGCAGGCCATGTCACTGGCAATTCTGACGAGTCCTCTCCTGCCTGGGATTCCTCCGATGCATCCTTGCGTGTAACGCCTACTGCTGCTGGCGCTGCTGTTGTTGCTGCTGGGAGTCGATGGTCATCCCAGAGGGGAAGTCGTAAGCCCACTTGTACTACTTCCAGTAAGCAATTGACTGTTCAACAGTCCTTTACGAGGAAGATGAAATATCACAGCAGTCATCCTACTGCAAAGCGGATAACTGAGGCCTTGGCATCCTGGGTGGTGAGAAACGTGGTTCCGGTATCCATCATTACTGCAGAGCCAACTAGAGACTTGTTGGAGGTACTGTGTCCCCGGTACCAAATACCATCTAGGTTCCATTTCTCTAGGCAGGCGATACCGAAAATGTACACAGACCTCAGAAAAAGAGTCACCAGTGTCCTAAAAAATGCAGCTGTACCCAATGTCCACTTAACCACGGACATGTGGACAAGTGGAGCAGGGCAGGGTCAGGACTATATGACTGTGACAGCCCACTGGGTAGATGTATGGACTCCCGCCGCAAGAACAGCAGCGGCGGCACCAGTAGCAGCATCTCGCAAACGCCAACTCTTTCCTAGGCAGGCTACGCTTTGTATCACCGGTTTCCAGAATACGCACACAGCTGAAAACCTCTTACGGCAACTGAGGAAGATCATCGCGGAATGGCTTACCCCAATTGGACTCTCCTGTGGATTTGTGGCATCGGACAACCCCAGCAATATTGTGTGTGCATTAAATATGGGCAAATTCCAGAACGTCCTATGTTTTGCACATACCTTGAATTTGGTGGTGCAGAATTTTTAAAAAAACGACAGGGGCGTGCAAGAGATGCTGTCGGTGGCCAGAAGAATTGCGGGACACTTTCGGCGTACAGGCACCACGTACAGAAGACTGGAGCACCACCAAAAACTACTGAACCTGCCCTGCCATCATCTGAAGCAAGAAGTGGTAACGAGGTGGAATTCAACCCTCTATATGCTTCAGAGGTTGGAGGAGCAGCAAAAGGCCATTCAAGCCTATAAAATTGAGCACGATATAGGAGGTGGAATGCACCTGTCTCAAGCGCAGTGGAGAATGATTTCAACGTTGTGCAAGGTTCTGATGCCCTTTGAACTTGCCACACGTGAAGTCAGTTCAGACACTGCCAGCCTGAGTCAGGTCATTCCCCTCATCAGGCTTTTGCAGAAGAAGCTGGAGACATTGAAGGAGGAGCTAACACGGAGCGATTCCGCTAGGCATGTGGGACTTGTGGATGGAGCCCTTAATTCGCTTAACAAGGATTCACGGGTGGTCAATCTGTTGAAATCAGAGCACTACATTTTGGCCACCGTGCTCGATCCTAGATTTAAAGCCTACCTTGGATCTCTCTTTCCGGCAGACACAAGTCTGCTGGGGTTGAAAGACCTGCTGGTGAGAAAATTGTCAAGTCAAGCGGAACGCGACCTGTCAACATCTCCTCCTTCACATTCTCCCGCAACTGGGGGTGCGAGGAAAAGGCTCAGAATTCCGAGCCCACCCGCTGGCGGTGATGCAGGGCAGTCTGGAGCGACTGCTGATGCTGACATCTGGTCCGGACTGAAGGACCTGACAACGATTACGGACATGTCGTCTACTGTCACTGCATATGATTCTCTCAACATTGAAAGAATGGTGGAGGATTATATGAGTGACCGCATCCAAGTAGGCACGTCACACAGTCCGTACTTATACTGGCAGGAAAAAGAGGCAATTTGGAGGCCCTTGCACAAACTGGCTTTATTCTACCTAAGTTGCCCTCCCACAAGTGTGTACTCCGAAAGAGTGTTTAGTGCCGCCGCTCACCTTGTCAGCAATCGGCGTACGAGGTTACATCCAGAAAATGTGGAGAAGATGATGTTCATTAAAATGAATTATAATCAATTCCTCCGCGGAGACATTGACCAGCAGCAATTGCCTCCACAAAGTACACAGCGAGCTGAGATGGTGGATTCCAGTGGGGACGAATTGATAATCTGTGAGGAGGGGGATGTACACGGTGATATATCGGAGGATGATGATGAGGTGGACATCTTGCCTCTGTAGAGCCAGTTTGTGCAAGGAGAGATTAATTGCTTCTTTTTTGGTGGGGGTCCAAACCAACCCGTCATATCAGTCACAGTCGTGTGGCAGACCCTGTCACTGAAATGATGGGTTGGTTAAAGTGTGCATGTCCTGTTTATACAACATAAGGGTGGGTGGGAGGGCCCAAGGACAATTCCATCTTGCACCTCTTTTTTCTTTAATTTTTCTTTGCGTCATGTGCTGTTTGGGGAGTGTTTTTTGGAAGGGCCATCCTGCGTGACACTGCAGTGCCACTCCTAGATGGGCCCGGTGTTTGTGTCGGCCACTAGGGTCGCTTATCTTACTCACACAGCTACCTCATTGCGCCTCTTTTTTTCTTTGCGTCATGTGCTGTTTGGGGAGTGTTTTTTGGAAGGGCCATCCTGCGTGACACTGCAGTGCCACTCCTAGATGGGCCCGGTGTTTGTGTCGGCCACTAGGGTCGCTTATCTTACTCACACAGCTACCTCATTGCGCCTCTTTTTTTCTTTGCGTCATGTGCTGTTTGGGGAGGGTTTTTTGGAAGGGCCATCCTGCGTGACACTGCAGTGCCACTCCTAGATGGGCCCGGTGTTTGTGTCGGCCACTAGGGTCGCTTATCTTACTCACACAGCTACCTCATTGCGCCTCTTTTTTTCTTTGCATCATGTGCTGTTTGGGGAGGGTTTTTTGGAAGGGCCATCCTGCGTGACACTGCAGTGCCACTCCTAGATGGGCCCGGTGTTTGTGTCGGCCACTAGGGTCGCTTATCTTACTCACACAGCTACCTCATTGCGCCTCTTTTTTTCTTTGCGTCATGTGCTGTTTGGGGAGGGTTTTTTGGAAGGGACATCCTGCGTGACACTGCAGTGCCACTCCTAGATGGGCCCGGTGTTTGTGTCGGCCACTAGGGTCGCTTATCTTACTCACACAGCTACCTCATTGCGCCTCTTTTTTTCTTTGCGTCATGTGCTGTTTGGGGAGGGTTTTTTGGAAGGGACATCCTGCGTGACACTGCAGTGCCACTCCTAGATGGGCCCGGTGTTTGTGTCGGCCACTAGGGTCGCTTATCTTACTCACACAGCTACCTCATTGCGCCTCTTTTTTTCTTTGCGTCAAGTGCTGTTTGGGGAGGGTTTTTTGGAAGGGACATCCTGCGTGACACTGCAGTGACACTCCTAGATGGGCCCGGTGTTTGTGTCGGCCACTAGGGTCGCTTATCTTACTCACACAGCTACCTCATTGCGCCTCTTTTTTTCTTTGCGTCATGTGCTGTTTGGGGAGGGTTTTTTGGAAGGGACATCCTGCGTGACACTGCAGTGACACTCCTAGATGGGCCCGGTGTTTGTGTCGGCCACTAGGGTCGCTTATCTTACTCACACAGCTACCTCATTGCGCCTCTTTTTTTCTTTGCGTCATGTGCTGTTTGGGGAGGGTTTTTTGGAAGGGACATCCTGCGTGACACTGCAGTGACACTCCTAGATGGGCCCGGTGTTGTGTCGGCCACTAGGGTCGCTTATCTTACTCACACAGCTACCTCATTGCGCCTCTTTTTTTCTTTGCGTCATGTGCTGTTTGGGGAGGGTTTTTTGGAATGGACATCCTGCGTGACACTGCAGTGACACTCCTAGATGGGCCCGGTGTTTGTGTCGGCCACTAGGGTCGCTTATCTTACTCACACAGCTACCTCATTGCGCCTCTTTTTTTCTTTGCGTCATGTGCTGTTTGGGGAGGGTTTTTTGGAAGGGACATCCTGCGTGACACTGCAGTGACACTCCTAGATGGGCCCGGTGTTTGTGTCGGCCACTAGGGTCGCTTATCTTACTCACACAGCTACCTCATTGCGCCTCTTTTTTTCTTTGCGTCATGTGCTGTTTGGGGAGGGTTTTTTGGAAGGGACATCCTGCGTGACACTGCAGTGACACTCCTAGATGGGCCCGGTGTTTGTGTCGGCCACTAGGGTCGCTTATCTTACTCACACAGCTACCTCATTGCGCCTCTTTTTTTCTTTGCGTCATGTGCTGTTTGGGGAGGGTTTTTTGGAAGGGACATCCTGCGTGACACTGCAGTGCCACTCCTAGATGGGCCAGGTGTTTGTGTCGGCCACTAGGGTCGCTTAGCTTAGTCATCCAGCGACCTCGGTGCAAATTTTAGGACTAAAAATAATATTGTGAGGTGTGAGGTATTCAGAATAGACTGAAAATGAGTGGAAATTATGGTTTTTGAGGTTAATAATACTTTGGGATCAAAATTACCCCCAAATTCTATGATTTAAGCTGTTTTTTAGGTTTTTTGGAAAAAAACACCCGAATCCAAAACACACCCGAATCCGACAAAAAAAATTCGGTTAGGTTTTGCCAAAACGCGGTCGAACCCAAAACACGGCCGCGGAACCGAACCCAAAACCAAAACACAAAACCCGAAAAATTTCCGGCGCTCATCTCTAATTTACACTCCACCTGCAGCCCATCGACCCAACACAGGCAAACATGCCTCAGGACATTCCACAACCACCTCAAGCATCACAAAGCCAACAAATGATCTCACCACCAAGGCCAATACAACCGGACCAAGAGTTTTGGTCAGGTTGGGCCGCACAACAGGCACAACACTCCGCGTGCCTCACCACCCAAACACAACACCTCTCTAGTCTGCCCCATCATTTGCCAAAAGTGTGTCGCAACTCAGCCAGACTCATAGTGCAGGTGGGGCGAATAGCAAACACTATGGAGCAGATGAGGGCAGACAACACACAAATGCAGGCTAACCTTCAGCGCATCATGGATGACCAACAGCGCCAACAGCAAACTCTAATACAGATGATACAGCATAACCAAGTCATCAATGACAATCTGTCTTGCATCATTGCCAACAACACTGCCGCTTATACCCAGCTTACGGCAAGTTTAAATATCTTAAGTCAAAATCTCAGTGTGATGGGCCAACACCATGTGACCTCAAGCTCTGGCACAACAACCCCTAGCCAAACCCCAGTACAATCACCAGTTCGACGTTCAAGTCGAAGCCGCACCCACGAGCCACCACAAGCCTCTGCACCCAGCACCCAAAAAAGAAAAAAATTATATGGAGTGTACAGATTATGGTGGCCATTGAATTTTTTCCATTATGTGTTATGCCTACATTGCTATGTTGTTTAAAATAAATTGTTAACAACAAATATGTGTATTGCTTAATTAGCAACCAAAAAAACCAACACATTAGTGTATAGGGCCAGATGAGTATTGAGACAGGGCGAGAGCGTGCTGTCTCAGGGTCTAGGGTCAGTTTGACCAGATCATACAGAGTGAAATAAGTTAGAACATTTTAGTCTGAGCATCTGTATAACATGGTCATCAGCAAGTTAGTTTTAGTTTAAACGGCCAATATAAAAAAAAGGCATGGCCAGCCTACGCGGAACATGTACAACCTGCTGACCCTGTTGTTTTTCCTGGCCTGGGTTTATTGTAGCCTCATGGAGCAGTGTCAGGTATCCCCCAGCAAACAAGACAGCAGTATTACACACAGTAGCAGCCATTTCAGATACAGGGGTATATGCAATTGCGGTCGAATTCCCGAAATTGTTGAATTTCGGGTATTTTTCGCCCCCAAAAAAAATTTGTCAATGCAATTCAGTGCTTTCCGTCAAAAAAACGGACTTTCAAAATTCGACTTTTTGAAATTCGACTTTTTGCAAATTCGACTTTTCTGCAATGATACAAGTGCTGCAATTCGACAAAAGCATATTCAATTCAAGTTTGGAAATTCGACAGCAGTGCTTTAAGACAGCAAATTCGTCATTTTCAATCCGCCACACTTTGGAGGGTGAAACCAATAAAAAATTTTAAAAACTTGTTTTTTTTTGTGGTTTTTTTTCGTGGTAATATCAGATCTATTTATATTAGAAGGGATTAGGTACTTGGTTTGTCTTTTTTGGAGGCACAAGTATTATTTATATATTTTTAAAAATAATATTTTTTTTTTTTTTTTTTTTTTAATAGATGGAATGGTGAAATCCCTGAAAAAAATGGCGTGGGGTCCCCCCTCCAAAGCATAACCAGCCTCGGGCTCTTCGAGCTGGTCCTGGTTCTAAAAATGCGGGGAAAAAATTGACAGGGGATCCCCCGTATTTTTAAAACCAGCACCGGGCTCTGCGCCTGGTGCTGGTGCAAAAAATACGGGGGACAAAACGAGTAGGGGTCCCCCGTATTTTTTACACCAGCATCAAGCTCCACTAGCTGGACAGATAATGCCACAGCCGGGGGTCACTTTTATACAGTGCCCTGCGGCCGTGGCATTAAATATCCAACTAGTCACCCCTGGCCGGGGTACCCTGGGGGAGTGGGGACCCCTTCAATCAAGGGGTCCCCCCCACCCAGCTACCCAAGGGCCAGGGGTGAAGCCCGAGGCTGTCCCCCCCATCCAAGGGCTGCGGATGGGAGGCTGATAGCCTTGGTAAAATGTCAAGAATATTGTTTTTAACCGAAGAACTACAAGTCCCAGCAAGCCTCCCCCGTAAGCTGGTACTTGGAGAACCACAAGTACCAGCATGCGGGAGAAAAACGGGCCCGCTGGTACCTGTAGTTCTACTGGAAAAAAATACCCAAATAAAAACAGGACACACACACCGTGACAGTAAAACTTTATTTCATACGTCGACACACACATACTTACCTATGTTCACACGCCGACATCGGTCCTCTTCTCCATGTAGAATCCACGGATACCTGAAAAGAAAAGATCAATATACTCACCTCAACCAGGGTCCAGAGATAAATCCACGTACTTGTTAAAAAAAACAAACCGGACACCCGTACCATGCCGGACTGAAAGGGGTCCCATGCTTACACATGGGACCCCTTACCCCTAATGCAGAGAGACCTCTCAGAGTGATAGCTGTCACAGAAAGGTCTCTAAAGCCAATCAGGAAGCGCAACTTCGTTGCGCTCACCTGATTGGCTGTGTGCTGTCTGAACTCAGACAGCGCATCGCACAGCTCCGTCCATTACTTTCAATGGTGGGAACTTAGCGGCTAGCGGTGAGGTCACCCGCCGGTCAGCGGCTGACCGAGGGTAACCCCCGCAGACGGCAAAGTTCTCACCATTGAAAGTAATGGAGAGGCTTTGCGATGCGCTGTCTGACAGCTCAGACAGCGCACAGCCAATCAGGTGAGCGCCACGGAAGTAGCGCTTCCTGATTGGCTGAAGGGACTTCAGTGACAGGAGTCACGTGGTGTCCCGGCATTCGGGGAAAGGGGTCTGATGTGAAAGCATGGGACCCCTTTCAGTCCGGCATGGCACGGGTGTTCGTTTTTTTTTTTTAACAAGTACGTGGATGTATCTCTGGACGTGGATGTACCTCTGGACGCTGGAAGGTGAGTATAATTTTTTTCACAGGTACCCTCGGATCGTCGGAGACCGTGGCAGTCGGCGTGTCAACATAGGTAAGTATGTGTGTGTCGGCAGTGTGTAATAAAGTTTTACTGTCACTGTGTCTGTGTACTGTTTTTATTTGGGTATTTTTTTCCCAGTAGAACTACAGGTACCAGCGGGCCCGGTTTTCTCCCGCATGCTGGTACTTGTGGTTCTCCAAGTACCAGCTTGCGGGGGAGGCTTGCTGGGACTTGTAGTACTGCTGGAAAAAACAATATTCTTGTCATTTTACTCAAGGCTATCAGCCTCCCATCCGCAGCCATTGGATGGGGGGGACAGCCTCGGGCTTCACCCCTGGCCCTTGGGTGGCTGGAGGGGGACCCCTTGATTGAAGGGGTCCCCACTCCCCCAGGGTACCCCGGCCAGGGGTGACTAGTTGGATATTTAATGCCACGGCCGCAGGGCACTGTATAAAAGTGACCCCCGGCTGTGGCATTATCTGTCCAGCTAGTGGAGCCCGATGCTGGTGTAAAAAATACGGGGGACCCCTACTCTTTTTGTCCCCCGTATTTTTTGCACCAGCACCAGGCGCAGAGCCCGGTGCTGATTTAAAAAATACGGGGGATCCCTGCCCAATTTTTCCCCGCATTTTTAGAACCAGGACCAGCTCGAAGAGCCCGAGGCTGGTTATGCTTTGAAGGGGGGACCCCACGCCATTTTTTTTACGGGTTTTTCCCGTTTTTTTAAATCGCGGCAAAATCCGGCAAATCGGCCGTTTTTCGCCCGCGGAACTGTCGAATCCGTTTTTCATTGAATATGGTGAATTCCGGCAGCCACCTGCCGGAATTCACCTGTCGAATTGTGTCGAATTAAAAAACGGCGATAATTTGCCGCGATTCGCCGTGAATTGCATATACCCCACAGAGTGTTGAGAAATGTGGTGGAGCCCCTTTTAAAGGTCAAAAACGTCAGGTGTGAGTAATGTATAATTGACAACACATGTAAACACGCTTCTCAAAAGCAGGTCTACTTTTTTTTAGGCTTTTTGTACGAATAGTAAAATATTACGACCGCAAAAGCATTTTGACGGTCTAAAATACAAATACGAATGCTTAGTAAATGACCGAGTTCTATATCTAATCAGCCGCGTTTGACCGATGGTGTATTCATTCGTACTTTTACTACACAGCCGTAATAAAAATACGAATGCACTCTTCACTGCCGTAATTTGAGTTTAGTAAATTCCCGAGATGACACTTTGAAGAAAAAACGGCATCTCGGTCAAAATCGGGACCTTAGTAAATATACCCCTATGTTTCCACTTGTTATTTGAAAAGATTAATAAGGTATTAGCTATAATTGTAACAAGGATATTTTTAGTATTGTTAAATATATTATTGCGTATTTAGAAAAAATAATCCAAGCAATTCTAGTAAGGGAAATAAAAAATAAATATAAGAATATCGGCATGAATAAAAATATTTACAACCTACTCTGGGTTGTGTGAGCTGAAAACAGGGGAAAGCGTTGGCGTCTAGTTACTACTCCGGCATATATGTGTCAGGGTCTAAGTCAGATCCCTGATGTAGTGCTGTGGGAAATGTCCAACATTAGGAGACCATGGGGGTTATTCAGAGTTGTTCCCACGCTGCAGATTTTCGCAGCGCAGCGATTAGGTGAAAAAACTGCATTTCTGCACATGCATATGCCCATCAATGCGCATGCGCGATGTACGGGTACAAAGCCCATTGTGGTTGTGCTCAGGTTCTAGCAAAGTTACCTTTGCACTGAGGGCCGCAAGAAGATTGACAGGAAGGGGGCGTTTCTGGGTGTCAACTGACCGTTTTCAGGGAGTGTTTGCAAAAACGCAGGCGTGTCTGAAAAAATGCAGGCGTGGCTGGGCATTCGCTGGGCAGGTGTATGACGTCAAACCCGGACACGAATAGGCTGAAGTGATCGCAAGCGCTGAGTAGGTTCAGAGCTACTCAGGAACTGCACAAACTGTTTTTGCAGAGCTCGTCTGCACATGCGTTTGCACTTCTGCTAAGCTAAATACACTCCCCCAGTGATCGCGCTGAACCCAAAAAAAGTGGGTCCCACGGACCCCTCACTTTTAAAAATTGGGGTCCTATCTGTCCTTTTCTGGGTCCCATCGGAATGACGGTTCATATTCATCTTATTAATTATTCAAATCTTAACCAGACTTGATTTGGACACTACAAAAGTATTGCGAGGGGGAGGAGGGGGTGACAACGCTGCTGGGCTGTGTAGCATACAGGACACTGTGCCCCAGAGCTGTAACTAGACATTTCAGTGCCCCTTGGCAGAAAGTATATTGGTGCTCCCCCTGATATTCAATAAACCAAGAACAGCGCCAAAGGCGCGCACCAGAAATGTAGGGGCGTGGCTTCATGAGGAAAGAGCATGGCCACATAACAGTACCAATTCACATTACACCACACAGGTAGAGCACGTTATAGACACATTGCACCAGGTAGAGCACGTTATATACACATTGCACCAGGTAGAGCACGTTATATACACATTGCACCACACAGGTAGAGCACGTTATATACACATTGCACCAGGTAGAGCACGTTATATACACATTGCACCAGGTAGAGCACGTTATATACACATTGCACCAGGTAGAGCACGTTACACACACTGCTCCAGGTAGAGCACGTTACACACACTGCTCCAGGTAGAGCACGTTACACACACTGCTCCAGGTAGAGCATGTTACAGATTGCGCCAGGTAGAGAACGGTATACAAATTGCGCCAGGTAGAGCACGGTATACAGAATGCACCAGGTAGAACATGTTATACACACTGCGCCAGTTAGAATACGTTGTACACACTGCGCCAGGTAGAACACTGCGCCAGGTAGAGCACGGTATACAGATTGTGCCAGGTAGAGCACGGTATACAGATTGAGCCAGGCAGAGCACGGTATACAGATTGCGCCAGGCAGAACACGGTATACAGATTGCGCCAGGTAGAACACGGTATACAGATTGCGCCAGGTAGAACACGGTATACAGATTGCGCCAGGTAGAACACGGTATACAGATTGCGCCAGGTAGAGCACATTGCGGCAGTTAGTGTTCTATACACATTGCACCAGGTAGAGCATGTTGTACACGTTTTATATGGTACCAAGGAGTAGGGACAGAGAGAGGCACCAGGGGGTAGGGTCAGAGAGAGGCACCAGGTGGTAGGGACAGAGGTAGCAGGGAGTAGGGACAGAGGCACCAGGGTGGTAGGGACAGAGGTAGCAGGGAGTAGGGACAGAGAGGCAGGAGAGAGTGCAGCCAGATACCCCACCACCATAACACCCTCCAGGGACTAGGCCCCCACCGCTTACCATGAACACTGCCAGCAGCAGCGCTGTCAGGCGTGGGGGGTATAGTCCGAACCACATGAGGCCACAACGCCGCCGGCATGGAGTCACAGGATGCGGCCGGGGGGAGCGGAAAACTCGGAGGGGGCGGCCGCAGGGTTGAGGAGGGAGAAGAGGGGAATAAGCGGGGAGAGCGGCGGCGGCGGCATCAAGCCGGGGGACCAGGGACCGAACTGCCCCCACCTCAGGTACAGCAGCGGAGTCAGTTAAACGTGGGTGGGAAAGCATGCGGAGCAGAGGATGAGGGGAGGGAGGGAGATCACACTGTTCATGGTCTCCGCCTCCTCCTAGTTTCTCCCTACGTTCCGTCCACCGGATTGACTGACAGCGCAGGACAGGACAGCGCTGCGGGTCACAGCGCGTCCTGAGGGACCCGGCGTTTTTTTATTTTTGTGTCCCCACCCTCAATTCTGGGGTAAAATACGCGCTATAGCGCGTTTTTGCGATCACTGCTCCCCAGTGGGTGGCGGCATAGCGTTTATACGGCTGCTAAAACTAGCTAGCGAGCGATCAACTCGGAATGACCCCCCATAGTGGAGTGTGCTGCCCGTGATGAGGCATCTGAATCTTGGTACAGGCGCTTTAGCTACTGCTGCACCTGGATGTGCAGAGACAGACCCACAACTGCAGCCTTCACGCTGCCTGGAATGGAAAACGTGTTTCGCCCGCTGACACAGACTTGATCACTTCTGGAATTCTTTGTGTGCTACTGGCGGATTTTAACTGTTGCTGATAATTAAGTGCGCACTTGGAGAGGTCAAAGCCAAATACATGTGTCTCTGACCGAAAGCTTTCTGTCAGTTTCTGCTTAGTTTTTGTTCCTGGAGGGGGCGCTAGTGGGTCAGTGGTAGTAATGTGGAGGAAGAGAGGAGGCCGGATTGGAATCCTGCGCATGTGCGCAAAGTGGTTTTATTAAATAATAATTTGAAACAGTATGGCAGCAGAAATAATAACAGTAACGATGCAGATGAGAATGAAGCTGAGAGTCTATGGCAAAGTTGTATAATGAGTTTAATCGATCAGGGGATCGATGTGTCGGTATGGGAACCGATAGTTCTGGAGTTGTGGAGCCAGCAGAGATAATGGTAAAAGCAGCAAGGCTGGTAGCAGTTGCAGGAGACTAACGTAATGTTCACAGTGTAGTTGGAGATAACACTGGCAGCTTGCAGGCTGATGAATAGGGTGAGGTAACGAGATGCACCTGAAGAGTAGTCTCTACTGCAGAGGCTGGAGCATACTGTGGATGGTAAAGGTGTGAAGCCTGACCAGAGGTACCAGGGTTGCTGGTGCTTGTGGTTCCACGGAGAAACAGGTTCAAACTGGGAAGCAGAACAGGTACACAGGGAAACTGGAGAGCGGAGCCGGACACACAGGTCATAGGAGTGACACGAAGTCCAGGACCAGGGCTGACTCACCCTGCTGCTCCTGATATTCCCCCCGGTCTGCAGGCATTGGCTGGACGTGAAGTGAGGAGGTGTGGCCAAGCTCCGGATTGGCTGATGCGGTAGTCTGAGGGAAACTGTCATGGCGGCGCCCATGCCGCGGCCCGGCGGGAACACAGCGTGCATGCACGCCCGCTGACAACAGGAGCGTTCCTAGGCCCAGGATGGCATACGGCGACTGGGAAACCAGTGACAGTGAGACGTAGGGACCCCGGACGGAGACCGCACCGACGGACAGATGCAGCTGTGGTAAGTCGATTCCTGACAGTACCCCCTCCTTTACGGGTGGGCACCGAACACCCACGTGGCTTGGAAGGATGAGTTCTGTGGAAAACATGGACCAACCTTGGCACATGGACATCTGTAGCATTTTCCCAACTCCTCTCCTCAGGACCATAACCGGACCAGTCGATTAGATATTGTAGACGACCATACCGGCAACGAGAATCCAGAATCTTCTCTATTTCGAACTCAATGCCCCGCTGGGTTCGTATTTTGGGACCAACTGGAAGAGCTCTTTGGAAACAATTCAGGATCAAAGGTCTGAGAAGAGAGACATGAAAGGCATTAGGCATTCGTAAAGAAGGAGGCAATTTGAGCTTGTAGGCCACAGGACTGATGACTTTGTCAATGGGAAAAGGACCAATGAAGCGTGGTGCAAACTTCATCAACGGCACTCTAAGACGAAGGTTACGAGTGGAAAGCCAAACCTTATCATTGGGTTTTAGGCTGGGAACTGCACGTCTTTTGCGGTCGGCAAAGAACTTGTATCGACTTGAAGCCTTTTTAAGGGAAACATGAATTTTCTTCCAAGTTGATGAAAACTGACAGAACAGAAGTGGCAGCAGGAATATCGATGTTAGGTAGGTCTTGGAAATCTGGGACACGAGGATGTTGCCCATATACAGCAAAAAAATGAGTGGTTTCCGTGGCAGTATGATAGCAAAAGTTGTGAGCGAATTCAGCCCACGGAAGCAGGTCGACCCAGTCATCTTGGGAAGATGAAACATAAAGCCTTAAGAAGGTCTCCAATTCCTGATTCACCCTTTCCGTCTGTCCATTCGTCTGAGGGTGGTAGGCTGACGAAAACTTCAAGTTGACTTGCAGGGCAGAACAAAGGGCTCTCCAAAATCTTGCCACGAACTGAACTCCACGGTCAGAGATAATCTCAGTAGGCAGTCCATGCAAACGAAAAATCTCCCGTAGGAAGACTTGAGCAAGTTTCGGAGCAGAAGGAAGACCTTGGAGTGGAACAAAATGGGTCATTTTGGTAAACCTGTCAACAACTACCCAGATGGTATTGAATCCTTGAGAGGAGGGTAGATCAGAGATAAAGTCCATGGACAGGTGTGACCAGGGACGGCTGGGTACTGATAACGGCTGTAACTGACCTGCCGGAGACTGCCGGGGAGTCTTGTGTTGAGCACACTTGGAATCCCAGGAACCGCTGAATGGACTTGCGAGTGCTTGGAATAGACCAATTAGCAATAGCTTCTAATTTTGTCGGGTCCATCTGGAGATCCGATCCAGAAATTATATACCCTAGGAAGGGTATGGAAGAAACTTTGAAGGTACATTAAGACAACTTGCCATAGAGACGGTTCTCGCAAAGACGTCGGAGGACCTCCCGGACTTGTAGGCGATGTGAGGAGAGATATTGAGAGAAGATAAGGATATCATCCAGGTAAACTACGAGATATTTATACAGCACATCACAGAAAATTTCGTTAACAAAGTGCTGGAACACTGCTGGGGCATTGCTCAACCCAAATGGCATTACTAGGTACTCGTAATGACCGTCCCGAGTATTAAAAGCAGTTTTCCATTCATCACCACTTCGGATCCTGATGAGATTGTAGGCACCGCGGAGACAGTGGCGTAACTACTGCCCCCGCAGCCCTCGCGGTGGCTTGGGGGCGAGGGGCTGCGGGGGCGCCACTGACTTAGAACAGATTGACATGCGGACGAGCGTCCGCATGTCAATCTGCAGGTCTCCTTCCCTCCGCTGCTGAACGGAGGGACACGGAGCGCACAGCGCGCGCCTCTCCTGTGTCCCTCCCTGGCTCTCCGGCTGTCTAATAAAGGAATTGCCGGTTCGTGAGCTCTGATTGGCTCATGAACCGGCACTTCCTTTATTAGACAGCCAGAGAGCCAGGAGGGACACTGGAGAGGCGCGCGCTGTGCGCTCCGTGTCCCTCCAACACAAAGGAGGGGGGGGGGGAGAGCAGGCACTGTGGGGGAATATCTGCCACTGGGGGCATATACCTGGCACTGTGGGGGAATATCTGCCACTGGGGGAATATACCTGGCACTGTGGGGGAATATCTGGCACTGGGGGGCATATAGCTGGCACTGTGGGGGACTATCTGGCACTGGGGGCATATACCTGGCACTGTTGGGGACTATCTGGCACTGGGGGCATATACCTGGCACTGTGGGGGAATATGTGGCACTGGGGGCATATACCTGGCACTGTGGGGGAATATCTGGCACTGGGGGGAGCAGGCAGTGAGGGGGCATATGTGGCACTGTGGGGGAATATCTGGCACTGGGGGCATATACCTGGCACTGTGGGGGAATATCTGGCACTGTGGGGGACTATCGGGCACTGGGGGCATATACCTGGCACTGTGGGGGACTATCTGGCACTGGGGGCATATACCTGGCACTGTGGGGGAATATCTGGCACTGGGAGCATATGTGGCACTGGGAGCACGGCCCTAGCAACGAGCATGACACCCAGTGCATGAAACCCCTGGCAACGAGCATGACACCCAGTGCATGAAACCCCTGGCAACGAGCATGACACCCAGTGCATGAAACCCCTCGCAACGAGCATGACACCCTGAGCATGAAAACCCCTGGCACTGTGCATGGAACCAGGAGCATGAAACCCCTGGCAACGAGCAGGTAATTTAAAAATAATTAGAAGCCTTACTGTAGAACTTAATGTGTAATGGGCATTACGGTGTGTGGCATAATGTATCACGGACATTGCGGTGTGTGTCATAATGTGTCAGGCATTACGGTGTGTTGTATACTATATCACGGGCATTGTGGTATGTGGTATAATGTCTCGGGGTCATTGCGGTGTGGCATAATGTATAACGGGCATTGCGGTATGTGTCATACTGTGTCACAGATATGGTGTGTAGCATAATGTATAACGGGCATTGCGATTCCTGTCATAATGTGTCACAGGCATTACGGTGTGTGGCATAATGTGTCAGGGGCATTACAGTGTGTGCATATTGTGTCATGTGCATTGTTGTGTGTGGCATAAAGGCTAAGGCCATTGCAGTGTGTGGCATAATGTATACTGGGCATTACTATAAGGAGGAAAAATGACAAATAATGTAAGGGGCATGAATCAGGATTATTTTTCTTTCCTGTGGTGGCTAACGTCTGGGCGTGCAGTTTGCAAAACTGGGGTATAAGGTAGTCTTTTCCTGCAATGCCACGCCCCTTTACGCGAAGCCACACCCATTTCAGCGAAGCCACACACCTTTTTTGGCGGCGCGCGCCTACGGCACGCGCATATTTGTCCATTTACTAGTGCCAATTATGGGAGGTATGGGGGGGGGGGGGGGGGCGCCGAATAATTTTTTGGCTTGGGGGAGAAAAATTTCTAGTTACGCCACTGCGCGGAGATCTAATTTAGTGAAGATGCGGGCTCCCTTGACTCTGTCAAATAATTCAGTGATGAGAGGTAGTGGATAGCTGTTTTTGACGGTAATATCATTGAGACCCCGGTAATCGATGCATGGACGTAATCCTCCATCTTTCTTTTTAACAAAAAACCTGCTCCAGCGGGTGAAGACGAAGGGCGGATGAATACTTTCTGTAAATTCTCCCTGATGTACTCACTCATTGCCTCGGTTTCAGGTACGGATAATGGATAAGTACGCCCTCTAGGTGGTTTCTTGCCGGGAATGAGATCGATGGGGCAATCCCATTCTCTATGGGGCGGCAGAACATCGGCGGCCTTTTCGCTGAAGACGTCAGAGAAATCTTGGTAGGCCACAGGAAGACTTGACGGAACTTTAACTTCGGAAGACCTCACAGGACGAACTTAGGCTAGGCAGGACTGATGGCAGTGTGACCCCCAAGAAGTCTGTTGTAACGTGGACCAGTCAATCTGCGGATTATGTAGCTGGAGCCAGGGCATACCCAAAACGATCTCCTGGGTTGCCTGAGGGATGACTAGAAACTCAATTAATTCCGAATGCAGGAACCCGACTCCCAGAACAACTGGCTTGGTTTGATGAGAAATGGAACCCTTGGAGATTCGGCTACCATCCACTGCAGTGATATAGGCTGGATAAATGAGTTCGCAGATAGACAGACGGAACTTATCAACTGCAGCTTGGGTAATGAAGTTTTCGGCCGCTCCACAGTCCACTAACGCGGAGTCCCGTCCTAGTCTCTAAGGTCACAGGAAGGATAAGGTCTTGATTTGAAGGAGCTTGTCTAGAAGATCCTAACTTGACTCCTCCTTTACAAGTCAGGATCTGGCGTTTCCCGAACGCGCTGTACAAGAGTTGATTTGGTGACCTGTAGCCGCACAATAAAGACAGTCTCTCTCGAAGTCTTCTTGACCGCTCCTCAGGGGTTAAGCGGGACCTATTAATTTGCATAGGCTCGTCAGAAGGTGGAGGCTGAAATTGTGTCGGAGGTACCATTCTCGGCTTGCGGGGCTCACTACGAGCACGCTCACTGTTGCGTTTGCGAATGCGAGAGTCCAACTTGATACATAAAGAAATTAAATCTGATAATTGCTCAGGAATGTCACGGGTGGCTAATTCATCTTTAATTCGGTCAGAGAGTCCATGCCAGAAGGCTGCTACCAGCGCTTGGTTATTCCATTGAATCTCTGCAGCCAACGTCTGGAACTGGATGACGTATTGACCCATGCTACGGGTACCTTGACGGCGTTGGATAAGATCTGCAGAAGCTGATGTTGTGCGACCAGGTTCATCAAAAATGCGTCTGAAGGTTGACACAAATTCAGTGTAGTCATTCATAAGGGGGTCAGCACGCTCCCACAGAGGAGACACCCAGCTCAAGGCTGACCCAGAGAGCAGTGAAATAATATAAGCAACCTTGGATCTTGGTGTGGGAAAATTGTGTGATAACAACTCAAACTGGATTTCACATTGATTAAGAAACCCGCGACATAACTTGGGACTGCCATCATATTTGCTAGGCACGGGCAGGTGCAAGCGTGACACTGGAGTTGATGCAGCCGGTGAAGGAGAACCCGCTGAACTTTCAGGAGCGGGAGTAACAGGAACTGGAGGAATGAGAGCACTAGGCAGAGATTGTTGTAGAGTATCGAGCCGGGAAGATATTCCTTGCAGGAACTGGAACATCTGCTGCTGCGCAGCCTCTTGACCATCCATGCGGGAGACCAGATTTTGTAAGGCCCCTGACCCCACACTCTGACCACCATCCGAGTCCATGGGTCCTGGACTTACTGTCAGGTTCTGTTTAGTTTGTGTTCCCGGAGGGTGCGCTAGTGGGTCAGTGGTAGTAATGTGGAGGAAGAGAGGAGGCCGGATTGGATTCCTGCGCATGTGCGCAAAGTGGTTTTATTAAATAATAAGTTGAAACAGTATGGCAGCAGAAATAATAACAGTAACGATGCAGATGAGAATGAACAGCGTGGAAGCTGAGAGTCTATGGCAAAGTTGTATAATGAGTTTAATCGATCAGGGGATCGATGTGTCGGTATGGGAACCGATAGTTCTGGAGTTGTGGAGCCAGCAGAGATAATGGTAAAAGCAGCAAGGCTGGTAGCAGTTGCAGGAGACTAACGTAATGTTCACAGTGTAGTTGGAGATAACACTGGCAGCTTGCAGGCTGATGAATAGGGTGAGGTAACGAGATGCACCTGAAGAGTAGTCTCTACTGCAGAGGCTGGAGCATACTGTGGATGGTAAAGGTGTGAAGCCTGACCAGAGGTACCAGGGTTGCTGGTGCTTGTGGTTCCACGGAGAAACAGGTTCAAACTGGGAAGCAGAACAGGTACACAGGGAAACTGGAGAGCGGAGCCGGACACACAGGTCATAGGAGTGACACGAAGTCCAGGACCAGGGCTGACTCACCCTGCTGCTCCTGATATTCCCCCCGGTCTGCAGGCATTGGTTGGACGTGAAGTGAGGAGGTGTGGCCAAGCTCCGGATTGGCTGATGCGGTTGTCAAAGTCAGAAAAATATCACACTACACACTGCCATATTTGCACCTCATGCGAGTGCCTGTTGCACGTTCATGAGCCCTGCCGTGCGTGCGCATACTCGCCGCTGCGGGCACCCGCAGGCACACGGTGTGCGCATTTACGGTAGAGTTTATGTGCGTCTAGCGGGCGACTCGTTCGTTACATATTTTAACTATATAATGTATTTTGTAGATCATGGTCCCCTTGATAGATTCTGAAAGTTTAGTTAATATAGCATGTTCATGGACAAAGAGATCCCTCTTTGTTTGATATGAAGGGTCAGACATGGGTCATACAGTGGTGTTTAGTATCCATCGGAAGAGTATTTAATTAGCAATATTCCGGTGTTGGTTTGAAGCAGATTAATCGCTCGTGCGAATAGTTATGGACATAAGAAGTTTATGTACATTTACTATTATTTGCACTTACTTAACCATGCGGCGGGAAACCTAGGTTCCCACCCACCTGAGCAGTTGGAAATGGTCTCAGCCCACCTGTATGAATCAACCTATGACCTTTTGTTATAATGCGAAGACGAATTCCTGTGTCCAATGAACAATGAGATTGTAGGGACCATTGAATTGTATTGTGTGTGGGGCATAAATAGACAAGCCGATCATATCCAGCTCACTCTCTTCAACGGTTCTCATTGCTGATAATCGGGAGCTGGATATCGAGGCGCATGCGATCGTTCCCCTTGTGCGTAAGTTTTTCTCCGCAATCATATTGTCTTTCTTGTTATTGTGAGCCATATCTCTCTCTCTCTCTCTTCTCTTTCTCTCTCGTTTCTCTTATATAGTTATTGTACTGATATTGTATTTCATGTGTAGTTATCTGGTTAGGTAGTCTATGTTATATTGGTAGTGTATGACTTGTATTGTATTATTCTTTTTGAACGTTCATTCATTTCCTTAAAAGGCGTTAGACCCTTAGACCGGTATTGTGTGTTCATTATATTGCAGTGGGTAATAGGAGCGTCTCTATCGCTCAAACAGCTTTAGTGTAAGCCATCTTACTCTGTGTTGTATTCTCATCTTATCACTACCCCAAGGTTTACTGCATAATACACTGTTTTATGGTATAATTATAAAGGTTTAACATCGTGAGCGTCTGCGCCGCTGGTGATCTCCTCGTGGTCCCGAGCGTCCGCTACGCTATAGCGAATCATTACGTTAGTCGGCAGCCAATAGCGTGCCTGCCTGTGATCTCTTGGCCGTGAGCGAATGTGACGCTTGAGCGTCTCGACTACGGCTAAGCGATTGTTACGCAACGTGCGTACCCTTACGGTATTCCATACGTTTATAGCGTACGGTGTTCTTAGACCTCTTAAAGGGTTTTAAGTAAGATAAATATTTAGCTTTATCAATTGGCGGCTCGTCCGTCCTTCACATATCTCTGCTACGTAATTTCAGCAGACATTATCCATCAGCAAAGGGCGGGAGGTCATATTCCTCGTAGTGCTATCTGGATAAGCGTCTGCTTTGCTTAGTAAAGGGTGCTGAGGGAATCCGGAACCGGAGGTAAGAACAACACGCTAGTGTCTTTTAAAACTGTTTATTTCTGTCTTGCGTACGCACACACGCATATCTGCATTTCTTTTATTCGTGTATTTTCATATATCACTCTCCTGTTTGCCATTTTATAATTGATAAACGTGCTAAGAGAGATTTGTCGCTATTTCATAGTTAAAGTGTAAAAGTAATACATTAAGGGATAAAGTGCAAAGCACGCACGCAGCTCTACCTAAAGATACAAGGAGAGATTGGTGTGGTGTTCAGTAGATGATCGAGGATCATCTACATTGATAAACATGTGAATTGTGTTACGGTGGATATTTGCTTTGCGTACACGTGTCTCTAACAAAGGGTGAGACTCGCGTACGCAACTCAAAGGCCGACGCACGCAGCGAATATTACGTAACGGAGCGTCCGGATACGCCCACGTAACTCAAATCACACACTGTTATTGTAACAGGCGAAAAGGTGACAACGCGATAATTAGCGCAAATCTATTTTAGTGTCCGAAATTTAGACTAACAGATCCTTCTCCAAATTTACAACACATCTGGTCTAAAGGAAAGAAAATTTCTGCGCAGAAATAGAAATAGAAATAGAAATAGAAACAAAAGTGTACATGTGGTGAGTGAGTGTTTGCATATACAAGTTTATACAATTTTTTTTTTTTTTTGAGGTTGAACCACAAGAAGTCGAGTTCTCGCAGGGTACATACATGTAAGTGACGTACATGGTGGCTAGGGAGGCATCCCTTGTTAAACATAGAATCTGAGCATTAGAGTATAGCAGACCAGGAGGTCACACTGTAGCACAGACCAGGAGGTCCAGAACAGTCCAGGAGGTCCAGGTACAGCAGACAAGGAAGTCCACTATAAATAGAGAAAAGAGCACAACCCAGGGGGTTGGTGCAGAACCCATATAGGCCATTAAAGCTCATGCTGAAGGAATTCGCAGCCGCAATTTTCGATTCCACTGGTCGCTCCGCACATAAGATTAGTTGCTTATGTGCTGAACGATTGTACCGCACGTAATTGTGTGCATTAGTTAATCTGACCAGTACCATTTGTGTACGAAACGGGTCATAAACACTATTTGTACATTCTGACGTGATTTGTGTAATTTTTTATTTTCAAAAGGGAAGCTCACTGGTCACTCAGGAATTATCCAACAACCAACAGTTACTGGAAAGGGTCAATGCTCTGCGGAACACACTCACATGTTCCAGTAAATAAAGGTTCATAGGGGCCCTGGGTCGAGTACGCCAGCACTAGGACAGTGTGTAGGTCGTATTGGTCGGCGTGGGCGAGTGAGTGGGGTACTCGGTAAACCGCCACCGTCAGCCTATCTTGAACATTTTGGTTTTGTAAGGGTTCGCTGAAGACCCTGATTGAAGGTCAGAGGTGGTGAAAGCAACACCTACAGGTATGGGGGCCAATTGTTCAGGTAGGGGGCGATCAACCTCGGTTCGGGTTGATTCAGTAAACCGACCAGTCGGGTCGGCAAGGTACGTAATGTGTGAAAAATACGGTTCACACACAGAGGTTTTATGTGATGAATGGGAGAGAATGACTGTACATGACGGGGAGAAATTCCCAAGAGTAGGTAGCTTTAGCCCAGAAGTGTTACAAAATCTAAGGAGGAGGATATGTCTCATTAAATCAACAAAGAGACGAATCAAACATTATGATTATTTGCAGTTATGGCAACAGGAGGGTGAAATACAGAGAGGATTGGCTCAGGCGGCGGGATCTAATCCTATCAAGAAACTGATAGCCACGGCCCCGCCACCACCTTACATATCAGGAGAGAAATTGGTTGCGGAGAATGACGCACTAGGGTGTAACAAACAAACACTTAGCAACTGTGTAAATGTTAATAAGTTAACCAATGCAAGTATTAACCCGTGCAAGTTGTACCCTGTTTTGAACTTTCCCCAGGAGTGTGATCAAGAGGACGAATCGGCAACAATATCGGCGCTCTCTCTAGCAGCCACCATATCAGAAACTACAGTAGGCACGGCCCAACCCTTAAGATTAGTAACAAAGGCCCCTAGCGGAGGGACAGGTGAGGTCGTATCTACGGGTAAGTACGGCACCATACACTATGCTGAAACCATTTCACCACAGGCTGTAGAATCTACACAGAATGATGTTGCTAGACTTAATCCTGTTAGGGTGACAGCTGTTCCAAATGGGAAAACAGACACCACAGGAGTCACTCCCATTAGGAACATTGCCATGTATAGCCCATTTTCCCGAATGGAATTAAGAACCATAGTGTCTGAATTCCCTGACCCTAGGAAAGACTTAGTTGCTAGCCAGAAATACATCAGAGACCTAGGGAACACTTTAGAGCCCAATAACAAAGACTGGCAGGTATTGCTGAGGGCTTGTTTACCCTCCAATGTCAACTCGGCTCAATTTTTAGCTGACTGTGGATTGGATCAGGATGTACCTCTTACAGATGTGTACAACAAAGACAATGTAAAAAGGATAAGTTTACAGTTAAAGGAGTATTTTCCAGCTGTAGTTAAATGGAACAAGATTTTCTCCATTAAACAAAAAGAGTCAGAAACAGCTGCAGAGTATTTTCACAGGGCATTACTAGATATGGCAAAATACACAGGCATAGAGGACATTAAAACAAACATAAACCATCGAGAAGTAGCAGTATCTGTACTAATGGATGGTTTAAAAGAGGCATTAAAGACAAGGGTACAGACCACGCAACCATGTTGGCGAGGTCTGTCGGTGGCTACTTTGAGAGAGGCAGCTGTGGATCACGATCGGAATATCACCAGACACAGGGAGTCACAAAGTGATAAGTTAATGGCCGTAAGTATACAGGCCCTGACCACAAGGCAGCCTTTGTATAGATCACCAAACCCTGTGGGTAAGTCAAATGTGGTAACCTGTTATTCCTGTCATAGAGAGGGTCACTTTGCACGAGACTGTAAATCGAGAAACATACAAAAGTCTTATCAACCCCCTAGACAACGACACGACACACGACATTGGGAGTAGGGTCCGCAGAAACGGAGTTATGAGCCACATGCAGGGGAAACAAAAAGATACCCCCCGAACAGAGACTGGCAAGCCTCTGGTAGTTCCCATTTAACCCCGTCACAAGTAGTTGCTGCCGGCGGGATTCAGGGAGGTCACCATACCCAATAGGGGTGTGGCCATACCTGTAATCTGCAGCCAGTAAAATTGATTGCAAGTCTTGGAAGTGAACCCGAAATTGCAATAAATGTAGCTGGTAAATCATTAAACTTTCTTGTAGATACGGGGGCGGCCAAATCAGTGATAAATTCGACAGTGGGCATGAGAACCACTGGTAAGACAATTCCAGCCATGGGAGTAACGGGAGTAGTCCAGCATTACCCTGTTAGCAAACCAGCCGAGATTACAATAGGGCCTTTACATACCAAGCATTCCTTTTTGCTGGCTGCATCGGCACCGACAAATCTCCTGGGAAGAGACTTATTGTGTAAAATGGGGTGCGTCATTTATTGTACTCCTGAAGGTGTATTCTTGGACATACCTGAGAATCACGCTCAGGAAGTGCGAGACATGTTAGACTCCCCATCAAAATGAATGTCACATACCATTATGACAAATAGGACTCCATCCCAAGTAGAAGAGATGACATCCCAGATACCAGAGTCACTGTGGACTAAAGATGGACAAGACACTGGATTGATGGCAAACGTAGCTCCAGTAGTTGTGCAAGTAAAAGATGGTAGGATAGCTCCAAAAATCCCACAATACCCTCTGAAGCCAGAGGTGGAGTTAGGAGTTTATCCCGTAATAGAGCGCTTGCTACAACAGGGCATTCTGGTAAGAACATCCAGCACTGCCAATAGTCCCATCTTCCCTGTGAAAAAGAGTGGGGGGAGGGGTTACCGGCTAGTGCAGGATCTAAGGGGGATTAACAAAATAGTTGAGTCAGTTCCCTGTAGTGCCAAATCCAGCTGTCATCCTTATGCAAATCCCTCCCACTGCGAAATTTTTCACTGTTATTGACCTCTGCTCCGCTTTTTTTTTGGTACCTCTGCACCCTGACAGCCAATATTTGTTTGCATTTACATACAGAGGAGTCCAATACACATGGACTCGATTACCACAAGGTTTCATAGATAGTCCAAGTATATTTTCTCAGGCTTTGCATGATTGTTTACAGTCTTTCCAACCAGAGAGTGGATCAATATTGATACAGTACGTGGATGATTTACTACTGTGTTCAGATTCATTGGAAGCATCCCTGAAGGATACGAAACAGCACCTGTTTCATCTTTCAGACACAGGACACAAGGTTTCCAAAGACAAGTTACAATTATGCCAAACTAAAGTAAAATATTTGGGACACTGTCTAACACAAGGACTGAGACACCTGACCGCTGATAGAATTCAAGCAATTAGAGACATGACTCTGCCTCAAACCCAGCAACAGATCAGAACGTTTTTAGGAATGTGTGGGTATTGCCGTAACTGGATCCCAGGATTTTCCATTCTAGCATTACCTTTGCAGGAGATGGTTTCCTCAAACAAGCCTGATCGGATTTCGCACACAGACGAGTCCGAGATGGCATTTGAGAGACTTAAACAGTGTCTAACGCAGGCACCAGCATTAGGTATGCCAGACTATGGGAAACCCTTTGAGCTGTACGGAACAGAAAGTGCTGGTTGCGCGGCAGGCGTCCTAACCCAAAAGCACGGTGATGCCAGCAGGCCAGTAGCATACTACAGCGCTCAGCTAGATACGGTAGCGCGATCCCTCCCCACATGCTTGCGAACCGTTGCTGCGATAGCATTGTTAGTAACGAAAAGCAAAGATGTAGTGCTAGGTCACAACCTCACAATTCATACACCACATGCAGTGTCAGCCTTGCTAAATTCTGCCCAAACCAGGCACGTCTCATCAGCGCGGTTTACAAGATGGGAATTGGCACTAATGGCCCCCGTAAACATCACCATAAGGAGATGCAGTGCATTAAATCCTGCAACATATCTCCCAGGTGTGCCTGGACAGGCACAAAGGGTGGAGGATGAGAGTGGTGGGGAAGGAGGATTTAATACAAAGGAGGACACACATGATTGTATGGAATATTTGACCCAAAATTTTACCGCAAGGCCTGACATCAGTGACAACCCACTGGAAGATGTAGATCTTACCTTCTACACGGATGGGAGTTGTCACAGACAGTCAGACTCGGGAGACTTGTGTACTGGATACGCAGTCGTAGACGACCAAGGCACCATAGAAGCTGAACCGCTAGGCCCACCTCACTCAGCCCAGGTTGCTGAACTGGTCGCCCTAACCAGAGCATGTGAATTGGCTAAGGGCAAATCAGCCAATATCTACACTGATTCTAGATACGCCTTCGGGGTAGTCCATGATTTCGGAGCCCTATGGCGCCTCAGAAATTTCATGACGGCAGCTGGTACACCGGTAGCGCATGCAGCTCACATCAAAAGGCTTCTAACAGCGATACAGGAACCCAACAGAGTGGCTGTTATCAAGTGTAAAGCGCACACATATAGCCAGGACCCAGTATCACTTGGTAACAGCCGAGCAGACGAAGCAGCTAAGTTAGCAGCTGGTACACCCAGACAGACAGACACCACACAATTGATGGTATTTAATACCATCAACACACAGAAGTTGTGTGAAATGCAAAATTTGTGTTCCACACAGGAAAAGGCAGTCTGGAAGGCAAAGGGATATGGCCAGGAGTCCTCAGGACTCTGGACGGATGGACAAGGTAAACCAGTGGCCCCCAGAGCATATCTTCCATGTTTAGCTGAGGCAGCACACGGGCTGACTCATCTGGGCAAGGAGGGAATGTGCAAGTTGGTAAGAGCATATTGGTGCGCCCCAGGATTTTCATCTCATGCGAGTAAGAGAGCAATGTCATGCCTTACCTGCTTGAGAAAGAATATCGGAAAGGCAATACCAACAGAACCATCTCATATCCCACCTACAGGCGGCCCTTTTCAGGTAATACAGATTGACTTTATTCAATTACCCCCTTGTCGAAATTTGAAATATGTACTTGTTTGTATAGATGTATTCTCAAATTGGGTCGAAGCATTTCCTGCGGCCACAAATACCGATATGTTCACTGCTAAGAAAATTGTGCAGGAATTTGTATGTAGATATGGTATCCCTAGAATAATCGAAAGTGATAGGGGTACCCATTTTACAGGTGATGTCTTTCAAGGAATGTGTAAGTTGATGGGAATTGATAGCAAGCTGCACACTCCATACCGTCCACAGGCGAGTGCGAAGGTGGAAAGAGTGAACAGCACTATTAAAAATAAACTGAGCAAAGTTATGGCAGAGACAGGATTGACATGGCCAGAAGCTTTACCCATTGTACTGTACAGCATCAGAACCACTCCCAGGTCCCCTCTTAATCTGTCTCCCTTTGAAATCTTGTTTGGTCGACAACCGCATGTTATGATTAACCCTCTGGATGATTTGAAGTGTAACAATGAAGTGACTGTAAAATACTTGATTAACATGAGTAGACAGCTAAGGAATCAAAATGATAATTTGAAGTTAGTGATTCCTGATTTACCAGATAGTAATTGTCATGACATCGAACCTGGGGATTATGTAATGATACGGAATTTTCTACGCTCAGGTTGCCTTATTGACAGATGGGAAGGACCATACCAAGTCTTATTGACTAGCACTACAGCATTGAAGGTTGCCGAGAGAGAGACTTGGGTTCATTCGTCCCACTGTAAGAAGGTTGCTGATCCAGAGAGGTCCCGTGATAAGGAACAGACGGTAGAGGAAGTTGTATCACTGGAGCGTCTGTTCCAGGAGGACTGAGGCGGCACCTGAGCATTGAAAATCATAAGATCAAAAGCAGTTGTCGATTCCCTGTTCCCTTTTATTGTTTTTCTCCATTTCCCATCCCCTCTCCCTCAATTTTTTTTTTTTTCTCCCCTTCTCATTCTTCTCCGTTTCCTCCTATAAGATGGACTTGCCCCAAGAGACTGTGATCCGGATTTTCCTGTTGACCATAATGTTGACCAAAGCAGTCTGTTCCGGCGAGAGTACCATGGAGGTCGAGAGAGGTTCTGGAATGGGTTCTGATGACAAAGATGGAGGCGTAGTTTTCCAAGAACAACATAATCAACAAGCAAAGGCGAGTATCAGAAAACGATCCGATAACATAGACCATAGAAGGAATTGTGAAGGATTGTTAGCTGAAGAAAACTGTATCTGTAGGCTCTGTGACAATGTAGTTGAGGATGGGTGCATCAAGAAATGCCAATCCAGTTTTAATATCCACATGGACCGGCATCCCTTGAGTGACTATCACTCCTTAGTGGGTAATGTGTTAAATCAGACAGATTGTTGGGTATGCTCTCAAGTACCTCAAGGCCATAGTAAATCAGGCTTAGTACCATTTCCTTTAACGATAGGGGAGGTACTTGAGCTAAGTGGTGGGAGGCCGGTGGACAGGAGGTTTAATATCTCCAGTCCTCCTAGTTTGAAGCTCCACCAATACCATGTGGATAGATCCCTAATATGTTTTAACATTTCCAACCCCCGAAAGCCGGGAAATTGGGAAGTGTCATGGAGTAACCAAACCATGACCTTTTCATACAGAGCCGACAGAATGCCAACAGATACAGAGCTTATACGCCACATAGCTGGTAGTGGAAAATATTTCCGATATAGGTATACCCTAGGAAGTAGGATTACGAGAGTTGGAGAGGTATCACCAGGATACTGTGCACATATCGTACAAACTGATACGTGTACTAGACAGATGGGAGAATTAGGGTTAGGAGATTTCACATGGAAGATGTGTAATATGGTTATGTCCTACTCCGTCCCATATGTTCTCCCCGATGATGCATATTTCATATGCGGGAGGAAGGCATATAAGTGGCTTGCCCCAAACTCTGAAGGATTGTGTTATATTGGAAAAGTACTGCCTGAAGTAATGACTGTATCACATGCCAAAATGAAAGATATACACTGTGTTGCCCAAGCTCCTTATACTCACACTCATTACGAGCACGTAGTTAAACGGCACCTGATAGAAAGAACAGAGCATCCGGCCTCGGACATGATCCATGAATCCACTGGGATTCAGGTTCTACTCGCTTTAGACATCACTCGCACCGCCAGAGGAGTGTTGAATTATAAATACATATCTGCGCTCGCAAATTTGTTAGACAATATCACAGAAATGTATGATGACACGTTTAGGTATACTGGAAGAGAACTTCAAGCTTATAAAACAGAACTGGTTCAGCATAGAATGGTTCTTAATTATCTCACGGCAGTAACAGGTGGATATTGTGTCACACTGGCAACGCAGTACGGCGTGAAATGCTGCACATATATAACGAATAGCACCGAGGATCCGGTCGAGGTCATAGACCAAAAGATGGACGATATTCTCCAATTAAAGTGGGAATTTCGCAGGAGACACAATCTCACCCTTGCTGCTGTGGGTAATGAGCTGACTGGTTGGGTGTCATGGTTGAACCCGCGAAATTGGTTCTCTGGTTTAGGAGAATGGGCTCAAGGAGTCATAATGGATGTAGGGAAGTTTCTCCTATGTATCTTAGGTGTTGTCATATCAATTGGCTTGATATTTAGATGCGGTCAGGCTTTAATGAAGTGCAAAAGTAGTACCAGGGTAATGAGTCTAAGGAGTGAGGAAATTGTAATTCCAATGGATTTGATTTATGACCCAACGGTAGAAACAATGATGTGATGAAAATGCGATTATACGGTTCGTTTCTTTCACCTGTTTTTCCGGTTTTTCCAAGGTAAAAAGACCCACTTTTGACGAGGAAATTTGATGATCCTGTATACAGACAACTGATGGATTAAAGAAGAAGTTTTGACAAGCTTATACACAGATATTTGATGAACTATGCCATAGACCCCCAGTTTCCCTAGAAATTTTAAAATTACGCTAGCCCAACACTTTTGTAAGTCTATGGACATTGACAAAGCTTTTTGCCCACACCTTTTGGCAAAAGCTCAAAGAAGACTGCATTCAACAGACACCGAACAAGACTTCAACCGACAAATGTTCATTAACCTGACATAGAATACCACTGCATTTACCATAAGTGTTCTTTATCTTCATCTCTACAACCTTCAGGTAATGACACACATAGTCGATAGGGAATACAGGCACAGATATCAGCAATCACATATTCCCCCATTCATGTATCATCAACTAAAATGTGCTCCCCCATTTTGTCAACCAAAATCCGAAAAGAGCTTGGTAAAGTTTGACAGCCCATCCACAGACCCGTACCGCGGGATAAGAAGGAATTCAAATGTATACTTCGCAATACCTCGAAGCTTGATTTAAAACATGTACGGCACGATGATACATGACCCCCCAAACATGGATTCATACACACATGCTTCTGCTATCTCACTAGGTCATACCCTTTTCCTACCTTCTCCTCTCCTCCCCTGCCCAACCATAGAAATGTATTTACACCTGACATATATTTTTCTCGTTTTGAAATGTTTTAGGAAGTGGCAGTTATTGTTGACTGCCAAAGGATGGACTGTCAAAGTCAGAAAAATGTCACACTACACACTGCCATATTTGCATCTCATGCGAGTGCCTGTTGCACGTTCATGAGCCCTGCCGTGCGTGCGCATACTCGCCGCTGCGGGCACCCACAGGCGCACGGTGTGCGCATTTACGGTAGAGTTTATGTGCGTCTAGCGGGCGACTCGTTCGTTACATATTTTAACTATATAATGTATTTTGTAGATCATAGTCCCCTTGATAGATTCTGAAAGTTTAGTTAATATAGCATGTTCATGGACAAAGAGATCCCTCTTTGTTTGATACGAAGGGTCAGACATGGGTCATACAGTGGTGTTTAGTATCCATCGGAAGAGTATTTAATTAGCAATATTCCGGTGTTGGTTTGAAGCAGATTAATCGCTCGTGCGAATAGTTATGGACATAAGAAGTTTATGTACATTTACTATTATTTGCACTTACTTAACCATGCGGCGGGAAACCTAGTTTCCCACCCACCTGAGCAGTTGGAAATGGTCTCAGCCCACCTGTATGAATCAACCTATGACCTTTTGTTATAATGCGAAGACGAATTCCTGTGTCCAATGAACAATGAGATTGTAGGGACCATTGAATTGTATTGTGTGTGGGGCATAAATAGACAAGCCGATCATATCCAGCTCACTCTCTTCAACGGTTCTCATTGCTGATAATCGGGAGCTGGATATCGAGGCGCATGCGATCGTTCCCCTTGTGCGTAAGTTTTTCTCCGCAATCATATTGTCTTTCTTGTTATTGTGAGCCATATCTCTCTCTCTCTCTCTCTTCTCTTTCTCTCTCGTTTCTCTTATATAGTTATTGTACTGATATTGTATTTCATGTGTAGTTATCTGGTTAGGTAGTCTATGTTATATTGGTAGTGTATGACTTGTATTGTATTATTCTTTTTGAACGTTCATTCATTTCCTTAAAAGGCGTTAGACCCTTAGACCGGTATTGTGTGTTCATTATATTGCAGTGGGTAATAGGAGCGTCTCTATCGCTCAAACAGCTTTAGTGTAAGCCATCTTACTCTGTGTTGTATTCTCATCTTATCACTACCCCAAGGTTTACTGCATAATACACTGTTTTATGGTATAATTATAAAGGTTTAACATCGTGAGCGTCTGCGCCGCTGGTGATCTCCTCGTGGTCCCGAGCGTCCGCTACGCTATAGCGAATCATTACGTTAGTCGGCAGCCAATAGCGTGCCTGCCTGTGATCTCTTGGCCGTGAGCGAATGTGACGCTTGAGCGTCTCGACTACGGCTAAGCGATTGTTACGCAACGTGCGTACCCTTACGGTATTCCATACGTTTATAGCGTACGGTGTTCTTAGACCTCTTAAAGGGTTTTAAGTAAGATAAATATTTAGCTTTATCAATTGGCGGCTCGTCCGTCCTTCACATATCTCTGCTACGTAATTTCAGCAGACATTATCCATCAGCAAAGGGCGGGAGGTCATATTCCTCGTAGTGCTATCTGGATAAGCGTCTGCTTTGCTTAGTAAAGGGTGCTGAGGGAATCCGGAACCGGAGGTAAGAACAACACGCTAGTGTCTTTTAAAACTGTTTATTTCTGTCTTGCGTACGCACACACGCATATCTGCATTTCTTTTATTCGTGTATTTTCATATATCACTCTCCTGTTTGCCATTTTATAATTGATAAACGTGCTAAGAGAGATTTGTCGCTATTTCATAGTTAAAGTGTAAAAGTAATACATTAAGGGATAAAGTGCAAAGCACGCACGCAGCTCTACCTAAAGATACAAGGAGAGATTGGTGTGGTGTTCAGTAGATGATCGAGGATCATCTACATTGATAAACATGTGAATTGTGTTACGGTGGATATTTGCTTTGCGTACACGTGTCTCTAACAAAGGGTGAGACTCGCGTACGCAACTCAAAGGCCGACGCACGCAGCGTATATTACGTAACGGAGCGTCCGGATACGCCCACGTAACTCAAATCACACACTGTTATTGTAACAGGCGAAAAGGTGACAACGCGATAAATAGCGCAAATCTATTTTAGTGTCCGAAATTTAGACTAACAGATCCTTCTCCAAATTTACAACACATCTGGTCTAAAGGAAAGAAAATTTCTGCGCAGAAATAGAAATAGAAATAGAAATAGAAACAAAAGTGTACATGTGGTGAGTGAGTGTTTGCATATACAAGTTTATACAATGCCGCGGCCCGGCGGGAACGCAGCGTGCATGCACGCCCGCTGACAACAGGAGCGTTCCTAGGCCCAGGATGGCATCCGGCGACTGGGAAACCAGTGACAGTGAGACGTAGGGACCCCGGACGGAGACCGCACCGACGGACAGATGCAGCTGTGGTAAGTCGATTCCTGACAGTACCCCCTCCTTTACGGGTGGGCACCGAACACCCACGTGGCTTGGAAGGATGAGTTCTGTGGAAAACATGGACCAACCTTGGCACATGGACATCTGTAGCATTTACCCAACTCCTCTCCTCAGGACCATAACCGGACCAGTCGATTAGATATTGTAGACGACCGTACCGGCAACGGGAATCCAGAATCTTCTCTATTTCGAACTCAATGCCCCGCTGGGTTCGTATTTTGGGACCAACTGGAAGAGCTCTTTGGAAACAATTCAGGATCAAAGGTCTGAGAAGAGAGACATGAAAGGCATTAGGTATTCGTAAAGAAGGAGGCAATTTGAGCTTGTAGGCCACAGGACTGATGACTTTGTCAATGGGAAAAGGACCAATGAAGCGTGGTGCAAACTTCATCAACGGCACTCTGAGACGAAGGTTACGAGTGGAAAGCCAAACCTTATCATTGGGTTTTAGGCTGGGAACTGCACGTCTTTTGCGGTCGGCAAAGAACTTGTATCGACTTGAAGCCTTTTTAAGGGAAACATGAATTTTCTTCCAAGTTGATGAAAACTGACAGAACAGAAGTGGCAGCAGGAATATCGATGTTAGGTAGGTCTTGGAAATCTGGGACACGAGGATGTTGCCCATATACAGCAAAAAAATTAGTGGTTTCCGTGGCAGTATGATAGCAAAAGTTGTGAGCGAATTCAGCCCACGGAAGCAGGTCGACCCAGTCATCTTGGGAAGATGAAACATAAAGCCTTAAGAAGGTCTCCAATTCCTGATTCACCCTTTCCGTCTGTCCATTCGTCAGAGGGTGGTAGGCTGACGAAAACTTCAAGTTGACTTGCAGGGCAGAACAAAGGGCTCTCCAAAATCTTGCCACGAACTGAACTCCACGGTCAGAGATAATCTCAGTAGGCAGTCCATGCAAACGAAAAATCTCCCGTAGGAAGACTTGAGCAAGTTTCGGAGCAGAAGGAAGACCTTGGAGTGGAACAAAATGGGCCATTTTGGTAAACCTGTCAACAACTACCCAGATGGTATTGAATCCTTGAGAGGAGGGTAGATCAGAGATAAAGTCCATGGACAGGTGTGACCAGGGACGGCTGGGTACTGATAACGGTTGTAACTGACCTGCCGGAGACTGACGGGGAGTCTTGTGTTGAGCACACTTGGAATCCCAGGAACCGCTGAATGGACTTGCGAGTGCTTGGAATAGACCAATTAGCAATAGCTAATAATTTTGTCGGGTCCATCTGGAGATCCGATCCAGAAATTATATACCCTAGGAAGGGTATGGAAGAAACTTTGAAGGTACATTTAGACAACTTGCCATAGAGACGGTTCTCGCGAAGACGTCGGAGGACCTCCCGGACTTGTAGGCGATGTGAGGAGAGATATTGAGAGAAGATAAGGATATCATCCAGGTAAACTACGAGATATTTATACAGCACATCACAGAAAATTTCGTTAACAAAGTGCTGGAACACTGCTGGGGCATTGCTCAACCCAAATGGCATTACTAGGTACTCGTAATGACCGTCCCGAGTATTAAAAGCAGTTTTCCATTCATCACCACTTCGGATCCTGATGAGATTGTAGGCACCGCGGAGACAGTGGCGTAACTACTGCCCCCGCAGCCCTCGCGGTGGCTTGGGGGCGAGGGGCTGCGGGGGCGCCACTGACTTAGAACAGATTGACATGCGGACGAGCGTCCGCATGTCAATCTGCAGGTCTCCTTCCCTCCGCTGCTGAACGGAGGGACACGGAGCGCACAGCGCGCGCCTCTCCTGTGTCCCTCCCTGGCTCTCCGGCTGTCTAATAAAGGAATTGCCGGTTCGTGAGCTCTGATTGGCTCACGAACCGGCACTTCCTTTATTAGACAGCCAGAGAGCCAGGAGGGACACTGGAGAGGCGCGTGCTGTGCGCTCCGTGTCCCTCCAACACAAAGGAGGGGGGGGGAGAAGAGCAGGCACTGTGGGGGAATATCTGCCACTGGGGGCATATACCTGGCACTGTGGGGGAATATCTGCAACTGGGGGAATATATCTGGCACTGTGGGGGAATATCTGGCACTGTGGGGGACTATCTGGCACTGGGGGCATATACCTGGCACTGTGGGGGACTATCTGGCACTGGGGGCATATACCTGGCACTGTGGGGGAATATGTGGCACTGGGGGCATATACCTGGCACTGTGGGGGAATATCTGGCACTGGGGGGAGCAGGCAGTGAGGGGGCATATGTGGCACTGTGGGGGAATATCTGGCACTGGGGGCATATAACTGGCACTGTGGGGGAATATCTGGCACTGTGGGGGACTATCGGGCACTGGGGGCATATACCTGGCACTGTGGGGGACTATCTGGCACTGGGGGCATATACCTGGCACTGTGGGGGAATATCTGGCACTGGGAGCATATGTGGCACTGGGAGCACGGCCCTAGCAACGAGCATGACACCCAGTGCATGAAACCCCTGGCAACGAGCATGACACCCAGTGCATGAAACCCCTGGCAACGAGCATGACACCCAGTGCATGAAACCCCTCGGAACGAGCATGACACCCTGAGCATGAAAACCCCTGGCACTGTGCATGGAACCAGGAGCATGAAACCCCTGGCAACGAGCAGGTAATTTAAAAATAATTAGAAGCCTTACTGTAGAACTTAATGTGTAATGGGCATTATGGTGTGTGGCATAATGTATCATGGACATTGCGGTGTGTGTCATAATGTGTCAGGCATTACGGTGTGTTGTATACTATATCACGGGCATTGTGGTATGTGGTATAATGTCTCGGGGTCATTGCGGTGTGGCATAATGTATAACGGGCATTGCGGTATGTGTCATACTGTGTCACAGATATGGTGTGTAGCATAATGTATAACGGGCATTGCGATTCCTGTCATAATGTGTCACAGGCATTACGGTGTGTGGCATAATGTGTCAGGGGCATTACAGTGTGTGCATATTGTGTCATGTGCATTGTTGTGTGTGGCATAAAGGCTAAGGCCATTGCAGTGTGTGGCATAATGTATACTGGGCATTACTATAAGGAGGAAAAATGACAAATAATGTAAGGGGCATGAATCAGGATTATTTTTCTTTCCTGTGGTGGCTAACGTCTGGGCGTGCAGTTTGCAAAACTGGGGTATAAGGTAGTCTTTTCCTGCAATGCCACGCCCCTTTACGCAAAGCCACGCCCATTTCAGCGAAGCCACACACCTTTTTTGGCGGCGCGCGCCTATGGCACGCGCATATTTGTCCATTTACTAGTGCCAATTATGGGAGGTATGGGGGGGGGGGGGCGCCGAATAATTTTTTGGCTTGGGGGAGAAAAATTTCTAGTTACGCCACTGCGCGGAGATCTAATTTAGTGAAGATGCGGGCTCCCTTGACTCTGTCAAATAATTCAGTGATGAGAGGTAGTGGATAGCTGTTTTTGACGGTAATATCATTGAGACCCCGGTAATCGATGCATGGACGTAATCCTCCATCTTTCTTTTTAACAAAAAACCTGCTCCAGCGGGTGAAGACGAAGGGCGGATGAATACTTTCTGTAAATTCTCCCTGATGTACTCACTCATTGCCTCGGTTTCAGGTACGGATAATGGATAAGTACGCCCTCTAGGTGGTTTCTTGCCGGGAATGAGATCGATGGGGCAATCCCATTCTCTATGGGGCGGCAGAACATCGGCGGCCTTTTCGCTGAAGACGTCAGAGAAATCTTGGTAGGCCACAGGAAGACTTGACGGAACTTTAACTTCGGAAGACCTCACAGGACGAACTTAGGCTAGGCAGGACTGATGGCAGTGTGACCCCCAAGAAGTCTGTTGTAACGTGGACCAGTCAATCTGCGGATTATGTAGCTGGAGCCAGGGCATACCCAAAACGATCTCCTGGGTTGCCTGAGGAATGACTAGAAACTCAATTAATTCCGAATGCAGGAACCCGACTCCCAGAACAACTGGCTTGGTTTGATGAGAAATGGAACCCTTGGAGATTCGACTACCATCCACTGCAGTGATATAGGCTGGATAAATGAGTTCGCAGATAGACAGACGGAATTTATCAACTGCAGCTTGGGTAATGAAGTTTTCGGCCGCTCCACAGTCCACTAACGCGGAGTCCCGTCCTAGTCTCTAAGGTCACAGGAAGGATAAGGTCTTGATTTGAAGGAGCTTGTCTAGAAGATCCTAACTTGACTCCTCCTTTACAAGTCAGGATCTGGCGTTTCCCGAACGCGCTGTACAAGAGTTGATTTGGTGACCTGTAGCCGCACAATAAAGACACAGTCTCTCTCGAAGTCTTCTTGACCGCTCCTCAGGGGTTAAGCGGGACCTATTAATTTGCATAGGCTCGTCAGAAGGTGGAGGCTGAAATTGTGTCGGAGGTACCATTCTCGGCTTGCGGGGCTCACTACGAGCACGCTCACTGTTGCGTTTGCGAATGCGAGAGTCCAACTTGATACATAAAGAAATTAAATCTGATAATTGCTCAGGAATGTCACGGGTGGCTAATTCATCTTTAATTCGGTCAGAGAGTCCATGCCAGAAGGCTGCTACCAGCGCTTGGTTATTCCATTGAATCTCTGCAGCCAACGTCTGGAACTGGATGACGTATTGACCCATGCTACGGGTACCTTGACGGCGTTGGATAAGATCTGCAGAAGCTGATGTTGTGCGACCAGGTTCATCAAAAATGCGTCTGAAGGTTGACACAAATTCAGTGTAGTCATTCATAAGGGGGTCAGCACGCTCCCACAGAGGAGACACCCAGCTCAAGGCTGATCCAGAGAGCAGTGAAATAATATAAGCAACCTTGGATCTTGGTGTGGGAAAATTGTGTGATAACAACTCAAACTGGATTTCACATTGATTAAGAAACCCGCGACATAACTTGGGACTGCCATCATATTTGCTAGGCACGGGCAGGTGCAAGCGTGACACTGGAGTTGATGCAGCCGGTGAAGGAGAACCCGCTGAACTTGCAGGAGCGGGAGTAACAGGAACTGGAGGAATAAGAGCACTAGGCAGAGATTGTTGTAGAGTATCGAGCCGGGAAGATATTCCTTGCAGGAACTGGAACATCTGCTGCTGCGCAGCCTCTTGACCATCCAAGCGGGAGACCAGATTTTGTAAGGCCCCTGACCCCACACTCTGACCACCATCCGAGTCCATGGGTCCTGGACTTACTGTCAGGTTCTGTTTAGTTTGTGTTCCCGGAGGGGGCGCTAGTGGGTCAGTGGTAGTAATGTGGAGGAAGAGAGGAGGTCGGATTGGATTCCTGCGCATGTGCGCAAAGTGGTTTTATTAAATAATAAGTTGAAACAGTATGGCAGCAGAAATAATAACAGTAACGATGCAGATGAGAATGAACAGCGTGGAAGCTGAGAGTCTATGGCAAAGTTGTATAATGAGTTCAATCGATCAGGGGATCGATGTGTCGGTAATGGGAACCGATAGTTCTGGAGTTGTGGAGCCAGCAGAGATGATGGTAAAAGCAGCAAGGCTGGTAGCAGTTGCAGGAGACTAACGTAATGTTCACAGTGTAGTTAGAGATAACACTGGCAGCTTGCAGGCTGATGAATAGGGTGAGGTAACGAGATGCACCTGAAGAGTAGTCTCTACTGCAGAGGCTGGAGCATACTGTGGATGGTAAAGGTGTGAAGCCTGACCAGAGGTACCAGGGTTGCTGGTGCTTGTGGTTCCACGGAGAAACAGGTTCAAACTGGGAAGCAGAACAGGTACACAGGGAAACTGGAGAGCGGAGCCGGACACACAGGTCATAGGAGTGACACGAAGTCCAGGACCAGGGCTGACTCACCCTGCTGCTCCTGATATTCCCCCCGGTCTGCAGGCATTGGCTGGACGTGAAGTGAGGAGGTGTGGCCAAGCTCCGGATTGGCTGATGCGGTAGTCTGAGGGAAACTGTCATGGCGGCGCCCATGCCGCGGCACGGCGGGAACGCAGCGTGCATGCACGCCCGCTGACAACAGGAGCGTTCCTAGGCCCAGGATGGCATCCGGCGACTGGGAAACCAGTGACAGTGAGACGTAGGGACCCCGGACGGAGACCGCACCGACGGACAGATGCAGCTGTGGTAAGTCGATTCCTGACACTTCCCATTGCCTGGTGATCAGAGGTGCTGTGGGATAGAGTCACACCTGGCGGGGTGATGTATAGGGATTGCAATTCGTTAATCCAGTTAAACAAAGTACTTATGGCAATAAGGGCTATATATTAGAAACATCGGACATCATAATTCCGTGGTAAGGAGTACAAATATCTAGGTACTCCTTTTCTGGTTTATAAGAAATGCTTAGAGAATTATAATATAGACCAGTGTGGATTGGGTCAGTATTGTAAGATAGCTCATATAGCTGTGGTACAATGGGTTCTGATGACATGCTAATAAATGTCAATGCTAAAGTACGGCCAAAAGGTGAAGAACCTTTAAGTCAGGTAAGTAATATACGCACAGGGCTGTAAAGCCTATTGGGAGTAGATGACTATTATATGAGACCATTCAGTGGGATCATATATACGATAAAAAATAAAGAAATTATAAATAAATGATAAATAATAATTCTCAATTAATAAGTGGACAGAGGTAAGCTATATGTGCAAGATGCTGTAAAAGCCTCATGGGAGTTGATAAAAACTGTTAGAGACCGTTCAGTAAGATCTAATTTAGGATTGAAAATAAAGAGCATTATGTTATGTCATAAGGTAAATTGAGATAGAACCACATCAGATCTAAAGAATAAGGAAAATAAAAGATGTGTGTGGAAAAAAAAAAAACTGTATGTATATTATTTATCTGTGTAAAAACTGGGGGGGTTAATTAAAGGCCCATCTAAAAGGAGGGTGAGACCGTGACATAAGGTAAACAAGGAAGTGAGAACTATATTAAAGTGACAAGGGGTGTATGACCCTAAGTGGTAGCAGATATGGTAAGTACTGTATATCTCAGGGGTGGGATTGATGTGAGAATTGGAGTATGTGTGATAAAGACCTCATAATGGTGACAAAAGTGAGAGTGAACACAGAGCAATAAATTATGGGGAAGTGCAAAGAATTTGAGGTAACAGAAAAAGGCGGGGTAGGAAAAGAAAAAGGGGGCGGGGAGAACCATATAAATCCTGCTGTTGATGATGATGAAGCCCCATCTGAAGAGAAGGCTCTAATAGGTCAGGCTGATACCAGAATGTTATTGCAAGAGAGGAGGGATTCCGCACTTACCCACTTTTCTAAATTAGTGTTATTTAAATATCAGGTAGCATAGTAAGAACCAACGTTATACAGTTATACTCCAAATGGGTTAGTCTAATAACTCTGTTGGTGGTGCACCCTAGAGTTATAATTGTAACTGGCAGCAAGGAAAGAAAAGGAAAACTTTTTTTGTTGTGGTACGCTTGGAAGAAAGGAAGAATTTATGTAGTTAAAACAGTTAAAACATCAGAAAAATCTTTTATTGGTATGCACTAAAAACAGGTGTGGATTCTACAGTGCCGTAACTAGGCATTTTAGCGCTGTGTGCAAGAAACGACATTGGCGCCCCCCCCCCCATGTAAGATAGGGGCAGTGCGCAGACAGCGTCCCCTTTTTTACACATTACAGCGTCCCCTTTTTTAACATTACGGCAGACAGCGTCCCCTTTTTACACATTACAGCAGACAGCGTCCCCGTTTTTACACATTACGGCAGACGGTGTCCCCCTTTATACACATTGCGGCAGCCAGTCCCCCTTTTTACACATTGCGGCAGCTAGGCCCCCTTTTTACACATTGCGGCAGACGGTATCCCCCTGAGAGAGATACTTACCATCTCCCCGCTGGTAGTCAGGCTCCTCGTGCAGCTCCCTCGGTGCAGGCAGGTGAGAAGGAGGAGGAGGGAGGGGGACTGGAGACGCAGAAGCGCTATTTCATTGGTAGTAAGCGCCGCTACAGCATCCCCCTCTCCTTCCGTATTGGCTGCCCGGCGCTGCTGTGGATGCTGGGATGGAGGAACCGCATCCCAGCATCCACAGCAGCGCCGGGCAGCCAATACGGAAGGAGAGGGGGATGCTGCAGCGGCACTTACTACCAATGAAATAGCGCTGATGCGGCTCCAGTCCCCCTCCCTCATCCTCCTTCTCACCTGCCCGGCGCTGTAGCTCTCCTCCACAGCGCGGCGACGGCGCAGACTTCAGAGGCATGTAATGAGTCAATTTGACTCACTACATGCCGCTGGCCGTGCGCCCTCAGGGCAACTGCGCTGTGTGCCAAGCCCACTTGGCACACACGTAGTTACGGCCCTGGGTTTCTATACATCATGACACTTGGTGCTTTATACAGGTACACAAAAACAAGACATATTTTGATAAACAAAACATGAATGTTGCACAGCAAGAAATCTTTTTGATATATAATGATATACAAAAATTATTTGATATGTAACAGCCAATTATGTGGTTGGCTCTCAATAAAAGTGTAAGTCATTCTTTTTTATGGCTGTATTTATTGATTATGTGCAGGAAAAAAAATGACATAAATTTTTAAAATGAGGCAAAATATCTTTTGGTTTCAGATACCGGAGTAGTATTAATAATTACCATACAACTCCTAGATATACACGGAATATATATATATATATATATATATATATATATATATATATATATAAAAAAAAGATTTTAAACCTACCGGTAAATCTTTATCTCCTAGTCCGTAGAGGATGCTGGGGACTCCGTAAGGACCATGGGGTATAGACGGGCTCCGCAGGAGACATGGGCACTATAAAGAATTTTAGAATGGGTGTGCACTGGCTCCTCCCTCTATGCCCCTCCTCCAGACCTCAGTTAGAGAAACTGTGCCCAGAGGAGATGGACAATACGAGGAAAGGATTTTGTTAATCTAAGGGCAAGATTCATACCAGCCCACACCATATAACCTGGAATATACGCAACCAGTAAACAGTATGAACAAAACAGTATCAGCTAAAGACTGATCTCAACTGTAACATAACCCTTATGTAAGCAACAACTATATACAAGCCTTGCAGATTTTGTCCGCACTGGGACGGCAGCCCAGCATCCTCTACGGACTAGGAGAAAAAGATTTACCGGTAGGTTTAAAATCTTATTTTCTCTTACGTCCTAGAGGATGCTGGGGACTCCGTAAGGACCATGGGGTTTATACCAATGCTCTAGACCGGGAGGGAGAGTGCGGACGACTCTGCAGCACCGACTGAGCAATCGCAAGTTCCTCATCAGCCAGGGTATCAAACTTATAGAACTTTGCAAAAGTGTTTGAACCCGACTAGGTAGCTGCTCGGCAAAGCTGTAAAGCCGAGACGCCTTGGGCAGCCGCCCAAGAAGAGCCCACCTTCCTAGTGGAATGGGCCTTTACCGAATTTGGTAACGGCAATCCTGCCGTACAATGAGCCTGCTGAATCGTGTTACAGATCCAGCGAGCAATAGTCTGATTCGAAGCAGGAGCGCCAACTTTGTTGGCTGCATACAGGACAAACAGTGTTTCTGTTTTCCTAAACCGAGCCGTCTTGGCTACATAGATTTTTAAGGCCCTGACTACATCCAGGGACGTGGAATCCTCCAAGTCATCCGTAGCCACAGACACCACAATAGGTTGGTTCATATGAAATGAAGAAACTACCTTAGGCAAAAGTTGAGGACGAGTCCTCAACTCTGCCCTATCCACATGGAAAATCAAATAGGGGCTCTTGTAAGACAAGGCTGCCAATTCAGACACCCGTCTTGCCAAGGCCAACAACATGACCACCTTCCAAGTGAGAAATTTTAATTCAACCGTTTGAAGCGGTTCAAACAAGTGAGACTTCAGGAACCGTAACACCACGTTAAGTTCCCATGGTGCCACTGGGGGCACAAAAGGATGCCGGATGTGCAGCACTCCCTTTACAAAAGTCTGGAATTTTAGGCCCATATCCACTCCTGTCTGTAGAAAGTGGAGAAAACGGCCCAGATGGAAATTTTCCGTAGGAGTCTTCATGGCTTCACACCAAGATACATACTTCCTCCAGATATGGTGATAATGTTTCGCCGTCACCTCCTTCCTAGCCTTTATCTGAGTAGGGATGACCTCCTCCGGAATACCTTTTCCAGCTAGGATTTGGCGTTCTGGGACAATGAGTATTGTCTGTACACTCTTTCGTGTTAGGATTCTCAATATTTTTGAGATGAGGGGAAGAGGAGGGAACACATAGACCGACTGAAACACCCATGGTGTCACCATGGCGTCCATCGCTACTGCCTGAGGGTCCCTTGACCTGGCACAATACCTCCGAAGCTTCTTGTTGAGGCGTGATGCCATCATGTCTATTTGAGGAAGTCCCCAAAGACTTGTTATCTTTGCAAAGATTTCTTGATGAAGTCCCCACTCTCCTGGATGGAGATCGTGTCTGCTGAGGAAGTCTACTTCCCAGTTGTCCACTCCCGGAATGAATACTGCTGACAGAGCGCTTACGTGATTTTCCGCCCAGCGCAGAATCCTGGTGGCTTCCGCCATTGCCACTCTGCTCCTTGTCCCGCCTTGGCGGTTTACATGAGCCACGGCTGTGACGTTGTCTGATTGAATCAGAACCGGTAGGTCGCGAAGAAGATTCTCCGCTTGTCGTAGGCCGTTGTATATGGCACTTAATTCCAGTATGTTGATGTGTAGACAAGCCTCCTGGCTTGACCACAGTCCCTGAAAATTCCTTCCTTGCGTGACTGCTCCCCATCCTCGGAGGCTCGCATCCGTGGTTATCAGAGCCCAGTCTTGAATGCTGAATCTGCGACCCTCTAGAAGGTGAGCACTCTGCAGCCACCACAGGAGAGACACCCTGGCTCTGGGGGACAGGCTTATCTTCTGCTGTATTTGTAGATGGGACCCCAACCACTTGTCCAGAAGGTCCCACTGAAATGTCCTTGCATGAAACCTGCCGAAGGGGATGGCCTCGTAGGCTGCCACCATTTTTTCCAGAACTCGAGTGCATTGATGAACAGACACTCTTTTTGGTTTTAGCAGGTCTCAGACCATGTTCTGGAGGTCCTGGGCTTTTTCTATTGGGAGAAAAACCCTCTTCTGTTCCGTGTCCAGAATCATGCCTAGGAATGATAGCCGCGTCATTGGAATCAATTGCGACTTTGGCAGATTTAGAATCCAACCGTGCTGTTATAGCACTCACAGGGAGAGTGACACGCTTTTCAGCAATTGATCTCCCGATCTCGCTTTTATCAGGAGATCATCCAAGTACGGGATAATTGTGACTCCTTGCCTGTGCAGGAACACCATCATCTCCGCCATCATCTTGGTGAAAATCCTCGGGGCCGTGGAAAGCCCAAACGGCAACGTCTGAAACTGGTAATGACAGTCCTGTACAGCGACTCTCAGGTACGCCTGATGAGGAGGATATATGGGGACATGAAGGTATGCATCCTTTATGTCGAGTGACACCATAAAATCCCCCCCTTCCAGACTGGAGATCACAGCCCAGAGCGATTCCATCTTGAATTTGAACTTTTTCAAGTACAGGTTTAGGGATTTTAGATTTAAAATGGGTCTGACCGAGCCATCCGGCTTCGGGACCACGGACAGAGTTGAATAGTACCCTTTCCCCTGTTGGACTATGGGAACCGTGATAATCACTTGCTGTTGACACAGCTTTTGAATTGCAGCTAACAGTACTGCCCCCTCTGGGGGAGAAGCTGGCAAGGCCGACTTGAAAAATCGTCGAGGGGGCACCTCTTTGAATTCCAGTTTGTAGCCTTGGGATACAATTTTCATCGCCCAAGTATCCACGTCTGACAGAACCCAGACCTGGCTGAAGAGTCGAAGACGTGCCCCCACCGGCGCGGACTCCCTCAGTGGAGCCCCAGCGTCATGCAATGGATTTAGTAGAAGCCGGGGAGGACTTCTGCTCCTGGGAACTAGCCGGAGCAGGTGCTCTCTTTCCTCTACCCTTACCTCTGGAGAGGAAAGATGAGCCCCGACCTCTTCTGGACTTATGTGACCGAAAGGACTGCATCTGATATTGTGAAGTTTTCTTTTGCTGTGGGGGAACAAAAGGCAAAAAGGTAGATTTACCCACGGTAGCTGTGGCAACCAGGTCCGCGAGACCTTCCCCAAATAAAACTTCACCTTTGTATGGCAAAACCTCCATATGCTTCTTTGAGTCGGCATCACCCGTCCATTGGTGGGTTCACAGGGCTCTCCTAGCAGAAATCGCCATGGCGTTGTCTCTCGAACCTAGCAGCCCAACGTCTCTTTGAGCGTCCCTCATATATAAGACTGCGTCTTTAATGTGACCTAAGGTCAATAAAATGGTATCCCTGTCTAGGGTATCAAGGTCAGCTGACAAGGTATCTGTACAAGCTGCAACTGCACTACACACCCATGCCGATGCTATTGCCGGTCTGAGTAAAGCACCCGTATGCGCATAAATAGATTTTAAAGTAGTTTCTCGCCTGCGATCAGCAGGATCCTTGAGGGCTGCTGTGTCCGGAGACGGTAGCGCCACCTTCTTGGACAGGCGCGTTAAAGCCTTGTCCACCCTGGGTGAGGATTCCCAACGTACCCTGTCCTGTGCAGGGAAAGGATACGCCATAAGAATCCTTTTGGGAATCTGCAGTTTTTTATCTGGAGTTTCCCAAGCTTTTTCAAATAACTCGTTAAACTCATGAGATGGGGGAAAGGTTACCTCAGGTTTCTTTTCCTTATACATGCGCACCCTCGTGTCAGGGACCGAGGGGTCATCTGTGATATGCAAAAAATCTTTTATTGCAATAATCATATAATGAATACTTTTGGCCACCCTTGGGTGTAACCTCGCATCACGTAGTCGACACTGGAGTCAGAACCCGTATCGGTATCAGTGTCTGCAATTTGGGATAGGGGACATTTTTGAGACCCAGAATGGCCCTGTGACCCATTCAAAGCCGTGGATGGACTCTCTGCTTTTTCCCTGGACCAGCCTCTTATGTAATAAGGTCACATTTGCATTTAAAACATTCTCCATGTCCATTCAATCATGAGTCTGCTTTGCCGACGGAGACACCACAATCATCTGCTCCACCTGCTCCTTAGCTGAGCCTTCCACATCAGACATGCCGACACACTAGTACCGACACCCCCACACACACAGGGATACAGTTATAAGGAGACAGTTCCCCAATAAGGCCCATTAGAGAGACAGAGAGAGAGAGTATGCCAGCACACATCCAGCGCCAACTGACACTGGAAACAATTTCCCAGATAATATAGCGCTTTTATATATAGAATTTACTGTGTAATACACTCACTGCGCCTTACAAGTGCCCCCCCCCCTCTTTTCAGCCCTGTGTCACCGTGTTCAGCAGGGGAGAGACCGGGGAGCCAGCTTCTCTGCATATCTCTGTGGAGAAAATGGCGCTGGTTAGTGCTGAGGGACCAAGCTCCGCCCCCTCCAGCGGCGGGCTTCGGTCCCGTTCAAAGTATAAAAACTGGCGGGGATTTATATAATTACTGCCTCCGCAGCCCATAAACTTATAAATGCCAGATTTAGAGGGTTTTATTGCTGCCCAGGGCACCCACCCTGCGCCCTGCACCCATCAGTGCCTGCTAGTGTGTGTTGTGTGTGGGAGCAATGGCGCGCAGCTTACCTCAGGGAAGATCTGAAGTCTTCTGCCGCCTAAGAAGTCTTCTTTCTTCCGGGTCTGTGAGGAGGACGGCGGGACGGCTCTGGGACGAACGGCAAGGGGAGACCTGCGTTCCGACTCCCTCTGGAGCTAATGGTGTCCAGTAGCCTAAGAAGCAGAGCATACCACTTAAGTAGGTCTGCTTCTCTCTCCTCAGTCCCACGATGCAGGGAGCCTGTTGCCAGCAGTGCTCCTTGAAAATAAAAAACCTAACAAAATTATTTTTCAGAGAAACTCAGGAGAGCTCCCCTGTAATGCACCCAATCTCATCTGGGCACAGGATCTAACTGAGGTCTGGAGGAGGGGCATAGAGGGAGGAGCCAGTGCACACCCATTCTAAAATTCTTTATAGTGCCCATGTCTCCTGCGGAGCCCGTCTATACCCCATGGTCCTTACAGAGTCCCCAGCATCCTCTAGGACGTAAGAGAAATATACATTACACAGGCAAGTCTCGATTACTGATAAACAGTGACTTATAAATACAAGTATTATACAATAACTTCTTTTAGTGTGTAGTTGATATTTCAGTGTAGTTTTCCCTTAAGTGGGTAGTAAATATTAAACACTCACTCCCAAGTGTCTCTGCATCTACTGCCCATTCGTGTGTTACAAATGAACAGTGAACGAGTGGGTGAGATTACAAGAGGACAGTGCCAGAGTAGAGTGAAAGATAGATGAAGCGCGGAGGATCTGCTTCTGAGACCTAAAACCGTGTGTGTCAACACAGTCCCAATGAGAGTCCCCCTGAATTGGAGTTTGAAATTATGAGGTAAAAATAAGATGGATAAACAGTAAATAAGGTAATTTGCAGATAAACAGTAAAGTAATACTTATCAGAGACTTGTGTAATGTGCTGGTTCTGTTCCTATGCAGGGGACCTGGAACCTCCAACCTTGGACATGTGTTTCGCCGGGAAATTAGCTTTTTCACCAAGTGTAGTTGGGGTGAGCCCTGTGGCTTCCTTTATACCCTAAAGCAGTGGTTTCCAAACTTTTTTGAATCACGGCTCCCTAGAATATCAGAATTTTTTTCACGGCACCCCTAGGCCAAAAATTTCTTATTGAGAAATTTATAAAGAAATATTACATTAAGTAGATCGCATTTATATGTCATCCTTAGGGTCAGTTGTGTGGTGAGGGACAAGATTTGCTTCTGTTTGGTCACATATTTTATGACTGGCAGCCACCAGCACTGGTTTTGCCTATTATATTGACCATGAATAATTTTAATTGGTCCCAGACCACCAACCCAGGGCACCCCTGCAAGTGTCCCGAGGCACCCCAGGGAGCCACGGCACACAATTTGGGAACCTCTGCCCTAAAGCAAATTGACAGTAAATGGGGGGTAGTGAGCAGGAAGTGCCTCAGATCTCGCCTGTTGTGAGAAAATTCTCCATGATAGGTTAGTTTTGAGTGGGACATAATGTGTTAACCAATGGAAAAAGGTCACCATCCTAATAATGTGACTGGCATGATTGTGAACCAATAAGCCATGTGTTTTAATAGAATTATTTAAGAACCGATAAGGTTCAGTTCAGAGACTGAACTCTTCATCTGTATTGCATTTGTGTTATATTCAATAACATGAAAAATACAGGTTATATAGTTCAAAGACGATGAGGTTATGTTGTCCTAGATGGGATTACATGTAAATTTACATATAAAGATAAGACCATGCGGCAGAGAAAACTCTCAGCCTATTCTGAAGTCTCATGGGTAATGTAGTTCTATCATTAGGAATGTGGCTGGGAGGCCTGATTGGGCGCATCATGTCATGTGGTGTTACCAATGTGTTGATGTAACCTATCTCCGGCTGCCGTGTCATATGATGCTTCTGGTGTTTGGGAAATGCATTGTGGGGGTTGTAGTGCTGTACACGGAAGTGTGGCAACGGGGCAGTAATAAACATATTTTCAATGAATGTGTGTCCCCTGTGTCCACGAGATATAGTGCTCCACATATTAGGAAGATGTGGGTGTTGTGATCCCACGGGTTCTACGTGTGGCTTGATCACTGGGCTGGATATTTGCCTTGATATCTGGGTTTGTTTACATCATGTGACACTAAATGCCCTATCAGATGGTGCAGCAGCCAGAACTGAGATAGCTGTATGTTTGTGGTGATAAAAATTAGTGATGAGCGGGTTCGGATCCTCGGGATCCAAACCCGCCCGAACTTCACCTTTTTTTTCACGGGTCCGAGCGACTCGGATCCTCCCGCCTTGCTCGGTTAACCCGAGCGCGCCCGAACGTCATCATCCCGCTGTCGGATTCTCGCGAGATTCGGATTCTATATAAGGAGCCGCGCGTCGCCGCCATTTTCACACGTGCATTGAGATTGATAGGGAGAGGACGTGGCTGGCGTCCTCTCCGTTATAGTAGAAAAGAGTAAAGAGACTGAGTGACTAGTTATAATTGTGGGGAGGATTGGGGACGGGGAGCAGCTGTTAGGGAGTACAGTGCAGGGTTTTGATTATACCACCAGTGAGTTTAATCCTTTGTTTCTCTGCCTGAAAAAAACGCTCCACCATATCTGTGCTCACTCAGTGTGCTGCACTGCTGCATGATATATCTGTGCTGAGTGCACACTGTCTAATTGTGGGGACTGGGGAGCAGTTATAGCAGGAGTACAGTGCACAGTTTTGCTGACAGTGACCACCAGTCCAGTATACGTTTGTCTGCCTGAAAAACACTCCTGTGGTGGCTTTTTTTTTCTTCATACTAGTTTAGCAGTCTGCTGACAGTGTCCACCAGGTCCATTATTATTATACAGTATATTATATTTATTATATCTATTAGCAGTACGGTAGGCCACGGCTGTACCTACCTCTGTGTCGTCAGTGCACTCGTCGTCCATAAGTAATATAATACTATACTATCCATCCATCTACATTGTATAACTGTGGTGGCTTTTTTTTTCTTCATACTAGTTTAGCAGTCTGCTGACAGTGTCCACCAGGTCCGTTTTTATTATTATACAGTATATTATATATATATATATATATATATATATATATAGCAGAAATTTGTTTATAGGTCGGTGCGCTTATCCAACGTTCAGAAGATCCCTTTCCTAAGGAGGGATTCACCGAATTGTCTATAAGCTGCGACTCAATTAGTCGTATCTGGGTCCGTATCTTCAGCCTTCCTGCAAGGATTCTATACCAAAAAACACCTCCCAAACCTCTTTGGTGGCAGCTCAGTTCTTCAATGTATGACCTAGGTCAGTTCAGTCATGCGATTCTGTGGAGGTAGGGAAGAAGAACAAGCGCCATATGGTGTAGTAATTTTAGGACACAAATAGGACCGAAAGCTGGATAAAATTTGGTAAGTACCGGATAACGTCTTGGAATTAGGCCTGTCAAACTCAGTCTTTCACATCGGCTGTCCCCACCTATAAGGAGACAGAAATCGTCGCCGTATAGTGAAGTACCTTTGTATGTGCTCCTTCAAAAATTCCCAGTCAAGGCGAAACGCGTTGAGAAACCTGACTGACCTACCCACTGCCTGTACCACTAAGCTAAGACTTATTATTTATTCATTTATTTATTGTGTTTAAAGTATTTTTTATTATCTATTTTTTGTTATTAAACATTGCATGATCATACAGTGCAGTGACTGGGAATTTTTGAAGGAGCACATTTACCGGACCTACCTGAACCATCTGGATATAAGCATATCCTACATGCTATATTTGAATATTGATGTGGTACGCTTAATATAGGGGGGGAACACCCTAAACTGTTTACAAAGGTACTTCACTATACGGCGACGATTTCTGTCTCCTTATAGGTGGGGACAGCCGATGTGAAAGACTGAGTTTGACAGGCCTAATTCCAAGACGTTATCCGGTACTTACCAAATTTTATCCAGCTTTCGGTCCTATTTGTGTCCTAAAATTACTACACCATATGGCGCTTGTTCTTCTTCCCTACCTCCATATATATATAGCAGTACGGTAGGCCACGGCTGTACCTACCTCTGTGTCGTCAGTGCACTCGTCGTTCCATAAGTAATATAATACTATAGTATCCATCCATCTACATTGTATACCTGTGGTGGCTTTTAGTTGTGCGCATTAAAATATGGAGAACAAAAATGTGGAGGTTAAAAAAATAGGGAAAGATCAAGATCCACTTCCTCCTCGTGCTGAAGCTGCTGCCACTAGTCATGGCCGAGACGATGAAATGCCATCAACGTCGTCTGCCAAGGCCGATGCCCAATGTCATAGTACAGAGCATGTAAAATCCAAAACACAAAAGATCAGTAAAATGACCCAAAAATCAAAATTAAAAGCGTCTGAGGAGAAGCGTAAACTTGCCAATATGCCATTTACGACACGGAGTGGCAAGTAACGGCTGAGGCCCTGGCCTATGTTCATGGCTAGTGGTTCAGCTTCACATGAGGATGGAAGCACTCATCCTCTCGCTAGAAAAAAGAAAAGACTTAAGCTGGCAAAAGCTCAGCAAAGAACTGTGCGTTCTTCGAAATCACAAATCCACAAGGAGAGTCCAATTGTGTCGGTTGCGATGCCTGACCTTCCCAACACTGGACGGGAAGAGCTTGCGCCTTCCACCATTTGCACGCCGCCTGCAAGTGCGCCTCTTTTTTTCTTTGCGTCATGTGCTGTTTGGGGATTCTTTTTTTGAAGGGCCATCCTGTCTGACACTGCAGTGCCACTCCTAGATGGGCCAGGTGTTTGTGTCGGCCACTTGGGTCGCTGAGCTTAGTCACACAGCTACCTCATTGCGCCTCTTTTTTTCTTTGCGTCATGTGCTGTTTGGGGAGTATTTTTTTGAAGGGCCATCCTGCGTGACACTGCAGTGCCACTCCTAGATGGGCCAGGTGTTTGTGTCGGCCACTAGGGTCGTTTAGCTTAGTCACACAGCTACCTCATTGCGCCTCTTTTTTTCTTTGCGTCATGTGCTGTTTGGGGAGAATTTTTTTGAAGGGCCATCCTGCCTGACACTGCAGTGCCACTCCTAGATGGGCCAGGTGTTTGTGTCGGCCACTAGGGTTGCTTAGCTTAGTCACACAGCTACCTCATTGCGCCTCTTTTTTTCTTTGCGTCATGTGCTGTTTGGGGAGTATTTTTTTGAAGGGCCACCCTGCCTGACACTGCAGTGCCACTCCTAGATGGGCCAGGTGTTTGTGTCGGCCACTAGGGTCGCTTAGCTTAGTCACACAGCTACCTCATTGCGCCTCTTTTTTTCTTTGCGTCATGTGCTGTTTGGGGAGTATTTTTTTGAAGGGCCATCCTGCCTGACACTGCAGTGCCACTCCTAGATGGGCCAGGTGTTTGTGTCGGCCACTAGGGTCGCTTAGCTTAGTCACACAGCTACCTCATTGCGCCTCTTTTTTTCTTTGCGTCGTGTGCTGTTTGGGGAGTATTTTTTTGAAGGGCCATCCTGCCTGACACTGAAGTGCCACTCCTAGATGGGCCAGGTGTTTGTGTCGGCCACTAGGGTCGCTTAGCTTAGTCACACAGCTACCTCATTGCGCCTCTTTTTTTCTTTGTGTCATGTGCTGTTTGGGGAGTATTTTTTTGAAGGGCCATCCTGCCTGACACTGCAGTGCCACTCCTAGATGGGCCAGGTGTTTGTGTCGGCCACTAGGGTCGCTTAGCTTAGTCACACAGCTACCTCATTGCGCCTCTTTTTTTCTTTGCGTCATGTGCTGTTTGGGGAGTATTTTTTTTGAAGGGCCATCCTGCCTGACACTGCAGTGCCACTCCTAGATGGGCCAGGTGTTTGTGTCGGCCACTAGGGTCGCTTAGCTTAGCCACACAGCTACCTCATTGCGCCTCTTTTTTTCTTTGCGTCATGTGCTGTTTGGGGAGTATTTTTTTGAAGGGCCATCCTGCCTGACACTGCAGTGCCACTCCTAGATGGGCCAGGTGTTTGTGTCGGCCACTAGGGTCGCTTAGCTTAGTCACACAGCTACCTCATTGCGCCTCTATTTTTCTTTGCGTCATGTGCTGTTTGGGGAGTATTTTTTTGAAGGGCCATGCTGCCTGACACTGCAGTGCCACTCCTAGATGGGCCAGGTGTTTGTGTCGGCCACTAGGGTCGCTTAGCTTAGTCACACAGCTACCTCATTGCGCCTCTTTTTTTCTTTGCGTCATGTGCTGTTTGGGGAGTATTTTTTTGAAGGGCCATCCTGCCTGACACTGCAGTGCCACTCCTAGATGGGCCAGGTGTTTGTGTCGGCCACTAGGGTCGCTTAGCTTAGTCACACAGCTACCTCATTGCGCCTCTTTTTTTCTTTGCGTCATGTGCTGTTTGGGGAGTATTTTTTTGAAGGGCCATCCTGCCTGACACTGCAGTGCCACTCCTAGATGGGCCAGGTGTTTGTGTCGGCCACTTGTGTCGCTTAGCTTAGCCATCCAGCGACCTCGGTGCAAATTTTAGGACTAAAAATAATATTGTGAGGTGTGAGGTGTTCAGAATAGACTGAAAATGAGTGGAAATTATGGTTATTGAGGTTAATAATACTATGGGATCAAAATGACCCCCAAATTCTATGATTTAAGCTGTTTTTTAAGGTTTTTTGAAAAAAACACCCGAATCCAAAACACACCCGAATCCGACAAAAAAAATTCGGTGAGGTTTTGCCAAAACGCGTTCGAACCCAAAACACGGCCACGGAACCGAACCAAAAACCAAAACCCGAAAAATTTCAGGTGCACATCACTAATAAAAATGCATGATATTGGCGTTGTTGCAATGGGAGTGCCTGGAGTAGCGTATGAGGATATATCCTATGTGAAATTTAGATGGTCCATATTATGATGGAAGGTTTGCAACTAGGAGGTATATTGTTACAAAAAAGTTACAAATCATTTTCTTAGAAATTACCAAAGGATTAGGTACAACAAAGTTTTTCTATCTAGTATACCAAAGGAGTTGTTGCAGAGGGGTAATGTAGTAAGTATATGTACGTGTAGCATGATATATTATATTTTCTCATGTGAAGGTGACTTAGGGGGACATGTACTAAGCAGTGATAGAAGTGGAGAAGTGAGTCAGTGGAGAAATTTCCCATGGCAACCAATCAGCTGCTCCATACAATTGTTTACTACGCAAATTAGAAATGTTACGTCAGTGCTAATTGGTTGCCATGGACAACTTCTCCACTGTCTCACTTCTCCACTTTTATCACTGCTTAGTACATGTTCCCCTTAGTGTGATACTGTTGTGTGTAATTGTGTAATGAGTAATAGGAGGAAGATAGAAATAAGAAGAGAGCACAAACTATTAAAACTACTCAGGTATCCAAAACCAAAAGATATTTTGCCTCATTTTAAAAGTTTATGTAATTTTGTCCATTGTTACTATATGTTTTTTCTGCACATGACCAATAAACACAGCCATAGAAAAGAGTGATTTAAGGCCAGTACTCACGACCCGCTGTGGGAGAGATGTGTGCTGAGCGAACCGCTCAGCACACATCTCTCCCACCGCTCAGCACAGCGCGATGTGTGCTGAGCGTGCGGGGGTAGACGGGGGGGGGGTGCTGCTCATTTCACCCAGCGGGTGAAATGAGCGACCTGCTAGATTGGCCTGCACGGCAGGCCAATCTAGCACCAGCTATAGCGATGCGCGAGGCTGCGCATCGCTATCGCTGTGGGGGAAACACACGGAGCGATCATGTTTAAAATCTAAGCAATCTAGTCAGATTACTTAGATTTTAAGCAGCGATCGCTCCGTGATTACCCCCCTTTACACTTTTATTGAGAGCCACCCACAAAATTGGCTGTTACATACCAAATCATTTTTGTATATCATTATACACTGCTCAAAAAAAATAAAGGGATCACTTAAACAACACAATGTAACTCCAAGTCAATCACACTTCTGTAAAATCAAACTGTCCACTTAGGAAGCAACACTGATTGACAATCAATTTCACATGCTGTTGTGCATATGGAATAGACAACAGGTGGAAATTATAGGCAATTAGCAAGACACCCCCAATAAAGGAGTTGTTCTGCAGGTGGTGACCACAGACCACTTCTCAGCTCCTATGCTTTCTGGCTGTTGTTTTGGTCACTTTTGAAAGCTGGCGGTGCTTTCACTCTAGTGGCAGCATGAGACGGAGTCTACAACCCACACAAGTGGCTCAGGTAGTGCAGCTCATCCAGGATGGCACATCAATGCAAGCTGTGGCAAGAAGGTTTGTTGTGTCTGTCAGCGTAGTGTCCAGAGCATGGAGGCGCTACCAGGAGATAGGCCAGTACATCATGAGACGTTGAGGAGACCGTAGGAGGGCAACAACCCACCAGCAGGACCGCTACCTCCGCCTTTGTGGCGCACCGCCAGAGCCCTGCATAATGACCTCCAGCAAGCCACAAATGTGCATGTGTCTACTCAGACGATTAGAAACAGACTCCATGAGGGTGGTATGAGGGCCTGACGTCCACAGGTGGGGGTTGTGCTTACAGCCCAATACCGTGCAGGACGTTTGGCATTTGCCAGAGTACACCAAGATTGGCAAATTCGCCACTGGCACCCTGTGCTCTTCACAGATGAAAGCAGGTTCTCACTGAGCACTTGTGACAGACGTGACAGAGTCTGGAGATGCCAAGGAGAACGTTCTGCTGCCTGCAACATCCTCCAGCATGACCGGTTTGGCAGTGGATCAGTAATGGTGTGAGGTGGCATTTCTTTGGGGGGCTGCACAGCCCTCCATGTGCTCGCCAGAGGAAGCCTGACTGCCATTAGGTACTGAGATGAGATCCTCAGACCCCTTGTGAGACCATATGCTGGTGCGGTTGGCCCTGGGTTCCTCCTAATGCAAGACAATGCTAGACCTCATGTGGCTGGAGTGTGTCAGCTATTCCTACAAGACGAAGGCATTGATACTATGGACTGGCCCGCCCATTTCCCAGACCTGAATCCAATTGAGCAGATCTGGGACATCATGTCTCGCTTCATCCACCAATGCCACGTTGCACCACAGACTGTCCAGGAGTTGGCGGATGCTTTAGTCCAGGTCTGGGAGGAGATCCCTCAGGAGACCATCCGCCACCTCTTCAGGAGCATGCCCAGGTGTTGTGGGGAGATCATACAGGCATGTGGAGGCCACACACACTACTGAGCCTCATTTTGACTTGTTTTAAGGACATTACATCAAAGTTGGATCAGCCTGTAGTGTGTTTTTCCACTTTAATTTTGAGTGTGACTCCAAATCCAGACCTCCATGGGTTAATACATTTGATTTCCATTGATAATTTTTGTGTGATTTTGTTGTCAGCACATTCAACTATGTAAAGAACAAAGTATTTAATACGAATATTTCATTCATTCAGATCTAGGATGTGTTATTTTAGTGTTCCCTTTATTTTTTTGAGCAGTAAATATCAAAAAGATTGCTTGCTGTGCAACATTCATGTTTTGTTTATTACAATATATGTCTTGTTTTTGTGTACCTTTATAAGCACCAAGTGTCGTGATTTATAGAAACCACATCTGTTTTTAATGCATACCAATAAAAGATTTTTCTGATGTTTTAACTACATAAATTCTTAATTTCTTACAAGCTTGCCCCAACAAAAAGAGTTTTTGATATCAGAATGTTGTTATTCGGCTATGAAAGCAGGATGTCGGATGTTTCTCATCCTGGTTTAAATTAATACATTATAGTTTATTGTTTCATTTAGGCCTCCTGGTTTGAGACTCCCCAAGAAGCATGTCCATTTGCTTTCTTTACGCAAAAGTTCCTGTATCATGTTTCCTACCCTGATTCCAAGATGTATCGTCTCCAAGCTTAAAGACCTTCATGTTTTTGGTGGAATCTCGGTGGCGCATGTGAAAGTGTCGGGCCACTGATGTGAGCTTTCTCATTTTGGTCATATCTGTGGTTGCATTACGGATGTTGCAGGCGTGTTCCAGAATTCTATGTTTCAAAGCTCGTGTAGTCATACCCACATACTTCAGACCACAAGTGCATATCAAACAATATATTACTCCAGCGGTGCTGCAATTTAAATAATTTCTAATATTCAGCTGTTATTCATATCTGTCCACCACTGTATTATTCCTAATGATATGTGGGCAGACCTTGCATGAGCCACAAGGAAAAGTGCATTTTTTTTTATTGCGTCCATTCTTCTGGGATGTTTGGTGTAGTGACTTCTCACTAGATGGTCTCGAAGATTTCTGGATCTATGCCAACTCATCTGTACTTTTGGCTCAAGACGTCCAGCTATTTCTGGATCCAAAACTAGAATATAGTAACATAGTAACATAGTATCTAAGCTTGAAAATAGACAATCTGTCCATCGAGTTCATCCTATTTGTGGTCTCCTATGCAGGATCATTTGGTATAAAATTTTGACTGATGCTGATGTCTGCCGTTACGTTTTATCCCTTTTTTTTAATAATAACTATAGTGCGTGACTATGCACCATAACCCTGGATATCCTTATCCATTAGGAATTTATCTAATCCATTCTTAAAGGTGTTGACTGAGTCCGCCATTACAACTCCCTCAGGCAGGGAATTCCAAACACGTATCGTCCTTGCCGTGAAAAAGCCTTTACACCGTATTGTGCGGAATTTCCTCTCCTCTAACCTGAGCGAGTGTCCACGAGTTTTCTGTGTTGATCTAACCAAAAACAGGTCCTGCGCAAGATCTGTGTACTGTCCCCTTATATATTTGTAGATGTTGATCATGTTCCCTCTTAGTCTCCTCTTTTCCAATGTAAACATGCCTAGCCTTGCAAGCCTTTCCTCGTATTCCAGCATCTCCATGCCCTTAATTAGTTTGGTTGCCCGCCTTTGAACCTTTTCTAGCTCCAGGATATCCTTTTTGTAGTATGGTGCCCAGAATTGTACACAGTATTCAAGGTGTGGCCTCACTAGTGATTTATACAATGGGAGTATAACACTCTCGTCCCTAGCATCAATTCCCCGTTTTATGCATGCTAATATCTTATTAGCCTTCTTTACTGCAATCTTACTTAGCAAACTAAGCCATAGTACCCTATCTATGAGGACAACTAAGTCCTTTTCCAGTACAGATTCCCCTAATTTTACCCCATTTAGTATGTAGGCGTTATTTTTGTTCTTGTTACCACAGTGCATTACTTTACACTTGTCTGTATTGAAGCGACTCAGCATCCCCCTCCGTATTTATAACTTTACACAATTTGGTATCATCTGCAAAAATTGACACCATGCTCTCTAGACCTTCTGTTAGGTCGTTAATGAAAATATTGAACAATAGCAGTCCTAATACTGAGCCTTGTGGAACACCACTTAACACTTCAGTCCAATTTGAAAAAGTTCCATTAACCACAATGCGCTGCTCCCTATTATCTAACCAATTTTTGATCCAAGTGCATATTGTGCTTCCAAGCCCTATTTCTTGTAGCTTGTAGATACTGTAAGTCTCATGTGTGGTACAGTGTTGAAAGCTTTTGCAAAGTCTAAAAAGATTACATCCACCTCTTTACCCTGATCTAATTTTGCACTTACTGTTTCAGAAAAGCCAAGTAAGTTGGTTTGACAGAATCTGTCCTTCACAAATCCATGTTTATTCCTTTAATGACCTTATTGACTTCAAGGAGCTTCTGAATACTATCTCTTAGAATACCTTCCAATACTTTCCCCACTACAGATGTAAGACTAACTGGTCTATAATTACCTGGTTCAGCTTTATTTTCCTTTATGAATATAGGCACTACTTCCGCTATACGTCAGTCTTTGGGAACCATACCTGATATTACTGAATTCTTAAAGATCAAAAATAGCGGTTTTGCAAGTTCAGAGTGAAGCTCCATTAGAACCCTTGGGTGAATTCCATCGGGACCCTGTGACTTATTAATCTTTAAATGTTTTAATCGGTCACAGACTACCTCCTTGCTTAAATAAGTACCTATCAGTGGTATATTCTCATTATTGAGATTATGTGTTAGTACCTGAATTGGGTCCTCTCTAGTAAATACTGTTGAAAAAAACTCATTTAGTGGGTCCGTTATGTCATTATCATTTTTGCTTAAGACTCCCAACTTGTCTTTTAAAGTGCCTATACTCTCCTTCTTTAATCTCTTGCTATTAATGTATTGAAATAATTTTTTGGGATTCGCTTTGCTTTTCTTTGCTACTAGTTTTTCAGTTTCTACTTTAGCTGCTCTTATTTCCTTTTTGCGTATTTTGTTACAGTCCTTATAGTGCTGAAATTACTCCGCTTCCCCGTCAGATTTGTATTTTTTAAATGCTCGCCTTTTCTTGCCCATAAGTTCCTTTATCTTTTTGTTAAGCCACATCGGTTTATGATTTTTATTCCTTTTTTTGCTGCTCGTAGGAATAAATTTGAGTGTATTTTTAGCTATCAGGAACTTTAGTACATTCCATTTCTCCGTAGTATTTTTTCCTAGAAACAAACCTTCCCATTCAGTATCCCTGAAAAATACCCTAATCTTTTCAAAATCTGCTTTGCTAAAGTTTAGAGTCCTAGTCGAGCCAGTATAGGACTGTTTATGAAAACTGATATTGAATGTGACAGTATTGTGGTCGCTGTTTCCTATGGGTTCCCCTACTATAATACCTGATACCAAATCCCCATTGTTTGTTAATACCAGGTCTAAGATTGCATTGTACCTGGTAGTTTCCTCGATTAGTTATCATTTAGTGTGTTTAAAAACATATTACCCCTAGCAGTGTCACATGAATCGTTTTTCCAGTTTATCTCTGGATAGTTCAAATCTCCCATCACTACTATGTCACCTACTCCTGCTGCTCTTTCAGTTTGCTTCAGTAACAATTCCTCATCAGATACATTAATACCAGTGGGCCTATAGCATGCACCCAACACCAACTTTTTAATTCATTTATCCCCGCATGCAATTTCTACCCATAACGCCTCAACAGTGTCTACAGTCCCTGTTACGATCCTGATGCTCAGGACAGGGGAGATCTTATGTAGTGAGTCCTGAGCACCAAGATGGAATGCTGGGATTGGGAAATGGGAAGGAAATAGCCCCTAGCACCCTACCTCCGTTGTCTTACCCGTGTTAAAAATTCACGCCTGAACGACTATGGTTTCTTGGGCCCATGGCAGCCGCGTTTGAAGGGCGGATTAGCTCTGCTCAACTCCGATGCCCCCTCAGGTCTTAAAGAGAGACAAGGCGTGAACTGAGACAGGGTAATAACAAGGTGACCTCTAACTGAAACAACCACGCTGGGGGCTATGAACTACCTAAAAACTAAACGTATGTGCGGCACGCCACCAAAGGAAAAGAACTAAAAAGAAACCACTGTCCACTTCCCCACACGGCACCGCCGAGTTCCGGGGAGGACAGTGAAAGCGGAAACCTCCGCAAATGCACCAATTCACAGAGAAGTAAACATTAAGCGGCATAGGCCGCAACATGAGGCAGAAGCCGCTACTCACGAAACCGGGCGAGAACCCCAGATGACAGAAACAGGTTCACAAGGACTAGAAGGATTCCCAGGACCGGCTTCGGCCCTCCAAAGTACCAGATGGTTAGGGAACAAGATTCCCCAAACACGGCTGACAGGAACAGAGTTCTGCAAGGCAGGTACAGCATACAAGAAGCTATCACCGGCGGGGCTGCAGTGTGCTGGCTCACATAAAAAGGCCCTGCTGGCCAATAACAGGAGGGCCAGCAGGACCAGCCCCAAGACCCTAATTACTAGTTGCCGTGCAGCTGCCCTGCTGCACGAGCAACCTCATTAACTATTCTTAGCAACGGGGAACGCGGTCCACCTGTGGCGTCCCTGTTGCTATGCACCCTGCGGCCCTGCATGCACGGCGTCCTGCGTTGCCAGTGACCCGGCGGCTATCATGCGCATGGCGTCCTGGCGTTGCTAGGCACCGTACGGGGGACAGGGAAGGAGAGAGGCGCTGCGGCCGTGACCGCTGCTCTGTCAGGGCACGGCCGAAAACCGCCGCGCCTAACAGTACCCCCCTCTTGAGGAGGGGTTAAAGAACCCCTAGAGCCAGGTTTCTGTGGAAACTCCCGAAAGAATATCCTCTTAAGCTTAGGAGCATGTAAATCCTTATCCAACACCCAAGATCTTTCTTCAGGGCCATAACCTTTCCAGTGGACCAAAAAATAGAGCCGACCCCGAGAAAGCTTAGAATCTAAAACCTTCTCCACCAAGAACTCTTGTTGCCCCTGAACATCCACCTGAGATCTACCCTGGGAAGTCCTCCGAGGAAATCTCCTGGAAGAAAAATACTGTTTCAAAATAGAACAGTGAAAATGATTGCCAATTTTGAGAGATCTCGGCAAGCGTAGCCGAAAAGCAACTGGGTTGACCTTCTTAATGATAAGGAATGGTCCAATAAATTTGGGTTCCAATCTAGCCGAGGGTTGTCGGAGCTTGATGTTGCGAGTTGACAACCATACCTTATCTCCCACCTTAAAAGTGCAAGGACGTCGGAGCCTATCAGAAAATTTCTTTTCTCGGAAGGCAGCTTTTCTCAAGGCAAGGTGCACCTTTCTCCAAATTGTTCTGAGATGGGAGGTTAAGGTCAACGAGGAGACTGGAGAATGAGGAAAAAAAGAGTTGGCTCTAGGATGAAAGCCAAAGACCGAAAAGAATGGAGACTCCTTGGTGGAAGAATGACAAGAGTTATTATAAGCAAATTCGGCTAAAGGAAGAAATTCAGACCAATCATTCTGGAGTTTGGCCGAATACAACCGTAAATACTGTTTTAATGACTGGTTGACTCGTTCGGTTTGTCCGTTAGATTGTGGATGGTACCCAGATGTTAAAGAGAGTTTCATATTTAATGAGGCACAAAAACGTTTCCAGAAACGAGCAATGAATTGCGGACCCCGATCAGAGACAATATCCCTGGGCAACCCATGGAGCCTGAACACATGACGGAGAAACAAGACTGTCAACCCTTGAGCAGAGGGTAATCGGGGAAGAGCAATGAAATGAGCCATCTTACTAAAATGATCTACTACCACCCAAATGACTCGAAATCCGGCTGAAAGAGGAAGGTCCACCACGAATCCATGAATATATGTGACCATGGCCTGAGAGGAACGGCTAAAGTTACGAGTTGCCCGATCGGCAATGAACGAGGAACCTTATGCCGTGCACAAACCTGACAGGAATGGACAAATTCCCTTACATCTTTAGAAAGACTAGGTCACCACACCGAGCAAGAGACTAACTCCAAGGTCTTAGTGATACCTGGATGACCAGAGATTTTGTTGTCATGAAACTCAGCTAAAACAGTGCCTCTCAGAAATTCAGGGACAAAGAGACGATCAGCAGGAGTAAGTTTAGGAGCCTGCTGTTGAAGCTGGACTGAGTAAATAAATCCTGTGTGATGCCTGCCCGGATGACAGATGATGAACTATGGGGGTAGTAGCAGGATGGTTATTGTGAACCGGAAGAAAACAACGTGACAGGGCATCAGCTTTAGTATTTTTGGAACCGGGCCTGAAGGTGATAATAAACCTGAAACGAGTAAAAAACAATGCCCAACGTGCCTGCCGAGCATTAAGCTGTTTAGCTGACTCAATATACTGCAGGTTCTTATGGTCAGTAAACACTGTAATGGTATGCCTAGCTCCCTCCAGCCAATGCCTCCACTCCTCGAAAGCCCATTTAACTGCCAGCAATTCTCGATTACCAACGTCATAGTTGGATTCTGCGGAGGAGAATTTCCTGGACATGAAGGCACAAGGGTGTAATTCCTGAGACTCCGGATCTTCCTGAGAAAGGATAGCCCCCACTCCAACCTCTGAGGCATCTACCTCGACTATAAAGGGGAGCTCCGGGTTAGGGTGCCTGAGAACAGGAGCCGAGACAAGGCCTGCTTTAAGGCCCGAAAGGCAGACTCGGCTGCAGGTGACCAATTGAAAGGGTCCGCTCCTTTTTTAGTCAATGCTACAATAGGAGCGACCCAATCAGAAAAGGTATGAATGAACCGTATATAGTAGTTTGCAAACCCTAAAAAGCGCTGAATTGCTTTTAAATTTGTGGGTTGCGCCCAATTAAGGATGGCCTGGAGTTTTTTCGGTTCCATGAAAAATGCCTGGGGAGAAATAATATACCCCAAGAAGGACACTTCCGTGATGTGAAAATCACATTTCTCTAGTTTTGCGTATAAATGATTCTCCAGTAGTTTTTGAAGAACCAGACGCACATGGGTAATATGTTGTTCCATAGACTCAGAATAAATCAAAATGTCGTCTAAATAAACGACAACAAACTTTCCAAGAAAGTCACGAAGAACATCATTAATGAGGTCTTGAAATACTACAGGAGCATTTGACAGCCCAAAGGGCATCACCAGGTATTCATAATGACCCGACTGTGTGCTGAAAGCCGTCTTCCACTCATCCCCAGATCTTATTCGGATGAGATTGTAAGCTCCTCTAAGATCGATTTTTGAGAAGATAACGGCAGAGCGTAACTGATCAAAAAGTACTGAAATCAAAGGCAAAGGGTAGATGTTTTTAACAGAAATTTTATTCAGAGCCCGAAAATCAATACATGGTCTGAGCGACCCATTTTTTTTCTCAACAAAAAAGAATCCTGCACTCAAAGGAGATTTCGAGGGCCTAATGAAGCCTTTTTTCAGGCTTTCCTGGATATAATTATCCATAGCCGTGGTTTCTGGCTCGGAGAGGGCATATAATCTCCCCTTAGGTAAAGTGGCCCCGGGAACTAAATCTATAGCGGAGTCATAGGACCGATGGGGAGGCAGAACGTCCGCATTACCCTTGGAGAAAACATCAGCAAAATCCTGATATTCCAAAGGAATAAGTTCTGGGGTAACTGCCGCAACCCGGACTGGATGGGTAATACACTCCTTAACACAAAAAGGACCCCATTGGGAAATCTCCCCAGACCGCCAATCTATGGTGGGATTATGAAAGGCAAGCCAGGGGTGACCCAAAACTACTGGAACTGCCGGACAATGTGTAAGGTAGAATTCTATTTCTTCTGAATGTAGGGCCCCCACTGTCAGCAATACTGGAGGTGTGCGGTGAGTAATATCCCCATTGGAAAGCGGACCCCCATCCAAGCCGTGCATGATGATACGTCTATCTAAGGGTATCTGTGGAACGCCTAAAGCCTTAGCCCAAGCTAAATCCATAAAATTTCCTGCAGCTCCACTGTCGACGAAGGCCGACACCAACGAACTGAGGCTGCCAAAGGAAATCTTTACCGAAACTAATAGAGAATTATTTGAGGAGATTAACTGCAGACCCAAGTGAACCCCCTCACAATTCACTTGGTCAGAGCATTTCCCGGCTTGTTCGGGCAGTTACGTGCGATATGTCCCTTACCACCACAATACAAACAAAGACCAGAACTTAACCTTCTGGTTCTTTCCTCTGGGGACAGCCGGGAGAGACCCATTTGCCTGGGCTCCTCGACGTCCTCAGGAAAAGTATATACACATGGATTTGGCCTAAAAGTTGTTCCTCCTTCAGCCCTCCGCTCTCGGAGACGACGATCAATTTTAATAGCGAGCTCCATGAGTTTGTCTAGAGTCTCAGGAGCGGGGTACTGAAGGAGACTGTCTTTAATAACTTCCGACAAACCGAGGTGAAACTGACTGCGCAGGGCCGGGTCATTCCAGCCACAGTCGTTCGACCAACGGCAAAATTCGGTACAATACACCTCTGCTGGATTTTTTCCTTGCTTAAGGGCACGCAGGTGACTCTCAGCTGATGCTTCTCTATCTGGGTTGTCATATAAGAGGCCTAAGGATTTAAAAAAGGCGTCTACAGATAACAAAGCAGCATCATCCGCTCTTTGCCCAAACGCCCAGGTCTGTGGATCACCCTGAAGTAGAGACATCACAATCCCGACCCGCTGAGACTCAGTACCAGAGGAACGGGGCCTTAAACGAAAATAAAGCTTACAAGCTTCCTTAAAATTAAAAAAATCCTTTCGGTTACCTGAAAAATGGTCAGGTAAATGCATCTTTGGTTCTGGAACCATACTCGGGGAGGCTCGCAAAAGATCTTCCTGCGATCTCACCCGAAGAGTAAGGTCCTGAACCAACTGAGTTAATTCCTGTATTTGGTTAACCAAAAGCTGACTGGGGTTTGGCCCTAAACCTGCCGGATTCATGAGGTCGAATTTCTAGGCCCACCAATACAACGGAAAAAATTAAACCCCCTTTTTTTTTTTTTTTTTGTGGGCCGGTGATAATGTTACGATCCTGATGCTCAGGACAGGGGAGATCTTATGTAGTGAGTCCTGAGCACCAAGACGGAATGCTGGGATTGGGAAATGGGAAGGAAATAGCCCCTAGCACCCTACCTCCGCTGTCTTACCCGTGTTATCAATTCACGCCTGAACGACTATGGTTTCTTGGGCCCATGGCAGCCGCGTTTGAAGGGCGGATTAGGTCTGCCCAACTCCGATGCCCCCTCAGGTCTTAAAGAGAGACAAGGCGTGAACTGAGACAGGGTAATAACAAGGGGACCTCTAACTGAAACAACCACGCTAGGGGCTATAAACTACCTAAAAACTAAACGTATGTGCGGCACGCCGCCAAAGGAAAAGAACTACAAAGAAACCACTGTCCACTTCCCCACACGGCACCGCCGAGTTCCGGGGAGGACAGTGAAAGCGGAAACCTCCGCAAATGCACCAATTCACAGAGAAGTAAACACTAAGCGGCATAGGCCGCAACACGAGGCAGAAGCCGCTACTCACGAAACCGGGCGAGAACCCCAGATGACAGAAACAGGTTCACAAGGACTAGAAGGATTCCCAGGACCGGCTTCGGCCCTCCAAAGTACCAGATGGCAGGGAACAAGATTCCCCAAACACGGAGTTCTGCAAGGCAGGTACAGCATACAAGAAGCTATCACCGGCGGGGCGGCAGTGTGATGGCTCACATAAAAAGGCCCTCTGGCCAATAACAGGAGGGCCAGAAGGACCAGCCCCCAGACCCTAATTACTAGTTGCCATGCAGCTGCCCTGCTGCACGAGCAACCTAACTAACTATTCTTAGCAACGGGGAACGCGGTCCACCTGTGGCGTCCCTGTTGCTATGCACCCGGCGGCCCTGCATGCACGGCGTCCTGCGTTACCAGGGACCCGGCGGCTATCGTGCGCACGGCGTCCTGGCATTGCTAGGTGCCGTGCGGGGGGCAGGGAAGGAGAGAGGCGCGGCGGCCGTGACCGCTGCTCAGTCAGGGCACGGCCGAAGACTGCCGCACCTAACAGTCCCCTCCTGAATATCTTCCCGTATATCAGGTTTTAAAAACGTCTTTACATAAAGACACACCCCTCCATCCTTTTTATTTAGTCTGTCTCTCCTAAACAGCGTATAGCCCTCTAGATTGACTGTCCAATCATGAGATTCATCCAACCAAGTTTCAGTAATGCCTATAATATCATACCAAGTATTTCTAGTTCTCCCTTTTTACCAGTAAGGCTTCTAGTGTTCACATACATATAACTAAGATAAGTATGTCCCCTTGCGTTAGGGACATCTTTCACTGCATGTAGCAATGATGACCTGAATTCATCATTGGTTAGTGTTTTTGGTAAAATCTCTTTTAGTACCCATGTTAGTAACCTTACCGGCTGCTCTTACCGTCCCACCAACTTCTCCCCCATTTAGTTTACTACCGCCATCCCCACTATTCTCACTGCATGACCTGTAGTTTCTTGCTAAACCCTCCCCCCAGGCTCCTAGTTTAAAATCTCCTCTACCTTCTAACCATCCTTCCCCCCAGCACCGCTGCCCCCTCCTCATTCGGGTGCAATCCATCACGACAAAAAAGATGGCAACTGACTGAGAAGTCCGCCCAGTGTTCTAGGAACACAAACCCTTCTTTCCTGCACCAATCTCTAAGCCATACTGTAGATGTTTCTGTATGGCATCCCTCAGTTCTCGCGACTCTTTGCAGAAGGTGCCTACAAATCTTAATTTGGTCTCTTCCTTTTTTTTGGCTGTTTTGTTGGAGAAGATAAGTGTGTATCTATCAATCTGTGTAACTGTTTTTTGATCCCATTTGAGTGACATTTTACAGTACCCATGGCTCATGAGATGAGTGGTCAGTTCCTCACACTGAGAGTTGAATGTTTTGTCCTATGTGCAGTTCCTTATGAGGTGGAGGAATTCCCCTTTAGGTATGTTCTCCAGGGTTGGTGTGAAGTGAGAGCTGGTGTGTAACAATATGCTGTTGGTAGCTGTCTCCTTCCAGAACTGTTCCATTGCCAACATAACATTAGTAGCTTTTTATATCCAAAGAACCAGAAAGGAGTTCAGATATGAACTCTTTCAAGAGTTTCTTGCTACCATCCCATATGACAATAATGTCATTGATGTAGCATAACCACACCAGTAAATGCATTATGTATTTTTCATTTGATACCTTGAATACTTGTTTCGCCTCCCACCAGCCCAAGAAGAGGTTGGCATAAGTGGAGGCAAAAGCTGCCCCCATCGCTGTCCCTATTACTTGGAGAAAAAATTGGTCACAGAAGATAAAATAGTTTTTCATCAGGGTACCCCTTGATGAAGTCTCTATGACGAAACGCGTTGGGCATCCAATTGACCTCTGACTCAGATAAGCACTTTAATACTTTTTTGCACTTTATTGCTTTTATAATTGTGTATTTGCTTTTTATCCCATTTTTAGATAAAGTTCTGTTATAAGATTTTAAATAAATGTTTATATTTTACATATTTTTCTAAATATCCTGTAATTATTTATAGACACCATTGGTCGCTGCCCCCATCCCTTCCTTTTATAAACACAAATCATTTCGTGGGCTCACCATCCCGATTGTATTTGGGGGCCTAGCTGACGCCCACAAACAGGGAGTGTCTAATATAATTTAACTATATTGTGGTTTTTAAGAAGGGACAGTATTTCCATCTGTGGCGCAGTATTTTTCTCTGTTTTCACGATATATATATATATATATATATATATATATAGACAAAGCGAATTGAATCGCACACACCTTCTTAATCATTTGCTGGGTGCACGGTGAGACAATCAGTACAGAACAATCCGTGGTTTTTTTTCCACATGAACCAGCACACCAAAAAGTAGCAGGAATATTAATTCATTTAATCCATATTAATCCATATTAATTCTCCAAAAGTGCAATGTGCAATGTGCAAGCATAGGCATGGATAATAAAAGTAATACTTAGCAGTTCAATGCATCAAAGTGAGTGGCAGCTCCTTTTATATATATATATATATATATATATATATATATATGTGTGTGTGTGTGTGTGTGTGTGTGTGTGTGTGTTTGTGTGTATATATATATACAGTGCTCAAAAAAATAAAGGGAACACTAAAATAACACATCCTAGATCTGAATGAATGAAATATTCTTATTAAATTCTTTGTTCTTTACATAGTTAAATGTGCTGACAACAAAATCACACAAAAATTATCAATGGAAATCAAATTTATTAACCCATGGCGGTCTGGATTTGGAGTCACACTCAAAATTAAAGTGGAAAAACACACTACAGGCTGATCCAACTTTGATGTAATGTACTTAAAACAAGTCAAAATGAGGCTCAGTAGTGTGTATGGCCTCCACGTGCCTGTATGACCTCCCTACAATGCCTGGGCATGCTCCTGATGAGGTGGCGGATGGTCTCCTGAGGGATCTCCTCCCAGACCTGGACTAAAGCATCCGCCAACTCCTGGACAGTCTGTGGTGCAACGTGGCGTTGGTGGATGGAGCGAGACATGATGTCCCAGATGTGCTCAATTGGATTCAGGTCTGGGGAACGGGTGGGCCAGTCCATAGCATCAATGCCTTCGTCTTGCAGGAACTGCTGACACACTCCAGCCACATGAGGTCTAGCATTGTCTTGCATTAGGAGGAACCCAGGGCCAACCGCACCAGCATATGGTCTCACAAGGAGTCTGAGGATCTCATCTCGGTACCTAATGGCAGTCAGGCTACCTCTGGCAGGCACATGGAGGGCTGTGCGGCCCCCCAAAGAAATGCCACCCCACACCATTACTGACCCACTGCCAAACCGGTCATGCTGGAGGATGTTGCAGGCAGCAGAATGTTCTCCTTGGCGTCTCAAGATTCTATCATGTCTGTCACATGTGCTCAGTGAGAACCTGCTTTCATCTGTGAAGAGCACAGGGCGCCAGTGGAGAATTTGCCAATCTTGCTGTACTCTGGCAAATGCCAAACGTACTGCACGGTGTTGGGCTGTAAGCACAACCCCCACCTGTGGACGTCGGCCCTCATACCACCCTCATGGAGTCTGTTTCTGATTATTTGAGTAGACACATGCACATTTGTGGCTTGCTGGAGGTCATTTTGCAAGGCTCTGGCATTGCTCCTCCTGTTCCTCCTTGCACAAAGGCGGAGGCAGCGGTCCTGCTGGTGGGTTGTTACCCTCCTACGGCCTCCTCCACGTCTCCTGATGTACTGGCCTGTCCCTGCTAGCGCCTCCATGCTCTGGACACTACGCTGACAGACACAGCAAACCTTCTTGCCACAGCTCGCATTGATGTGCCATCCTGGATGAGCTGCACTACCTGAGCCACTTGTGTGGGTTGTAGACTCCGTCTCATGCTACCACTAGAGTGAAAGCACCGCCAGCTTTCAAAAGTGACCAAAACATCATCCAGAAAGCATAGGAGCTGAGAAGTGGTCTGTGGTCACCACCTGCAGAACAACTCCTTTATTGGGGGTGTCTTGCTAATTGCCTATAATTTCCACCTGTTGTCTATTCCATTTGCACAACAGCATGTGAAATTGATTGTCAATCAGTGTTGCTTCCTAAATGGACAGTTTGATTTCACAGAAGTGTGATTGACTTGGAGTTACATTGTGTTGTTTAAGTGTTCCCTTTATTTTTTAGAGCAGTGTGTATATATATATATATATATATATATATATATATATATATATATATTATAAGGGCATGGTCTTACCCTTATATTAAGGCTGAATGAGGAATTCTTGAGATGGGGCATGGTGTTTTGGGGCTACACCTCAAAAGTGTTTAGACATACCGAGCTGAAATTTGGCATGGACGAGTAGAACTGTCGCCAAATCTGGGCAAAAAAATAAAAAAATAGTAATTGGGAGCAATTGTACAGCAGCACATGGAGGAGGATGAGAAAATAAGATTTTAAACCTAGCGGTAAATCTTTTTCTCCTAGTCCGTAGAGGATGCTGGGGACTCCGTAATGACCATGGGGTATAGATGGGCTCCGCAGGAGACATGGGCACTCAAAGACTTTAGATGGGTGTGAACTGACTCCTGCCTCTATGCCCTCTTCCAGACCTCAGTTATAGAACTGTGCCCAGAGGAGACGGACAGTACGAGGAAAGGATTTTTTTAATCTAAGGGCGAGATACATACCAGCCCAGTGGCGGATCCAGGGAGGAACTCGGGCCTGTGCCCCCCCTGTCATTTGTGGCCTCCGTCCCCCATCTCCCTCCCCCCCCGGTTCCTGCGCCGCACAGGGAGATGACATGCGCCCGCTGAGATTGTGTTACCAGCGGGCGCCCATCTCCCTGCACAGCGGCAGCAGGAGCTCAGTACTGAGCTCCAGCTTCCGGCGCTGTCACTGTGCGGTGTGCGCTATGGGAGAGACGTCAGTCATGACGTCTCTCTCATAGTGCTGAGGAACTGACGCCAAGAGGAGGACTGCAGCGGTCTGGAATCGGGAACGGGGCTCGGTAAGTATGATGGTTTTTTTCTTCCTTAATGCAGCGGGGGCATCTACTGGGGGCAAACTACGGGGGGACATTACTACTTGGGGGCATCAACAAGGGGCATTACTACTGGGGGGGGGCATTACTACTGGGGTCATTATTACTGGGGTCATCTATTGGGGGCATTATTACTGGGGGCAGCTACTGGGGGACATTTTTATTGGGGGCCATCTACTGGGGGCATTTCTACTGGGGGGTCATCTATTGGGGGCAAACTCCTAGGGGGCATTACTACCGGGGGCAAACTATTGGATAACATTACTGGGGGGCATCTACTGGGGGACATTATTACTGGGGGGCATCTACTGGGGGCAAACTACTGGGGGACATTATTACTGGTGGTCAACTACAAAGGGGCTAACTACTGGGGGCATACTACAGGTGGGCATTACTACTGGTGGCGTAACTACAGGGGCATTACTACTGGCGGCTTAACTACAGGGGCATTACTATTCGGGGGCTAAACTACAGGGGGGCCAAACTACTGGGGGCATAACTACAGGGGCCAAACTACTGGAGGATAACTACAGGGGCCAAACTACTGGGGGCATTACTACTGGGGGCTAAACTACAAGGGGGGCATAACTACAGGGGCTAAACTACAATGGGGCAAACTACAGGGGGGCATTACTACTGGTGGCTAAACCACAAGTAGGCAAACTACTGGGGGCATTACCACTTGGAGGCTAAACTAAAGGGGGGCGGGGGTAAACTACTGGGGTCATAACTGCAGGGGCATTACGACTGGGGGCATAACTACTAGGGCGCTAAATGACTGGGGGCATTACTACAGGCAACATTACTACTGGGGGCAATACGAGCATTGCATAAGGGGGCACCACGACTACCAGTACAGTGGACATTGCATAATGAGCGCTACAACTGTGGGCATTGTATAAGAAGCGCCACCTCACATGCACCGAAGCCGCACGCAAATGTCAGAACAAGAAAAGTAAACCAGATGCGCTGTCACAGCTGCCAGAAGTAGTAGTAGTAGTCCCTAGAAAATGTTTTAAAAAGAGAGTAAGAACTGGCGCTATATGTTTCTCCAATATAATAAATGACTGTGGATTGATTTCAATAAAATAACATATAATTTATTACCTAAACATCACATGCTAAAAAATCAGAAGCATAAAATTCAAATGTAAACATGAAGTTAAGGGCATAAATGGAGCTGAGAATGAATTGGTAATGGCTGCTTTTAAGTGTCCACAGAGGATCCCGGACTGAAAGCAGTATGCAAAGTTCCCTGGGGAAAATAGATAGAATACAGCTGGTGTTACCCCGTGACGACGGAGACTTCCAGAGGTTTGAGAATTGCCAGCAAGCAGGCTGTGCCGTTTATGCAGAAACTGGGTCTCTCCAATCTGTGTTTGATTATTTGTTTATGTATTCTGTAATTGGGCACTGCGGAACCCTTGTGGCGCCATATAAATAAAGGATAATAATAATAATAGATGAAGTCCCTCAGAGTTCCAATGGCAGATTTTGAAAGTCCATATCTGGATCCGTTTTGAGAATGGGACACTTGTAGTGGTAGCAGCTTTAACACTTAACGCGTTTCCCTAGGCTCGGTCACCTAGCTTCATCAGAAGTACAGCTCAATCTGAATTTTGGGATCTATTTAAACCCCATTTGATGACCTGATGCCCAGCAGGTGTGATGCAAAACTATTCAATCATCCACAGTAATAATAAAAACAAAGAATCTCTATAATCTATGCACTTATGATATATATAGAGATCAGTGGGAGGCAAACCCATATTGAAAAAATAACTTAATATGTAAATAGCAAACACAATGGAACATGAATCTAGAATCAAGGAGGTCAGCGGTCAGTGTAGTCACATGACTGACTCGCCCCCTGAGCATTGGAAACATCATCCCCAATCAGATCTATTAGTTCGTTACACTCCCCCCCCCCCCACCCCCCCACCCCCCGGTTTCCGGGAGTAAAGTGCCCCCGCAATCCAGATTACTTACAGAAATATCCTTAATCTGGTGTGGGGAGAGGGGTTAGCCTGCGGGACTCCGTGGAGCATTGCGCGCTCCTTCCGGGTCACGTGACAGGCGGCATCCAATAGAATTAACTTGCAGGGGCGCCCTGGTTGCTAAGCGACCTGAACGCGCACCAGCGTGGTGCGCGATGATGTCATCCCGCTGTCACGTGACCGGGAACCCGGAGGGCTACAGTTGTACTACAATAAACATATATTCCCACTAATGGGCAAAACAGAACATGTTAAAAGTAGACTTATATAGTTTAATATGATACAACCATTATACAGACAGTCACTAGGAGCCATTGGATATTGAATTTACCGATTCGATATATGTTATTAGACGGCCACCATGGCCGGGACTGATCTTAGTATAGAATCTTAATAGGATCACAGAGAAAATTACAAAATAAATTATAGCATCCATACCACTTAAAGAAGAAACAGCTAGATATTTATTGTTTAACCCCTATAGGTAACTTTTAAGTGTAGATATCCTTCTCCTATGATAGGTACTCAGGATCGCTAGAAAAGACACATACATTTAAAAATGATGAAATTATAACATTCGTTATGGATACAAGTCGACTTGTCGCAGCAATAGATATTTAGTGATACTCAGTAGATAAATGAACCGACACATAACCAATCTTGGAAAGGAATTATGAAAACATCTAAGTACAGGGAGTATTTACTAAGCATATTGAACCATAGGAACCCATATTGCACCGACCCTATCGAAACCAGTGGGTGGCTGCACAGCCGTGGAGTGACTCCTGGTGACAGGAGTTCCCAAGACATTCGGATAGACTCCGAATGACCGTTCACCCTAGACGTGCTGACAGAGATAACCACTGTCCCGTCCCGGGTTGCGTGGAAGCCTCCAGGGCCGTGCAGACCACACACAGGTGACACAGACTTGTCACCTGTACCTACTGGGTGCGAGGGTGGTCAATGACAGGGGATTATTGTTGAGAAACTATCAAGCAAATATTTCCATGAGAATTCTCAGGATTTTAGACCACTACATTCAGTTCCATTGTCTCATTTAGACCGGAAGGGTGTACTGAGTTGAACTGGAGCATCCAGTAACTTTCTCTCTTACATATTAACGAGAATCTATCCCCACCTCTCACACGCAAATGTACTTGCCCCTTCCATGGTGCCCCCCCTATCATTTTTTTCTGGATCCGCCCCTGTACCAGCCCACACCATACACACCGTACAACATGGTATATACTAAACCAGTTAACAGTATGAACAAAACAGCATCACCCAGAGACTGATCTCAACTGTAACATAACCCTTATGTAAGCAACAACTATATACAAGCCTTGCAAAAATTGTTCGCACTGGGACGGGCGCCCAGCATCCTCCACGGACTAGGAGAAAAATATTTACCAATAGGTTTAAAATCTTATTTTCTCTAACGCCCTAGAGGATGCTGGGGACTCCGTAAGGACCATGGGGATAGACGGGCTCCGCAGGAGACATGGGCACTTTAAGGAAGACTTTGACTCTAGGTGTGCACTGGCAGTGGCGCACCCAGGGGGGGGGTTTCAGAGTACCCAGAAACCCCCCTCCACTAAAAAAAAAAAAAAACAAACAAACATTTTTTTTGTTTTTTTTTTAGCTGCATGAGTATTATTAATGACTGTCTAGCGTCCTCTGCAGCCTGCTGTCTTCCTGGTGGCACTTGCAAGTGCAATAAAAGTTTACTTTATTTTAATTATAGTACATATATATCCATGTGCCTACATATATACACATGTATATACATACATACATATAAACACACACACACATATGATATATATATATATACATGTGTATATATATGTGTACTGTATGTGTGTGTATATATATATATATATATGTATGCATGTTTAATATGCTATGTATATGTGTATATGGGTTCACTACGATCCCCCGGCGGCCGGCCTCCCGGCGACCAGCATACCGGCGCCGGGAGGCCGGCTGCCGGCTTACCAACAGTGTGGCGAGCGCAAATGAGCCCCTTGCGGGCTCGCTGCGCTCGCCACGATACGCGCGACACACTATTCTATTCTCCCTCCAGGGGGGTCGTGGACCCCCACGAGGTAGAATAAGTGTCAATATGCCGGCGGTCAGGCTCCCGGCGCCGGTATGCTGGTCGCCGGGAGCCCGACCGCCGGCATACTGAAGACCACCCGTGTATATGTATGTGTGTGTGTATGTATGTGTATATATATATATATATATATATATATGTGTGTGTAGATATATGTGTATATATATATATATATATATATATATGTAGATAGATAGATATATATATATATATATATATATATATACACACACAGACACACTAGTTTTACGGACCCAGCATATACTGGGTCACCTCAGTCCCCACCCCCGTGATTGGCTCCGCCCAGTTCTGGAAACCCCCCCATGCAAATCCTGCGTTTGCCACTGACTGGCTCCTCCCTCTATGCTCCTCCTCCAGACTTCAGTTTGATACTGTGCCCAGAGGAGATGGGTGCACTGCAGGGAGCTCTCCTTAGTTTCCTGTAAAGAAAGTATTTTGATAGGTTTTTTATTTTCAGGGAGCCTGCTGGCAACAGACTCCCTGCATCGAGGGACTGAGGGGAGAGAAGCAGCCCTACTCTCTGAGTTGCAAGGTCCTGCTTCTTAGGCTACTGGACACCATTAGCTCCAGAGGGATTGGTACGTAGGATCTTACCCTCGCCGTCCGTCCCAGAGCCGCGCCGCTGTCCCCCTCGCAGAGCCAGAAGATAGAAGCTGGGTGAGTATGAGAAGAAAAGAAGACTTCAGAGGCGGCAGAAGACTTCATGATCTTCACTGAGGTAACGCGCAGCACAGCAGCTGTGCGCCGTTGCTCCCATACACCTCACATACTCCGGTCACTGTAAGGGTGCAGGGCGCAGCGGGGGCGTCCTGTGCAGCAATATAAACCTCTTTTTGGCAAAAAAAAATAACATATATACAGCTGGGCACTGTATATATGTATGAGCCCCCGCCAATTTTACATTTTAAGCGGGACAGAAGCCCGCCGCTGAGGGGGCAGGGCTTCTCCCTCAGCACTCACCAGCGCCATTTTTTCTCCACAGCACCGCTGAGAGGAAGCTCACTGGACACTGGACTTGAAAAGAGAGGGGGGGCACATAATTCGGCGCAAATTACATACAGCAGCGCTACTGGACAAACATTAAGTTACTGTGTTATTCCTGGGTTATATAGCGCTGGGGTGTGTGCTGGCATACTCTCTCTCTCTATCTCTCCAAAGCGCCTTGTGGGGAACTGTCTTCAGAAAGAGCATTCCCTGTGTGTTTGTGGTGTGTCGGTACGCGTGTGTCGACATGTCTGAGGAAGAAGGCTATGTTGGAGAGGAGCGGGAGCAAATGCATGTGGTGTCTCCACCGGCAGCGCCGATACCTGAATGGATGGATATGTGGAAGGTTTTAAATGCTAGTGTAAACTCATTTCACAAAAGATTAGACAAGGCTGAGGCTTTGGGACAGTCAGGGTCTCAACCCATGCCTGATCCTATGTCGCAGGGACCGTCAGGGTCTCTTAAGCGCCCACTATCCCAGATTGTTGACACAGATACCGACACGGACTCTGACACCAGTGTCGATTAGGATGATGCAAAGTTACTGCCAAAATTTGCAAAATCCATTCGATATATGATTATGGCAATAAAAGATGTTTTGCACATCACAGAGGAACTCCCTGTCCCTGATAGGAGGGTACATATGTACAAGGGAAAGAAGCCTGAGGTAACCTTTCCCCCCTCACACGAGCTGAACGAGTTATGTGAAAAAGCTTGGGAATCTCCAGATAAAAGACTGCAGATTTCCAAAAGGATTCTTATGGCGTATCCTTTCCCATCAACGGATAGGTTACGATGGGAATCCTCCCCTAGGGTGGACAAAGCATTAACACGCTTATCCAAGAAGGTAGCCCTCCCGTCCCAGTATACGGCTACCCTCAAAGATTCTGCTGACCGCAAACAGGAGATTACCCTGAAGTCCATTTATACACATTCAGGTACCTCACTCAGACCGGCAATTGCCTCGGCCTTGGGTGTGTAGTGCTGTATCGGCATAGACGGATACATTATCTGAGGGGATGGATACCCTAGATAGGGATACTATTTTATTGACCCTGGGGCATATAAGAGATGCTGTCCTATATATGAGAGATGCTCAAATAGACATTAGTCTACTGGGTTCTAGAATAAACGCTATGTCCATTTCTGCCATAAGAGTCCTATGGACACGGCAATGGACAGGTGATGCCGACTCAAAAAGGCATATGGAGGTTTTACCTTACGGGGGTGAGGAATTGTTTGGGGAAGGTCTCTCGGACCTAGTCTCCACAGCTACAGCTGGAAAATCAAATTTTTTACCTTATGTTCCCTCACAGCATAAGAAAGCTCTGCATTATCAAATGCAGTCCTTTCGGTCACAACGAAACAAGAAAGTGCGAGGTGCGTCCTTTCTTGCCAGAGGTAGGGGCAGAGGAAAAAAGCTGCACAACACAGCTAGTTCCCAGGAACAGAAGTCCTCCCCAGCCTCTACAAAATCTACTGCATGACGCTGGGGCTCCACTGGCGGAGTCCGGCCCAGTGGGGGCACGTCTTCGGAGTTTCAGCCACATCTGGGTTCACTTCCAGGGGGATCCCTGGGCAATAGAAATTGTTTCTCAGGGTTACAAGCTGGAATTCGAAGAAGTGCCTCCTTGCCGATATTTCAAATCGGCTCTACCAACTTCTCCCCAGGAAAGGGAGATAGTGTTATATGCAATACAAAAAATGTATCTTTAACAGCTGGTGGTCAAGGTTCCCCTCCTCCAACAAGGAAAGGGATATTACTCGACCATGTTTGTAGTCCCGAAACCGGACGGTTCGGTCAAACCCATATTAAATTTGAAATCCATGAACCTATACTTGAAAAGGTTCAAATTCAAGATGAAATCATTAAAAGCGGTCATTGCAAGCCTGGAAGGGGGGGATTTTATGGTGTCCCTGGACATAAAGGATGCATACCTTCATGTCCGCATTTATCCACCTCATCAGGCGTACCTCAGATTTTCTGTACAGGACTGTCATTACCAATTTCAGACGTTGTTGTTTGGTCTCTCCATGGCCCCGAGAATTTTCACCAAGGTAATGGCGGAAATGATGGTGCTCCTGCGCAAGCAAGGTGTCACAATTATCCCGTACTTGGACGATTTCCTCATAAAAGCGAGATCAAGAGAGCAGTTGCTGAACAGCGTGTCACTTTTACTGAAGGTGTTGCAGCAACACGGCTGGATTCTCAATATCCCAAAATCGCAGTTGGTTCCTACGACTCGTCTGTCTTTCTTGGGCATGATTCTGGACACGGACCAGAAGAGGATGTATCTCCCGATAGAAAAAGCCCAGGAACTCATGACTCTTGTCAGGAACCTATTGAAACCAAAACAGGTATCAGTGCATCACTGCACTCGAAAGATGGTGGCATCATACGAGGCCATTCCCTTCGGCAGGTTCCATGCGAGGACTTTCCAATGGGACCTACTGGACGAATGTTCCGGGTCACATTTACAAATTCATCGGTTGATCCCCCTATCCCCCAGGGCCAGGGTATCACTCCTATGGTGGCTGCAGAGTGCTCACCTTCTCGAGGGCCGCAGGTTCGGCATTCAGGGCTGGATCCTGGTGACCACGGACGCAAGCCTCCGAGGTTGGAGAGCATTCACACAGAGAAGAAATTTCCAAGGTCTTTGGTTAAGTCAAGAGACTTGTCTTCACATCAACATCCTGGAACTAAGGGCCATATACAACGCCCTACGTCAAGCGGAGAACTTACTTCGCAACCAACCGGTTCTGATCCAGTCAGACAACGTCACAGCAGTGGCTCATGTAAACCGCCAAGGCGGCACAAGGAGCAGAGTGGCGATGGCAGAAGCCACCAGATTTCTTTGCTGGGCGGAGAATCACGTAAGCGCACTGTCAGCAGTGTTCATTCCGGGAGTGGACAACTGGGAAGCAGACTTCCTCAGCAGACACGACCTACACCCGGGAGAGTGGGGACTTCATCAGGAAGTCTTCGCACAGATTACAAGTCGGTGGGGACTGCCACAGATAGACATGATGGCGTCCCGCCTCAACAAAAAGCTACAGAGGTGTTGCGCAAGGTCAAGAGACCCTCAGGCAGTAGCGGTAGATGCCCTATTGACAACGTGGGTGTTCCGGTCGGTCTATGTATTTCCTCCTCTTCCTCTCATACCCAAGGTGTTGAGGATAATAAGACAAGGAGGAGTGAGAACAATCCTCATTGTTCAGATTGGCCGCTGAGGACCTGGTATCCGACTCTGCAGGAAATGCTCACAGAAGATCTGTGGCCTCTTCTTCTAAGACAGGACCTGTTGCAGCAGGGGCCCTGTCTGTTCCAAGACTTACCGCGGCTGAGTTTGACGGCATGGCGGTTGAACGCCGGATCCTAGCAGAGAAAGGCATTCCGGTTGAGGTCATCCATACGCTGATAAAGGCTAGGAAGGATGTAACGTCAAAACATTATCACCGTATATGGCGAAAATATGTTTCTTGGTGTGAGGCCAGGAATGCTCCTACGGAAGAATTCCATCTGGGCCGTTTCCTTCACTTCCTACAAACTGGAGTAAATTTGGGCCTAAAATTAGGCTCTATTAAGGTCCAGATATCGGCCTTATCCATTTTCTTTCAAAAAGAATTGGCTTCTCTTCCAGAAGTCCAGACTTTTGTAAAAGGAGTCCTGCATATTCAGCCTCCTTTCGTGCCTCCGGTGGCACCTTGGGACCTTAACGTGGTGTTAAGTTTTCTAAAATCACACTGGTTTGAACCACTTAAAATGGTGGAGTTGAAATATCTCACGTGGAAGGTGGTCATGTTATTAGCCTTGGCTTCGGCTAGGCGAGTGTCGGAATTGGCGGCTTTGTCACATAAAAGCCCATATTTGGTATTCCATGTGGATAGGGCGGAATTGCGGACCCGTCCTCAATTCCTACCAAAGGTGGTCTCATCTTTTCATATGAACCAACCTATTGTGGTGCCTGTGGCTTCGCGTGACTAGAAGGATTCCGAGTTACTTGATGTGGTCAGGGCTTTGAAAATTTACGTGGCCAGGACGGCTAGAGTCAGGAAAACTGAAGCGCTGTTTGTCCTGTATGCAACCAACAAGATTGGTGCCCCTGCTTCAAAGTAAACTATTGCTCGCTGGATTTTAAAATAACATGATTCAGCAAGCGCATTCTACAGCTGGATTGCCGTTACCGAAATCGGTCAAGGCCCATTCCACGAGGAAAGTGGGCTCTTCTTGGGCGGCTGCCCGAGGGGTCTCGGCACTACAGCTGTGTCGAGTTGCTACTTGCTCGGGTTCAAACACCTTTGCAAAATTCTATAAGTTTGATACCCTGGCTGAGGAGGACATCATGTTTGCTCAATCGGTGCTGCAGAGTCATCCGCACTCTCCCGCCTGTCTGGGAGCTTTGGTATAATCCCCATGGTCCTTACGGAGTCCCCAGCATCCTCTAGGACGTTAGAGAAAATAAGATTTTAAACCTACCGGTAAATCTTTTTCTCATAGTCCGTAGAGGATGCTGGGCGCCTGTCCCAAGTGCGGACTACATCTGTAATACTTGTATATAGTTATTGCTTCAATAAGGGTTATGCTATGGTTGCATCGGTCATGTACTGATGCTATGTTGTTTTTTCATACTGTTAACTGGGTAGTTTATCACAAGTTACACGGTGTGATTGGTGTGGCTGGTATGAATCTTGCCCTTGGATTAACAAAAATCCTTTCCTCGTACTGTCTATCTCCTCTGGGCACAGTTTCTCTAACTGAGGTCTCAAGGAGGGGCATAGAGGGAGGAGCCAGTGCACACCCAGAGTCAAAGTCTTTCTTAAAGTGCCCATGTCTCCTGCGGAGTCCGTCTATCCCCATGGTCCTTACGGAGCCCCCAGCATCCTCTACGGACTATGAGAAAAAGATTTACCGGTAGGTTTAAAATCTTATTTTCTCTTACGTCCTAGAGGATGCTGGGGACTCTGTAAGGACCATGGTGTTTATACCAAAGCTCCAGACCGGGCGGGAGAGTGCGGCCGACTCTGCAGCACCGATAGAGCAAACATGAGGTCCTCATCAGCCAGGGTATCAAACATGTAGAATTTTGCAAAAGTGTTTGAACCCGACCAAGTAGCTGCTCGGCAAAGCTGTAAAGCCGAGACGCCTCGGGCAGCCGCCCAAGAAGAGCCCACCTTCCTAGTGGAATGGGCCTTTACCGAATTTGGTAATGGCAATTCAGCTGTAGAATGAGCCTGCTGAATCGTGTTACAGATCCAGCGAGCAATAGTCTGCTTAAAAGCAGGAAAGCCAACCTTGTTGCTGCATACAGGACAAACAGTGCCTCTGTTTTCCTAACCCGAGCCATCCTGGCTACATAAATTTTTAAGGCCCGGACTACAGCAAGTGACGTGAAATCCTCCACGTCACCCGTAGCCACAGGCACCACAATAGGTGGGTTTCATATGAAACGACGAAACCACTTTAGGCAGAAATTGAGGACGAGTCCTCAACTCTGCTTGATCCACATGGAAAATCAGATAGGGGCTCTTGTGAGACAAAGCCGCCAATTCGGACACCCGCCTCGCAGATGCCAAGGCCAACAACATGACCACTTTCCAAGTGAGAAATTTTAATTCAACTGTTTGAAGAGGTTCAAACCAGTGTAATTTAAGGAACTGTAACACCACATTAAGGTCCCGCGGTGCCACTGGGGGCACAAAAGGAGGCTGGATGTGCAGCACTCCCTTTACAAAAGTCTGGACTTCTGGGAGAGAAGCCAATTTCTTCTGAAAGAATATAGATAAGGCCGAAATCTGCACCTTAATGCAGCCTAACTTTAGGCCCATATCCACCCCTGTCTGTAGAAAATAAAGAAAACGACCCAGCTGAAAATCTTCCGTAGATGCATTATTGGCTTCACACCAAGATACATATATCCTCCAGATACGGTGATAGTGCTTCGCCGTTACCACCTTCCTAGCTTTGATTAGAGTAGGGATGACATCCCCGGGAATACCTTTCCTAGCTAGGATTTGGTGTTCAACCGCCATGCCGTCAAACGTAACCGCGGTAAGTCTTGGAACACACAGGGCCCCTGTTGCAACAGTTCCTCCCTGGGAGGAAGAGGCCACGGATCTTCTGTGATCATTTCCTGAAGATCTGAATACCAGGCCCTTCGAGGCCAATCTGGGACAATGAGTATTGTCTGCACTCTTGTTCATCTTATTATTCTCAATATTTTTGAGATAAGTGGAAGCAGAGGGAACACATAGACCGACTGAAACACCCACGGTGTCACCAGGGCGTCCACCGCCACTGCCTGAGGGTCCCTCGACCTGGAACAATATGTCCGAAGCTTTCTGTTGAGGCGTGACACCATCATGTCTATTTGAGGAAGTCCCCAACGACTTGTTACCTCTGCAAAGACCTCTTGATGAAGTCCCCACTCTCCTGCTGGATGGAGATCGTGCCTACTGAGGAAGTCTGCCTCCAAGTTTTCTACTCCCGGAATGAAGACCGCCGCTGACCGATCGCTTACATGATTTTCCGCCCAGCTAAGAATCCTGGTGGCTTCTGCCATTGCTGCTCTGCTCCTTGTCCCGCCCTGGTGGTTTACATGCGCCACGGTTGTGACGTTTTCTGACTGGATCAGAACGGGTAGATTGCGAAGAAGATTATCTGCCTGTTGCAGGCCGTTGTATATGGTCCTTAATTCCAGCACATTGATGTGTAGACAAGCCTCCTGGCTTGACCATATTCCCTGAAAAAAAAATTATTCGTGTGACTGCTCCCCATCCTCGTAGGCTCACGTCCGTTGTCACAAGAACCCAACCTTGAATGTCGAACCTGCGACCCTCTAGAAGGTGAGCACTCTGGAGCCATCACAGGAGAGAGATCCTGGCCCTGGGGGATAGGCTTATCCTCCTATGCATCTGTAGATGGGACCCTGACCACTTGTCCAGAAGGTCCCACAGAAAAGTTCTCGCATGGAACCTGCCGAACGGAATGGCCTCGTAGGCCGCCACCATCTTTCCCAATACTCGAGTGCATTGATGAACTGATACTCTTTTTGGTTTCAGCAGGTCCTTGACCATGTTCTGGAGTTCCTGGGCTTTTTCCATTGGGAGAAAAATCCTCTTTTTTTCCGTGTCCAGAATCATGCCCAAAAATGACAGCCGAATTGTCGGAACCAACTGCGACTTTGGTAGATTTAGAATCCAGCCATGTTGTTGTAGTACTCTCAGGGAGAGAGAAACGCTTTTTAGTAACTGATCTCTTGATCTTGCCTTTATCAGGAGATCGTCCAAGGATGGGATAATTGTGACCCCCTGCTTGCGCAGGAGCACCATCATTTCCGCCATTACCTTGGTGAAAATTCTCGGGGCCGTGGAAAGCCCAGACGGCAACGTCTGAAACTGGTAATGACAATCCTGTACAGCGAATCTAAGGTATGCCTGATGAGGAGGCTTGGGTGGAATTCAAATGTGTCCCAGATATATATTTTTGAAAAATAGCAAACCTAGGGCCACCAGACCATCCAATTGTTTGGCTTTGGCAGGTACAATGCCATTTTTTTTAACAGTCTGACTGGCAAATTGGGCTGCATCGACTTGTACCAGGAGTGGCATTGTCGGTGCTTGCCTGGCAAAGACCTTCACCCTATTATGATCTAACCCTATTTATACCAGGTGTAACGTGTAATGAGTGACTAATAACTTTGTATGTTATCAGTAAAGCTATTCAGAGACAGTAGGCAAAAAGTAAAGTCCATTAGACAGAGAACTGCGATTCCAGAACAGTCAAATGTGTGACGTAAATAATCTGGTGTGCTGTATTTCCCCCTGCTGCCCTACTCTCACTGCCTGCGATGCACACCACAAACATGAGGATTATTGTGTGTGTGTAGTGCCTGGAAGATAGTGATACAGTATATTAAACCTCTCTCCAGATCCAGTTACAAGAGTCCATCATCCGCTCTGAATCAAGCTCACTCCTACCAAAGCATAGAATAGGGTACCCGGCCCATCCATCTCACAGACTTGGGCTACCCACGCCAGCGGGTGAGCTAGTAGCACCAGTACAGGCAGCTACTAAAGAGTAGTGTTTCTCACCGAGAGATAATGGGGCTGATTCAGACCTGATCGGTGCTGTGCGCTTTTGCAGAGCGCCGGCGCATGACAGACAGCCGACGGCAGTCGCTGGGTGGGAAGGGGCGGGCCGGCGGCATTTGGCCGCCATTTAGGGGGCGCGGTCTGGGCAACACAAGTGTGCCCAGACCTTTGGACGGTGGGCCACGGCAGCTGCGTGACATCACACGCAGCCGCTGCCACCCAGGCAGCAACGAGTCGCTCCCTGCCAGCGCGTAGGAGCTGCACTGGCTGGGAGCTACTCCTGAAGTACGAAAGCTTCGCCACTGTGCCATGCTTTTGTACTTATGCAATGGGGCTGGGACTGACATGCGGGGCAGGCTAGCCCTGTGCTGGGCATCTTCCTGCATGTCAGTGTGTTACGATCCTGATGCTCAGGACAGGGGATATCTTATGCAGTAAGTCCAGAGCACCAGGACGTGATGCTGGGATAGGGAAATGGAATGGAAATAGCCCCTAGCACCCTACCTCCATTGTCTTACCCGTGTTGTCAATTCACGCCTGAATGACTATGGTTTCTTGGGCCCACGGCAGCCGCGTTTGAAGGGCGGATTATGTCTGCCCAACTCCGATGCCCCCCCGGTCTTAGTTGGAGACAAGGCGTGAACTGAGACAGGGTAATAACAAGGGGACCTCTAACTGAAACAACCAAGCTAGGGGCTACTAACTACATAAAAACAAAACGCATGTGCGGCACGCCGCCAAAGGAAAAGAACTACAAAGGATACCACTGTCCACTCCCCCACACGGCACCGCCGAGTTCCGGGGAGGACAGTGAAAGCGGAAACCTCCGCAAAAGCACCAAATCAAAGAAACGCAAATACTAAGCGGCCTAGGCCGCTACTCACGAAACCGGGCGAGAACCCCAGATGACAGTAACAGGTTCACAAGGACCAGAAGGACTCCCAGGACCGGCTTCAGAACTCCAGAATACAAGAGGGCAGGGAGCAGGATCGACCAGATGCAGCTGACCAGGAACAAACTTCTACAAGGCAGGAACAGCATACAGGAAGCTATCACCGGCATTTGTGTGAGACACTGAGGAGGCATATAACAGGGAACCCTCCAATGGCAGTACAGAGCCTAATTGATAAATGTCGTGCAGCTGCCTTGCTGCACGACCAGGGGAGAACAGGTGAGTAATCTTATGGCAACGGGGAACGCGGTCCACCTGTGGCGTCCCCGTTGCCATGGACCCGGCGGCCCTGCACGCACGGCGTCCTAGCATTGCCAGGGACCCGGCGGCTATCGCGCGCACGGCGTCCCGGCATTGCTAGGCGCCGTGCGGAAGCAGGGAGAGAGAGAGGCGCGGCGGCCGTGACCGCTGCTCTGTCAGGGCATGGCCGAACAGTACCCCCCCCCCCTTGAGGAGTGGTTAAAGAACCCCTAGAGCCGGGTTTCTGAGGAAACTCCTGAAAGAATATCTTCTTAAGTTTAGGAGCATGTAAATCCTTATCCAACACCCAAGACCTTTTTTCAGGGCCATAACCTTTCCAGTGGACCAAAAAATAAAGCCGGCCACGAGAAAGCTTAGAATCTAAAACCTTCTCCACCAAGAACTCTTGTTGCCCGTGAACATCCACTGGAGATCTACCCTGGGAAGTCCTCCGAGGAAATCTCCTGGAAGAAAAATACTGTTTCAAAAGGGAACAGTGAAAAGTATTGCCAATTTTGAGTGATCTCGGCAGACGTAGCCGAAAAGCAACTGGGTTGACTTTCTTAATGATAAGGAATGGTCCTATAAATTTGGGTCCCAATCTAGCCGAGGGTTGTCGGAGCTTGATGTTGCGAGTTGACAACCACACCTTATCTCCCACCTTAAAAGTGCAAGGACGTCGGAGCCTATCAGAAAATTTATTTTCTCGGAAGGCAGCTTTCTTCAGGGCAAGGTGCACCTTTCTCCAAATCGTTCTGAGATGGGAGGTTAAGGTCAACAAGGAGATTGGGGAATGAGGGAAAAAAGAGTTGGCTCTAGGATGAAAGCCAAAGACCGAAAAGAATGGGGACTCCTTGGTGGAAGAATGACAAGAGTTATTAAAGGCAAATTCAGCTAAAGGAAGAAATTCAGACCAATCATTCTGAAGCTTGGCCGAATACAACCGTAAATACTGTTTTAACGACTGATTAACTCGTTCGGTTTGTCCGTTAGATTGTGGATGGTACCCAGATGTTAAAGAGAGTTTCATATTTAATGAGGCACAAAAACGTTTCCAGAAACGGGCGATGAATTGCGGACCCCGATCAGAGACAATACCCCTGGGCAACCCATGGAGCCTGAACACATGGCGTAGAAACAAGACTGCCAACCCTTGAGCAGAGGGTAATCGGGGAAGAGCAATGAAGTGAGCCATCTTACTAAAACGATCTACTACCACCCAAATGACTCAAAATCCGGCTGAAAGAGGAAGGTCCACCATGAAATACATGGATATATGTGAACATGGCCTGAGAGGAACGGCTAAAGGTATGAGTTGCCCGATCGGCAACGAACGAGAAACCTTATGCTGTGCACAAACCTGACAGGAATGGACAAATTCCCTTACATCTTTAGAAAGATTAGGCCACCACACCGAGCGAGAGACTAACTCCAAGGTCTTAGTGATACCTGGATGACCAGAGACTTTGTTGTCATGAAACTCAGCTAAAACAGTGCCTCTCAGAAATTCAGAACCGAAGAGACGATCTGCAGGAGTAAGTTTGGGAGCCTGCCGTTGAAGCTGGACTAACTGAGTAAATAAATCCTGTGTGAGGCCTGCCCGGATGACAGATGATGGAACTATGGGGGTAGTAGCAGGATGGTTATTGTGAACCGGAAGAAAACAACGTGACAGGGCATCAGCTTTCTTATTCTTGGAACCAGGCCTGAAGGTGATAATAAACCTGAAACGAGTAAAAAACAAAGCCCAACGTACCTGCCGAGCATTAAGCCGTTTAGCTGACTCAATATACTGCAGGTTCTTATGGTCAGTAAACACTGTAATGGTATGCCTAGCTCCCTCCAGCCAATGCTTCCACTCCTCGAAAGCCCAATTCTCGATTACCAACATCATAGTTGGATTCTGCGGAGGAGAATTTCCTGGACATGAAGGCACAAGGGTGTAATTCCTGAGACTCCAGATCTTCCTGAGAAAGGATAGCCCCCACTCCAACCTCTGAGGCATCTACCTCGACTATAAAGGGGAGCTCCTGGTTAGGGTGCCTGAGAACAGGAGCCAAAACAAAGGACTGCTTCAAGGCCAGAAAGGCAGACTCAGCTTCAGGCGACCAATTGGAAGGGTCTGCTCCTTTTTTAGTCAATGCTACTATAGGAGCGACCAAATCAGAAAAGGTATGAATGAAACGCCTATAATAATTTGCAAACCCTAAAAAGTGCTGAATTGCTTTTAAATTTGTGGGTTGCGCCCAATTAAGGATGGCCTGGAGTTTTTTCGGTTCCATGAAAAAGCCCTGGGGAGAAATAATATACCCCAAGAAGGACACTTCTGTGATGTGGAAATCACATTTCTCCAGTTTAGCGTATAAATGATTCTCCCGTAGTTTTTGAAGGACCAGTCACGCATGTTGTTCCATAGACTCAGAGTAAATCAAAATGTCGTCTAAGTAAACGACTACGAACTTCCCTAGAAAGTCACGAAGAACATCATTAATAAGGTCTTGAAATACCGCAGGAGCATTTGACAGCCCAAACGGCATCACCAGGTATTCATAATGACCCAACGGTGTGCTGAAAGCCATCTTCCACTCATCCCCAGATCTTATTCGGATGAGATTGTAAGCTCCTCTTAGATCGATCTTAGAGAAGATAACGGCAGAGTGTAACTGATCAAACAGTACTGAAATCAATGGCAAGGGGTAGGTGCTTTTAACAGAAATTTCATTCAGAGCCCGAAAATCAATACATGGTCTGAGCGACCCATCTTTTTTCTCAACAAAAAAGAACCCTGCACTCAATGGAGATTTCGAGGGCCTAATAAAGCCTTTTTTCAGGCTCTCCTGAATATAATTATCCATAGCCGTGGTTTCCGGCCCAGACAGGGCATATAATCTCCCCTTAGATAAAGTGGCACCTGGGATTAAATCAATAGCGCAGTCATAGGATCGATGGGGAGGCAGAACGTCCGCATTACCCTTGGAGAAAACATCAGCAAAATCCTGATATTCCGAAGGAATTAGTTCTGGGGTAACTGCCGCAACCGGGACTGGATGGGAAAAACACTCCTTTACACAAAAGGGACCCCATTGGGAAATCTCCCCAATCTATGGTGGGATTATGAAAGGCAAGCCAGGGGTGACCCAAAACTACTGGAACTGCCGGACAATGTGTAAGGTAAAATTCTATTTTTTCTGAATGTAGGGCCCCCACTGTCAGTTGTACTGGAGGTGTGCGGTGAGTAATTACCCCATTGGAAAGTGGTGGTCCAAGCCGTGCATGGTGATGCGTTTATCCAAAGGTATCTGCGGAACGCCTAAAGCCTTAGCCCAACCTAAATCCATGAAATTTTCTGCAGCTCCACTGTCGACGAAGGCCGACACCAACGAACTGAGGCTACCAAAGGAAATCTTTACAGGAACTAATAAAGAATCATTAGAGGAGATTAACTGCAGACCCAAGTGAACCCCCTCACCATTCACTTGGTCAGAGCGTTTCCCGGCTTATTCGGGCAACTACGTGCGATATGTCCCTTGCCACCACAATACAAACAAAGACCAGAATTTAACCTTCTGGTTCTTTCCTCTGGAGACAGCCGGGAGAGACCCATTTGCATGGGCTCCTCGACGTCCTCAGGAAAAGTATTTACACATGAACTAGGCCTAAAAGTTGTTCCTCTTTTAGCCCTCCGCTCTCGGAGACGACGATCAATTTTAATAGCGAGCTCCATGAGTTTGTCTAGAGAGTCTCAGGAGCGTGGTACTTAAGGAGACTGTCTTTAATAACTTCAGACAAACCGAGGCGAAACTGACTGCGCAGGGCCGGGTCATTCCAGCCACAGTCGTTCGACCAACGGCGAAACTCGGTACAATACGCCTCTGCAGGATTTTTACCTTGCTTAAGGGCACGCAGGTGGCTCTCAGCTGATGCTTCCCTATCTTTGTCGTCATATAAAAGGCCTAAGGACTTAAAAAAGGCGTCTACTGATAACAAGGCAGCATCATCCACTCTTAGCCCAAAAGCACAGGTCTGTGGATCACCTTGGAGTAAAGACATCACAATCCCGACCCATTGAGACTCAGTACCAGAGGTACGGGGCCTTAAACGAAAATAAAGCTTACACGCTTCCTTAAAATTAAAGAACTCTTTTCGGTTACCCGAAAAACGGTCAGGTAAATGCATTTTTGGTTCTGGAACCATACTCGGGGAGGCTCGCAAAATATCTTCCTGCGATCTCACCCGAAGAGTAAGGTCCTGAACCATCTGAGTTAGTTCCTGAATCTGGTTGACCAAAAGCTGACTGGGATTTGGCCCTAAAACTGCCGGATTCATGAGGCCGAATTTCTAGGCCCACCAATACAAAGGGAAAAAAATTATACCCCTTTTTGTGGGCCGGTGATAATGTTACGATCCTGATGCTCAGGACAGGGGAGATCTTATGCAGTAAGTCCAGAGCACCAGGACGTGATGCTGGGATAGGGAAATGGAATGGAAATAGCCCCTAGCACCCTACCTCCGTTGTCTTACCCGTGTTGTCAATTCACGCCTGAATGACTATGGTTTCTTGGGCCCACGGCAGCCGCGTTTGAAGGGCGGATTATGTCTGCCCAACTCCGATGCCCCCCGGTCTTAGTTGGAGACAAGGCGTGAACTGAGACAGGGTAATAACAAGGGGACCTCTAACTGAAACAACCAAGCTAGGGGCTACTAACTACCTAAAAACTAAACGTATGTGCGGCACGCCGCCAAAGGAAAAGAACTACAAAGGATACCACTGTCCACTCCCCCACACGGCACCGCCGAGTTCCGGGGAGGACAGTGAAAGCGGAAACCTCCGCAAAAGCACCAACTCAAAGAAACGCAAATACTAAGCGGCCTAGTCCGCAACACGCGGCAGAAGCCGCTACTCACGAAACCGGGCGAGAACCCCAGATGACAGTAACCGGTTCACAAGGACCAGAAGGACTCCCAGGACCGGCTTCAGAACTCCAGAATACAAGAGGGCAGGGAGCAGGATCGACCAGATGCAGCTGACCAGGAACAAACTTCTACAAGGCAGGAACAGCATACAGGAAGCTATCACCGGCGTTTGTGTGAGACACTGAGGAGGCATATAACAGGGAACCCTCCAATGGCAGTACAGAGCCTAATTGATAAATGTCATGCAGCTGCCTTGCTGCACGACCAGGGGAGAACAGGTGATTAATCTTATGGCAACGGGGAACGTGGTCCACCTGTGGCGTCCCCGTTGCCATGGACCCGGCGGCCCTGCACGCACGGCGTCCTAGCGTTGCCAGGGACCCGGCGGCTATCGCGCGCACGGCGTCCCGGCGTTGCTAGGCGCCATGCGGAAGCAGGGAGAGAAAGAGGCGCGGCGGCCGTGAACGCTGCTCTGTCAGGGCACGGCCGAACACCACCGCGCGTAACACAGTGTTACTGATCGTAGATGTGCTAAATTTAGCACATCTACTATCAGGTCTGAATTAGCCCAAATGAGTATTAGATATACCTGTTAGAGAACGCATACTAATATGGAAACAGAACACTTTGACTGGGTCAAAGTCACAGTGTCAGAATACTGGACAGAGATGAGTACACGCACGCATGCGATCTGTCTTCATTTAAGCGACATCTGATCATATGTACAATCAGTATCCCTATGGGCACAGATGTACTGTAACTGCTGGACTTCCCTGAAGCCCTTTAATGCCACTGCTTATATCCATCTTACAATAGCTGGTTCCTTCTCGACTTGTTCTGCAGCTGTCCCGGGACCCTGCTCCTCCTTCTCTAGGTGAGTGCTCGCTAGTGCTGTGCTGCCATTGTGGGTCTCCCCAGATTGTGACAAACTGCCTACTGCATACCCCGTCCCCACTACTGTCTATACAGCAATGTGCCTAGGCCACTGCCACCTGTTGGTCCTGTTGCATGTCTCTGGTCCCCCACTGAGGGCACATCTCTGGCCTTCCCCTCAACCTTGTGTGTAGTCCCGCTCCCTCAGTCCCCTGCGTGTTGCTTTTCCCACAGACCCTGTACTCTGTCTCACCCCCTCTACAGTCCCCTGCTCCTTGTGTGTCACCCACCCTACAGTCCCCTGTACCCTGTGTGTCACCTCCACTACATTTCCCTGAACAGTGTGTAGACCACCCTACAGTTACCTGCACCTGACCTCCCATACAGTCCCCTGCACCCTGCATGTCACCCCTGTACAGTCTCGTGTGCCCTGTGTGTTGCTTCACCTCACATTTCTCTGCACACTGCGTGTCGCCCCCCATACAGTCACTACACCCTGCGTGTCACCCTCTTATGGTCCCATTTTCCCTGTGTGATGCCCCCTATAGTCCCATGCATCCTGTGTCTAGCCCCCCCTTCAGTTACCTGCACAATGTGTAGACCACCTATAGTCACCTGCACCTAATTTCCCCTACATTATTCTGTGTGACGCCTCCGTACAGTCCCTTACACCCTGTGTGTTGCCCCCTACAGTCCCCTGTGATCTGTGTGTTGCTCCATACAGTACATTCTCCTGCGCCCTGTGTGTTGCTCCCCCTACAGTCACATGCAACGTGAGTGCAGCCCCCTATAGATACCTGTATCCTGTGTGCAACCATCCCCACAATCACCTGCACCATGTTGCTCCCTCCACAGTCATCTGCACCCTGTGTGTCACCCCTTTAAGGTCCCCTGTTCCCTGTGTGTACTCCCTTATAGTCTCCTGCACCTGACCTACCCTACAGTCCCCTGTGCATTGCGTGTTACCCTCATATTGTCTCCTGCACCCTGCATGTTGCTCCCCTACATTCCTCTGCACACTACATGTTGCTGCCCCCGCTACAGAAACTGCACCCTTTGTGTCACCCCCTTAAGGTCTCCTGTGCCCTGTGTGTTGCCCCCCTACATTCCCGTTCAACCTGTGTGTCACCCTCTTACAATGCCTTGTGTCACACTCCATGCAACCTGTGTGTAGACCCCCCTGCAGTGTCCTGCTCCATGTGTGTAGCTCCCCCTGCAGCCACTTGCACCATGTGTTGCCACCACTATAGTCACTTGCACCCCGTGTGTTGCCCCCAACTGCACTCACTTGCACTCTTTGTTGCCCCTGCTATAGTCACTTGCAACCCGTATGTTGTCCCCCCAACTGTCACCTGCACCGTGTGTGTTTCCCCCTCTGACAGTCACCTGCAGCCCGTGTGTTGCCCCTTCAATCACCTGCACCATGTGTGTAGACCCTACCCACAGTCACCTGCAGCATGTGTGTAGACCCTGCCTACAGTCACCTGCACCATGTGTGTAGACCCTGCCTACAGTCACCTGCATACGACCCATATCAGTCTAAAAAGCCATATTTAGTCCATCAGCAGCAAAGTAATACAAACAGCAGCCCGACAGCCGTTTCAAACACAATCTGATGGTTTTCCTCAGGGGCCCCAGAGTGCTTGAAACGGCTGTCGGGCCGCCATTTGTATCAGTGCTGATCCTGCATCTTTTCAGATTACCTTTGAAAAGTGAGTGTTTATATATATAGAGAGAGAGAGAGAGAGAGAGAGAGAGAACCCTGCACTCTTCCTAGCAGTTTCATTCCCCTTAATGCTTTAATATACAACTAGAGAATTAATGAGATTTTTGTTTATGATTTGTACAATGCATGTAAACTTGCAGTCCATGCCACGGGACCCCATTTCACTGCAAGTCCTACTCTATCACATTTAGAGACCTGGCAGCTGCTGCTTCATAGGGAAAAAATGTGCTTACCTGGTTTAAATCTTACCTGCCACACTTATGGCTTTTAAAAGCTTACATGCAAAACCCCATTGTTTATCTAGTTGAATATTAAAGCATTAAGGGGAATGAAACTGCTAAGTAGATTGCAAGGTTCTCTGTATATGTATATATGAGTCCAGCGGCCACAGCCCACCGCACCCCAACCTAGCGGTGGAGAGTACATGAGTGCACCCTTCTCCTGGGAATGGCGAGAGCAGTTGATTCCCGTATATATATATATAGATAGATAGATAGATAGATAGATAGATAGATAGATAGATAGATAGATAGATAGTAAACTTACAAATCGGTTTATTTTATTAATATCTTTCATTTTATATATATATATATATATGTATATATATACACAGGTATCCCTTATCCAAAATTCAAAATCACACATTTTTGGTTCCCCTACTGAGATAATGACACATATTTATATATATGTCATATTATATATCTATATAATATATCTATATTTAATATATATGTCGTTATCTTAGTATGGGACCCAAAAATTTAGGATTTTTAATTTTGGATAAGGGATACTCAACCTGTGTGTGTGTGTGTGTGTGTGTATATATATATATATATATATATATATATATATTTGTAGAAAAGTGCAGGAACTACTGTTTACTACTGTCTATGATATCTGTAATAGGTGAAAATCACATCCAGTTCCAGCATCCTCTTTATTGTTTTATTGTGCAGGCGTTTTACGGATTATTTTTAGATGGAAGGTAAAGGATCTGATAGCATATGTGGGGAATCTATTGGCATGTGGGGTGTCTGATGGGAATGTGGAGAGTCTGATTGGTCTGTGAGGGGCAGCTTGGGAGGTCTGATGTCATGAGAGGGGCTCTGCCAAAGGGCATGAAAAGGATAAGTGGGTTGGTCTCATAGCATGTACATTATGATGGTCCTGTAAAGGACAATTGGGAATGTCTGATCGCATACAGTATGTGGTGGTCTGATGGGCATGTAAATGACATTTGGGGATGTCTGATGGGCATGTAGGGTACATGTGGCAAAAAAGTACCAGTTTTCTGCCCCCCACACCCCCCTCCCAAAATATTATATATATATATATATATATATATATATATATATATATATATATATATATATATACACATATATATCTCAAAATGCTGTTTCTGGTAATCCTATTGTTGCAATTACAATATTAACCATTGTAATTCTATTATATGTAATCTATTAGAATGCAGCTACAATTTTAAGTGTTAATGAGGTTGTGAACAATTTGAACACTTTTAGGCTGTGGGCCCCTAAACGTTTAATGTTCCACATAGTGACTCCAGGAATCATTTGATTTATACATGGTTGTTCTAGATTGTCACCATGGTCCAATATAAAGTTAGCTGTGAGTATCCAATTCAAGGGATGGAGATTTTGTTGTTTATTTATAGAGAATAAACATTAGGAAAGATTAGCTATACTTGCTACAGTGCATGAAGGGTTCTCCAATGTTAGTGTTTTGCTTCTCATTCACTACTCATTCCTGTTCTCTCCACTCACTACTGGAATCTTCACTATCCACTCACCTCTCACTCATTTTCTTCACTCATTTTTATTCTCCCCTTTTACCCTTGTTTCTGTTAGAAAAGTTTAAGACAATATACTTTTTGACCTTATCTAAATTGGTAAAATACAGTATAAAGTTATACAGTAAACAGTTATACAATAAAATAGTAAAATAATTATATCTCAATTTCTTATTACTTGTCCTAACCTTGTACTCTCTGTACTGGTACCTCTAAGAATCCTTCAGGATGAAATTCTATTTAGTTTCAAGAGGGACACAATGTTATTCAGGACCCAGCAGTATAGGCACTATTACCAGTTGTTTCTATTGGGTATAGAGTGGGGATACCTTTTGTGGGTATAGTAATAATAATAATTTTATTTCTATAGCACTCTTTCTCCAATAGGACTCAAGGCGCTTAACAGATACATAGCATAATATAGTACAGAAAATAATGAAGTACAGAACAGCTTTTCATAAAATACAGAAGCATGTAGATACTAAAGGGACATTATGGAGATGCTTGAGTAAACAGGAAAGTCTTGAGTCTACTTTTGAAGGATTCTATAGTTGGGGCCTCTCGCACTGTGCAGGGAAGTGAGTTCCATAGAGTCAGAGCCGCATGATTAAAAGCTCGATCCCCAGATGAATTACGGGAGATTCTAGGTACTGCTAAAAGTTTAAAAATATATACACCTGGCGCTGTCACCTACAATATGGAAGCAGCTAGTCTCGGGATACTGATCCCAGTTATCCCAAAATTTACAGAAACTAGAACAAATGGTACACAGGAAAAGTGCACACCAGCAATTCTGCGCAGTAAAATTAATAGAGCTGCCCTGCTTCTTCACTCAGCGGGACAAACACATAAATCCCGTAAAATACAAAATAGAATACAATAAAGTGCAGCGTGCATGTGGCGCTCATACCATAAGATGAATATCTATTTTTCACAGATATGATTGGACCAAGGATAAAAAATGGAATACATTTATTATGAAAATGATGATGAACATATAAATATGAATTACAGAAAAATTACATTGGAAAAATCCTTCCTAACAAACCCATGTTTATTTATAAAAAAGCCAAATCCCTTAAGGATTGTTTGGTGAAAAGCAGCTTACCAGACAAGTCCCTGGTTAGGACATGCAACCAGGGCTTCCACAGGTGTGGGGCGTGTCTAATGTGTCGAACCACATACAAAAAAGATCTCCCACGGAAAACCACAGAGTTTATAGTGAAGGGGAAAAAACACAAAATCAGGGATTTTATCACATGCAATTCAAGGAACGTGATCTATCTCCTTGAGTGTAAATGTGGGCTTCTATACGTGGGCAAAACCTCCAGGCCTTTAAAAACTAGAATGGCGGAGCATGTTTACAATATCCGCAAAGGCCTGGAGAGTCACCCATTTTCAGAACACTTCGGTAAAGTGCACAAAAAATGTGAGGGACATATAATTAGGTATCTGGGCATCCAGCAAGTAAAAACCAATTGGAGAAATAGGGATCTCGAAAAACGGTTGGCGCAGAGTGAGATGCGCTGGATATTTGATCTTAATTCTTTAAAACCCAATGGTCATAACTCTGATTTTGAATTAAAGTGGTTTTTAGACTAATCTTGTATTATCATACAGTGTTTTTAACCACCTTGTTTTAACTTTTGTCTTTTTTTACATTTTTCATTTTACATGTCACTTTTTGAACAACTATGGAACTCCATATGAAATACCTTGGATAAGGAGTAAACCCACTCGGGTATTAGGGAAGGACTAGTGGGAATACGAAGTACCACTGAGTTTGGTCAGAGTGGGTTATTCTCCTGAAGAAGTAAAAAGTATAAATAAAGGTATTATGGAAAGAAATTCGAAATCCTAAGAATTGGAAAAATGCGGGTCCTTTCCCTTAACAAAGATGGCGGATGAGGACTCACTGATGATCGTGCCAGTTTGGAAACAGAACCATGTACTACAGGCAGCCAGTTTCTAACCCCCGTTTTGTGTTATGAATACACAAGACTAAGTATGACCGTGGAGGATTACGATCTTAATACCCAGCTCTTAGAATGAATGGAACGCACGCGATGCAATTTCCGGTTAGCGCTGGAACGCAAAGTGCGTCACTTCCGGCAATACACGCCGGGGAAACATCGCTACGCCTTCAGAGTACAGGTGACATCAGTAGCAATCAGGATAATGGGTATAAAAACCCCAACAGGTTACAACAGATTTATTCATGACTTGAAAAAGGTAGGACTTACCTACCGAAACGCGTTGTCAATCAGAACGAATTACACCAGGACCTGTGGAGCAGTGACCTTTCTGGGACTCTTTTGCTGATCCAAGCCCTGTGCGGTGGTGCCGGGCTATATCAGCTCTGGACCGCAAACTGCTTTTTTAAAGCTAGCCCACCGCAGGGCCATGATATGGTGAGAAATTCCTACTCTCCTATATGCACAGCCACTTTGCATCAGACACTGTCTACAGGTTCTATCTTTGTATTTTAATCAAATTTCTGTAATTCATATTTATATGTTCATCATCATTTTCATAATAAATGTATTCCATTTTTTATCCTTGGTCCAATCATATCTGTGAAAAATAGATATTCATCTTATGGTATGAGCGCCACATGCACGCTGCACTTTATTGTATTCTAGAAACTAGAACAACAAACCTTTTTTGTGTCTGTATTCTATATATAAAGTAAAGGCTATTTTTTTCATACAATGTGAGAAGCGCTGTCTCATTGTTTGTTCTAGTTACTGCTAAAAGTCCTTCATCTACAGATCGCAGTAATTGGATGGGGCAGTATGGGATCAGAAGCTGCTTCAAGTACCTTGGGCCCTGGTCATGTAGTGCTTTGAAACTCAGTAAACCAATCTTGAAGATGATTTGCCATCTTACAGGCAGCCAGTGAAGCGAGTAGAGGATGGGTGTTATGTGGCTAGAGCAGGGCTGGTTAGTTAACAGCCTGGCAGCTGTGTTTTGCACTAATTCTGTGCAATTCTTTAGCTGGGAGACTAAGGTAGAGGGCATTACAGTAGTCTAATCGAGATGATACAAATGCAAGTATGACTTTTGGCAGATCATCTGAGGAAATTAAGTGCTTGATTCTGGCTATGTTCCTCACGTGAAAGAATGAGGATTTGATTGTGGCTGATATCTGGTGTTTAAGTGTCAAGCCATCATCCAGGACAATGCCAAGATTCCGCACACAATCAGTGGTTTGTAATTCTGAATCCATGAGTGTAAGTCCAGTTGGATGGCTATGCTGCAGTCTTGTCCTTTGATGTTGTGGTCCTATCATAAGGACCTCTGTTTTACCTTGGTTCAGTCAAAGCCAACTGGACCTCATCCACTCCTGGAGCTCAGCTAGACAGCCATTTAGGGTTGCTATTGGGTTATCAGTGCCCGGAGCAAAAGACAAGTACAGTTGTGTATCATCTGCATAGCAGTGGTAGACCAGGCCATGGCGTCTGATTATTTAACCCAGCGGGAGCATCTATACTGCAAAATGCATGGGGAATAGTATAGAACCTTGTGGGACACCACATGGCAATGGCACTGATGGTGATGAGTATACTCCAGATGATACTCTCTGTGACCTGCCTGTGAGAAATGATTTGAACCAGCTTAGGACTGTGCCATTCAGTCTACAATAATTTATCAGTCGCTCAATCAGAAGCCTATGGTCCACGGTATCAAATGCTGCAGAGAGATCCAGAAGGAATAATATTGAACAGTCACCTCTGTCTCTTGCCGTCAGAAGATCATTTAACACACACACACACACCAGGGCTGTTTCAGTGCTATTTCTTCTCCTGAAACCTGATTGCAATGGATCATAAATATAATGGGCAGGTTTCCAGTTGATTTGCAACCACTTTCTCAATAACCTTTCCTAGAAAAGGAAGGTTTGATACCGGTCTATAGTTGGTCATGCACTCGGGATCTAAATTAGGTTTTTTAAGAAGAGGTCTAACAATTGCTTCCTTTAGGGGTCCAGGAAAAATACCTGTCTGCAAAGAGCATTGAACAATTTTCGCAAAGACAAGACCAATTATATCCATACAACCTATTAGAAGCTTGGTTGAGGCAGGGTCCAGCTCACAGGTGGTGAGACGCAAAATCTGAGCAATTTCAGCAATGTCCTTTACATCCACTGGTTCAAAGCTGGTCCATGAAGGCAGGTGGCTTATATTGGCAGGCTTTGTAGTTTGGCACTCCTTTGATGGCACTGTGGAGATTCCAGCCCGGATGGTGGAAATTTTATCTGCAAAGAAGTTTGAAAACTAGTTGCATCTTGACTGGGAGAGGGTTTCATCAGTCTTCAGGCATGCTGGCTTGCAAAGCATCTCCACTCTGTGGAAAAGTTGAGCTGGACTATTGTTTACTGCCATGATCTCATTTGACAGGAAATGTGATTTGTTATGGCTGCTTGTCGATTGATATTCTTCGGTATGCTTTAATAATTTCTGTCACAACTGAAGCCTCAGATGTAGAGGCTGGCGTGTAGATGAACTGGGGAGGTAGTATTGGGTTCCTAGACATACAGGAGATCTAGTTCCATTTGCCTGAAGGCATGACCATGACAACGAAGTTGTAAAAAGGTAAAGTCTTTTTTATTGAACACACAGCTTTAGACACCTTGGATATGCAATAACGTAATAGTAGATGTGCAGTGATAAATTACAGCACAGTTCCCAGAAGTGCAGAGGTAATTAGTGCTGTGGCTTGCAGAACAGAATGTTAGAGTCCTTGCCAGAACTGGAGATGGTAAGTCCGTATGCCACAGCTAACCGCTGAGGAGAGGTATGAACTGGTACTGCCCAGCAGATGGTATACAGAGGCTGGAGCAACAGAGATGTATAGAAGTAGATTGTACTTGGTATAATTGCAGAGAGTGCCGGATGGAACCGGTGTGAATGAAAGGTGTGCAGAACTCACCACTGTAGATTTAGAGTCCGATGGTGAGCATCGATGGACATTGTGGTTAAATGCTAGAATGGTTATAGATGCAGGCGATATGGGAATACCGCTGATAACGTTGAAATAAACTGAAGAAATTGTGGAGCACCGCTAGCAGAATACCAGCGACTCAGGAGCACTGTAGAAAGCTGGAAGGCTGCAGTAAGTATGCTGTAAAGTATAGAGAGCGGTGCTGCAGAAAGTAGAAGTTGAAATCGATACCAGGATACCGCTGGAGGCTGGAAGCGAAGCAGGACCAATGCTGTGAGCAGGAAGCCGGTGTCTGATCGTAGAGAGTAATCAGGAGCAATGCTGGAACACTGCCGAAGTCAGGCTGCACTGCAGGATGGAAACAGGTGCGGATCTCTTTGTGGAGCTGAATCACAGGAGCTGAAATACCTGGATAAACAAGCAGTAGAATCCACAAGCAGGAGAGACATGTGTATAGGTTAGACAACCAAAGCACGGATGATTATCCAGCCCAGGAGCAGGATATTTATACCAGCTGGGAAGCAGGCATTGGATGGATAATTAGACAGAGTCCAGAGTGCAGCGGATAGGTTGTAGAATGACATGTGATGATTTGCATGTTTGCATTTGGAGGGACAGTCTGTTTGTATATTCCATGTGGTAAACAGCAGTAATGGCGGCCGAGGGCAGGAGACGCAATTCTTTAAAACAGTGCAACTAAACTGTAAGGCTACCATGACAGCGCTGCGGGATCACAGGGAAGAGACTTGAGGTAAAGATATACAGTGCGCTGCACGCAGACAGCGCAGATGAAATCCCGTTTTGGAATGCTGGGCCAGTCTCAGGAGACACTTGGAAGGTAAATAATGATGTCCAATTACCCAGATCGTGACAGCACCCCCCCTTTAGGAGTGGCCCCAGGACACTTCTTAGGCTTACGAGGAAATCTGGTGTGGAAAGCTTGGACCAACTTGGGAGCATGTACATCCGATGCATTCATCCAAGAATGTTCCTCTGGGCCATAGCCCTTCCAATCAATCAGGTACTGTAGATGACCGTACCTGAAGCATGAGTCCAAAATCTTGGCGACCTCATACTCAACACCACGTTGAGTCTGGACCTTAGGTGCAGTGGGGAGCGCAGAATGAAAACGATTCAGGAATACCGGCTTGAGGAGTGAGATATGAAATGTCATAGGGATTTTCAGAAATGGAGGCAGCTTGAGTTTATAGGCAACTGGATTGACGACTTGTTCAATCTGGAAAGGACCAATGTAACGAGGAGCAAACTTCATACTTGGAACTTATGATCTGAGATTCTTGGTGGCCAGCCACACGCGGTCACCTGGTTTGAGAGCAAGAATTGCCCAACGCTTCTTCTCCGCAAACTTCTTGTACCTAGAGGAAGATTTTAGGAGAGCTGCCCGGAAATTCTTCCAGTTTTGGAAAAACTGGTTAAGGGTGATATCAGCTGCAGGTACTGATGTTGCTGGAAGCGGTTGAAACTCTGGAACCTTTGGATGGAACCCGTAGTTGGAAAAGAATGGTGTGGAAGAAGATGAAGAATGGTACTGGTTGTTGTGACAAAATTCAGCCCACGGAAGAAGATGAACCCAGTCATCTTGAGAAGAGGAAATATAAATTCAGAGAAAGGCATCCAAGTCCTGATTCACCCTCTCGGTTTTCCCATTGGTTTGGGGGTGATAAGCCGTAGAAAACTTTAGCTTGATTTGAAGTGCCGAACACAGACTTCACCAGAATTTGGCTACAAACTGGACACCTCTACCAGAGATAATCTCTTCAGGGAGACCATGTGATCTGAAGATCTCTTGGCTGAAGACTTGAGCCAACTTGGAAGCAGATGGAAGACCGGTGAGCGGAATGAAGTGAGCCATCTTGGGGAACCTGTCAACTACCACCTAGATGGTATTGTACTTGTTACACTCAGGAAGATCCGTAATAAATTCCATTGATAAATGGGTTCACGGACAATGAGGGACAGACAGTGGTACCAGTTGTCCAGCGGGCGACTGGCCTGGTCCCTTGTGCTGGGCACACTTAGGGCAGGATGCAATGAACTCTGTAATGTCTTCTCTCAAGGTCGCCCACCAGTATGATCTGGAAACAAATTCAAAGGTTTTCTAAATACCCGCCTGTCCGGCGAAGCGAGATGAATGTGCCCATTGCAAGAGCTTCCTTCTGAGAGCCGATTTTGCAAGGCTTTTCCCTGGCAGGGGCATAGAGTCCACTCTCACGGTGGAGAATGCCACTGGGTCAATAATGGGATGCTTACCAGTATATTGAGACTCATTTTCTTGCTCCCAGGAGCGGGAAAGAGCATCAGCCTTGCGATTCTGTGACCCTGGACAAAACATGTGTTTAAAGTCAAACCTGGAGAAGAAGAGTGCCCATTTGGCTTGATAAGGATTGATGTATTGGGCAGCTTTCAAATACAGGAAATTCTTGTGGTCTGTCAGAATACTGATGTATGAGAAGCTACCTTCAGTAGATATCTCCATTCTTCAAGAGCAAGCTCGATAGCTAGAAGTTCTTGGTCACCAATGGCGTAATTATCGCTCAGCAGGAGAGAACTTCCATGAGAAGAAGCCACAGAGATGTAAGTGTCCATCATCGGCTCTTTGAGACAGGACTGCACCCACTCCACCGGAAGAGGCATCCAGGGTGAAAGGCGAGCTAGTATCTGGCTGTTTCAAAACTGGAGCAGACACAAACTTTTGTTTTAGTAGATAGAAGGCTTAAGTAGCTTCTTCCGACCACTTGGAGGGATTGGCACCTTTCCTGGTAAGGGCAGTGACAGGCGCCACAATAGTAGAAAAGTCCCAAATGAACTTCCTGTAATAATTGGTGAACCCCAGGAAGCTCTGAACACCCTTGAGTATTGTGGGTATTGGCCAATCACAAATAGCCTGGAGTTTCTCAGGATCCATCTCTAGTCCAGAACCGGACACAATGTAACCTAGAAACGGAATAGATTTGACCTCGAAGACACATTTCTCCAACTTACAAAAGAGATGGTTGGCACGGAGACGAGACAGGACCTCATTGACCCAGTAGCAATGTTCCTCTAAATCATTAGCGAAGATGAGAATATCATCGAGGTAGACCACAACATGTTGGTAGAGGATATCTCGGAAAATTTAATTTACAAGGTGTTGAAATACCGCTGCAGCATTGCTGAGTACAAAAGGCATGATGAGGTACTCGTAATGTCCGTCACAGGTGTTAAACGTGGCCTTCCACTCGTCACCCTCCGGATCCGTATGAGGTTGTATGCACCCCTCAGGTCTAACTTAGAAAAGATGGTGGCACCACTGACATGGTCAAACAACTCGGTGATAACAGCAGAGGGTACCGGTTTTTCACAGTGATGTCGTTCAACCCAGTGTAGTCAATACAGGGTCGCAGACCACCATCTTTCTTCTTCACGAAGAGGAAGCCTGCACCAGCTGGAGAGGAGAAAGGCCAGATAAACCCTTTAGCAAGGTTCTCTTTGATATACTCCTCCATTGAGTGGGTCTCTGGAAGCAACAACGGATAAGTGCATCCCTGAGGTGGAGTCTTCCCTGGAATGAGATCGATAGGACAATCCCACTCCCTGTGAGGGGGAAGAATATCTGTGGAGGACTTACTAAATACATCAATGAAATCTTGGTACGGTGGAGGTGGAACATCTGAAGACTTGAAAGAAGATGTGCAAACTGGAAGTACCGTCTGAAGACAGGTCTATGAGCAGGAAGGACTCCATGCCAGGATATGTGTAGTTCTCCAATCAATTTGAGGATTATGGAGACGAAGAGTAGAAGAGCGGCTAAAGTAGAAACTGAAAAACTAGTAGCAAAGGAAAGCAAAGCGAATCCCAAAAAATTCTTTAAATACATTAATAGCAAGAGATTAAAAAAGGAGAGTATAGGCCCTTTGAAAGACAAGTTGGGAGTCTTAAGCAAAAATGATAATGACATAGCGGACACACTAAATTAGTTTTTTTCAACAGTAATCACTAGAGAGGACCCAATTCAGGGACTGACACACAATCTCAATAATGACAATATCACACTGATAGGTACTTATTTAAGCGAGGAAGTAGTCTGTGACCGATTAAAACATTTAAAGATTAATAAATCACCAGGGCCCGATGGTATTCATCCAAGGGTTCTAATGGAGCTTCACTCTGAACTGGCAAAACCGCTATCTTTGATCTTTGAGGATTCAGTTATATCAGGTATGGTTCCCAAAGACTGGCGTATAGCGGAAGTAGTGCCTATATTCAAAAAGGGAAGTAAAGCTGAACCAGGTAATTATAGACCAGTTAGTCTTACATCTATAGTGGGGAAAGTATTGGAAGGTATTCTAAGAGATAGTATTCAGAAGTTCCTTGAAACCAATAAGGTCATTAAAAGGAATCAACATGGGTTTATGAAGGACAGATCCTGTCAAACCAACTTACTTGGCTTTTATGAAACAGTAAGCGCAAACCTAGATCAGGGTAAAGACGTGGATGTAATCTTTTTAGACTTTGCCAAAGCGTTCGATACTGTACCACACATGAGACTTATATACAAGCTACAAGAATCAGGGCTAGGAAGCACAATATGCACTTGGGTCAAAAACTGGTTAGATAATAGGAAGCAGCGCGTTGTGGTTAATGGATCTTTTTCAACTTGGACTGAAGTGCTAAGTGGTGTGCCGCAAGGCTCAGTATTAGGACCGCTATTGTTCAATATTTTCATTAACGACCTAACAGAAGGTCTAGAGAGCATGGTGTCAATTTTTGCAGCTGATACCAAATTGTGTAAGGCTATAAATACAGAGGAGGATGCCGAGTCTCTTCAGAACGACTTAGTTAAATTAGAAGCATGGGCAGCCAAATGGAGAATGCGCTTCAACACAGACAAGTGTAAGGTAATGCACTGTGGTAACAAGAACAAAAATTACACCTACCTACTAAATGGGGTAAAATTAGGGGATTCTGTACTGGAAAAGGACTTAGGTGTCCTCATAGATAGCAAGCTAAGCAGTAGTACCCAAAGTAGGACTGCAGCAAAGAAGGCTAATAAGATATTAGCATGCATAAAACGGGGTATTGATGCTAGGGACGAGAGTATTATACTCCCGTTATATAAATCACTAGTGAGGCCACACCTTGAATACTGTGTACAGTTCTGGGCACCGTACTACAAAAAGGATATCCTGGAGCTTGAAAAGGTACAGGGGAGGGCGACCAAACTAATTAAGGGCATGGAGACGATGGAATACAAGGAAAGGCTTGAAAGACTAGGCATGTTTACATTGGAAAAGCGGAGACTAAGAGGGGATATGATCAACATCTACAAATATATAAGGGGACAATACACAGAGCTTGCGCGGGACCTGTTTTTGGTTAGATCAACACAGAGGACTCGTGGACACTCGCTCAGGTTAGAGGAAAGGAGATTCCGCACAATACGGCGTACAGGCTTTTTCATGGTAAGGACAATACGTGTTTGGAATTCCCTGCCCGAGGGAGTTGTAATGGCGGAATCTGTCAACACCTTTAAGAATGGGTTAGATAAATTCCTATTGGATAAGGATATCCAGGGGTATGGTGCATAGTCATGCATTATAGTTACTATAAATAGGGATAAAATGCAATGGCTGACAGCAGCATCAGTCAGAAATTTTAGTCAAATCATCATGCATAGGACACCACAAATAGGTTGAACTCGATGGACAATTGTCTTTTTTCAACTTCAGATACTATGTTACTATGTTACTAAGACATGGAAGACCTAGAACCACAGGATGCATGGCTTTTGGAATAACTAGGCATGAGATCAGTTCATAGTGAAGAGCTCCTACCTTCAGACGGATAGGCAGGGTCTTGGAGGTAATGACTGCATCGGAAATCCTGCTGCCATCCACGGCAGTCAAGGATATGGAAGATGAAAGTCTCTTGGAGGGTAGGGACCACCGCTTAACGAATTCCTCAGTCATAAAGTTCCCAGCTGCTCAAGAGTCCAACAGAGCAATGAGGTTCCTGAAGCGCTGAGACACCTGAAGCGAAACTGGAAGATTACACTCGCATGAAGATAGAGAGGAGTTCATTACTCCTAGCCAGCCCTGTCCTTGACTGGCTAGGATTTGGAGTTTCCCTGATGCTTTGGACAACCGTTGATGACATGAGAAGGAGCTGCACAATATAGACACAGGTGTTCGGATAGGCGTCTTCTACGCTCTGCAGGTGACAGACGAGAGTGATTTATCTGCATGGGCTCATCTTTGGGTGGAGAAAGCTGATGAGGAAGAGTAACAGTAGAAGTCTTAGGAAGTGTGGCCCTTCCTCGCTCAATCGCCCTTTCGCGGAATGGAGATCGACTTTGGTTCAGAGAGATATGAGCTCATCTAGTTTTGGAGGTAAGTCTCTATTAGCAAGCTCATCCTTGATTCATTCAGATAACCCATGCCTGAAGGCTGCATAAAGAGCGTCATCACTCCAGGAAAGTTCAGATGCTAGGACCTGGAATTGTACCAGATAATGACCGACTGTCCGTGTCCCCTGACATAGCCGGAGTAGATCAGTGGAGGCAGATGTCACACATTCTGGTTCATCAAAGATGCGCCTGAAGGTTGCCACAAAATCTGCATATGAAGAGAGCAAGGTATCGGATTTCTCCCCTAGAGGTGATGCCCAGTCCAGGGCGGAGCCACTGAGGAGGGAGAAGTAGGCAACCTTGGTGTGGTCAGTTGGGAAACTGCCAAGCTGTAACTCAAAGTGTATTTCACACTGATTTAAAAAACCATGACAGGCTTTAGGGGAACCATCGAACTTGGCTGGTGTCGGCAAATGGAGATGAGGAGTAGAAACGGGAATGGGGGGTCGGGTTACCACCAGAGGTACTGTAGTCGGAACACTGGACGTCCCTGAACCACGGAGGGTTACTTGGATTCCATCCAGCCATGTGGAAAGGTCCTGGTGACAGCGAATCACTTGACCCTGTGCAGCCTCCTGATGTTCTAAGCGGGCTGCAAGTTGCATCAGGTTTGTCGCTTGGGCCTGGTCTCCGGCCGGAAACATCAGGTCAGTGCTTACTGTCACAACTGAGGGCTGAGGCTGACCTGGAGAAGCCTCAGTTGTAAGGGATTGCGTGTAGGTGAACCGGGGAGGTAGTATTGGGTTCATAGACATACAGGAGATCTAGTACCATTGCCCGAAGGCGTGACCATGACAATGAAGTTGTAAAAGGTAAAGTCAGTTTTATTGAACACACAGCTTTAGACACCTTGGATATGCAATAACGTCACAGTAGATGTACAGCGATAAATTACAGTACAGTTGCCAGAAGCGCAGAGGTAATTAGTGCTGTGGCTTGCAGAACAGAATGTTAGAGTCCTTGCCAGAACTGGAGAAGGTAAGTCCGTATGGCACAGCTAACTGATATGGAGAGGTATGTACTGGTACTGCCCAGCAGATGGTATACAGAGGCTGGTGCAACACAGATGCACAGTAGTAGATGGTACTTGGTATAATTGCAGAGAGTGCCGGTTGGAACCGGTATGAATGAAACGTGTGCAGAACTCGTCGCTGTAGATTTAGAGTCCGATGGTGAGCATCGATGGACGCTGTGGTTCAATGGTAGAATGGTCACAGATGCAGGTGATATGGGAATACAGCTGATAACGTTGAAATAAACTGAGGAATACCAGCGACTTAGGAGCACTGTGGAAAGCTAGTAGGTCGTGGTAAGTACGCTGTAAATTATGGAGAGCGGTGCTGCAGAAAGGAGAAGTTGAAAATTATACCAGGACACCGCTGGATGCTGGAAGCGAGGCAGGACCAACGCTATGAGCAGGAAGCCGGTGTCTCATTGTAGAGAGTAATCAGGAGCAATGCTGGAACACTGCAGAAGTCAGGCTGCACTGCAGGATGGAAACAGGTGCCGATCTCTTTGTGGAGCTGAATCACAGGAGCTGGAATACCTGGAGAAACAAGCAGTAGAATCCACAAGCAGGAGAGACGTGTATAGGTTAGACAACCAAAGCACTGACGATTATCCAGCCTAGGAGCAGGATTTTTATACCAGCTGGGAAACAGGCATTGGCTGGATAATTAGACAGAGTCCAGAGTGCAGCGGATAGGTTGTAGAATGACATGTGATGAGGAAAAAATAAGAATTTACTTACCGATAATTCTATTTCTCGTAGTCCGTAGTGGATGCTGGGGACTCCATAAGGACCATGGGGATAGCGGCTCCGCAGGAGACAGGGCACAAAAGTAAAAGCTTTAGGATCAGGTGGTGTGCACTGGCTCCTCCCCCTATGACCCTCCTCCAAGCCTCAGTTAGGATACTGTGCCCGGACGAGCGTACACAATAAGGAAGGATTTTGAATCCCGGGTAAGACTCATACCAGCCACACCAATCACACTGTACAACCTGTGATCTGAACCCAGTTAACAGCATGATAACAGCGGAACCTCTGAAAAGATGGCTCACAACAATAATAACCCGTTTTAGACAGTTAACAATAACTATGTACAAGTATTGCAGACAATCCGCACTTGGGATGGGCGCCCAGCATCCACTACGGACTACGAGAAATAGAATTATCGGTAAGTAAATTCTTATTTTCTCTGACGTCCTAAGTGGATGCTGGGGACTCCGTAAGGACCATGGGGATTATACCAAAGCTCCCAAACGGGCGGGAGAGTGCGGATGACTCTGCAGCACCGAATGAGAGAACTCCAGGTCCTCCTCAGCCAGGGTATCAAATTTGTAGAATTTTGCAAACGTGTTTGCCCCTGACCAAGTAGCAGCTCGGCAAAGTTGTAAAGCCGAGACCCCTCGGGCAGCCGCCCAAGATGAGCCCACCTTCCTTGTGGAATGGGCATTTACATATTTTGGCTGTGGCAGGCCTGCCACAGAATGTGCAAGCTGAATTGTACTACACATCCAACTAACAATCGTCTGCTTAGAAGCAAGAGCACCCAGTTTGTTGGGTGCATACAGGATAACAGCAAGTCAGTTTTCCTGACTCCAGCCGTCCTGGAAACATATATTTTCAGGGCCCTGACAACATCTAGCAACCTGGAGTCCTCCAAGTCCCTAGTAGCCGCAGGTACCACAATAAGCTGGTTCAGGTGAAACGCTGACACCACCTTAGGGAGAAACTGGGGACGAGTCCGCAGCTCTGCCCTGTCCGAATGGACAATCAGATATGGGCTTTTGTGAGACAAAGCCGCCAATTCTGACACTCGCCTGGCCGAGGCCAGGGCCAACAGCATGGTCACTTTCCATGTGAGATATTTCAAATCCACAGATTTGAGCGGTTTAAACCAATGTGATTTGAGGAATCCCAGAACTACGTTGAGATCCCACAGTGCCACTGGAGGCACAAAAGGGGGTTGTATATGCAGTACTCCCCTGACAAACTTCTGGACTTCAGGAACTGAAGCCAATTCTTTCTGGAAGAAAATCGACAGGGCCGAAATTTGAACCTTAATGGACCCCAATTTGAGGCCCATAGACACTCCTGTTTGCAGGAAATGCAGGAATCGACCGAGTTGAAATTCCTCCGTGGGGCCTTCCTGGCCTCACACCATGCAACATATTTTCGCCAAATGTGGTGATAATGTTGTGCGGTCACCTCCTTCCTGGCTCTGACCAGGGTAGGGATGACCTCTTCCGGAATGCCTTTTTCCCTTAGGATCCGGCGTTCAACCGCCATGCCGTCAAACGCAGCTGCGGTAAGACTTGGAACAGACATGATCCTTGCTGAAGCAAGTCCCTTCTTAGTATCTCTTGAAGTTCCGGGTACCAAGTCCTTCTTGGCCAATCCGGAGCCACGAGTATAGTTCTTACTCCTCTCCGTCTTATAATTCTCAGTACCTTGGGTATGAGAGGCAGAGGAGGGAACACATACACCGACTGGTACACCCACGGTGTTACAAGAGCGTCCCTGCTATTGCCTGAGGGTCTCTTGACCTGGCGCAATACCTGTCCAGTTTTTTGTTCAGACGGGACGCCATCATGTCCACCTTTGGTCTTTCCCAACGGTTCACAATCATGTGGAAGACTTCCAGATGAAGTCCCCACTCTCCCGGGTGGAGGTCGTGCCTGCTGAGGAAGTCTGCTTCCCAGTTGTCCACTCCCGGAATGAACACCGCTGACAGTGTTATCACATGATTTTTCGCCCAGCGAAGAATCCTTGCTGCCATTGCCCTCCTGCTTCTTGTGCCGCCCTGTCTGTTTACGTGGGCGACTGCCGTGATGTTGTCCGACTGGATCTGCACCGGTTGACTTTGAAGCAGAGGTCTTCCTAGGCTCAGAGCATTGTAAATTGCCCTTAGCTCCAGTATATTTATGTGGATAGAAGTCTCCAGACTTGACCACACTCCTTGGAAATTTCTTCCCTGTGTGACTGCTCTCCAGCCTCTCAGGCTGGCATCCGTGGTCACCAGGACCCAGTCCTGAATGCCGAATCTGCTGCCCTCTAGTAGATGAGCACTCTGCAGCCACCACAGAAGAGACACCCTTGTCCTTGGAGACAGGATTATCCGCTGATGCATCTGAAGATGCGATCCGGACCATTCGTCCAGCAGATCCCACTGAAAAATTCTTGCGTGAAATCTGCCGAATGGAATCGCTTCGTAAGAAGCCACCATTTTTCCCAGGACTCTTGTGCATTGATGCACTGACACTTGGCCTGGTTCTAGGAGGTTCCTAACTAGCTCGGATAACTCCCTGGCTTTCTCCTCCGGGAGAAACACCTTTTTCTGGACTGTGTCCAGAATCATCCCTAGGAACAGCAGACGTGTCGTCGGAATCAGCTGCAATTTTGGAATATTTAGAATCCACCCGTGCTGTCGTAGAACTACTTGAGATAGTGCTACTCCGACCTCCAACTGTTCTCTGGACCTTGCCCTTATCAGGAGATCGTCCAAGTAAGGGATAATTAAGACGCCTTTTCTTTGAAGAAGAATCATCATTTCGGCCATTACCTTGGTAAAGACCCGGGGTGCCGTGGACAATCCAAACGGCAGCGTCTGAAACTGATAGTGACAGTTCTGTACCACGAACCTGAAGTACCCTTGGTGAGAAGGGCAAATTGGGACATGGAGGCAAGCATCCTTGATGTCCAGGGACACCATATAGTCCCCTTCTTCCTGGTTCGCTATCACTGCTCTGAGTGACTCCATCTTGATTTGAACCTTTGTATGTAAGTGTTCAAAGATTTCAGATTTAGAATAGGTCTCACCGAGCCGTCTGGCTTCAGTACCACAAATAGTGTGGAATAATACCCCTTTCCTTGTTGTAGGAGGGGTACTTTGATTATCACCTGCTGGGAATACAGCTTGTGAATTATTTCCAATACTGCCTCCCTGTCGGAGGGAGACGTTGGTAAAGCAGACTTCAGGAACCTGCGAGGGGGAGACGTCTCGAACTTCCAATCTGTACCCCTGGAATACTACTTGTAGGATCCAGGGGTCCACTTGCGAGTGAGCCCACTGCGCGCTGAAACTCTTGAGACGACCCCCCACCGCACCTGAGTCCGCTTGTACGGCCCCAGCGTCATGCTGAGGACTTGGCAGAAGCGGTGGAGGGCTTCTGTTCCTGGGAAGGAGCTGCCTGCTGCAGTCTTCTTCCCTTTCCTCTACCCCTGGGCAGATATGACTGGCCTTTTGCCCGCTTGCCCTTATGGGGACGAAAGGACTGAGGCTGAAAAGACGGTGTCTTTTTCTGCTGAGATGTGACTTGGGGTAAAAAAGGTGGATTTTCCAGCTGTTGCCGTGGCCACCAGGTCCGATGGACCGACCCCAAATAACTCCTCCCCTTTATACGGCAATACTTCCATGTGCCGTTTGGAATCTGCATCACCTGACCACTGTCGTGTCCATAAACATCTTCTGGCAGACATGGACATCGCACTTACTCTTGATGCCAGAATGCAAATATCCCTCTGTGCATCTCGCATATATAGAAATGCATCTTTTAAATGCTCTATAGTCAATAAAATACTGTCCCTGTCAAGGGTCAATATTTTCAGTCAGGGAATCCGACCAAGCCACCCCAGCGCTGCACATCCAGGCTGAGGCGATCGCTGGTCGCAGTATAACACCAGTATGTGTGTATATACTTTTTAGGATATTTTCCAGCCTCCTATCAGCTGGCTCCTTGAGGGCGGCCGTATCTGGAGACGGTAACGCCACTTGTTTTGATAAGCGTGTGAGCGCCTTATCCACCCTAGGGGGTGTTTCCCAACGCGCCCTAACTTCTGGCGGGAAAGGGTATAACACCAATAATTTTCTATCGGGGGAAACCCACGCATCATCACACACTTCATTTAATTTATCTGATTCAGGAAAAACTACAGGTAGTTTTTTCACACCCCACATAATACCCTTTTTTGTGGTACTTGTAGTATCAGAAATATGTAACACCTCCTTCATTGCCCTTAACATGTAACGTGTGGCCCTAATGGAAAATACATTTGTTTCTTCACCGTCGACACTGGAGTCAGTGTCCGTGTCTGTGTCTGTGTCGACCGACTGAGGTAATGGGCGTTTTAAAGCCCCTGACGGTGTTTGAGACGCCTGGACAGGTACTAATTGGTTTGCCGGCCGTCTCATGTCGTCAACCGACCTTGCAGCGTGTTGACATTATCACGTAATTCCCTAAATAAGCCATCCATTCCGGTGTCGACTCCCTAGAGAGTGACATCACCATTACAGGCAATTGCTCCGCCTCCTCACCAACATCGTCCTCATACATGTCGACACACACGTACCGACACACAGCACACACACAGGGAATGCTCTGATAGAGGACAGGACCCCACTAGCCCTTTGGGGAGACAGAGGGAGAGTTTGCCAGCACACACCAAAACGCTATAATTATACAGGGACAACCTTATATAAGTGTTTTCCCTTATAGCATCTTAATATATTATAATATCGCCACACAAAATGCCTCCCCTCTCTGTTTTAACCCTGTTTCTGTAGTGCAGTGCAGGGGAGAGCCTGGGAGCCTTCCTAGCAGCGGAGCTGTGTAGGAAAATGGCGCTGTGTGCTGAGGAGAATAGGCTCCGCCCCCTATTCGGCGGGCTTCTTCTCCCGTTTTTCTGACAACCTGGCAGGGGTTAAATACATCCATATAGCCCAGAGGCTATATGTGATGTATTTTTAGCCAGCATAGGTACTTTCATTGCTGCCCAGGGCGCCCCCCCCAGCGCCCTGCACACTCAGTGACCGTTGGTGTGAAGTGTGCTGAGAGCAATGGCGCACAGCTGCCGTGCTGTGCGCTAACAAAACTTTTACTCTAAGCAGCTCTTTAGGAGAGCCACCTAGATTGCACCCTTCTCGGCCGGGCACAAAAACCTAACTGAGGCTTGGAGGAGGGTCATAGGGGGAGGAGCCAGTGCACACCACCTGATCCTAAAGCTTTTACTTTTGTGCCCTGTCTCCTGCGGAGCCGCTATCCCCATGGTCCTTACGGAGTCCCCAGCATCCACTTAGGACGTCAGAGAAACATGGCTGCGCCCATGTTTGCATTTGGAGGGAAAGTCTGTTTGTATATTCCAAGTGGTAAACAGCAGTAATGGTGGCGGAGGGCAGGAGACCTTATATGCATAACGCCCCTGTACCAGTGCCACTTACACACGTAATGCCCCCTGTACAAGTGCTGCTTACACACGTAACGCCTACTGTACATGTGACGCTTACAAACATTACGCCGCAGTCACACATACACACACAACAGACACATATATATATATATATATATATATATATACAAACACACACACATACATACTGTACATACATTACACACATACAGTCACACATATTTACAGTATACACAGATGCTGTATATACAGACACACACTCACTCTCTTTCCAGACACTTACCTAATGAAGTCTGGCTGGCCGAAGCTGTAGCAGCGCATCCTCCTCCTGCAGCATGGTCCCGTCTAGCTCCACCCCTTATTCCCATCTAGCTCCGCCCCTTTGGCTCCTGCCCGGCCACTGAATGTCACACAAGGGAGTAGGGGGAGAGAGGAGGCTGTGTGCTGCCGGCGCCGAGGGGGAGAGGAGGTTTTGTGCTGCTGGCGCCGCTGCATGTGTGACAGCAGCCGGCAGCAGCAACAGGGATAGCAGCAGCAGCTCAGCACAGGGATGCAGAGCAGGGAGAGCACCTCTCCTTCCTGGTGCCTCCCTGCACTGCATCCCTTTGCTGAGCGGCTAGCGTCGGGCCTGTGTGCAGTGTCACTGACACTGCACAGCACTCTCACCTTTTACATTGATTCAGCCAGTCACTCAGTTCTGCCAGCCAGTCACTATTGTTATCATCAGTGTCCCAACGCGCCGCATTACAGGGAAGTAGATGCACTAAATAAACTACAGCTCCCAGCAGCCCTTAGCACCGAAGGATTCCGGCCCGTAGGGCTGCTGGGAGCTGTAGTTTATTGAGTGCATCTTCTTTCCTGTAATGCAGCATATTGGGACACAGTCGCTAACAATAGTGACTGGCTGCTGTGCGAGTCTCCGGGAGAGCCACTGCCAAAGGACGGACAGCAGCTTAGCTGCTGACAGGAGAAGCATTACCCGCCCCTCCCCCACTCACAGTACCTTCGGACCCCATCCGCAGCACCCCCACACCCCTTCCAGCGGTAACTCCGGACCCCCGCACCCGCCCCTCCTGCCGCACCACCACATTCGCCCCTCCCCCACCCAGGGTATCCCCGAAACTGTTCCTCCCCCACCCACGGTGGTTCCAGACCCCCCACCTGCAGTACTACCAGCTTCTCCCCCACCTGCAGCACCACCGCGACCACCCCTCCCCCTCCCGCAGCACCCCCGGATCCCATCCGCATCTCCTCCGCACCCGCTACTCCCCCAACCAAAGCACCTACTAGGTGATTCATCAGGCCCTGTGTGCGCTGTTCACGCCATTGCAAGTGGCTTCGACCCTTTAACCATTGCACGCCCTTTGTCTGTGCAATTTTTAACCACTCACACAATTATGATTGGAGGTAATACTCCCATATAATAAAAATATTGCACGCCACAAGGGTGTGTAAGGGTTAAGGGGGCGTAGCCCCTTACGACAGTGTGAAGAGCGCCCGTAGGGCGCGATGAATCACCTAGTTAAATAATGAACATTTGCTGTCTGATATTACTAACAGCGATATTATTCAGAGGCACTATACTGTATATTGTCTTACAGATGACAAAGTCTTTGCAAGATATATATATTAGAGATGTGCACCGGAGATTTTTCAGGGGTTTTGTGGTTTGGTTTTGGATTCGGTTCCGCGGCCGTGTTTTGGATTCGGACGCGTTTTGGCAAAGCCTCCCTGAAAATTTTTTGTCGGATTCGGTTGTGTTTTGGATTCGGGTGTTTTTTTTTTTTTTTAAAACACTCAAAAACAGCTTAAATCATAGAATTTGTGGGTCATTTTGATCCCAAAGTATTATTAACCTCAATAACCAAAATTTCCACTCATTTCCAGTCTATTCTGAACACCTCACACCTCACAATATTATTTTTAGTCCTAAAATTTGCACCGAGGTCGCTGGATGACTAATCTAAGCCACCCAAGTGGGCGGCATAAACACCTGGCCCATCTAGTAGTGGCACTGCAGTGTCAGACAGGATGGCACTTAAAAAAATAGTCCCCAAACAGCACATGATGCAAAGAAAAAAAAGGTGCACCAAGGTCGCTGGATGGCTAGGCTAAGCGACCCAAGTGGCCGACACAAACACCTGGCCCATCAAGGAGTGGCACTGCAGTGTCAGACAGGATGGCACTTCAAAAAATAGTCCCCAAACAGCACATGACGCAAAGAAAAAAAGAGGTGCACCAAGGTCACTGGATGGCTAAGCTAAGCGACCCAAGTGGCCGACACAAACACCTGGCCCATCTAGGAGTGGTACTGCAGTGTCAGACAGGATGGCACTTCAAAAAATAGTCCCTAAACAGCACATGATGCAAAGAAAAAAAGAGGTGCACCAAAGTCGCTGGATGGCTAAGCGAAGCGACCCAAGGGGCCGACACAAACACCTGGCCCATCGAGGAGTGGCACTGCAGTGTCAGACAGGATGGCACTTAAAAAAAAATAGTCCACAAACAGCACATGATGCAGAGATAGAAAAAAAAATATATATATATACTGTATATATATATACGGGTGGTCAGCAAAATTCTGCACTGTTCACCTACTATGTACTGCACACAACTACAATGCAGCACAGATATGGATAGTATACTTGATGACACAGAGGTAGAGCAATGGACTACTGTACCGTTCTGCTATATATATATATATATATATATATACTGGTGGTCAGCAAAATTCTGCACTGTCCTCCTACTATATACTGTGCACAACTACAATACAGCACAGATATGGATAGTATACTTGACGACACAGACGTAGAGCAATGGACTACTGTACCGTACTGCTATATATATACTGGTGGTCAGCAAAATTCTGCACTGTCCTCCTACTATATACTGCGCACAACTACAATGCAGCACATATATGGATTGTATACTTGACGACACAGAGGTAGAGCAATGGACTACTGTACCGTACTGCTATATATATATACTGGTGGTCAGCAAAATTCTGCACTGTCCTCCTACTATATACTGTGCACAACTACAATGCAGCACAGATATGGATAGTATACTTGACGACACAGAGGTAGAGCAATGGACTGCTGTACCGTACTGCGATATATATACTGGTTGTCAGCAAAATTCTGCAATGGACTACTGTACCGTATTGCACTATCCTCCTATATACTACAATGCAGCACAGATATGGAGCATTTTCAGGCAGAGAACGTAGATATTTGCAGCACACTGAGCACAGATATTTGCAGCACACTGAGCACATATATTTGCAGCACACTGAACACAGAAATTGAGAGAACGCAGCCACGTCCTCTCGCTATCATCTCCAATGCACGAGTGAAAATGGCGGCGACTCACAGCTCTTTATATGCAATATGAATTTCGCGAAAATACGACAGCGGGATAATGACGTTCGGGCGCGCTCGGGTTAACCAAGCAAGGCGGGAAGATCCGAGGCTGCCTCGGAACCATGTAAAATAGGTGAAGTTCAGGAGGTTTCGGATCTCAACGAACCGAACCTGCTCATCTCTTTTATATATATATATATATATATATATATATATATGTATGTGTTTATTTTTTGAAACCTAAATAAGCATCTGCTTTTTGACCGATATATTACTGATACTGGTCAAATAACTATACATTGATCTACAATTGACTGGATCCTTGAAACATTTTTTGAATGCATGCTTCCCTTGACTGTTATATAGAATATATTATAGCAAAAACCTGTATGCCCAGTTTAGATTGGCATATAAAACTGTAGGTGGTAATTTTGAGAATAATACTAACAATTCCCAGTATTAATAATTCCCAGGGGATTGATGTATGGACCCTGATCTACAGTAACACATCAAATTATGTGATAAATAAAGATAAGAAATAGCTAGTGAGCCTTGTTTTTAATGTCACTTTATTAGCACTGTATTGACTGTGTATGATACAGGTTGAGTCTCCCTTATCTAACATGCTTGGGACCAGAAGTATTTTGGATATGGGATTTTTCCGTATTTTGGAATAATTGCATACCATAATGAGATATCATGGTGATGGGACCTAAATCTAAGCACAGAATGCATTTATGTTACATATACACCTTATACACACAGCCTGAAGGTAATTTTAGCCAATATTTTTTATAAATTTGTGCATTAAACAAAGTGTGTGTACATTTCACACAATTCATTTATGTTTCATATACACCTTATACACACAGCCTGAAGGTAATTTAATACAATATTTTTAATAACTTTGTGTATTAAACAAAGTTTGTGTACATTGAGCCATCAAAAAACAAAGGTTTCACTATCTCACTCTCACTCAAAAAAGTCCGTATTTCGGAATATTCCGTATTTCGGAATATTTGGATATGGGATACTCAACCTGTAATTGTATTTTTGTTGTATTGTATTGTATTGTCTTTATTTCGTAGTAGGAACTTTTTTATCCAATATAATAAATGTTATATTTTAAATATATTTAATGTTTGCCAGCAAAGAGACACTCTTTTCCTCTTCCTTTATCATATATGGAGAGAGAGAGAGAGAGAGAGAGAGAGAGAGAGAGAGAGAGAGAGAATCCCCTTCTCCCACCAATTAAGAAAATAGTGTTTTCTTCTTGTCACTCCAATGTTGTATTGGGGACAAAAATGAATACATTGGTGACATTGAGGGTCATTCAGAGTTGATCGCTAGCTGAAAATGTTCGCTGCGCAGCAATGATGCAAAAAAAATGGCACTTCTGCACATGCGGCGCAAGCGCTACGTACTTTCACAACGGCTGGTGTAGTTTCACACAAGGTCTAGCAAAGCTTTTCAGTCGCACTGCTGACCGCAGAGTGATTGACAGGAAGTGGGCGTTTCTGGGTGTCAACTGACCATTTTCAGGGAGTGTTCGGAAAAACGCAGGTGTGCCTGAAAAAACGCAGGTGTGGCTGGGCGAACGCAGGGCGTGTTTGTGACGTCAAAACAGAAACTGAACAGTCTGAAGGCATCGCAAGCGCTGAGTAGGTCTGGAGCTACTCTGAAACTGCACAATTTTTTTCCCCGTAGTCGCTCTGTGATGCTTTCGTTCGCACTTCTGCTAAGCAAAAATACACCCCCAGTGGGAGGCGGCATAGCATTTGCACGGCTGCTAAAAACTGCTAGTGAGCGAACAACTCGGAATGACCCCTATTAACTGAATTGACTAGTTCCACAAGCAGCAGACATGGGGCTAGGTGCATCATCGCTTGGAAAGTGATAAAATGGAGAGTGAAAAAGTACCAGCCAATCAGCTCCTAACTGAATTTTTCAAACACAGCCTGTGGCATGGCAGTTAGAAGGTGATTGGCTGGTACTTTTTCACTCTCCATTTTATCACTTTCCAAGCGATGATGCATCTAGCCCATGGACTGAATAACTTTTTACTTAGACAATGCCAGACCTATTAAACCTTTCGGGAAGCCCCCACCCAGCCCCAAAACAATCCCCAATCATATTTAATACATATATATGGCTAATTACTTTCGTAATCACACAATTTCGCTATGTGAGAGATGTTGGCCATGTTTGTGTTCTTAAGTGAAGCCTCTCTGAGACACCCCTGCAGGTAGCCACTGAGCATGCACAACCAGTTGAAATTCCCTATCTTTAAAATCGGGCATTTTTTACTATTTAAAAAAAACAAAAACCTTTCTTTCTAAAAAAAATTAACCCCAAAGGGTCCTAAACTGAAAAAAGATCTATCTAACAAGACAAACCCCTAGTCTTAATTTGTCCTCTACCCTTAGTTATGCTGGTAGCAAGTACTGTAAAAACACAGAATATATTTTCCTAGTAATACTTACTCTATTGCATTCAAGTAATCATTCATTTTTATTGTGTGGAACCCTGAAAAACAATGGAAAAAACCATTATATAATTCAGTGGCAGCAGAACTAAACATGACAACATCAACACAATAAACAGAGCATCTTTATTGGCACAAAACACATTACACTTAGTACTTGTCTACTGTTTATACCCTATAACACTGGCATAACTACAGCCTCACAGCTATTGCGGAGGCTTGGAGGTGCCAGGCTTGGGAGCACAGCCGCTGTTTAAGCAATTTCCCATGTGGACTAGCTGTCTGCATGTACATCTGCTAAAATCCCTCATAAAATGGCTGCCACCTTGGAGAAGACAGATGCTCGAGATAATACTTGTCCTCTAGCATCTGACTGAGAGTACAGCACTGCAGCATTGCCCAGAAGTGGTGGTAGTCCACAGTGCTGGTGCCAATGTTAGTTACACTCCTGGCAACGAGCATTACACCCAGAGCATGAAATCCCTGGCAACGAGAATTACACTGCTGGCAATGAGCATGACACCCAGAGCATTTTACCACTGACAATGAATATGAAACCCCTGACAATAAGCAGGTAATTTAAAAGTAATTAGAAGCCTTACTGTGTTGCATAATGTGTAATGGGCATTGTGGTGTGTAGCTTAATGTATAAGGGCATCTCGGTGTGTGGTATAATGTGTCACAGGCATTACGGTGTGTGGCATAATGTATCACGGACATTGCGATGTGTGGCATAATGTATCACGGGCATTGTGGTGTGTCTTAAAATGTGCTGGGGGCACTATGGTGCCTGCAACACATTATAACACAGGCAATATGGCATTACAGTGTGTGGAATAATGTGTCAGGGGCATTGCAGTGCGTGGCATAATGTGTCATGTGTCAGGGGCATTATGGAGTGTGGCATTTTCTGTAAGGGACATTACGTGTAAGCGACATTATACCACATGTACAGTATGTGGTATAATGTGTAAGGGACATTATGGTGTGTGGTATAATTTGTAAGGAGCATTACGGTGTGTGGCATAATGTATCATGGGCACTGCAGTATGTTGCATAATGTGTCACGGCGTAAGGGGCATTGCTGTGTGTCACAATGAAAAGACAAATAATGTAAGGGTCATGAATCAGGATTTTTTTTTCCCTGCGGTGGCCAATGTTTGGCCATGCAGGTTGCAAAACTGGGGTATAAGGTAGTCTTTTCCTGAGATGCCATGCCCTTTGCAGTGAGACCACGCCCCCTTTTCGTTACTATTCATATGGCAATGGGTGGGGGGGGCAGAAACTTTTTTGGCTGAGGGAAGCAAAATTTATAGTTATGCAACTGCCCTATAGGGTGAAGAACAGATGTAGCCACTCTCATCTATCCTCCATGTGGATTGTAATGCAAAAGACTGGTCATAGTACGTATGCCTGCGCCTGGTCACAGGGAGTTGTATTCAGCTGCAAGATAGGATATTTAGTCACAGTATAATGATTGGTTTCTCCAGTCATTGCAAAACTTGTGTTTGTCCATCAGGTGTCGCTTTTGAAAATTGACGCTGCGCATGCGTGACGTTTCCATTTTTTTAAGTCAAGTGATGCTTCCAGTTTAAGAACCAGTGTTTTAAATTTTTATTTATTTATACATATTTATTTATACATATATATTTTGGATAAACAGTACTGTAATGTATGTCTGTTTTACAAGTCTTACCACGATAACAGTTGTTTTATTACACATTGCAAATTTTACCATTTAGCTGATTGCGTGCGTCTATTACCCCATTGAAAATGTCAGTAAACAACTACCGTACACATCAAGATAAAACTAATTTTTATCACAATGTAAATTTTGCGGTGCTCATTCTGGGTCGCTCATGATCACGTGCGTCTATTACTAATACTTTTGTCAGGTCACAACTTCTATTAATTCATGCAATAAGCAGCCTACCCAACCCCTGGGAGACTTTCATTTCACAGACAGCTTAAATGAGTTTACAAAACAGTATGTAAATGAAGGGCTCATGCAGTAGGAGCATCAATTACTGTATATGACTTTCACTGTTCACAGCAGGGCCGGTTCTAGATCTTGTGGCGCCCAGGGCAAAAGTTTCCTTTGGCACCCCCCACGGTAAAACAAGCTTAGTGCGCGCCGCAGGCGCGCCTCAAAAATATGGTGTGGCTTCATAGGGAAGGGGCGTGGTCAATTTTGCTCCCTGTAGTTTTGACCCTGTAGAGTTGTGCACCCTGTAGAGCTGTGCCCACAGCAGCTGTAATGCCCCCTGCAGCTGTGCCCCCTGAAGCTGTCCCCCAGCAGCTGTGGCCCCATTAATTGTGGCCCAAGTAGTTGTGCCCCAATACCTGTACCCCTAGTAAAAAAATAAAAAACACTTACCAGCCCCGTTCCTGCTTCCCGACCACTGCTGCTCTCCGTCTCCGCCGCCGCTCCTATGATTCATGGGAGAGAAGTCATGACGTCTCTCCGATAGCGCCGCACAGAAAGGTCCTCTCCACGAAGGGAAACTAGACGCTACCTCACTGCGTGTCTAGTTTCCCTTTGCAGAGAGGACCTTTCCTAACCAACGCCGCCACCATCCCAGTTAGTGGCAGCGCCCCGTGACAAGAGCCGCTACTGGTTCACATTAATATACAGTAGATACACAGTAGCATGTGTGACTTTTAGTGTGCAGTTAGGCAAAAGTATTGGGGAGGACAGTGTAACAAAACACTATGGCCAAATGTATTAAGCATAACAAGAAATAAAGTGGAGACGGATAAAGAGTGATAAATGACCAGCCAATCCGCTTCCTATGAAAGGCTTAATACATTTGGGCCATAGGCAGTGGTTCAAAATCTTTTTTGAGTCACGGCGCCCTAGAGTATCAGAATTTTTTTCACGTCACCCCTCACCCAAAGGTTTCTTACTGAGAAGTTTAGAAAGATATATTAAATTAAGTAAATTGAGTTTAACTGTTATCCTTAGGATCAATTGAGTAGTGAGTAGAGATGTGCGGCGGACACTTTTCGTGTTTTATGTTTTGGTTTTGGTTCTAATTCCATTTTCGTGTTTTGGTTTTAGCTTGGTTTTGCCAAAACCACCCTTTCATGTTTTAGTTTTGATTTTGGTTTTAGATCTGGATGATTTTTGGGAAAAAAAAAACCCCATAAAAATAGCTAAAATCACAAAATTTGGGGGTAATTTTGCTCCTACAGTATTATTAACCTCAATAACAATCATTTCCACTCATATCCAGTCTATTCTGAACACCTCACACCTCACAATATTGTTTTTAGGCCTAAAAGTTGCACCGAGGTAGCTGTATGACTAAGCTAAGCGACCCAAGTTTGCGGCACAAACACCTGGCCCATTCAGGAGTGGCACTGCAGTTGCAGACAAGATGGCACTATTCAAAAATTAGTCCCCAAACAGCACATGATGCAAAGAAGAAAAAGAGATGAAATTAGGTAGTTGGATGGACAAGCTAAGCGACAAGTGTGCGGCACAAACACCTGGCCAATCTAGGAGTTGCACTGCAGTGGCAGACATGATGGCAGATTTAAAAACTAGTCCCCAAACAGCACATGATGCAAAGAAGAAATAGAGGTGCAATGAGGTAGCTGTATGGCCAAACTAAGCGACACAAGTGTGCTGGACAAACACCTGGCCCCTCTAGGAGTGGCACTGCAGTCACAGACAGGATGGCACTTAAAAAAAACTAGTCCCCAAACATCACATGATGCAAAGAAGAAAAACAGATGCAAGATGGAATTGTCCTTTGGCCCTCCCACCCACCCTTATGTTGTATAAACAGGACATGCACACTTTAACAAATCAATAATTTCAGCGACAGGGTCTGCCACACGACTGTGGCTGAAATAACTGGTTTGTTTGGGCTTCCACCAAAAAAGAAGCAATCAATCTCTCCTTGCACAAACTGGCTCTACAGGGGCAAGATGTCCACCTCATCATCATCATCCTCCGATTCCTCACCCCTTTCACCGTGTACAGCCTCCTCACTGAGTATTAATTCGTCCCCACTGGAATCCACCATCACAGGTCCCTGGGTACTTCCTGGAGGCAATTGCTGGTAAAGGTCTTCCCGGAGGACTTTATAATTCATTTTGATGAACATCATCATCTCCACATTTAGTGGAAGTAACCTCCAACGCCGATCGCTGATAAGGTTACCGGCTGCACTAAACACTCTTTCGGAGTACACACTGGAGGGGGGCAACTTAGGTAAAATAAAGCCAGTTTGTGCAAGGGCCTCCAAATTACCTCTTTTTCATGCCAGTATACGCACGGGCTGTCTGACATGCCTACTTGGATGCTGTCACTCATATAATCCTCCACCATTCTTTCAATGGTGACAGAATCATATGCAGTGACGGTAGACATGTCAGTAATCGATGGCAGGTCCTTGAGTCCGGATCAGATGTCAGCTTTCGCTCCTGACTGCCCTGCATCACCACTAGTGGGTGGGCTAGAAAATGTTATCCTTTTCTTTGCAGCCCCAGTGGCGGGAGAAATTTAAGGAGGAGCTGTTGATGGGTCACGTTCCGCTTGAGTTGACAATTTACTAACCAGCAGGTCGTTGCACCTCAGCACACTTGTGTTTGCTGGAAAGAGAGATACAACGTAGGCTTTAAACCTAGGATCGAGCACGGTGGCAAAAATATAGTGCTCTGATTTCAACAGATTGATCACCCTTGAATCCTGGCAAAGCGAATGAAGAGCTCCATCCACAAGTCCCACATACTTTGCGGAATCGCTCGTCTTAGCTCCTCCTTCCATTTATTCAGCTGCTTCTGCAAAAGCCTGATGAGGGGAATGACCTGACTCAAGCTGGCAGTGTCTGAACTGACTTCACATGTTGCAAGTTCGAAGGGTTGTAGAACCTTGCACAAGACTGAAATCATTCTCCACTGCGATTGAGTCAGGTGCATTACCCCTTCTTTGCCTATATCGTAGGTAGATGTATAGGCTTTAATGGACTTTTGCTGCTTCTCCATCCTCTGAAGCATATAGAGTGATGAATTCCACCTCGTTCCCACCTCTTGCTTCAGTTGATGGTGGGGCAGGTTCAGGAGTGTTTGCTGGCGCTCCAGTCTTCAGCAAGCAGTGGCAGAATGCCGAAAGTGGGCCGCAATTTTCCGGGCAACCGACAGCATCTCCTGCACGCCCCTCTCATTTTTCATAAAATTCTGCACCACCAAATTAAATGTATCTGCAAAACATGGTAAATGCTGGAATTTGCCCAGATGTAATGCACGCACAATATTTGTGTCGTTGTCCAATATCACAAATCCCCAGGAGAGTCCAGTTGGGGTAAGCCATTCTGCGATGATGTTCCTCAGTTTCCGTAAGAGGTTGTCAGCTGTGTGCCTCTTATGAAAGTGGTGATACATAGCATAGCCTGCCTAGTAACGAGTTGGCGTTTGCAAGATGCTGCTACTGGTGTATGGTCCGCTGCGGAAGACAATACATCTGCCAGTGGGCTGTTACAGTCATATAGGCCTTAGTCTGCCCTGTTCCACTTTGTCCACATGTCCGTGGTTAAGTGGACACTGGATACAACCGCATTTTGTAGGACACTGGTGACTTTTTTTTTCCTGATGTCTGTGTACATTCTCAGTATCGCCTGCCTAGAGAAGTGGAACCTAGATGGGATTTGGTACCGGGGACACACTATCTCTATCAAATCTTTAAGTGACACTGAACTAATGGTGGATACCGGACGCACCTCTAACACCAACATAGCTGTCAAGGCCTCAGTTATCCGCTTTGCAAAAGGATGACTGCTGTCATATTTCATTTTCTTCACAAAGGACTGTTGGAAAGTCAATTGCTTACTGGAAGTAGTACAAGTGGTCTTCCGACTTCCCCTCTGGGATGACGATCGACTCCCAGCAGCGCCTGCAGCAGTAGGCGTAACACTCAAGGATCCTATGGAGGAATCTCGGTTAGGAGAGGACTCCTCAGTCTTGACAGTGACATGGTCTGCAGGACTACGGATGTTCCTGACTGAGGAGGAAGAGGACGTTGAGCGAGTTGGTGGTGTGTCTTGCAGGAGCTTGGGTACAGGAGGAAGAAGAAATGTAGGTGTCAGTGGACTGTTTACGCTCTTACCCAACACTTTGTCAAAGTAAAAAAAAATCATGATACATATCCCTTGTACTAACCCCTCATGCACATGCACGCTGCTCGTGCATCTGGTCCCCCGTGCGTACACATACCCGCAAGTTGCGTAAGAGACGCTCCAGCGACTCGTGCGCATGATATGTGTATTTACGGTGGAGTTTGTGAGCGTGTAGCGTGCGACTAGAACGTAGCATATTTAACCCAAATAGTGCATTTTGTAGATATTGTTCCCCTAGACCATGTCAGCGAGTAATGTTAGTTTAAACAGTTCCTGGACAGAGAGATTCCTCTTTGCATGATAGGAAGGGTCAGATAAAGGTTGAAAGGTGGTGTCTAGTATCCAGCTGTAGGGTATTTTAAGGGTAACATTCCGGTGTTAGTTAGGAAAAGATCGCTTACTCCTGCGTATAGTTATGTACAAAAGTATAATATGAACATTAACTGTATTTGCTGTAAATTACACATGCGGCGGGAATCCAGAGGATACCACCCACAAGAGCAATTGGGGAAAGACACAGCCCACCTGTTCAAATCCACCTATGACCTTTCCTGTAATGTAGAGACACATCCCTGTGTCCAATGAACAATGAGATTACAGGAACCATTGTATTGTATATGCATGACTGTGTATAAAAAGACCACTGTTGCCTGGCCGGTCAGAAGACTCTGAAAGCTTTCTACCTGAATAGCTGAGGACTGGTCCGGGACGCGCTTGCGAATGATTCGCCACGTATGTATATTCTCTGTAGCCACTATTCTCTGTTATTCTGTTAGATTTCCGTGTTAGCTTGTAGTGTATAACTTGTATATGTTTACCCCTTTTCTCTGAATAATCCGCTGCGGGGTTAGAGCCCAGTGGTTTACACAAACTGGTGTGGTACTTTCACTTTTCTGCAAAGGGCTTTCTTAGCGTCTCATTCGCTATAACAGCATAAGCATTGTTAAGGTTTTTAGGTGTTACATCGTTACAATATTTGACTACTAAGGTTTAGAGTATAAGCATATCCTTACAGTGTTTTATTAACAAGGTTAACTGTATACCATTCTGTGAGCGTCCGTGCCGCTCGTGTCTCACGCCCACGGCACAGCGTCTCTTACGCTATTAGCGTATCAATACGGTACTCAGTACACCAATAGCGTGCTTGGTACGAAGCGCAAATGGCGTACTTGGTCCGTAGTGTGTGTAATAAGTCTAGCGGCCATAGCGGCTCTACGGTAATAGTGTATAGCTTTATGTTTTAAGGTAATATTTGACATTATCAACTTTATACAGCTACAATGGATATATGGCAGCAGAGAACACCAACACTGTGAATGGCTGGACTGATGCAGCACAATACACGGACTACACTGGACTGGTCTGCACAACACAGCACCCCTTATACAGCTACACTGGATATATGGCAGCAGAGAACACCAACACTGTGACTGCATGGACTGATTAGGCATAATACACTGAGTGACTACACTGTACTGGACAACACTTGCCACCCCACTTTCCCACCCCAACACACAGACACTGAACACTGAGGACACGTCCTCCCTATACACTCTCTCCGAGACTGGAGCAAAATGGCTGCGATGCGCGGCTCCTAATATGGAATCCAAATCCGGCGAGAATCCGACAGCAGGATGATGACGTTTTGCCGCATTCTGGTTTCCGAGTCAGGCGGGAAAACCTGAGCCGGGCTTGGATCCGGACTTGGAAGGCAAAGTCCGGTAGGGTTCGGTTCTCTGAGAACTGAACACGCTCATCTCTAGTAGTGAGGGACAAGATTTGCTTCTGTTTGTCCACATATGCTATGATTAATAGCCACCAGTAGTAGTTTTTCCTTTTACATTGACCAGAAATTATTTTAATTGGTCCAGGACCACCAACACAGGGCACCCCTGCAAGTATCCCGAGGCACCACAGGGTGCCACGCAGGGGTTAAAGTGGGGGGGAACGAGGTGGAACTGAGTTCCACCACCTGTAATGGTAGGGGGAACTAGTCCCACCATCTCCATTGCCCTGCACAGTAATTCCAACAGAAAAGCCCACCCCATCATCTGCATCAATTGATGCTACAGGCAGCACTAGTGTTGCTGATGAGCTGCAGCCACCTACTCCTTCCTCAGGTCCTGGTGCCTCCATGGTCCTCCTCCATGAGTTCCACCACCTCACCGGGACCACTTTCAGCCCTGGTGCCACGGCACACACTTTGAGAACCACTGTATTAAGGCTTAAAAAGTGATAAAAGTGGAGATGAATAAAGAGTGATAACTGACCAGCCAATCAACTTCCTAACTGCCATGTCACAGGCTCTGCTTGAAAAATTACAGTTAAGAGCTTGTTGGCTGGTCATTTATCACTTTTCATCCGTCTCCGCTTTTATCACTTTTTAATCACTTAGCGGACATTCCCCCCCCCAAAAAAAAACTCAGAAATTGTCAGGTTTTTTTTTATGAGTGGACTAGGTGAAGAACATGAATTTAACCTTATCCAAAATGATTTTAGTTAAAAAAATAAAAAAAAGAAATCGGTCGAGAAGATTGATAACATCAGAACATTGGTAATATTGCGAACATCGCAATGTTACTTTTTATACCCAAGACACGGCTGCCAGGTACACAGGGTGAGGTGGGGGGGCGGGGGTGCTTGAGGGTTTGTTTTACACTTTCCCAGCGGCTGCCATTGGGGGTAATTCAGACCTGATCGTAGCAGCAAATTTGCTAGCAGTTGTGCAAAACCATGTGCACTACAGGTATGGCAGATATAACATTTGCAGAGAGAGTTAGATTTTGGTGGGTTATATTGTTTCTGTGCAGGGTATATACTGGCTGCTTTATTTTTACACTACAATTTAGATTTCAGTTTGAACACACCCCACCCAAATCTAACTCTCTCTGCACATGTTATATCTGTCCCCCCCTGCACTACACATGTTATATATATACCCCTCCCTGCAGTGCACATGGTTTTGCCCAACTGCTAATAGATTTGCTGCTACGATCAGGTCTTAATTACCCCCATTGTCTGCAGCCACTGGGTGGGGGGTCCTGCCGTGCTGACCGATCAGCAATGTTCGGCAGCATGGCAACACTGAGGGGAGGGTGCAGGGAGGCAGAGGGACCTTCTGGTCCGTCTGAGAGCAGAAGCGGAGGAAAGTTTCCCTTCCCTGCCTCTGCTAACACACTTTATTCTGACTGGTCGCATCCTGAGTGACCAGGTGAGATAAAAAAACTTGCTGGTATGGTCGCATCTGATGCGACCATGCCAGGCAAGTGGTTAAAGCTTAATACATTTGAGCCTATGTACAGTAAATGAGGTCGCTTGCAATGGGATTTTTTTACTTTGCTGTGTACAGTAATATAAGGGATTGCAAGTGACCCAGTACACTGTATACAGTGTAAGCAGCAACTGCTTATACACTACAGATGGTGCATCCGAGATGCTCAATCAGTTCATAATGCAAGCTAATCTTTTACTGTGTTCATATTTATAGTGAATGTAGGGGCCTTAAATATGTAAATGTGTAAAAAAAAAAAATAATTATAAAGAAATACAAAATTTTAATTCTCCATTTCTGGGATTAATACTCGGGACCATGGGCATGGCGCCTGTTAATCTACCGATCACCCACAGCTCTTTCCCTTTTCTACACTATGTAATTTGAAGGGCTCATGCTGGCTTTGGTTGGGGAAAGGAACCCAGGAATCCCTTGTAATTGGGATTGCGAGCATCCAAGCCCCCAGGGGCAGATTCAGAAGAAAATGACAGGGGGTCACCATGGAAGGGGCAAGTACATTTGCATGCGGCTTATGTCTCCACTACATGGGGTATGTCTCCACTACAAGGGCATAGCTTCACAGGACAGGGAGAGAGTGACTTGCAGTAGGTGATAGGTAGAGTGACTGTCAGTCTGCTAGTGGTTGATGGAGAGTGACAGGCAGTGGGTGACGGGGAAGGTGACTAGCAGTGGGTGACACGCAGTGGGAGAGAGGGTGACTGGGAGAGTGGGTGATAGAGAGTGACTGACAATGGGTGATTGAGAGTGGGTGGTGGAGAGAGTAACTGGCAGTGGGTGACAGGGAGAGTGACTGACAGTGGGTTATAGAGAGTGACTGGCAGTGAGTGGCGGAGAGAGTGACTGGCAGTGGGTGACAAGGAGGGTTTAACATGCAGTGGGGGGATAGGGTGACATGGAGAGGGTAATTGGCAGTGGGTGACAGGGAGAATGGCACTGGGTGACAGCGAGAGGATGACTGGCAGTGGGTGACAGAGAGAGGGTGACTGACTGGCAGTGGGTGACAGGGAGAGGGTGACTGACTGGCAATGGGTGACAGGGAGACCGGCAGTAGGTGACAGGAAGAGGGTGACATATGAGTCAGTGTAATGTGGGCCCCTATGACACACATACAGTATAAGTGGGGAGGGAAAGGAGCGCACTTTAAAAAAAAAAAAGTTTACATTTTTTTTATACAAAAAAGTCTGTCATCATCATGCATGATATAACACATTCATATAAAAAACACACACACACACACACACACCTCACTGACTCACTCACTTTCCCTGGAATATCACAGGCGGATCCCCCTGGCCAGAGTTCTATTATGCACAATGATGGGAGGCTGGGGTGAGCAGAGGATAGGTCTCCCACAGCACAGAGCCCACTCCCGCAGACTCCAGTAATGCTTCCCAGCAGTCCCCAGCATGACAGTCTGCGGCTCCAGGCACACAACACCACCCCGCTGTATTGTGGCAGCAGGCAGCTTCCGGGCCTCCTGGGACTACCGCGGCTCCGGGAGTGAGTTTGCGCACACAGCAGGCTAGGTGCACTTCGCTGCACCCAGCCTGCTACATTAGCAGTATGGTAGCAGCATGCAGCCGCCGGGCCTCCGGGGACAACTTCCCTAGTGCCCGCCGGCTCTGTCAGGTGGAGATTGCAGCAGAGCTGTGGCTGCTGCTCTCCAATAAATAAAAAAACTGCCACAAATGACATGGGGGGGGGGGTGTATGGATCCGCCACTGCAAGCCCCATATACAGTACAAGCAGTAACTGCTTAACACTACTGCTTATGTATACAGATGCAAACTTATATGTTCATAAAAGCAGTCTTTTTTTGGTCCTGGCACAAAATGAATATTTTCTACAGCATCCCTGAAGCCACCATTAATTTTTAAAGCATGGTATCAATACATGTGTGCTGCCCACACATCACTGCGGAAATTACATTATACAGTATATTGTAAAGCTTTACACTAAGTGACTGGCTTGTTTATCATGACTTACTGTTGTAAAGTATACTATGGTATTACTGTACGCATTGCATATCTATCTGCTGCTATTGGTTTGAGCACTGTAGTTTTGATTAGTGGAGCAAATGCCACCCAGTGGTGAAACTCTGTATTGCATGCTGTGGATATACAGTACTTGCGCCTTGGTACACCTTACCAAACCATACTATGCCAACCTGCACTGAAGTTATGCCGCAACTAAGATATGGACACAGTGAAACTACAGCAATGATGAGCGTGACTACATCTTTAAATGTTTTTTTTTTTTAATACTTTCAATAGTTTTTTCTCACTGCCGGCCTGTTTATCAAGAAATGCAGTAAATCCCTGAAAATTCAAATTCCATATTGCCAAATTGGAATGGGTTTTTCAGCCTATTTATCACAGGCTCCAGAGCCCTCACCATGCTGAGTAAAAAAAAGTAATGTGCTACATAGAGATGAGCGGGTTCAGTTTGTCGAGATCCGAACCCCCCTGAACTTCACCTATTTTACACGGTTCCGAGGCAGCCTCGGATCTTCCCACCTTGCTCGGTTAACCCAAACGTGGCCAATTGTCATCGTCCCGCTTTCGGATTCTCGCGAGATTCGTATTCTATATAAAGAGCCGCGCGTCGCCGTCATTTTCACTTGTGCATTGGAGATTGAACCAAGAGGACGTGGCTACGTTCTCTCCCTGAAAAGCTCTGTATCTGTGCTCAGGGTGCTGCAAATATCTGTGCTCAGTGTGCTACATTGTGGGGACCTCCAGTACATAATTATAGTAGTAGTACAGTACAGTAGGCCATTGCTTTATCTTGCAGCTCCGTGTCAGACTCAGTTCTAGACAGTATCCTGATCATCAGTGCTCAATATCTGCTGCATTCTTGTGTGACCAGTATATATATATATATATATATAAAGTACAGTGCAGCATTTTGGTGACCACCAGTATAGTAGTACAGTACAGTAGGCCATTGCTGTATCTTGTAGCTCTGTGTCACTTCAAGTATCCATATCTGGGCTGCATTGTTGTGAGCAGTATATATATATATATATATATATATAGTAGGACAGTGCAGCATTTTGGTGACCAACAGTATATAGTTGTACAGTACAGTAGTCCATTGCTGTATCTTGCAGCTCTGTGTCAAGTATACTATAAATATCTGTGCTGCATTGTTGTTGTGAGCAGTATATAGTAAGACAGTGCAGCATTGTGGTGATCACCAGTATACATATATAGTAGTACAGTACAGTAGGCCATTGCTGTATCTTACAGCTCTGTGTCAAGTATACTATCCATAGCTGTGCTGCATTGTTGTTGTGAGCAGTATATAGTAAGACAGTGCAGCATTGTGGTGACCACCAGTATACATATACAGACAGTACAATACAGTAGGCCAGTGCTGTATCTTGCAGCTCTGTGTCAAGTATACTATCCATATCTGTGCTGCATTGTTGTTGTGAGCAGTATATACTAAGACAGTTCAGCATTGTGGTGATCATCAGTATACATATACAGTAGAACAGTACAGTAGGCCATTGCTGTATCTTGTAGCTCTGTGTCAAGTATACTATCCATATCTGTGCAGCATTGTTGTTGTGAGCAGTATATAGTAAGACAGTGCAGCATTGTGGTGACCACCAGTGTACATATACAGTAGTACAGTACAGTCAGCCATTGCTGTATCTTGCAGCTCTGTGTCAAGTATACTATCCATATCTGTGCCGCATTGTTGTTGTGAGCAGTATATAGTAAGACAGTGCAGCATTGTGGTGACCACCAGTATACATATAGAATAGTACAGTACAGTACAGTAGGCCATTGCTGTATCTTGCAACTCGGTGTCAAGTATACTATCCATATCTGTGCTGCATTGTTGTGAGCAGTATATAGTAGGACACTGCAGCATTTTGGTGACCAACAGTATATAGTTGTACAGTACAGTAGTCCATTGCTGTATCTTGCACCTCTGTGTCAAGTATACTATCCATATCTGTGCTGCATTGTTGTTGTGAGCAGTATATAGTAAGACAGTGCAGCGGTGACCACCAGTATACATATATAGTATTACATTACAGTAGGCCATTGCTGTATCTTGCAGCTCTGTGTAAAGTATACTATCCATATCTGTTCTGCATTGTTGTTGTGTGCAGTATATAGTAAGACAGTGCAGCATTGTGGTGACCACAAGTATACATATACAGTAGTACAGTACAGAAGACCATTGCTGTATCTTGCAGCTCTGTGTCAAGTATACTATCCATATCTGTGCTGCATTGTTGGGAGCAGTATATAGTAGGACAGTGCAGCATTTTGGTGATCAGCAGTAGTAGTACAGACAGTACAGTAGGCCATTGCTATTGATATATTACTGCCATATAATTCCACACATTAAAAAATGGAGAACAAAAATTTGGAGGGTAAAATAGGGCAAGATCAAGATCCACTTCCATCTCGTGCTGAAGCTGCTGCCACTAGTCATGGCCGCGATGATTAAATGCCATCAACGTCGTCTGCCAAGGCAGATGCCCAATGTCATAGTATAGAGCATGTAAAATCCCAAAAACTAAAGTTCCTGTAAAATGACCTAAAAATCTAAATAAAAAGCGTATGAGGAGAAGCGTAAACTTGCCAATATGCCATTTACGACACGGAGTGGCAAGGAACGGCTGAGGCCCTGGCCTATGTTCATGGCTAGTGCTTCAGCTTCACATGAGGATGGAAGCACTCATCCTCCTGCTAGAAAAATGAAAAGACTTAAGCTGGCAAAAGCACAGCAAAGAACTGTGTGTTCTTCTAAATCACAAATCCCCAAGGAGAGTCCAATTGTGTCGGTTGCGATGCCTGACCTTCCCAACACTGGACAGGAAGAGGTGGCTCCTTCCACCAGTTGCACGCCCCCTGCAAGTGCTGGAAGGAGCACCCACAGTCCAGTTCCTGATATTCAAATTGAAGATGTCACTGTTGAAGTACGCCAGGATGAGGATATGGGTGTTGCTGGCACTGAGGAGGAAATTGACAAGGAGGATTCTGATGGTGAGGTGGTTTGTTTAAGTCAGGCACCTGGGGAGACAGCTGTTGTCCGTGGGATGAATATGGCCATTGACATGCCTGGTCAAAGTACAAAAAAAATCACCTCTTCGGTGTGGAATTATTTTAACAGAAAGGCGGACAACAGGTGTCAAGCCGTGTGTTGCCTTTGTCAAGCTGTAATAAGTAGGGGTAAGGACGTTAACCACCTAGGAACGTCCTCCCTTATACGTAACCTGAAGCGCATTCATCAGAAGTCATTGACAAGTTCAAAAACTTTGGGTGACAGCGGAAGCAGTCCACTGACAACTAAATCCCTTCCTCTTGTACCCAAGCTCCTGCAAACCACACCACCAGTGTCAATTTCCTCCTTAGACAAGAAAGCCAATAGTCCTGCAGACCATGTCACTGGCAAGTCTGACGAGTCCTCTCCTGCCTGGGATTCCTCCGATGGATCCTTGAGTGTAATGCCTACTGCTGCTGGCGCTGCTGTTTTTGCTGCTGGGAGTCGATCGTCATCCCAGAGGGGAAGTCGTAAGACCACTTGTACTACTTCCAGTAAGCAATTGACTGTCCAACAGTCCTTTACGAGGAAGATGAAATATCACAGCAGTCATCCTGCTGCAAAGCGGATAACTCAGGCCTTGGCAGCTGTATTGGTGTTAAACGTGTGTCCAGTATCCACCGTTAATTCACAGGGAATTAGAGAATTTCTTGAGGTACTGTGTCCCCGGTACCAAATACCATCTAGGTTCCACTTCTCTAGGCAGGCGATACCGAGAATGTACACACACGTCAGAAAAAGAGTCACCAGTTTCCTAAAAAATGCAGTTGTACCCAATGTCCACTTAACCACGGACATGTGGACAAGTGGAGCAGGGCAGAGAGACTCAGGACTATATGACTGTGACAGCCCACTGGATAGATATATTGCCTCCCGCAGCAACAACAGCAGCGGCGGGACCAGTTGCAGCATCTCGCAAATGCCAACTCGTTCCTAGGCAGGCTACGCTTTGTATCACCACTTTCCATAAGAGGCACACAGCTGACAAACTCTTACAGAAACTGAGGAAAATCATTGCAGAATGGCTTACTCTAATTGGACTCTTTTGGGGATTTGTGACATCGGACAACGCCACCAATATTGTGCATGCGTTACATGTGGGCAAATTCCAGCACGTCTCATGTTTTGAACATACATTGAATTTGGTGGTGCAGAATTTAAAAAAAAATGACAGGGGCGTGCAAGAGATGCTTTTGGTGGCCTGAAGAATTGCTTGCCACTTTCGGCATATCAGCACCGCGTGCCGAAGACTGGAGCACCAGCAAACCAGGGACGTGCTGTGAGCTAAATGACTCAGGAGGCACGGCCTAGCACCAGAGCAAGATTTACATACAATATATGAGCCAAAACGTTCATCTGGACATTATACACAGGTGCAGCAGTATAAACTGCTGGAAATTTGGTGAGTTTTGATCAGAGATGTGCAGAAAAGATAAGCCTCACCTGCCATAGACTTTTTGCTCCAGAGTTTTGGCTATAAAAATTATTAGAATAATGCAAAGAAGATATTTCAAACATATTCTTTGTATTTTTCATATACTTTACACAGTCAAAACTCTGGCACAAACGTTAGTATGACAGGAAAGGCTCTGCCTCACCTGCCTCACCCCACTGCACGTCACTGCAGCAAACACTCCTGAACCTGCCCCTCCATCAGCTATGGTATAGGCAAAGGAGGGGTAATGCACCTGACTCAAGCGCAGTGGAGAATGATTTCAATGTTGTGCAAGGTTCTACAACCCTTTGAACTTGCCACACGTGAAGTCAGTTCAGACACTGCCAGCCTGACTCAGGTCATTCCCTTCATCAGGCTTTTGCAGAAGCAGCTGGAGAGATTGAAGAGGAGCTAAAATGGAGCGATTCCGCTAGGCATTTGGGATTTGTGGATGGAGCCCTTCATTCGCTTAACCAGGATTCACGGGTGGTCAATCTGTTGAAATCAGAGCACTACATTTTGGCCACTGTGCTCAATCCTAGATTTAAAGCCTACTTTGTATCTCTCTTTCCGGCAGACACAAGTCTGCAGAGGTTCAAAGACCTGCTGGTGAGACACTTGTCAACTCAAGCGGAACGTGACCCACCAACAACTCCTCCTTCACATTCTCCCGCAACTGGGGTTGCGAGGAAAAGGCTAAGAATTCCGAGCCCACCCGCTGGCAGTGATGCAGGGCAGTCAGGAGCGAAAGCTGACATCTGGTCCGGCCTGAAGGACCTGCCAACGATTACCGACATGTCGTCTACTGTCTCTGCATATGATTCTGTCACCATTGAAAGAATGGTGGAGGATTATATGAGTGACCGCATCCAAGTAGGCACGTCAGACAGTCCGTACATATACTGGCAGAAAAAAGAGGCAATTTGGAGGCCCTTGCACAACTGCCTTTATTTTACCAGTGTGTACTCCGAAAGAGTGTTTAGTGCAGCCGGACACCTTGTCAGCAATCATCGTACGAGGTTACTTCCACAAAATGTGGAGAAGATGATGTTCATCAAAATGAATTATAATCAATTCCTCCGTGGAGACATTCTCCAGCAATTGCCTCCAGAAAGTACACAGGGACTTGAGATGTTGGATTCCAGTGGGGACGAATTAATACTCTGTGAGGAGGGGGATGTACACAGTGAAAGGGGTGAGGAATCGGAGGATGATGATGAGGTGGACATCTTGCCTCTGTAGAGCCAATTTGAGCAAGAAGAGATTGATTGCTTCTTTTTTTGGTGGGAGCCCAAACCAACCAGTAATTTCAGCCACAGTCGTGTGGCAGACCCTGTCGCTGAAATTATGTGTTTGTTAAAGTGTGCATGTCCTGTTTATACAACATAAGGGTGGGTGGGAGGGCCCAAGGACAATTCCATCTCGCACCTCTTTTTTATTTTTATTTATCTGCATCATGTGATGTTTGGGTCAATTTGTTTAAGTGCCATCCTGTCTAGAACCCACTCCAAATATACAGGGCCAACTTCACATCTTTGCTTAATAAAGTTCTCTCCCAATTGGATGGATGGAATAAATTACCATTATCTCTACTTGGTAGGGCAGCCATTGTCAAAAGTATAATTTTCCCTAAAATTTATTACGCAATACAAATGCTTCCATGTACCACTTCCCCTCAAGATGTCCTTAAACTTCATAAAGCCATTTCGTCCTTTCTCTGGCAGAATAAAAGACCTCCTGAAATTGACTAAACTCAAAAAAGAATGGGGTTTGTGGATCCCAGACTTTCAGCTATACTCTAGGGTTGCGCAATTCCGCTACATATCCGATTGGCTATTAGAAACTTCAGATTATATTGATTTTGCTTTAGAACAATCTATTTCTCTGACGTCCTAAGTGGATGCTGGGGACTCCGTCAGGACCATGGGGATTAGCGGCTCCGCAGGAGACAGGGCACAAAAACTAAAGCTTTAGGATCAGGTGGTGTGTACTGGCTCCTCCCCCTATGACCCTCCTCCAAGCCTCAGTTAGGTTTTTGTGCCCGTCCGAGCAGGGTGCAATCTAGGTGGCTCTCTTAAGGAGCTGCTTAGAAAAAGTTTTTAGGTTTCTTATTTTCAGTGAGTCCTGCTGGCAACAGGCTCACTGCATCGAGGGACTTAGGGGAGAGAAGTTCAACTCACCTGCGTGCAGGATGGATTGGCTTCTTAGGCTACTGGACACCATTAGCTCCAGAGGGAGTCGGAACACAGGTCTCACCCTGGGGTTCGTCCCGGAGCCGCGCCGCCGACCCCCCTTGCAGATGCTGAAGATTGAAGGTCCAGAAACCGGCGGCAGAAGGCTTTTCAGTCTTCATGAAGGTAGCGCACAGCACTGCAGCTGTGCGCCATTGTTGTCACACACTTCACACCAACGGTCACGGAGGGTGCAGGGCGTTGCTGGGGGCGCCCTGGGCAGCAATGTATAATACCTTATTCTGGCTAAAAATACATCACATATAGCCCCTGGAGGCTATATGGATGTATTTAACCCCTGCCAGGTCTCAGAAAAACGGGAGAAGAAGCCCGCCGAAAAGGGGGCGGGGCCTATTCTCCTCAGCACACAGCGCCATTTTCCCTCACAGAAATGCTGGTGGGAAGGCTCCCAGGCTCTCCCCTGCACTGCACTACAGAAACAGGGTTAAAACAGAGAGGGGGGGCACTTATTTGGCGATATGTATATATATATTAAAATGCTATAAGGGAAAAACACTTATATAAAGGTTGTCCCTGTATAATATAGCGTTTTTGGTGTGTGCTGGCAAACTCTCCCTCTGTCTCCCCAAAGGGCTAGTGGGGTCCTGTCCTCTATCAGAGCATTCCCTGTGTGTGTGCTGTGTGTCGGTACTTGTGTGTCGACATGTATGAGGACGATGTTGGTGAGGAGGCGGAGCAATTGCCGGTAATGGTGATGTCACTCTCTAGGGAGTCGACACCGGAATGGATGGCTTATTTAAGGAATTACGTGATAATGTCAACACTCTGCAAGGTCGGTTGACGACATGAGATGGCCGGCAAACCAATTAGTACCTGTCCAGGCGTCTAAAACACCGTCAGGGGCGTTAAAACGTCCTTTTACCTCAGTCGGTCGACACAGACACGGACACTGACTCCAGTGTCGACGGTGAAGAAACAAACGTATTTTCCTTTAGGGCCACACGTTACTTGTTAAGGGCAATGAAGGAGATGTTACATATTTCTGATACTACAAGTACCACAAAAAAGGGTATTATGTGGAGTGTGAAAAAACTACATGTGGTTTTTCCTGAATCAGATAAATTAAATGAAGTGTGTGATGATGCGGGGGTTTCCCCCGATAGAAAATTATTGGCGGTATACCCTTTCCCGCCAGAAGTTATGGCGCGTTGGGAAACACACCTTAGGGTGGATAAGGCGCTCACACGCTTATAAAAACAAGTGGCGTTACCGTCTCCAGATACGGACGCCCTCAAGGAGCCAACTGATAGGAGGTTGGAAAATATCCTAAAAAGTATATACACACATACTGGTGTTATACTGCGACCAGCGATCGCCTCAGCCTGGATGGGCAGCGCTGGGGTGGCTTGGTCGGATTCCCTGACTGGAAATATTGATACCCTTGACAGGGACAGTATTTTATTGACTATAGAGCATTTAAAAGATGCATTTCTATATATGCGAGATGCACAGAGGGATATTGGCACTCTGGCATCAAGAGTAAGTGCGATGTCCATATCTGCCAGACGATGTTTATGGACACGACAGTGGTCAGGTGATGCAGATTCCAAACGGCACATGGAAGTATTGCCGTATAAAGGGGAGGAGTTATTTGGGGTCGGTCCATCGGACCTGGTGGCCACGGCAACAGCTAGAAAATCCACCTTTTTTACCCCAAGTCACATCTCAGCAGAAAAAGACATAGTCTTTTCAGCCTCAGTCCTTTCGTCCCCATAATATCTGCCCAGGGATAGAGGTAAGGGAAGAAGACTGCAGCAGGCAGCCCATTCCCAGGAACAGAAGCCTTCCACCGCTTCTGCCAAGTCCTCAGCATGACGCTGGGGCCGTACAAACAGGTGCGGTGGGGGGTCGTCTCAAGAGTTTCAGCACGCAGTGGGCTCACTCGCAAGTGGACCCCTGGATCCTACAAGTAGTATCCCAGGGGTACAGATTGGAAATTCGAGACGTCTCCCCCTCGCAGGTTCCTGAAGTTTGCTTTACCAACGTCTACCTCCGACAGGGAGGCAGTATTGGAAACAATTCACAAGCTGTATTCCCAGCAGGTGATAATCAAAGTACCCCTCCTACAACAAGTAAAGGGGTATTATTCCACACTATATTGTGGTACTGAAGCCAGACGGCTCGGTGAGACCTATTCTAAATGGAGTCACTCAGAGCAGTGATAGCGAACCAGGAAGAAGGGGACTATATGGTGTCCCTGGACATCAAGGATGCTTACCTCCATGTCCAAATTTGCCCTTCTCACAAAGGGTACCTCAGGTTCGTGGTACAAAACTGTCACTATCAGTTTCAGACGCTGCCGTTTGGATTGTCCACGGCACCCCGGGTCTTTACCAAGGTAATGGCCGAAATGATGATTCTTCTTCAAAGAAAAGGCGTCTTAATTATCCCTTACTTGGACGATCTCCTGATAAGGGCAAGGTCCAGAGAACAGTTGGAGGTCTGAGTAGCACTATCTCAAGTAGTTCTACGACAGCACGGGTGGATTCTAAATATTCCAAAATCGCAGCTGTCTCCGACGACACGTCTGCTGTCCCTAGGGATGATTCTGGACACAGTCCAGAAAAAGGTGTTTCTCCCGGAGGAGAAAGCCAGGGAGTTATCCGAGCTAGTCAGGAACCTCCAAAAAACCAGGAAAAGTGTCAGTGCATCATTGCACAAGGGTCCTGGGAAAAATGGTGGCTTCTTACGAAGCGATTCCATTCGGCAGATTTCACGCAAGAACTTTTCAGTGGGATCTGCTGGACAAATGGTCCGGATCGCATCTTCAGATGCATCAGCGGATAACCCTGTCTCCAAGGACAAGGGTGTCTCTTCTGTGGTGGCTGCAGAGTGCTCATCTACTAAATGGCCACAGTTATGCATTCAGGACTGGGTCCTGGTGACCACGGATTCCAGCTTGAAAGGCTGGGGAGCAGTCACACAGGGAAAAAATTTCCAGGGAGTGTGATCAAGTCTGGGGACTTCTCTCCACATAAATATACTGGAACTAAGAGCAATTTACAATGCTCTAAGCTTAGCAAGACCTCTGCTTCAAGGTCAGCCGGTATTGATCCAGTGGGACAACATCACGGCAGTCGCCCACGTAAACAGACAGGGCGGCACAAGAAGCAGGAGGACAATGGCAGAAACTGCAAGGATTCTTCGCTGGGCGGAAAATCATGTGATAGCACTGTCAGCAGTTTTCATTCCGGGAGTGGACAACTGGGAAGCAGACTTCCTCAGCACGACCTCCACCCGGGAGAGTGGGGACTTCATCGAGAAGTTTTTTCCACATGATTGTGCACCGTTGGGAAAGACCAAAGGTGGACATGATGGCGTCCCGCCTGAACAAAAAACTGGACAGGTATTGCGCCAGGTCAAGAGACCCTCAGGCAATAGCTGTGGACGTTCTGGTAACACCATGGGTGTACCAGTCGGTGTATGTGTTCCCTCCTCTGCTTCTCATACCTAAGGTACTGAGAATTATAAGACGTAGAGGAGTAAGAACTATACTCGTGGCTCCGGATGGGCCAAGAAGGACTTGGTACCCGGAACTTCAAGAGATGCTCACAGAGGACTCAGGGCCTCTGCCGATAAGAAGGGACTTGCTTCAGCAAGTACCATGTCTGTTCCAAGACTTACCGCGGCTGCGTTTGACGGCATGGCGGTTGAACGCCGGATCCTAAGGGAAAAAGGCATTCCGGAAGAGGTCATTCCTACCCTGGTCAAAGCCAGGAAGGAGGTGACCGCACAACATTATCACCACATGTGGCGAAAATATGTTGCGTGGTGTGAGGCCAGGAAGGCCCCACGAAGAAATTTCAACTCGGTCGATTCCTGCATTTCCTGCAAACAGGAGTGTCTATGGGCCTCAAATCGGGGTCCATTAAGGTTCAAATTTCGGCCCTGTCGATTTTCTTCCAGAAAAAATTGGCTTCAGTTCCTGAAGTCCAGAAATTTGACAAGGGAGTACTGCATATACAACCCCCTTTTGTGCCTCCAGTGGCACTGTGGGATCTCAACGTAGTCCTGGGATTCCTCAAATCACGTTGGTTTAAACCGCTCAAATCTGTGGATTTGAAATATCTCACATGGAAAGTGACCATGATGTTGGCCCTGGCCTCGGCCAGGCGAGTGTCAGAATTGGCGGCTTTGTCTCACAAAAGCCCATATCTGATTGTCCATTCGGACAGGGCAGAGCTGCGGACTCGTCCCCAGTTTCTCCCTAAGGTGGTGTCAGCGTTTCATCTGAACCAGCTTATTGTGGTACCTGCGGCTACTAGAGACCTGGAGGACTCCAAGTTGCTAGATGTTGTCAGGGCCCTGAAAATATAGATTTCCAGGACGGCTGGAGTCAGGAAAACTGACTTTCTGTTATCCTGTATGCACCCAAAAAACTGGGTGCTCTTGCTTCTAAGCAGACGATTGCTAGTTGAATGTGTAGTACAATTCAGCTTGCACATTCTGTGGCAGGACTGCCACAGCCAAAATATATAAATGCCCATTCCACAAGGAAGGTGGGCTCATCTTGGGCGACTGCCCGAGGGGTCTCGGCTTTACAACTTTGCCGAGCTGCTACTTGGTCAGGGGCACACCCTGGCTGAGGAGGACCTGGAGTTCTCTCACTCGGTGCTGCAGAGTCATCCGCACTCTCCCGCCCGTTTGGGAGCTTTGGTATAATCCCCATGGTCCTGACGGAGTCCCCAGCATCCACTTAGGACGTCAGAGAAAATAAGATTTTACTTACCGATAAATCTATTTCTCGTAGTCCGTAGTGGATGCTGGGCGCCCATCCCAAGTGCGGATTGTCTGCAATACTTGTACATAGTTATTGTTACAAAAAAATCGGGTTGTTATTGTTGTGAGCCGTCTGTTCAGAGGCTCCTACGTTTGTCATACTGTTAACTGGGTTTAGATCACAAGTTATACGGTGTGATTGGTGTGGCTGGTATGAGTCTTACCCGGGATTCAATATCCTTCCTTATTGTGTACGCTCGTCCGGGCACAGTATCCTAACTGAGGCTTGGAGGAGGGTCATAGGGGGAGGAGCCAGTACACACCACCTGATCCTAAAGCTTTAGTTTTTGTGCCCTGTCTCCTGCGGAGCCGCTAATCCCCATGGTCCTGACGGAGTCCCCAGCATCCACTACGGACTACGAGAAATAGATTTATCGGTAAGTAAAATCTTATTTTTCCAGCCGTTTTCCCCAGGTGCCCTCCTTCACTCCCCAATACAACTTATTCCCTCATCTATTCTACAACACATACTTTTTAAAGACACTTAAGACAGCTGGTTTACAATACATAAGACTCTGCCTTCCACTCATACTAACTCCCCATTTATCCAGATTAGGGGCAATCCAGCCTTTCAGCCCTCCTTGCACAACCCTGCAATCCGACTGTGGCGTGAAAAGGGATTGAATTTAGCAACAAAATTGTTTGATCCAGGTGGCCATGTCCTCTCCTTTGCAGACATTGTAGAACAATACAATATACCTAATTCTCACTTCTATCTTTACCTTCAAATAAGCCACTTTATATCTTCCTTGCAAAATACCCATCCAATTGCTAAGGGTAATGTACCTCTTGCGAACCTGCTTCGTTCTCTGCCACGGTGTAAGTTTAAATCATCTTCTCTATACTCTCTACTCCTCTCTCCACGTAATAACAAAGGTGTAGGACCTCTGTTAGAATCTTGGAAAAAGGATATACCAGATGTTGATGGAATCGAACTATTATTACAGCCTTACTCCAAAACTATGTCTATTTTACAATCTGCATATCTCCAGGAAGTCCATTTTAAAACTATCCATAGGATATACATAGCACCAGCACAAAGGAAATACATGGATTCTTCGTAATCTGGAGCATGCCCTAAATATAGAATGGCTAATGCCAAATATTTCCACTGCTTCTGGACTTGCTCCAAAGTGCTCCGTTTCTGGCGTAAGGTTCTTTCCTTCCTTAATTCAACAATGAATCTATCCCTTGTCCCCCATCCTCTAGCCTGCCTCTGTATCAACTGTTCGCACTGGGCAATAACCCCGCAACAGAAACATGTCATCCCTTTCCTAACTGTAGCTTTGAGTCTAGCTAAAAAAATGATCTTAACTTGCTGGACAAAGAGACATGCCCCCTCAATCCAGGAATTGAAAATGAGATTATTGCAGTTACTTTATTTTGATAAAATGGGGACAGTTCATATCCTCCTTAGATGTCAAATTACAATCAAGCATTTTATTGGATGTACATACTGGAACCTTCAAGGTTTAATACTGTTTTGGAAGTGAGACTTTGTTATGTGGATTAGATAGTTGAAATTTATGTCTCAAGTCCCCATTATTGATGTCTCTCGAGTACCGGTTTCCTATGCCGTTACATTTGAATGTGTTAATTCTAACACATGCTCCTATTACTAGGGTTCTCCTTGATCTCCTCCCCCACCCACCTCTTTCCTAACTATCTCCCTTGTCTGCGTCTCCCCATATATGATGTCCTTAACTGGTTTTGTGGGTATCTCTCTTACGATACTGCAATGAAACTTTTTGTCCTTGCTATTGTTGTAATTGTTTATGTCTACTGTAAAGGTTATAGGTGACACTGAAGCTTTATAACTCATGTTACAATTTATATCTCCACAGACAGTGGACCTAGTTGCTTTATATATTAAGCTCGTTCTAATTATATGTTTTCTGTAAGGATACTGTCATGGCTATTATTATGTCCCATACCCCTGGACGTGTAACTTTTGTAATCCAGGAACATTGTTCTTCATATGCAGTCATCTGGATGACGTTTCCTTATTTCATTGAATGTATTCTAATTTTTATGCCTTCTTTCATATATTGTGAAAACCTAATAAAGCTTTGAAATTAAGTGCCATCCTGTCTGACACTCCTAGCTGGACCAGGTGTTTGTGCCAGGCACTTGGGTCACTTAGCTTAGTTATCCAGCGACCTCGGTGCAAATTTTAGGGCTAAAAATAATATTGTGAGGTGTGAGGTGTGCAGAATAGACTGGAAATGAGTGGAAATTATGGTTATTGAGGTTAATAATACTATAGGATCAAAATTACCCCCAAATTCTATGATTTAAGCTGTTTTTGAGGTTTATTTTGAAAAAAAACACCCGAATCCAAAACACACCCGAATTCGACAAAAGATTTTCAGGGAGTTTTTGCCAAAACGCATCCGAATACAAAACACGGCCACGTAACCGAATCCAAAACCAAAACACAAGACCCGAAAAATGTCCTTGGCACATCTCTAGCGCTACAGTAGCTAATGCTATAAATTTACTTCTGTGTTTGGATCTGACCGCAGAACTGCATATGCAAGGCTATCAGACTATGTATGTGCAATGCAAAATGATGATAATGGGCATTTTGAAAATATCCAGCCCTCGGGTGAACTAACAACAGCATATTTTGGGCCAGATTCTGGATTGCCACAGCAGCTGCAGTAACTTTAGCACCACATGCTGATGCAGCTGTCTGCATGGCTTCATGCATGTAACTAGAGATGTGCAGCAGGCATTTTTTGGGATTTGTGTTTTGGTTTTGGATTTGGTTCCGCGGTCGTGTTTTGGATTCGGACGCGTTTTGGCAAAACTTCCCTTAAGAATTTTTGTCGGATTAGGGTGTGTTTTGGATTTTTTTTTTTTTTAAAACCCCTCAAAAACAGCTTAAATCATAGAATTTGGGGGTAATTTTGATCCTATAGTATTATTAACCTCAATAACCATAATTTCTCATACGTCCTAGATGATGCTGGGGTCCACTTCAGTACCATGGGGTATAGATGGTTCCGCAGGAGCCATGGGCACTTTAAGACTTTTCAAGGGTGTGAACTGGCGCCTCCCTCTATGCCCCTCCTCCAGACCTAATTTTTGAGTTTCTCTGAAAAGACTTATGTTAGTTTTTTTTATTTTCAGGGAGAACTGCTGGCAACAGTCTCCCTGCTTCGTGGGACTGAGGGGGCAGAAGTAGGAACCAACTTCCTAAAGTGTTTCATGGCTCTGCCTCTGACTGACAGGACACCATTAGCTCCTGAAGGGAACTGAATGCTAGCCGTGCCTAGATGCTCACTCCCACAGCACGCCATCACCCCCTCACAGAGCCAGAAGTCAGAAGACAGGTGAGTGTTAGAAGACAGATCTTTAATCAAGAAAGTGACGGCTAAAGGTACCGCGCAGCTGGTGGGAGCGCAGCGCGCCATGTTGCCCACATATACACAGGCACTGCAGGGTGCAGGGAGTGGGGGGGGGGAGCACCCTGGCCAGCATGAAACCTATGGAAACTGGCATAAATAAGGGGCATAAGTTGCTGAGGCACAGTCCTACCCCCGCCAGTATAAAAAATTAACTAATGAAAGCTGAGGAGAAACACGCCATTGAAGAGTGGAGCTTCCTCCTCAGTGAAGTTGGTGCTATATAATTGTGTGACTAACAGTATAAAAGCGCTGCATGACAGTAAGCATTTTGTGTTCACAGACATTGTGTTACTGGGGCTGGGTTGTGAACTGCCAAATCTTGTGTCCCTCTGACAGATTTTTCTGTGGGTCTGTCCCCTATAAGTCCCGGAGTGTCCCGGAGTGTCTGTGGTGTGGTTGTGGTGTGGTTGTGTGTGGTTGTGCATGGTTGTGCATGGTTGTGACATGTCTGTGACAGGGAACTCTTCCTCTGTGGGAGACATAGCCTGACTGGATGAAAGGTTACATGATAGTGTGAATCATATCAGTAAGAGGTTGGACTGAATCTCATACAGAAAACTGAAAATAATCTGTTGAAGATGTGATTTTTAATAGTTCTGCCTTTCATCCACAGGGACCCCTCTGGGTCACATACAAATTTGCACAAGTAGTACAAACTGATACCGACACAGACTCTGATTCCTGTGTCGACACTAGTGATTCCAGGGGAATAGGTCCTAAGTTAGCAAAAAAGCATTCAAAACATGTTTTAGCTATAAAGGAGGTGTTAGAAGTTACGAAGCCCCCTCTTTTACCACAAGGAGAGTGTTTACTTTAGTAAAGAAGTAATGTAATTTTCCCTCCACCTCATGAGTTGAACAGTCTCTTGGAGGGAGTCTGATTTAACCTGAAAAGAAATTTCAGATTCCCAAAAGGAATTAAGGCAGCTTACCTTTTTTCAAAAGGTGGGAGTCACCCCACATTTTAGACAGGGCCCTATCATAAAAGAGAAAAGGTGTTTCTCCCTGCGCCTGGAATGGCTTCACTTGAGGAGCCGACAGGCGCACGTGAGTGAGGTGATCTATTGATGTGGCCAATGGGACACAACTCAGGCCTACCATTGTCTGTGCGTAGGTGAGTAGTGCTATTGAGAAGAGGTCAGAAAACTTGTCATTAGACATTGACACAATAGATGGAGACGAGATACTCCTAACGTTAGTCATATCAAATACGCTGCTGCGTACGTACTAGAAACCATGAAATATATTGGTCTTTTGGGATCAAGAACCACTACCATGGCAGTATCAGCTTGGAGGGTGTTGTGGATTCGCCAGTGGAATTGTCATGGTCCGGCGGATCGGGTTCCGGGACCAGCGGTACTTACCTGTCCGGATGCTCTGGCGCGGTCCCTCCGGTGGGGGTGCGGGCTGCTGGCGAGGGGCACAACTTGCAGGCATGTCTGGGAGCAGAGGGCCCAGAGGCAGCAGCAAACATTTGTGCAGCTTCCAGCTGCAGAGGTCCGGGATGGGCGTCGCCGCCTTGGAAGGGTCAGCTAATCTAAAACACTCAGTCACCTGCAAGGTTTGCAAAACCAATGGGAAACAGTCTACAGGTATAAATCTAGGGATTTCTGGGTAAGCAAATTGCCAGTGCAATGTTTCTCACACAGCCTTGTGTGTGCTAGTTCCCTGTGCTCCACAGCATTGCTTCTAAAGCATCCTGTTCCCTGAGTTCTCACCTAGATTGCTGGATCTACACCCGGTTATTTCTCCTCGTATGCTGACCTCTCCGAGTCACCATCCCTCTCAGCGAGTCTCAGTTACCCCAGTCTACAGTCTTCCTATCCGGGTTCCTGCCAGATGTTCGTCCACAGACGTACAGGTCCTGCCGACGCAACCGCTCTAACAAGTAAACAGCTAGGGCACCTGTGGAACCTCCTTTAAAGCGCTATGAAAAGACTTTCATTCAGCTTGCTCGGCTAATCCTGCCTAAAGTCACCAAAACCAAACCGCACGCCACAATTCCGGATTCACAAAACCCAGTCCCCGTGACAGTTTGCACTGGCCCTATGGATCCGGAGGGTGCTCATGGTTCCGGTACGGCTCTTCTGCAGGGCATAGCAGCTCGTCTGGAGAGTCTAGAGGAATCCCAGCGCCAATTAGCTCAATTTATTCAAGGGATGGCTACCCGCCAGGATTCCATGCAAGCTGACATTGCTCATGTCGCCACTGGTCGACGCCCGGAGACTCAGCAAGTGCCGACCGCCCAAGTTCCTATGGTAGCGTCCCCTTCATCCCTGCGACTACCGACGCCCACCAAATTCGACGGGAACCCGAAGATGTGCCGCGGGTTCTTAAACCAATGTGAGATTCATTTCTCTTTACAGCCCTTTAACTTCCCATCACAGAAGGCAAAGGTAGCATATATCGTCTCCCTCCTGGCCGGTCCAGCCCTGGATTGGGTGTCACCCCTGTGGGAGAGAGCTGATTCTCTACTTGACAAATATGATGAATTCATCGCTACCTTCCGAAAAATTTTCGATGAGCCCGGAAGAACCACGTCGGCATCAATCGAGATAATGCGCCTCCGGCAGGGAGACCGGTCTGTGGGACAGTATGTAGTACAATTCCAGTCCTATGCTTCAGAATTACGGTGGAATGAGGAGGCACTAGTATCGGCCTTCTGGAAAGGTCTGTCTGACAAAATCAAGGACGAGTTGGCTACCTGGGACCATCCGCCCAAATTAGACGACTTGATTTCCCTTTGTACCAAGATTGACCTTTGTTTTAGAGAGCGCCAGTTAGAGAAGAATCGTGGAGAGCGCCCACGGTTCCGTCCTCCTCCGCCTTCTTCCTCGAGTGTGTCAGCTGAAGCGTCCCAGGATGAGTCTATGCAGATCAATAGGGCTCGTCTCTCGCCAGAGGAGCGTCAGAGAAGGCGCAGGGAGAACTTGTGCCTATACTGCAGAGGTTCAGGACATTTGGTAGCCTCTTGCACCCAGCGTCCGGAACTAGCGCTCCTAACCAGAAGAGGAGACATTAGGGTGGTCATTCCGAGTTGTTCGCTCGGTAAATTTTTTCGCATTGCAGCGATTTTCCGCTTAGTGCGCATGCGCAATGTCCGCAGTGCGACTGCGCCAAGTAAATTTGCTATGCAGTTAGGTATTTTACTCACGGTTTTTTCTTCGTTCTGGTGATCGTAATGTGATTGACAGGAAGTGGGTGTTTCTGGGCGGAAACAGGCCGTTTTATGGGCGTGTGGGAAAAAACGCTACCGTTTCTGGGAAAAACGCGGGAGTGGCTGGAGAAACGGAGGAGTGTCTGGGCGAACGCTGGGTGTGTTTGTGACGTCAAACCAGGAACGACAAGCACTGAACTGATCGCACTGGCAGAGTAAGTCTCGAGCTACTCAGAAACTGCACAGAGATGTCTTATCGCAATATTGCAAATCTTTCGTTCACAATTTTAAGAAGCTAAGATTCACTCCCAGTAGGCGGCGGCTTAGCGTGTGCAAAGCTGCTAAAAGCAGCTTGCGAGCGAACAACTCGGAATGAGGGCCTAGGTTAGGAGTGGTGACATCGTCTCCATCTCGTTCTGAGCCTGTCCTAGAGGTTTCTTTGGGCCTGCCACAGGGTTCTAAAGGGTTTTTCTCTCTCCTAGATTCGGGAGCTGCTGAAAACTTTATCACGGCAGATGTGGTACAGAGACTACGGATTCCTACAGTTGAGCTTTCCCGACCAATTGCCCTTTCCGCTGTAGATGGAAGTCAAATCTGCAGTGGAGTAGTTACCCACCAGACTCTTCCCCTTCAGCTATGTGTTGGAGCTCTCCATAATGAGTTACTTACTTTCTTAGTCATTCCAACAGCTGCTCATGAAATTGTTTTGGGACTTCCTTGGCTCCAGAAGCACAACCCAAGAATCGATTGGGTGAATATGCAAATTTTGGCCTGGGGAGAGTCATGTGCTCAAACTTGTCTTACCAGTGTTAAACATGTAAATAAGAGCCAACTGGAGATCCTACCACAAATTCCATCTCAGTATTCCTCCTTTTCTGATGTCTTCAGCAAACAGGCAGCAGAAGTCTTACCACCCCACAGACCCTGGGACTGCCCTATTGACCTGATTCCGGGAAAGATTCCTCCTAGAGGGCGAATATATCCTCTATCGGCCCCTGAGACCGACTCCATGTCGCAATACATAAAGGAAAATCTAGCTAGAGGATTTATTTGCATTCTACATCTCCAGCCGATGCGGGGTTCTTTTTCGTCCAAAAAAAGGATGGTGGTCTTCGTCCCTGCATCGACTACCGGGGTCTGAATGACATAACAATAAAAAATTGTTATCCGTTGCCCTTGATCTCAGAGCTATTTAACCGGGTTAAGGGTGCCTCTGTCTTCACCAAGTTGGACCTCAGGGGAGCATACAACCTGATCCGGATCAGAGCGGGTGACGAATGGAAAACGGCGTTCAACACTCGTGATGGGCACTTTGAGTATGTAGTCATGCCCTTCGGGCTTAGCAACGCACCAGCAGTTTTCCAAAATTTTGTAAATTAAATTTTCAGTGATTTACTCTATAGTTCTGTAGTAGTCTATTTAGATGACATACTAATTTTCTCGACCAACCTGAAAGATCACCGTTCTCAAGTCCAAGAGGTGCTGCGGAGGCTTCGCCAACATCATTTGTACTGCAAATTGGAAAAATGTATTTTCGAACAATCCTCCATGCCCTTCCGGGGCTACATAATATCTGGTTCAGGATTAGAGATGGATCCAGCCAAGGTACAAGCGGTTGTAAATTGGTCCAAACCCACCACCCTTAAAGCAATCCAATGCTTTTTGGGTTTTGCAAATTTCTACCGGAGATTTATCAAAGGATTCTCCTCTATAGTGGCACCTATCACCGCTCTCACTCGAAAGGAGGCTAATCCCAGAGAATGGTCAACATTTGCAGACAAAGCTTTCCAACGATTAAAACAGGCTTTTACTACAGCTCCAGTGTTGAGGCAACCCGATGTCAATAAAGCCTTTGTTTTAGAAGTAGATGCTTCGGCCGATGCTGTGGGAGCAGTTCTCTCCCAACGTCTGAATGACAACAAACTTCAACCTTGCGGGTTCTTTTCCAAGAAGTTCTTACCAGCAGAAAGGAACTATACGATAGGAGAGCAAGAACTACTGGCTGTTAAGTTAGCATTGGAAGAGTGGCGGTATCTCTTGGAGGGGGCTAAGTTTCCTATCACTATTTTCACTGATCACAAGAATTTAATCTTTCTCAGGAATATTCAGTGTTTGAATCCTCGTCTAGCCCGATGGGCAATGTTCTTCTCAAGATTTATTTTCTCCCTAACCTTTCGACCTGGTTCTCAAAACCAGAAGGCAGATGCTCTCTCCCGATCCTACTCCTCTGAGGATTCCAACGACTCTCCTTCTTCTCAGCCTGTATTGGAGTCTCGGAACTTTGCCTCCACTAAACTACAGCCTCCATTGGGAAAAGTGTTCGTACCTCCTCACCTTCGGAAGAAATTACTGACCTGGGCCCATACCTCTCGGTTTTCCGGTCATGCTGGAGTCCATAAGACAACCGACCTTATCCAACGCTCGTATTGGTGGCCTGCACTGAAGTCTGATGTTTCCTCTTATATCGCCTCCTGCACCAAGTGTGCACAGCATAAGATCCCTCGTCTTCGGCCAGCGGGAGAGCTAATACCCCTAACTATTCCTAAGATGCCATGGACCCACCTTTCTATGGACTTCATCACGGATTTACCCTCTTGTAAAGGATTTACTACTATTTGGGTAATCATAGACCGCTTCTCTAAGATGGCTCGTTTCGTACCTCTTAAGGGTCTTCCCACCGCACCCGAGTTAGCTCAGCTTTTCATTGCAGAGATCTTCAAGTCCCACGGTCTTCTGACCAAAATTGTTTCTGACCGGGGAGTCCAGTTCATGGCTAGATTCTGGAGGGTTCTATGTGCCGCCCTACGGGTACAGTTAAAATTCTCAACGGCATATCATCCTCAAACCAATGGAAGTACAGAGAGAGTCAATCAAGACTTGGAGATGTTCCTCAGAATTCATGTCTCTTCTTCTCAAGACGACTGGCTAGAACTACTACCATGGGCAGAGTTTGCTCACAACAACTCCTACCACTCTTCTACAGGTCATACCCCTTTCTATACCGTATATGGCTTCCATCCTCAAGTTCCTCAGTTCCTGGCTGTACCAGCTCAAGATCTTCCTGCGGTTCAGGAATCTCTCAAGAGACTTTCCGGAGTTTGGCGAAAAGTTCACCAAAATCTATATAAAGCCTCCGCTCGCTATAAGTTCTGGGCTGATAAGAAGAGAAGGGTGGTACCTAAATTGGCAGTTGGAGATCATGTCTGGCTCTCTACGCGCAATTTAAGGTTACGTGTTCCATCTATGAAGTTCGCTCCTCGCTACATTGGGCCCTTCCCAGTTGAACAAATCATCATTTCCGTCATTTATAGGCTTAAGTTACCCCCGTACCTGAAAGTCTTCCCAGCCTTTCATGTTTCTCTTTTGAAGCCTTTAGTGTTAAACAAGTTTTGTAAGATCCCTCCTCGCTCTCCAAAGGTTGTCACGGATCGTGGTATTGAATTTGAGATCAGGAAGATCCTTGACTCCCGAGTAAGACATGGACGTCTATAATATCTTCTGGATTGGAAGGGCTACGGTCCTGAGGAGCGTTCCTGGGAGGATTCTTTGGATGTTCATGCTCCCGCTTTAAGTTCCATGAAGAAAATCCCAGCAAACCTGGTGGCTGTCCAGTGGCCCTCCCTAAAAGGGGGGGTAATGTCACGGTCCGGCGGATCGGGTTCCGGGACCAGCGGTACTTACCTGTCCGGATGCTCTGGCACGGTCCCTCCGGTGTGGGTGTGGGCTGCTGGCGAGGGGCACAACTTGCAGGCATGTCTGGGAGGAGAGGGCTCAGAGGCAGCAGCAAACATTTGTGCAGCTTCCAGCTGCAGAGGTCCGGGATGGGCGTCGCCGCCTTGGAAGGGTCAGCTAACCTAAAACACTCAGTCACCTGCAAGGTTTGCAAAACCAATGGGAAACAATCTGCAGGTATAAATCTAGGGATTTCTGGGTAAGCAAATTGCCAGTGCAACGTCTCTCACACAGCCTTGTGTGTGCTAGTTCCCTGTGCTCCACAGCATTGCTTCTAAAGCATCCTGTTCCCTGAGTTCTCACCTAGATTGCTGGATCTACACCCGGTTATTTCTCCTCGTATGCTGACCTCTCCGAGTCACCATCCCTCTCAGCGAGTCTCAGTTACCCCAGTCTACAGTCTTCCTATCCGGGTTTCCGCCAGACGTTCGTCCACAGACGTACAGGTCCTGCCGACGCAACCGCTCTAACAAGTAAACAGCTAGGGCACCTGTGGAACCTCCTTTAAAGCGCTATGAAAAGACTTTCATTCAGCTTGCTCGGCTAATCCTGCCTAAAGTCACCGATACCAAACCGCACGCCACAATTCCGGATTCACAAAACCCAGTCCCCGTGACAGGAATACTGATGCAGATTCCAAAAGAAATATGGAGGCTCTCCCGTATAAAGGTGAGGCCTTGTTTGGTGATGGGCTGGATGCATTAGTCTTGGCTGCTACCGCAGGTAAGTCGACATTCTTGTCTTATGCTCCTACTTTGGCAAAAAAGACACATCACTCTCACATGCAGTCCTTTCGGCCCAACAAATACAAAAAGGCCAAAGGTTCCCCCTTTTTTGCAGGTAGGGGAAGGGGAAAAGGAAAGAAATCCGCAGCGTCCACTCCTGCTTCTGCCAAATCTGCAGCATGACGCTGGGGCTCCCTTGCGGGAGTGTGCTCGGGTGGGAGCACGTCTGAAACTTTTCAGTCAAATCTGAATTCAATCTGGCCTGGACCCATGGGTCTTACAAATAGTGTCCCATGGGTACAAACTAGAGTTTCAAGACGTCCCCCATGCCAATTTTTCAAATCGACCTTGCCAGCTTCTCTTCCAGAAAGAGAGGCAGTAACAACGGCAATTCAAAAATTATGTCAGGCTCAGGTCATTGTCCTGGTACCCTTGTCACAGCAAGGAGAAGGTTTTTATTCAAGCCTCTTCATAGTTCCGAAGCCGGACGGCTCGGTCAGACTTATTTTAAACCTGAAAGATCTGTATCTCTACCTTAATAGGTTTACGTTCAATATGGAATCCCTGAGGGTAGTGATTTCCAGTCTGGAGGAGGGGGACATCATGGTGTCAGTAGACATAAAGGATGCTTACTTGCATGTTCCCATTTATCCTCCTCACCAAGCTTATCTGAGATTCGTAGTACAGGGTTGCCATTACCAGTTCCAGACATTGCCGTTCAGACTCTCCACGGCACCGAGGGATTTCACCAAGGTGATGGAGGAGAAGATGGTCTTCCTTCGTCAAAAAGGAGTCAATATAATTCCTTATCTGGACGATCTCCTGATAAAAGCGAGATCCAGGGAACAGTTGGTGCAGAACATTGCACTCTCCCTGTCAATACTCCAACAACACGTTTGGATCATGAATTTTCCAAAGTCGCAGTTGGAACCGACGACAAGATTGTCCTTTTTAGGGATGATTCTGGACACAGAAGTACGGAGAGTATTTCTTCCAGTGGAAAAGGCTCTGGAAATCCAGAAAATGGTCAAACAAATATTGAAACCAACAAGCCTCTCGATCCATCAATGCATTTGGTTGTTGGGGAAAATGGTAGCGGCCTACGAGGTCACACAGTTTGGCCAATTTCATGCCAGAGTATTCCAGTGGGACCTGTTGGACAAGTGGTCCGGATCCCACCTACACATGCACCGGAATAATCCTGTCTCCCAAAGCCACGATTTCGCTCCTGTGGTGGCTACACAGTTCTCACCTACTAGAGGGACGCAGGTGTGGGATTCACGACTGGGTCCTAATAACCAAGGTGTGAGGATATGGATTCTCTGATCACTCAGGTAAACAGTTTAGTAAAATGGCAAATGCTCTTTATTGTAAATATACACACACAGTATGCAATAACATTATTAATTACATGCCAGGATGGTATTTCACTTACTAAGTCCCCACAGTAGTTTTGGATTACAGTCTCCTGATGTCACATGCCAGCAGTAGTTCTGTGTCCATAATGCATCCAGACACAATCCTTACTCAGCACACTGGAAGCGCTATCCTACCAATTACTTTCAGAAGCAATACACCTCATTCCTCTCAGGTCAAAAACTCCACTCTCTCTGACCTTCTGTCCAGATCTCTCCTCAGAAGAGCCCACTCCTCTTGTTATACCCTCCCCTGTCTTTTCATCACACAAGCTGGTCAGTCAGGAGGTCACAGAGGACTGGAGACGAGGTGTCTGGGCTCCTGTACACAATGGGGTGTATAGGATCAGATTACCTGCAGCTCCATACATAACCTGTTTACCACTGAACCTACTCCTCCTAATCACATCTAATTGTACAACTAGGGGACTTACCTTACAATGAACTGATGTAACTATGTTACTAACACTCTGGCATACAATCACATACATTGCACACAGTATAACCAAATAAACTACATACTCCTAATATAACAGATAAAACATAACTGTACAATATAATAACACAATACAATACAATATTGCCTAGCATATGACTAATAACATAATGGCAATTAGTGGAGTCCATGGTTAGGACCAGGGCTAGGAAAGTAACCGCATGTATTTCACCACTGTGCGACAAGACGCGCCGCTGTGTCGTCACATTACCTTCCCCTACTTTCTAGCCCTGTCTTGGGGTAGCTTAAGCTTGCGGAGAGCAGTGGCACTCTCCTACAGTGGCACTCTCAGACAGTCTGGGTGCCGTCATAACAATGGCTGGATTCTCCTGAGGGCCCAGTCGTTTGTGAATAGCATTTTACAGTTTGTAGGGAGCCCACCAGTGTCCCAAGTCCACAGTCTTTGGCAATTATCAAGAGACTTTCATGGGGATTTCTTTCCCCGTTCTGAAGGGTGTGTGACCCACAGTGCATAAATCAATAAAGTCTTACCAGGGTCCGATGGAAACGTGATCAGCAGTCCATAGATATTGTATTTTTCCCCAGTGTCCCATCCAAATACATTAATCAAAGTCCCATTTGGAGACAGCCGCTGGGTTGGGCTAACAGCCTGTACAACAGTGTAATCCAATAAGTCCAATAACTGTGCCTGGGGACTTAATAATTCCCTTACACCCAATAGGGTAGCCTCATATTTCAGATCGACGCAGTTTTCCTCCGTAAACAAAATCTGATATCTGGGGCCCTTATTCTCCCTTCCCAAAGTATTCCCTGGGAACCCCACTTCCATCGCCTCTGGTGCATCAGGACAGTGGCTTACCTCCCCCAAACATGAACCACGGGTATGGTAATTGGCAGGGCACAATGGGGATTCCTCCATGCCAGAAGTTTCTTCTATGCTATCCTGGGTAAATGCCTCCTCCAGCCTGGCTGGCTGGATAACTTGTGGGATTCCTCTCCGAGTCTTGTATGCTTTGGCCTGGAGTACAATCTGCTCAGCTCCCTTGTGTGTACCCACCAACTTGACCATGGTTGTACTGGAACATGGATGTAGATTCACAGGGACAGTGGCATTATCTTCTCCATTCCCTGCATTCACTGTTACATGTCCTGGCTGAACATCATTATCCTGGTTAGAGTCAGTTATTTCACCTTGCACACAATACCAGTCCAAAACTCAGTCAGGTGCCTTAGAGTAGAGCAACATGTTCCCTTCCAGCTCCTGAGCTATTGTTATTTCACCATGTCTGATACCTGGATTCTCTCTGAGTCACAGGGCAAGTTCTGGCATTCAGACTGCAACTCCTTATCATTAAGTTCACTGAATGGGAACAGACTTTCAGAATCTTCTGGGAAAGATACAGCAGCTGGGGATACACTGGGCCCTCCCTGAACATCCTTTTCTGATAAAATAACTGGGGCAGCCATGAACATAGCTTCACAATAGGTCTCCCTCAGCAGAATATGCTGATCAGCCTGAAGTGAGGCACTGTCTGCACTAGCCATGCTTATAGCTGGGACATTACCACCTATTGCTGCCCTCACAGAGATCTCCTCTTCCACACAGTCCTTGGAGCTCTCTTCACAGCTGGTTATTAGATCCCCATCTTCCACCTCTGCAAATGGGAAGGCATAGTTCATCTCCTCCTGGGGTGTCTGAATTACAGACCCCACTTCTTTCTCATTTTCTGTAGCCTCCCCCAGTATAGCATATGGGACAGCTAAAAGCCCAGCAGATACACAACTCATCATTTTCTCAGATTTTCCTGGTATAGGATAGTGCAGGGTAGCATTCACTGCACTTACCTGCTCTGTATGACCCAGAAACCACTGTCTTCTGGGGTAGTCCAGCACGACCTGCTCCCTGGTCTGTTCACGCCATCTCAGTGTGGATTCTATCAGCCGACTGCTCGAGCTCTCCATCCTCTGACCCAGTCGCTGGCTCTGCAAATCTCCTCTGTATGAAACGTCAGACGCCATGTTGCATTGCTGTCACCTGCCCTGGTGCACATCCTGATGAGACAGGGCAGTCTGTAGAATGGTGGCTGCTGGTGCAGGAGTCCGCATTGTAGGACTGTTGTTTGGTAATCCCAGCACCTCCTTTATTACCCACATCCGATCCTCGGGTGTCGCGCCATCTCCCAGCGCTTCTAGATGGGCCTGTAATACCTCCGGTGTTCTTTCAAATGTTTCTCCAACCTTCCCCTCTCCAAGGGCTTTCAGACGGGGTTGTGCTAACCCTCGGGATCCCACCTTCGATCCTCATCTCTCCCTGCGGGTTACTGGCATCGAATGTTCCGGCTGAAGGTCTCAACCATTCCGTCACTTGTTCCTCGTTGTCCGACTCCTCAGCATCCTCCTCCTCATTATCAGGGTGTTCCCGATCCCACAGAACCAATTTCGCAATTAGGGATTCCTTTACATCCGTTATGGTCACCTTGATACCGCGCGCTCGACAGACCATATGCAGGAATCTCTTGTTGAGGTTTTTGTACACCTCTGTTTAAGCCTCCATACTGCTGACTTTCCAAATGTACCAACAACTTTTCAGCAAGATACCTGGCTACTGTGTGCCAAACTGTTTACAAGGCTCTTAGGTGTGCTCCTCCTACACCTCTCATTGCCTTACCCAGGGTAAACCAGAACCGAGTGACCCCACTGCTTGCCACCAATTCTGAGGATACGGATTCTCTGATCACTCAGGTAAACAGTTTAGTAAAGTGGCAAATGCCCTTTATTGTAAATATACACACACAGTACACAATAACATTATTAATTACATGCCAGGATGGTATCTCACTTACTAAGTCCCCACAGTAGTTTAGGATTACAGTCTCCTGATGTCACATGCGAGCAGTAGTTCTGTGTCCATAATGCATCCAGACACAATCCTTACTCAGCACACTGGAAGCGCTACCCTACCAGTAGCTTTCAGAAGCAATACACCTCATTCCTCTCAGGTAAAAAACTCCACTCTCTCTGACCTTCTGTCCAGATCTCTCCTCAGAAGAGCCCACTCCTCTTGTCATACCCTCCCCTGTCTTTTCATCACACAAGCTGGTCAGTCAGGAGGTCACAGAGGACTGGAGACGAGGTGTCTGGGCTCATGTACACATGGGGTGTATAGGATCAGATTACCTGCAGCTCCATACATAACCTGTTTACTACTGAACCTACTCCTCCTAATCACATCTGATTGTATAGCTAGGGGACTTACATTACAATGAACTGATGTAACTATGTTACTAACACTCTGGCATACAATCACACACATTGCACACAGTAAAACCAAATAAACTACATATTCCTAATATAACAGATAAACATAACTGTACAATATAATAACACAATACAATACAATATTGCCTAGCATATGACTAATAACATAATGGCAATGGTTAGGACCAGGGCTAGGAAAGTAACTGCATGTATTTCACTACTGTGCGACACGATGCGCCGGCTGCGTCGTCACACACTGATGCAAGTGTCCGAGGCTGGGGAGCTGTCACACAGGGGGAAAGCTTCCAAGGAAAATGGTCAAGTCAGGAAGCCTGCCTTCAAATAAACGTTCTGGAATTGAGAGACATTTACAACGGCCTTCTACAAGCGGTACATCTTCTTCAAGATTATCCCGTGCAAATCCAGTCGGACAATGTAACAGCAGTCGCGTACATAAACAGGCAAGGCGGAACGAAAAGCAGAGAGGCAAAGGCAGAGGTGATAAGGATTCTCCTCTGGGCAGAAAAACATGTAAGAGCTCTGTCAGCAATTTTCATTCCGGGAGTGGACAACTGGGAAGCAGACTTCCTCAGCAGACACAATCTCCATCCAGGAGAGTGGGGCCTCCACCAAGAAGTCTTCGCAGAGGTGACAAGTCTTTGGGGAGTTCCTCAAGTAGACATGATGGCATCTCGTGTAAACAAGAAGCTTCAGAGATATTGTTCCAGGTCGAGAGACCCTCAAGCAATAGCAGTGGAAGCACTGGTGAACCAGTGGGTGTTTCGGCCGGTATATGTTTTCCCTCCACTTCCACTGATTCCAAAAGTTCTCAAAATGATCTGAAAAACAAGAGTTCGAGCAATCTTCAATCTTGCCCCAGATTGGCCAAGGAGGGCTTGGTATCCAGATCTTCAGGGGTTGATCATAGAAGATCATCGGCCTCTTCCTCCTCGAGAGGACCTACTACAGCAGGGGCCATGTGTGTATCATGACTTACCGCGGCTACGTTGGATGGCATGGCTGTTGTGCGCCGGATCTTAGCCCGAAAGGGTATTCCCAAGGAAGTCAACCCCACTCTTATTCAGTCCAGGAAAGGAATAACGTCTAAACATTACCACCATATTTGGAGAAAATATGTGTCTTGGTGTGAATCCAAGAAGGTTCCTACGGAAGAGTTTGAGTTGGGACGTTTTCTCCAGTTTTTGCAGGCTGGTGTGGATGCGGGCCTTAGATTGGCGTCAATCAAGGTCCAGATTTCGACCATATCAGTTTTCTTTCAAAAACAATTGGCCTCCTTTCCAGAAGTTCAGACGTTCGTGAAAGGGGTTCTGCACATCCAGCCTCCATTTGTGCCTCCAGTGGCACCATGGGACCTTAATGTGGTGTTGCAGGTCCTTCAATCAGATTGGTTTGAACCTCTGCAGGAGATAGAATTGAAGTTTCTCACTTGGAAAGTGGTGATGCTTTTGGCCTTGATATCCACAAGGCGGGTGTCTGAGTTGGGGGCATTGTCTCACAAGAGCCCTTACCTGATCTTCCATGAAGATATGGCAGAGTTAAGAACTCGTCAACAATTTATTCCCAAGGTGGTTTCGTCCTTCCACATAAACCAACCTATTGTGGTGCCAGTAGCTACTGACACTTTCACTGAGTCACAGTCTCTAGATGTGGTTAGAGCTTTGAAAATTTATGTCGCAAGAACAGCTCGGTTATGGAAAACATAGGCTCTGTTTGTCCTGTATGCTCCCAGCAAGATTGGGTGTCCTGCATCTAAGCCGACTATTGCGCCTTGGATCAGAGGTACAATTCAGCACGCTCATTCCACGGCAGGCTTGCCGGTACCGAAGTTGGTGAAGGCCCATTCTACTAGGAAAGTGGGCTCATCCGGGGCGGCTGCCCGAGGTGTCTCGGCTTTACAACTTTGCCGAGCAGCTACTTGGTCAGGGTCAAACACATTTGCTAAGTTCTACAAGTTTGACACCTTGGCCGATGAGTACCTCAAATTTGGTCAATCGGTGCTGCAGGGTCATCCGCACTCTCCCGCTCGTGCTGGAGCTTTGGTATAACCCCATGGTACAGAACAGAACAGAATCAGAATCGGCTTTATTGGCCAGGTGTACTCACGTACACTAGGAATTCTTTGTGGTACAATGCATCGTCAAGCAGCAACATGGAGGAAAAACGTAGCATACATTACAAACATTACACATATGAGTTCATACTGCACATATGCAACTGTACAGTAGACATATTATACATTTAAGACTAAAAACTAAGGCTGCTTGGCAAAGCAGCACCGAGGCAGCCATCCGCGGCGCCAACTAAAGTGGACCCCAGCATCCTCTTGGACGTATGAGAAAATAGGATTTTAATACCTACCGGTAAATCCTTTTCTCCTAGTCCGTAGAGGATACTGGGCTCCCGACCCAATGCGTACTTTACCTGCAGTTTGTTCTTTATAGTTACACGAGTTGTGTTTCATTTGTTTTTAGCATGTTGCTGTAAATGGTTCATGCCTGTTGGCGTGTGTCATGTTGAATGCCATGTTGTGCGGCATGGTTGAGGTGTGAGCTGGTATGAATCTCACCATTAGTATAAAAGTAATTTCTTTCCTCGAAATGTCCGTCTCCCTGGGCACAGTTCCTATAACTGAGGTCTGGAGGAGGGGCATAGAGGGAGGAGCCAGTTCAAACCCTTGAAATGTCTTAAAGTGCCCATGGCTCCTGCGGAACCGTCTATACCCCATGTAACTGAAGTGGACCCCAGCATCCTCTACGGACTAGGAGAAAAGGATTTACCGGCAGGTATTAAAATCCTATTTTCCACTCATTTCCAGTCTATTCCAAACACCTCACACCTCACAATATTATTTTTAGTCCTAAAATTTGCACCAAGGTCGCTGGATGACTAAGCTGAGTGACCCAAGTGGGCTGCAAAAACACCTGGCCCATCTAGGAGTGGCACTGCAGTGTCAGAAAGGATGGCACTTAAAAAAATAGTCCCCAAAAAGTACATGATGCAAAGATAAAAAAAAAAGAGGTGCAAGATGGAATTGTCCTTGGGCCCTCCCACCCACCATTATGTTGTATAAACAGGACATGCACACTTTAACAAACCAATCATTTCAGCGACAGGGGCTGAAATGACTGGTTGGTTTGGGCCCCCACCAAAAAAGAAGCAATCAATCTCTCCTTGCACAAACTGGCTCTACAGAGGCAGGATGTCCACCTCCTCCTCATCCTCCGATTCCTCACCCCTTTCACTGTGCACATCCCCCTCCTGACAGAGTATTAAATTCGTCACCACTGGAATCCACCATCACAGGTCCCTGGGTACTTTCTGGAGGCAATTGCTGGTAAATGCCTCCACGGAGGAATTGATTATAATACATTTTGATGAACATCATCTTCTCCACATTTTCTGGAAGTAACCTCCTACGCCGATCGCTGACAAGTTTAAAAGCTGCACTAAACACTCTTTCAGAGTACCCACTTAAGGGGGGGCAACTTAAAATAAAGCCAGTTTGTGCAAGGGCTTCCAAATTGCCTCTTTTTCCTGCCAGTATACGTACGGAATGTCTGACATGCCTACTTGGATGCTGTCACTCATATAATCCTCCACCATTCTTTCAATGGTGACAGAATCATATGCAGTGACAGTAGACGACATGTCAGTAATCGTTGGCAGGTCCTTCAGTCCGCAGCAGATGTCGGCTCTCGCTCCTGACTGCCCTGCACCACCGCCAGCGGGTGGTTTTGGAAATGTTATCCTTTTTCTGGCAGCTCCAGTGGTGGGAGAAAATGAAGGAGCAGCTGTTGGCGGATCACGTTCCGCTTGACTTGACAATTGTCTCACCAGCAGGTCTTTGAACATCTGCAGACTTGTGTCTGCCGGAAAGAGAGATACAATGTAGGCTTTAAACCTAGGATCGAGCACTGTGGCCAAAATGTAGTGTTCTGATTTCAGCAGATTGACAACCCGTGAATCCTGGTTAAGCGAATGAAGGGCTCCATCCACAAGTCCCACATGCCTAGCGGAATTGCTCCGTTTTAGCTCCTCCTTCAATCTCTCCAGCTGCTTCTGCAAATGCCTGATGATGGGAATGAGGAAAATTGGCTGCGCTAATGATGCTAATAAAAAATAACCCTATAAATGGAGAGCTGACAAATACATAATAAAGAATAAAATTTTTTATTATTTAAAATACCAATATGATGTAAATACGATATCTTAAAAAATAAGTATAAGAATACTCTGAGCTGACCCTAAATAATATGTAACAGATGACGATTATTAAATGATAAATAAATAATCAATAATCTCATGAGACATAAAGAAAGAAATAATTAAAATTGACAAACATATGACAATCAAGTCATTAATTACTATGAAGTAAATATTCACAACGAATTATGACTGCACATTCTCTATAAGTACAGAGGCAGCATGTACTTTGAGATATATGGAAAGTCCCGGCAGTGAGTTGTATAATTAGATAAGATAACGAATTACCTCTCCTGGGCTGTCAGTACCGGGCGTCCCCGGTGTGATCCACTAAGGTCCCTTTTTAAATGAAGAAGCAACTGTAGCAAGTTACTTGAAAAGGGACTGTTAGCATGTGCTTTCAAATGACTCTCCGTGAGAAACTGATTCCTGGAGTCTCCCGTGGGCTGGTGCAAATCCTTTATTTTGCCCACCAATGTGCAGGAGGGAGTAAGCCGTCCAGTGCCGTTAAATGCTACCGACAGGGCTGCTGTACCTGGTGTGCATCGGTGTCGGCTTAGGCTTCCAGGTGTAATGATGGAGATTCTCTCACTGCAGCTGTAGTGTCCGTACGCGGCAGCCGCCGCCAACAGCGGAGTGAAGGCGCTTAATGAAAAACGCTGGCCGGAGTCATCCGTGGTGTGCAGCCACAGCGAGATGGGGTCAGCAATCAGAGCAATAGTGGGAGGAGCCTAACGCGTTTCGTCACGATCACGTGACACAAATCTTGCCATCTACAGCAGCCTGAGGTGTCATAGGCCCCGCCCCTCTGGCATCAACACCTCCCCCCTCCTCTACGACTGTGCCTAGTCCAGCCTGCCTTGCTGCTCACCTCTGCTGGTGTTCCGATATGACTTACGTGGATGCTGTGGCTGGTCCCTCCCCCAGCCATGGGCTGCTGCTGCATTGTGACTAGGCAGAGATGTCCAGATAGCCCCTCCCACCTCCAGGACCAGTCCTGCACCCCTCAAACTCCTATACACCCAGCTGCCTTCTGTTCCTCCCAACCCCATCTTCAGGCCCGCCCCTCTTACCCCCTGTCCTATATGAGCCTGTCCTCTCTTTGCTTATTCTCCGGAGGCGGGACTTCTGTGCTTGCAGACAGGAACCCAAGGAAAGAGACAGAGACATAGAGCGGGATGTACTATCCTTCACCCCCGCGTAAAGTGCTGTTTTCTCTCCGTTCACACTCACCGCTACACCTTTAACTTCCCCTTCTGCTTTCTTATTTCCGTCTCCCTCCTCTTCATCGCCGTGGCCATGGAGTTCTCCTCTCGCAGCGCTCCCCATGGATATTAGAATATCGTCCAGATACACAACCAGGCACTTATAGAGTTGATCTCGGAATAATTCACTGACATAATTCTGGAAGACTGCTGGAGCATTGCATAAGCCAAAGGGCATCACCAGATATTCATGCCCGTCACGAATATTGAACACAGTCTTCCACTCGTCTCCTGTGCAAATGCGTATAAGGTTATAAGCTCCACGCAGGTCCAATTTGGTGAAAATGGTAGCCCCCTTTACTCGGTCAAATAGTTTGGGAATCAAGGGCAAGGGGTATCTGTTTTTAACTGTAATTTCATTGAGGCCCTGGTAGTCGATGCAAGGCCGTAGGCCCCTGTACTTCTTAACAAAAAAAACCCTGCCCCGGCTGGAGAAGAGGAAGGGCGAAGGAACCTTTTAGCCAAATGCTCCTGTATGTACTCAGCCATCGCTTGGGTTTCTGGGAGAGATAAACGGTACGTTCTACCTATGGGAGGTGTTTTACAAGGCAGTAAATCAATAGGGCAGTCCCAACTTCAGTGAAGAGGCAAGGTATCCGCTCCTTGCTTACTGAACACATCCAGAAAGGGCTGATACGCATCTGGGAGATCAGTGGAGTGTAGGGTAAAGAGTGGCTTGACGGTGGATAAACAGCTTTGAGAACACGACTCCCCCCAGGCGAGTATATCCATAGTTTGCCAATCCAAGCAGGGGTTGTTCTCCTGCAACCACGGAAATAGTATGATTATTTTTTGAGAGGCTTTTGGAATAATCAGGAAAGAGATAACTTCAGAATGGAGAATACCAACTTTCATCTTCAGAGGAACTGTACGGTGGGTGATGATCCATTCAGGGATATAACTTCCGTCAACCGCGGTGATAGAAATAGCTTGCTCCAAATGAGTGGTTGGTATTTCAGACTGTCGGACAAAGGCGGAAGTAATGAAACTTTCTGCAGCTCCAGAATCCAAAAGTGCTGTAACATGAAGGGAGGTAGAGGGAAGTTCCAGACATACAGCCAACAGTGATTCCTTCCAGGCAAATTGGTTGGGGAATGCTCCTAGCTTAACCTCTCCTGCGTAAGCTAGGAGCAGGAGTTTCCCGGTCGTTGAATACAAGACTTAACAAAGTGGTCGGCCGCCCCACAATACATGCAGAGGTTGCCCTGTCTGCGTCTTTGATGTACCTCATTGGTGAGACGAGAGCGATTGACCTGCATGGGTTTTTCAGTAGACAGTGAGGATGGTCTAGGAGTGAGACAGGCCAGAGGTTTGGGCCGCTCGAACCTTGTTCTCTCAAGACAGCGCTCCTTGTATCTTAGATCAATCTTGTTACATAAAGAAAAAAGCTGATCGAGCTTAACTGGCACATCCTGAGTGACCAGGTCATCTTTCATTTCGTCGGAGAGACCGTTCCAAAAGGCGGCAATGAGAGCCTCTTCATTCCAGCCCACTTTGGAAGACAGAGTATGGAATTGGATCACGTACTGGGTGACGGAACGGGTTCCCTGATGCAGATGCAGAATCTCTAAAGAGGCAGAGGTGGTCCGACCTGGCTCGTCAAAGATTTTATGAAAAGTTGCCACAAATTCCGGATAATTTGAGAGTATGGGATCAGTTCTCTCCCATAAAGGTGAAGCCCAATCCAGACCTGGTCCGGTCAGAAGTGAAATTATGTATGCGATTTTGGTCTGATCAGACGGAAAGTTAGCTGACTGAAGCTCAAACTGGATCTCGCATTGATTGAAGAACCCTCGGCATTGCTTTGGACTACAGTCAAATTTACTGGGTGGCAGTAGTTGTAAACGAGGAACTGGAATCGACATTTGAGGATTAGGTGCTGGCGGATTGGAAGCTGGAACTGGAGTCCGAGATGTGGAAATGGCTGTGTGAAGAGAATCCAAACAAGTGGACATATTCTGCATGAACTGTACAATCTGTGCCTGGTTATTTAGACGAGACAGAATATCCACAGAGGCATTGCCCCCGGTAGCCTGCTCACTTGCCGAATCCATTGGGCCAGTGCTTACTGTCACGCTCGGCGTAAGTTGGGGTTCCGACAACCGAGTTTTGGCTGAAGGGACAGCTACCTGTGAGGAGAGTAAATCAGGTTGCTGAATGTAATTCCTCCTCATGGGGTTGAAGCCAAGGTAAGTGTTAACGTTGGCCGGAGGGTGTAAAGAAAAGGAGGACTTCGTATGAAGATAACTGTAGTTTTAATTAATAATCAGGCTATACATGAATAGTGGAGAAATTGAAGAAACTGGAATAATTAGAGTCTATGGTTAAATGACTTGCAGAGTGAAGCTGAAGAACTCCGGTAAAGAAGAACTGAAGACTGTGTTTTATGATTAAAAGACAAGGCTGTAGTTCTTGGACTTTGAGGAAATGAAGACTGTGGTTTGTGGTTGAAAGACGAAGCTGAAGAACTTGAACTTTGAAGAAATGAAGACCGTGGTCTGTGATTGAAAGACGAGGCTGAAGAACTTGGACTTTGAAGAAATGGAGACGTCTGCGGAAACCGCCATTAGCACCTGGAGCCCCTCTACGACCTGGAACCCCGTGAGCGCTTCCACGAATGGCAATGGATTTAGACAGCAGGACTGCAGCAGCCTTTAGGTAACCGATGGATGAGAGCAACCAGGACCAGGGAACCAGAAGTAACCAGCACGTTCCATGTTTTGCACATACAATTAATTTGGTTGTGCAGATTTTTTTTTTAAATGACAGGGGTGTCCAGGAGATGCTGTCGGTGGCCACTTTCGACTAGTGATGAGCGGGTTCGGTTTCGCAGAATCCAAACCCCCCCGAACTTCACCCATTTTACATGGTTCCGAGACAGACTCGGATCCTCCCGCCTTGCTCGGTTAACCCGAGCGCGCCCGAACGTCATCATCCCACTGTCAGATTCTCGCGAGATTTGTATTCTATATAAGGAGCCGCGCGTCGCCGCCATTTTCACTCGTGCATTGGAGATGATAGAGGACGTGCAGTGTTCTCTCAGTTTCTGTGTTCAGTGTGCTGCAAATATCTGTGCTCAGTGTGCTACAAATATCTGTGCTCAGTGTTCTTGCAAATATCTGTGCTCAGTGTGCTGAAAATATCTATGTTCTCTGCCTGAAAAACGCTCCATATCTGTACGGCATTGTAGTATAGGAGGACAGTGCAGAATTTTGCTGACCAGTGACCATCAGTATTATATAGCAGTATGGTACAGTAGTCTACTGCTTTACCTACCTCTGTGTCGTCAAGTATACTATCCATCCATACCTGTGGTGCATTTTAGTTGTGTGCAGTATATATAGTAGGAGGACAGTGCAGAATTTTGCTGACCACCAGTATATAATATATAGCAGTACGGTACAGTAGGCCACTGCTCTACCTACCTCTGTGTCGTCAAGTATACTATCCATTAATACCTGTGGTGCATTTTAGTTGTGCGCAGTATTATATAGTAGGAGGACAGTGCAGAATTTTGCTGACCACCAGTATATAATATATAGCAGTACGGTACAGTAGGCCACTGCTCTACCTACCTCTGTGTCGTCAAGTATACTATCCATCCATACCTGTGGTGCATTTTAGTTGTGCGCAGTATATGTAGTAGGAGGACAGTGCAGAATTTTGCAGACCACCAGTATATAATAAATAGCAGTACGGTACAGTAGGCCATTGCTATTGATATATTACTGGCATATAATTCCACACATTAAAAAATGGAGAACAAAAATGTGGAGGGTAAAATAGGGAAAAATCAAGATCTACTTCCACCTCGTGCTGAAGCTGCTGCCACTAGTCATGGCCGAGACGACGAAATGCCATCAACGTCGTCTGCAAAGGCCGATGCCCGATGTCATCGTAGAGAGCATGTAAAATCCAAAAAACAAAAGTTCAGTAAAATTACCCAAAAATCTAAATTAAAAGCATCTGATGAGAAGCGTAAACTTGCCAATATGCCATTTACGACACGGAGTGGCATGTAACGGCTGAGGTCCTGGCCTATGTTCATGGCTAGTGGTTCAGATTCACATGAGGATGGAAGCACTCATCCTCTCACTAGAAAAATGAAAAGACTTAAGCTGGCAAAAGCACAGCAAAGAACTGTGCGTTCTTCTAAATCACAAATCCCCAAGGAGAGTCCTATTGTGTTGGTTGCGATGCCTGACCTTCCCAACACTGGACGGGAAGAGGTGGCGCCTTCCACCATTTGCACGCCCCCTGCAAGTGCTGGAAGGAGCACCCACAGTCCAGTTTCTGATAGTCAAATTGAAGATGTCACTGTTGAAGTACACCAGGATGAGGATATGGGTGTTGCTAGCGCTGAGGAGGAAATTGACAAGGAGGATTCTGATGGTGAGGTGATTTGTTTAAGTCAAGCACCCGGGGAGACACCTGTTGTCCGTGGGACGAATATGGCCATTCACATGCCTGGTCAAATTACAAAAAAAATCACCTCGTCAGTGTGGAATTATTTCAACAGAAATGCGGACAACATTTGTCAAGCCGTGTGTTGCCTTTGTCAAGCTGTAATAAGTAGGGGTAAGGACGTCAACCACCTAGGAACATCCTCCCTTATAAGTCACCTGGAGCGCATTCATCAGAAGTCATTGACAAGTTCAAAAACTTTGGGTGACAGCGGAAGCAGTCCACTGACAACTAAATCCCTTCCTCTTGTAACCAATCTCCTGCAAACCACACCACCAACTCCATCAGTGTCAATTTCCTCCTTATACAGGAAAGCCAATAGTCCTACAGGCCATGTCACTGTCAAGTCTGACGAGTCCTCTCCTGCCTGGGATTTCTCCGATGCATCCTTGAGTGTAACGCCTACTGCTGCTGGCGCTGCTGTTGTTGCTGCTGGGAGTCGATCGTCATCCCAGAGGGGAAGTCGGAAGACCACTTGCACTACTTTCAGTAAGCAATTGACTGTCCTTTGCGAGGAAGATGAAATATCACAGCAGTCATCCTACTGCAAAGCAGATAACTCGGGCCTTGGCAGCCTGGGTGGTGTTAAACGTGTGTCCGGTATCCACCGTTAATTCACATGGAATCAGATAATTTATTGAGTTAGTGTGTCCCCGGTACCAAATACCATCTAGGTTCCACTTCTCTAGGCATGCGATACCGAGAATGTACACAGACCTCAGAAAAAGAGTCACCAGTGTCCTAGAAAATGCAGTTGTACCCAATGTCCACTTAACCACGGACATGCGGACAAGTGGTGCAGGGCAGACTAAGGACTATATGACTGTGAAAGCCCACTGGGTAGATGTATTGCCTCCCGCAGCAAGAACAGCAGCGGCGGCACCAGAAGCAGCATCTCGCAAACGCCAACTTGTTCCTAGGCATGCTAGGTATCACCGCTTTCCATAAGAGGCACACAGCTGACAACCTCTTACGGAAACTGAGGAACATAATCGCAGAATGGCTTACCCCAATTGGTCTCTCCTGGGGATTTGTGACATCGGACAACGCCACCAATATTGTGCGTGCATTACATGTGGGCAAATTCCAGCACGTCCCATGTTTTGCACATACATTGAATTTGGTGGTGCACAATTATTTAAAAAACGACAGGGGCGTGCAAGAGATGCTGTCGGTGGCCCGAAAAATTGCAGCCCACTTTCGGCATTAAGCCACCGCGTGCCGAAGACTGGAGAACCAGCAAATAATCCTGAACCTGCCCTGCCATCATCTGAAGCAAGAGGTGGTAACGAGGTGGAATTCAACCCTCTATATGCTTCAGAGGATGGAGGAGCAGCAAAAGGCCATTTAAGCCTATACAGCTACCTATGATATAGGCAGAGGAGGGGGAATGCACCTGACTCAAGCGCAGTGGAGAATGATTTCAACGTTGTGCAAGGTTCTGCAACCCTTTGAACTTGCCACACGTGAAGTCAGTTCAGACACTGCCAGCCTGAGTCAGGTCATTCCCCTCATCAGGCTTTTGCAGAAGAAGCTGGAGAGATTGAAGGAGGAGCTAAAACAGAGCGATTCCGCTAGGCATGTGGGACTTGTGGATGGAGCCCTTAATTCGCTTAACCAGGATTCACGGGTGGTCAAACTGTTGAAATCAGAGCACTACATTTTGGCCACCGTGCTCGATCCTAGGTTCAAAACCTACTTTGTATCGCTCTTTCCGGCAGACACAAGTCTGCAGAGGTGCTATGACCTGCTGGTGAGACATTGTCAAGTCAAGCGGAACGTGACCCGTCAACAGCTCCTCCTTCACATTCTCCTGCAACTGGGGCTACGAGGAAAAGGCTAAGAATTCCGAGCCTACCCGCTGGCGGTGATGCAGGGCAGTCTGGAGCGAGTGCTGACATCTTGTCCGGACTGAAGGACCTGCCAACGATTACTGATATGTCTTCTACTGTCACTGCATATGATTCTGTCACCATTGAAATAATGGTGGAGGATTATATGAGTGACCGCATCCATGCAGGCACGTCAGACAGTCCGTACGTATACTGGCAGGAAAAAGAGGCAATTTGGAGGCCCTTGCACAAACTGGCCTTATTTTACCTAAGTTGCCCCCCTCCAGTATGTACTCCGAAAGAGTGTTTAGTGCAGCCGCTCACCTTGTCAGCAAACAGCGTACGAGGTTACTTCCAGAAAATGTGGAGAAGATGATGTTCATCAAAATGAATTATTATCAATTCATCCGTCGAGACATTCACCAGCAATTGCCTCCAGAAAATACACAGGGACCTGAGATGGTGGATTCTAGTGGGGATGAATTAATAATCTGTGAGGAGGGGGATGTACACAGTGAAAGGGGTGAGGAATGAGGAGGAGGTGGACATCTTACCTCTGTAGAGCCAGTTTGTGCAAGGAGAGATTGATTGCTTCTTTTTTGGTGGGGGCCCAAACCAACCAGTCATTTCAGTCACAGTCGTGTGGCAGACCCTGTCGCTGAAATGATGGGTTTGTTAAAGTGTGCATGTCCTGTTTATACAACATAAGGGTGGGTGGGAGGGCCCAAGGACAATTCTATCTTGCACCTCTTTTTTCTTTCATTTATCTTTGCATCATGTGCTGTTTGGGGATAATTTTTTGAAGTGCCATCCTGTCTGACACTGCAGTGCCACTCTTAGATGGGCCAGGTGTTTGTGTCGGCCACTTGGGTCGCTTAGTTTAGCCATCCAGAGACCTTGGTGCACCTCTTTTTTTCTTTGCATCATGTGCTGTTTGGGGACTATTTTTTAAATCTGCCATCCTGTCTGACACTGCAGTGCCACCCCTAGATGGGCCAGGTGTTTGTGTCGGCCACTTGGGTCGCTTAGCTTAGCCATCCAGCGACCTTGGTGCACCTCTTTTTTTCTTTGCATCATGTGCTGTTTGTGGACTATTTTTTAAATCGGCCATCCTGTCTGACACTGCAGTGCCACTCCTAGATGGGCCAGGTGTTTGTGTCAGCCACTTGGGTCGCTTAGCTTAGTCATCCAGCAACCTCGGTGCAAATTTTAGGACTAAAAATAATATTGTGAGGTGTTCAGAATAGACTGGAAATGAGTGGAAATTATGGTTATTGAGGTTAATAATACTATGGGATCAAAATGACCCCCAAATTCTATGATTTAAGCTGTTTTTGAGGGTTTTTTGTGGAAAAAAAACGAATCCAAAACACACCCGAATCCGACAAAAAAAAAAATTCAGGGAGGTTTTGCCAAAACACATCCGAATCCAAAACACGGCTGCGGAACCGAATCCAAAACCAAAACACAAAACCTGAAAAATTTCCGGTGCACATCACTACTTTCGACATTCAGCCACTGCATGCCAGTCCTAGATGGGCCAGGTGTTTGTGCCGCCCACTTGGGCTGCTTAGCTTAGTCATCCAGTAACCTCATTATACCTCTTTTTCTTCTTTGCATGATGTGCTGTTTAGGGCCTAGTATTTAAAAGTGCCATCCTGTCTGACACTGCAGTGTCACTCCTAGATGGGCCAGGTGTTTGCGCCGCACACTTGGGTTGCTTAGCTTAGTCATCCAGCGACCTCATTGCACCTCTTTTTCTTCTTTGCATGATGTCCTGTTTGGGGCCTGGTTTTTAAAAATGCCATCCTGTCTTCCACTGCAGTGCCACTCCTAGATGGGCCAGGTGTTTGTACCGCCCACTTGTGTCACTTAGCAAAGTCATGCAGCTACCTTGGTGCAATCTATTGGCCTAAAAAACAATATTGTGAGGTGTGAGGTGTGAGGAATATACTGGAAATTAGTGGAAATGAATATTATTGAGTTTTATAATACTGTAGGATCAAAATTACCTCCAAATTATGTGATTTTAGCTGTTTTGTGTTTTTTCAAAAATCATCCAAAACCAAAACCAAAAATTAAAATGGTGGTTTTTGGCAAAACCAATCCAGATTCAAAACACTAGCGGGGATCCAGATCCAAAACCAAAACACAGAACACGACAAATGCTCGACGCACATTTCTAGACACAACCTAGCTTGAATATACCACAATATATTCCACTGTGGGAAGCTTAAGAGAGAGGGAGCAGTGGCCATGTGGGCCCCCTCTTCTCTTTCTGGCGGGCAGTTAGTAAAGTTAGTGATGACACCATGTTCCCAATTGATTTTTATACTGCACATGCTTATTGTTGCGCCTCTGCTGCATGACTCCGAAATGATAAGTAAAATACTGTATTATACATGGGTGTGAAGTGTGAATCCCCTGGCTATGTGCACCCATTATAGAAGTTGGAGTTGTTCTCTGCTGGGTCCTCAGAATTCAGGCAGCCATCTTGCCTTGGATCCTGTTCAGTCAGAACTACAGGGCATATACAGTATATCGCTAAGTAATACTATTTAACATTTCTGTGTGGAGACAATAACAACTCCGTGACGTGCGGTGGGGTGAGGCAGGGGATGCAGAGCCTTTCCTGTCATACTAACACTTGTACGAGAGTTTTGATTGTATAAAGTATATGAAAAATACAAAGAATATGTTTGAAATATCTTCTTTGCATTATTCTAATTATTTTTATAGCCAAAACTCTGGAGTAAAAAGTCTATGGCAGGTGAGGCACGCTAATTTTTCCGCACATCTCTGATCAAAACTCGCCAACTTTCCAGGAGTTTATACTGCTGCACCTGTGTATAATGCCCAGATGTACATTTTGGATCATATGTTGCATGTAAATCTGGCTCTGGTGCTAGCCAGTGCCTCCTGAGCTATTTAGCACACCGCATGTCCTTGTAATAACAACTGGCACATGCCGGAGCTCTGCTTGCCCACTTTATAATGTATGTCTCACTGTCTGCTTGTAGCTGTGAAGCAGGATTACTTCTATCCTGCAGCATCTCTCTCTTTCCTGGAAGCTGCAGCACGTCTCTACTTCAGCCTTGCTCCAGCAGCTCTCTCTGCCCTAGCTGCTGCAGCACCTCTTTCTGCCCTGGCTTCTGCAGAACCTCTCTCTTCCCAACTGCTGTAGGACCTCTCTCTGCCCCGGCTTCTGGAGTACTTCTCTCTACATTGCTGCTGCAGCACCTCTCTCTGCATTAGAAGCTGCAGCACCTCTTTCTGTCCCTCACACTGCTGCTGCAGCACCTCTCTTTGCCCTTCAGGCTGCTGAGTAACAACTGTCTCTGCTCCTCATGCAATTCTGGGACATTATTTTTATTTAAGCATAGGGGAATTATCAGGTCTGGGATTGCAGTTCTATGGTATTATTTTAATTGAGGCATTCGGGGATTATCAAATCAGGTGGAGGGCAATTTTAGTGCATTCTTTTTATCACATTTGGGGCATTATTTTTATTGAGGCGTTGGGAGATTATCAGATCAGGGGGAGTCAGTTTTCAGCCATTATTGTCATTCAGAGATTAGGAGGTTATCAGGTCTGTGTGTGTGTGTGTGGGGGGGGGGGGGGGGGGTGTGTCACATTTAGGGCTTTATTTTTATTGGGGAATTGGGGGGTTGTGAGGTCATATCAGTTGGGGCATATAAAGTGTTTTTAATTTATTTAAAATTGATAAATACAGCTACTTCCATAGTGGCTCTCCCATGGTGTTATGTTTACAAGGGGCTTAACCATAGTGTAATGTGTAAAAGGGGCTCTACTGTGTGGTGTAACATGTACGATGGGCTCTACTGTGTGGCATAATGTGTATAAGGGGCACTACTGTGTGGTGTTATGTGAATAACGGACACTACTGTGAGGTGTAATGTGAATTGGTACTATTCTGTGGTCATCTACCTTCCCAAAGAAGCCATTATTTATTTATTATTACCAGTTATTTATACAGAGCTCACATATTCCACAGCGCTTTACAGAGAATATTTTGCCATTCACATTAGTCCCTTACCACATACATGCACGCGCGCACACACACACACACACACACACACTCCAGGGGTTAATTTTTTGGGGGAGTTAATTAATCTACCACTATATTTTTATATTGTGGGAGGAAACTGGAGTACCCAGAGGAAACCCACACAAGCACCGGGAGTATATACAAACTCTATACAGTTAGAGCAATGGTAGGAATGAAACACATGACTGTGAGGTAGTAATGCTACCTGCCGTATTGACATGCCCCTATATTGTTGTTGCAAGTCTTCGGCATGCACTGACCCTATTTTAAACATGGGGGACACCCAAAGGAAACTTTCTCCCTTTGCTCCACAAGGTTTAGAATCGACTCTGTCACCAATTTAGGATTTTGAAATATTTTTTTTTTCAAATGGAACGTGCCACCACAAGTTGGCTAGGCCCTCAATTTAGTACAGGGGAGGGGGGCACCAAAACCTACCCTTGCTCTGGGCTCCATGGTGCCTAGCTACTCCTCTGCTGCAGTGTACAGTATGTCACTAAACAATGACACAAGCATAATATCTGATATAGGATGTGATCATTTAGATAATTTTAAAAAATGTAAGTGGTGGTCTTTGAATTTTGGAGGTTGCATCTGAGAATATGGTGACAGATAGCAGCATACTGTATAATAGGTGTGGTATATTAAGTCAACATTCAGAATGTAACCCTAAAATCGCCTGATGAGATTCTGTCAGTATCAACATGTCAGTGTCAACATTGTGAATGTCAACATAATAAATGTTGACAATCAGACCATGCCAACATTTTGTGTCATCATTCTGAATGTCAGCCTGCTGAATTTATACTCTTTATAACTATACTGAATGTGTGATTTGAATGAGTAGTGTATATTGATAAACTATCCAACGTTTTATTTACTACCTAATGATCTGCGTGCAAGAGGATGAGAGTATAAAGAAGAAAAGGAACAAACAAATGTTGAAGGGAGCCTACATCTCTCTAATATCTCTATAATTTCCACTTCACCCACAATTGACAGGAGTTCTCAATTTTGTTAAAATTTTACTGTTTTTCCACTAGTAAAGAAATAAAGAGTGTTATTTGGAATTACACTATGTGCCACATACCTTTATATCTCCATATGTTATGAATTACGTAAATTACATATGTTGAGGAAAAACACAGAACTGCAAAGCACAGCTATTTACCTTATAAGAGAATTTTATCTATTTTTATTTTATATCCATATACCTTCTTTTTTTTATTTCACTGCATAAGTGCACCATTCTGAGTGCCCTTTTCTGTATTTAGTGTACTTCATTTGGTTATTAGAGGTATAACCTAGATCAGGAAGGTGCCGCTATCTCATTTAGCAGCAACATCAGCACCAAAAGTGTATCTCCTAACCTATATTCTGATTAAATGTGGAAGGAAAGTTGGATTCATGAAGGTGGATATGAGTGCACTTTTAAAGCTAAAAAAAATTACATGCAGAGACCAATGAAAATGCTAGCTTTGGTTACCTTGTGATTTGGTCCAGGTAGGTTGTCCTTCATCAACAATCTATCCAACAGGCAGCAATCAGATGAAAATTTGGTGGGATTCGTTGTTGTGATTATGTTACTAGACACAAACACTATAATAATATAAAGCACCCAGTGATCTGAATGTCTTCCACAGACCACTCCCTGTGTCCTTTGCCCAGGACATACTCTTACGTGTCTTTATCTAATCATGCAAATGGCAATTACAACCTGTTATAATAGCACTTCCTCTTTACTTATTCTACGTCACCTATCCACTACTTTAAGCAAACACTGTTAGACTTACACTGTCAGTTGCACAAAAGTATCTTGCATCCTTATCTGTTCTTCTATTAGTCCAGTTGTTCTTCTATTAGTCCAGTCCCTATTCCATCTATGTACACGCACATTATATAACATATACAGTATGATATATATACACACACATTACAAACAGTGCATCCAGAAAGTATTCACAGCGCTTCACTTTTTCCACATTTTGTTATGTTACAGCTTTATTCCAAGATGGAATAAAAACCTTTTTTCCCCTCAAAATTCTACACACAATACCCTATAATGACAATGTAAAAAAGTTTTTTTTTTTAGATTTTTACAAATTTATTAAAAATAAAAACTAAGAAATCACATGTACAATAAGTATTCAAAGTCTTTGCTCATTACTTTGTTGACGCACCTTTGGCAGCAATTACAGCTTCAAGTAATTTTTGAATATGATGCCACAAGCTTAGCACACCTATCTTTGGGCAGTTTCAACCATTTCTCTTTGCAGCACCTCTCAAGCGCCATCAGGTTGGATGGGAAGCGTCAGTGCACAGCCATTTTCAGATCTCTCCAGAGATGTTCAATCGTATTCAAGTCTGGGCTCTGGCTGGCCCACTCAAGGACATTCACAGAGTTGTCCTGACGCCACTCCTTTGATATGTCGGCTGTGTGCTTAGGGTAGTCATCCTGCTGAAAAATGAACCATCACCCCAGTCTGAGGTCAAGAGCGCTCTGGAGCAGGTTTTCATCCAGGATGTCTCTGTACATTGCTGTATTTATCTCTCCCTCTATCCTAACAAGTCTCCCAGTTCCTGCCACTGAGAAACATCCCCACAGCATGATGCTGCCACCACCATGCTTCACTGTAGGGATGGTATTGGCCTGGTGATGAGCAGCTCCTGGTTTCCTACAAACATGATATCTGGCATTCACGTCAAAGAATTCAACCTTTGTCTCATCAGACCAGGGAATTTTGTTTCTCATAGTCTGAGAATCCTTCAGATGTATTTTGGCAAACTCCAAATGGGCTGCCAAGTGCTTTTTACTAAGGCATGGCTTCCGTCTGGCTACTCTATCATACAGGCCTGATTGGTGGAATGCTGCAGAGATGGTTGTCCTTCTGGAAGGTTCTCCTCTCTCCAAAGAGGAATGCTGTAGCTCTGATAGAGTGACCATCAGGTTCTTGGTCACCTCCCTGACTGGGGCCCTTCTCCCCCAATCGCTCAATTTTGATGGCCAGCCAGCTCTAGGAAGAGTCCTGGTGGTTCCGAACTTCTTCCATTTATGGATGATGGAGGCCACTGTGCTCTTTGGGACCTTTAATGCAGCAGATATTTTTCTGTACCCTTCCGTCATTTTGTGCCTTGAGACAATCCCGTTTCGGAGGTCTATAGACAATTCCTTTGACTTCATGCTTGGTTTGTGCTCAGGCATGCACTGTCAAGTGTGGGACCTTATATAGACAGATGTGTGCCTTTCCAGATAATGTCCAATCAACTGAATTTACCACAGGTGGACTCCAGTTAAGCTGTAGGAACATCTCAAGGATGATCAGTGGAAACAGGATGCACCTGAGCTCAATTTTGAGCTTCATGGCAAAGACTGTGAATACTTATGTACATGTGATTTCTTAGATTTTTATTATTAATAAATTTGCAAAAATCTAAAAATAACTTTTTTCACTTTGTCATTATGGTGTATTGTGTGTAGCATTTTGAGGGAAAAAATTAATTTATTTCATGTTGGAATAAGGCTGTAACATAACAAAATGTGGAAAAAGTGAAGCGCTGTGAGTACTTTCCAGATGCAATGTAGAACACATACATATAGACAAACAGACTCATAGAACACATAAATACACATACAGAACACATACACATAAATGCAGATACTGGTGGTCATTCCGAGTTGTTCGCTCAGTAAATTTATTCGCATCGCAGCGATTTTCTGCTTAATGCGCATGCGCAATGTCCGCACTGCGACTGCGCCAAGTAAATTTGCTAAGAAGTTAGGTATTTTACTCACGGCATTACGAGGTATTTTCTTCGTTCTGGTGATCGGAGTGTGATTGACAGGAAGTGGGTGTTTCTGGGCGGAAACAGGCCGTTTTATGGGTGTGTGCGGAAAAACGCTACCGTTTCTGGGAAAAACGCGGGAGTGGCTGGAGAAACGGAGGAGTGTCTGGGTGAACGCTGGGTGTGTTTGTGACGTCAAACCAGGAACGACAAGCACTGAACTGATCGCAGATGCCGAGTAAGTCTGGAGCTACTCAGAAACTGCTAAGAGGTGTGTAATCGCAATTTTGAGAATCTTTCGTTCGCAATTTTACTATGCTAAGATTCACTCCCAGTAGGCGGCGGCTTAGCTTGTGAAAAGCTGCTAAAAGCAGCTTGCGAGCGAACAACTCGGAATGACCACCACTGTGTATATATTAGAGATGTGTGGCGGGCACTTTTCTTGTTTTGGTTTTGGTTCTAATTCCACTTTCGTGTTTTGGTTTTGGCTTGGTTTTGCCAAAACCACCCTTTCGTGTTTTGGTTTTGGATCTGGATGATTTAAAAAAACAACAACATAAAAACAGCTAAAATAACAGAATTTGGGGGTAATTTTGCTCCGACGGTATTATTAACCTCAATAACAATAATTTCCACTCATTTCCAGTCTAATCTGAACACCTCACACCTCACAATATTGTTTTTAGGCAAAAAGGTTGCACCGAGGTTGCTGGATGACTAAGCTAAGTGACACAAGTGGACACAACAGACACCTGGCCCATCTAGGAGTGGCACTGCGTATCAGACAGGAGGGCAGATATAAAAAAAGGCCCCAAACAGCACATGATGCAAAGAAGAAAAAGAATTACAATGAGTTAGTTGCATGACTAAAGGTGGGTACACACTAGAAAAATATATCTGCAGATCAATTGATCTGCAGATATATCTATGGACGGATCGGGCAGTGTGCTGTGCATACACACTGCCCGATCCGTCAGGGACTGACGTCATGAACTGGGTGGGCGTATACACACGCCCACCCAGTTTAACTGTCAATCACCGCCGGCCGCAGCAGCATGTGTACGGGCGGTCGGCCACACAGTGACGCGCCAATATATCGGTAGAAATATTGGCCGTCGGCTGTGCTGCGGGGCCGGCGAGATACGGCCGTACACACTGGCCGACGGACCCGCGATATATCGGCCAGTGTGTATGGGCCTTAAGCCAAGCGACACAAACAATTGGCCCATCTAGGCGTGGCACTGCAGTGGCAGACAGGAGGGCAGATATAAAAAAAAGGCCCCAATAGCACATCATGCAAAGAAGAAAAAAAGGTGCACCGAGGTTGCTGTATGACTAAGCTAAGCGACACAACCACCTGGCCCATCTAGTAGTGTCACACAGTGGCTGAATGTCGAGAGTGGGCCGCAATTGTTTGGTCTACTGATAGCATCTCCAGCACGCTCCAGTCACTTTTAAAAAAATCTGCAATTGGTGGACTTATACGGTAGTACCCCAGAACTAATACAGCAGCACCCCTGGACTCATACTGCGGTGTCACACAGGATGACACTTTTCAAAAGCTAGGCCCCAAACAGCACCTCATGCAAAGATGTCGAAGAGGTGCAATGAGGTAGCTGTATGACTAAGTCAAGCGACACAAACAATTCCAACTGGAATCATACGTTCAAATCACTGGAATTAATTGGCAAGGTCACTGTAGTTAATAATTGTAAATCACTGACATTAATTGGCAAAATCACTGTAATTATACGTCCAAATCACTGGAATTAAATGGCAAGATCACTGGAATTAATAATTATAAATCACTGACAATTGCCAAAATCACTGAAATTATACGTCCAAATCACTGGAATTAATTGGCAAGACACTACCACTGGTCTGATGCAGCACAACAGGTTGTTGTTATAATTATTATACTGCAGCAGTGGACATATAACAGCAGCGTATATCGTCACTGGAATTACTGATGAGACAGGACACTACCACTGGTCTGATGCAGCACAACAGGTTGATGTTATAATTATTATACTGCAGCAGTGGACATATAGCAGCAGCGTATATCGTCACTGGAATTACTGATGAGGCAGGACACTACCACTGGTCTGAACAACAGAGCACCACTTTATACAGCTACACTGGATATATGGCAGCAGAGAACACCAACACTGTGACTGGCTGGACTGATGTAGCACAATACACTGGACTGGTCTGCACAACACCGCACCACTTTATACAGCTACACTGGATATATGGCAGCAGAGAACACCAACACTGTGACTGGCTGGACTGATGCAGCACAATACACTGAGTGACTACACTGACTGGACTGTGCCGCACAACACTTGCCACCCCACTTTCCTGTCCCAACACACAGACACTGAACATTGAGGAAACGTCCTCTCTATACTAGAGATGAGCAGGTTCGGTTCGCCGAGAACCGAAACCCCCCGAACTCCACGTGTCAAACACGGTTCCAAGCCCTGCTCGGTTATTTCCGCCTGGCTCAGAAACGAGGCAAAATGTCATCATTCCGCTGTCAGATTCTCGCGAGATTCAGATTCCATATAAAGAGCCGCACGTCGCCGCCATTTTCACTCGGACATTGAGTACAGAGAGGACATGGCTACGTTCTCTCAGTGTCCGTTTCTCAGTATCAGTGCTCAGTATCAGTGCTTATTGTCTTGTGCTGCTGCTCAGTAATACTATTACAGTGTCTCTCTTGTGCTGCATCTTGCTGCTGTAGGGTGCTGTGGTAGTAGTGTCCTGTGACTGTGCATCGGTCATCATCATTCCAGTCACAGTGGTATCTGGGGGGTGACAATTCCAGAGTGCTTTTGTGCTGCACACTAATACTAGTACAGTGTCTTGTGCTGCTCAGTGTCAGTTCTCAGTAGTATCATCAGTGCTCAGTATCACTGCTCATTGTCTTGTGCTGCATTGTGGTGCTCAGTAATCCTACATTACTAATACTAGTACAGTGTCTTGTGCTGCATCGTCCTGCTCAGTGTCAGTTCTCAGTAGTATCATCAGTGCTCAGTATCAGTGCTCAGTAGTATCATCAGTGCTCAGTATCATTGCTCATTGTCTTGTGCTGCATTGTGGTGCTCAGTAATACTCATTACTAATACTAATATAGTGTCTTGTGCTGCATCGTCCTGCTCAGTGTCAATTCTCAATGGTATCATCAGTGCTCAGTATCAGTGCTCAGTAGTATCATCAGTGCTTATGATCATTGCTCATTGTCTTGTGCTGCATTGTGGTGCTCAGTAATACTACATTACTAATACTAGTACAGTGGCTTGTGCTGCATTGTGCTACTCAGTGTCAGTTCTCAGTAGTATCATTAGTGCTCAGTATCAGTGCTCAGTAGTATAATCAGTGCTCAGTATCACTGCTCATTGTCTTGTGCTGCATTGTGGTGCTCAGTAATACTACATTACTAATACTAGCACAGTGTCTAGTGCTGCATTGTCTGCTCAGTGTCAGTGCTCAGTAGTATCATCAGTGCTCAGTATCATTGCTCATTGTCTTGTGCTGCATTGTGGTGCTCAGTAATACTACATTACTAATACTAGTACAGTGGCTTGTGCTGCATTGTGCTACTAAGTGTCAGTTCTCAGTAGTATCATTAGTGCTCAGTATCAGTGCTCAGTAGTATCATCAGTGCTCAGTATCATTGCTCATTGTCTTGTGCTGCATTGTGGTGCTCAGTAATACTACATTACTAATACTAGTACAGTGGCTTGTGCTGCATTGTGCTACTCAGTGTCAGTTCTCAGTAGTATCATTAGTGCTCAGTATCAGTGCTCAGTAGTATAATCAGTGCTCAGTATCACTGCTCATTGTCTTGTGCTGCATTGTGGTGCTCAGTAATACTACATTACTAATACTAGTACAGTGTCTTGTGCTGCATCGTGCTACTCAGTGTCAGTTCTCAGTAGTATCATCAGTGCTCAGAATCACTGCTCATTTTCTTGTGCTGCATCATGGTGCTCAGTAATACTACATTACTAATACTAGTGCAGTGTCTTGTGCTGCATTGTGCTACTCAGTGTCAGTTCTCAGTAGTATCATCAGTGCTCAGAATCACTGCTCATTTTCTTGTGCTGCATCATGGTGCTCAGTAATACTACATTACTAATACTAGTACAGTATCTTCTGCTGCATCGTGCTGCTCAGTGTCAGTGCTCAGTAATATCATCAGTGCTCAGTATCATTGCTCATTGTCTTGTGCTTCATTGTGCTGCTCAGTAATACTACATTACTAATACTAGTACAATGTCTTCTGCTGCATCGTGCTGCTCAATGTCAGTTCTCAGCAGTATCATCAGTGCTGAGTATCAGTGGTCAGTGCTCAGTGTCTTGTGCTGCATCTTGCTGCTGTAGGGTGCTGTGGTAGTGTCCTGTCACTGTGCAAAGGTCATCATCATTCCAGTCACAGTGGTATCTGGTATCTATCTAGTGGTATCTAATTCCAGACATAGCTGCTGTCTAATTCTAGATATATTACTGGCATATAATTCCACACATTAAAAAATGGAGAGCAAAAATTTGGAGGGTAAAATAGGGAAAGATCAAGATCCACTTCCACCTAGTGCTGAAGCTGCTGCCACTAGTCATGGCAGAGACGATGAAATGCCATCAACGTCGTCTGCCAAGGCCACTGCCCAATGTCACAATAGAGAGCATGTAAAATTAAGAAAAACAAAAGTTCAGTAAAATTACCCAAAAATCTAAATTAAATCGTCTGAGGAGAAGCGTAAACTTGTCAATATGCCATTTACGACACGGAGTGGCAAGGAACGGCTAAGGCCCTCTCATACGTTCCTCATGACTAGTGGTTCAGATTCACATGACAATGGAAGCACTCATATTCTCGCTAGAAAAATGAAAAGAGTTAAGCTGGCAAAAGCGCAGCAAAGAACTGTGCGTTCTTAATCACAAATCCGCAAGGAGAGTCCAAATGTGTCGGTGGGTGCGATACCTGACCTTCCCAACACTGGACGGGAAGATGTGGCTTCTTCCACGATTTGCACACCCTCTGCAAGTGCTGGAAGAAGCACCCACAGTCCAGTTCCTGATATTCAAATTGAAGATGTCACTGTTGAAGTACACCAGGATGAGGATATGGGTGTTGCTGGCGCTGAGGAGGAAATTGACGATGAAGATTCTGATGGTGATGTGGTTTGTTTAAGTCAGGCACCCGGGGAGACAGTTGTTGTCCATGGGATGAATAAGGCCATTGACATGCCTGGTCAAAATACAAAAAAAAATCACCTCATCGGTTTGGAATTATTTAATCAGAAATGCGGACAACAGGTGTCAAGCCGTGTGTTGCCTTTGTCAAGCCGTAATAATTAGGGGTAAGGATGTTAATCACCTAGGAACATACTCCCTTATACGTCACCTGGAGCACATTCATCAGAACTAATTGACAAGTTCAAAAACTTTGGGTAACAGCGGAAGCAGTCCACTGACACCTAAATCCCGTCTTCCTGTTTTACCCAAGCTCCTGCAAACCACACCACCAACTCCCTCAATGTCAATTTCCTCCTTAGACAGGAACGCCAATAGTCCTGCAGGCCATGTCACTGGCAAGTCTGGCGAGTCCTCTCCTAACTGGGATTCCTCCGATGGATCCTTGAGTGTAACGCCTCCTGCTGCTGGCACTGCTGTTGTTGCTACTGGGAGTCGATCGTCATCCCAGAGGGGAAGTCGGAAGACCACTTGTACTACTTCCAGTAAGCAATTGACTGTCCAACAGTCCTTTGCAAGGAAGATTAAATATCACAGCAGTCATCCTGTTGCAAAGCGGATAACTCAGGCCCTGACAACTATGTTGGTGTTAGACGTGCGTCCGGTATCATCTATTTTTTGACAGTGTCTTAGAGAATTGCTTGACGTAGTGTGTCCCCGGTACCAAATACCATCTAGGTTTCACTTCTCTAGGCAGGCAATACCAAGAATGTACACAGATGTCAGAAAAAGAGTCACCAGTGTCCTAAAAAATGCAATTGTACCCACTGTCCACTTAACCACGGACATGCGGACAAGTGGAGCAGGGCAGACTAAGGACTATATGACTGTGACAGCTCACTGGGTAGATGTATTGCCTCCCGCAGCAACAACAGCAGTGGCGGCACCAGTAGCTGCATCTCACAAACGCCAACTCGTTCCTATTCAGGCTATGCTTTGTATCACCGCTTTCCATAAGAGGCACACAGCTGACAACCTCTTACGGAAACTGAGGAACATCATCGCAGATTGGCTTACCCCAATATGACTCTACCGGGGATTTGTGACATTGGACAACGCCACCAATATTGTGCGTGCATTATATGTGGCCAAATTCCAGCACGTCCCATGTTTTGCACATACAATTAATATGGTGGTGCAGAATTTAAAAAAAAACTACATTGGTGTGCAAGAGATGCTGTCGGTAGCCCGAAGAATTGCGGCCCACTTTCGGCATTCAGCCACCGCGTGCCAAAGACTAGAGCACCAGCAAACACTCCTGAACATGTCCTGCCATCAGCTGAAGCAAGAGGTGGTAACGAGGTGGAATTCAACCCTCTATATGCTTCAGAGGATGAAGGAGCAGAAAAAGGCCATTCAAGCCTATACATCTGCCTACAATATAGGCAAAGGAGGGGAATGCACCTGACTAGAATGCAGTGGAGAATGATTTCAACGTTGTGCAAGGTTCTCCAACCCTTTGAACTTGCCACACATCAAGTCAGTTCAGACACTAGAAGGATTGAGTACCAATTGGTAATATTTAATAAACCATAAAGGACGCTTTTCTAACATAAACATACAGGACCTGCAGCGAAACGCGTCAGTAGGAGGCTATTGAGGCCACCATCCTTCTGAACTACAACAGCCCGAGTGTGCCCGGACCAGAACTGGACCTTGCTGCCAGCAAAAGTACTGTGGTGATTATTAATAACAGGACTACCACCATTCCTCTTTATTTGCAGAGGACACCGCGATGCAGTGAGGACGGACTTTTTCATGAGTCAATTTCAAGGGACTTTACCTCCAGCGGCAAAAAGTGGTAAAAAAACTGTAGGACTGCGTTGTCGGTCCATGATAAATCCTACACCTATCTACTATCCGGTCTATACTAAACAGGAACGGATCACACGGAGAAGGCAGTAATTTAATGTGACCCTTTTTAGCAGTATTTGATTTTATATATATATATATATATATATATATATATATATATATATATATGTATGTTTATGTTAGAAAAGCGTCCTTTATGGTTTATTAAATATTACCAATTGGTACTCAATCCTTCTATTTTCAATAATTTTTACACTAGCGCTGCTATATGGTTCTTTTCTCTTACGTCCTAGAGGATGCTGGGGACTCCGTAAGGACCGTGGGGTATAGACGGGCTCCGCAGGAGATAGGGCTCCTAAAAAGAACTTTGACTATGGGTGTGCACTGGCTCCTCCCTCTATGCCCCTCCTCCAGACCTCAGTTAGATCTTGTGCCCAGAGGAGAATGGGTGCACTGCAGAGAGCTCTCCAGAGTTTTCTGTGGAAAAAGAATTTTGTTAGGTTTTTTATTTCCAGGGAGTCCTGTTGGCAACAGGCTCTCTGCATCGTGGGACCGAGGAGAGAGAAGCAGTGCTGGCTTGTTAAGTTGGGCACTGCTTCTAAGGCTACTGGACACCATTAGCTCCAGAGGGAGTCGGAACACAGGTCTCACCTGGGGTTCGTCCCGGAGCCACGCCGCCGTCCTCCTCACAGATGCCGAAGGAAGAAGCGGATAGAGAAGACAGAAGACATCTTAGGCGGCAGAAGACATCAGATCTTCATGAGGTAAGGCGCGCAGCAGTGAGCTGCGTGCCATTGCTCCCACACACACACACAGAGCAGCACTGAAGGGTGCAGGGCGCAGGGGGGGGGGCACCCTGGGCAGCAATAAACCTCACATTTTGGCAGAAATACAGTGTAATGAGACTGTGGAGGCAGTAAATCGCTGTTCCCCTGCCATTTTATTGAAAAATCACTGGGACCGAAGCCCGCCGTCGGGTGGGCGGTGCTTGATCCTCAGCACTAACCAGCGCCATTTTCTCCACAGAAGTTGCATGAAAAAGAAAACGCTGGCTCCCTGGTCTCTCCCCTGCTGAACACAGGCTGGAAAAAAGAGGAGGGGGGCACTTTGGCGACGCAGTGAGTGGGAATTGACACAATATATATGTAAAAGCGCTATCTGGATATATATATTTTTTTCCCAGTGTTGTTAAGCGCTGGTGTGTGCTGGCATACTCTTTCTCTGTCTCTCCTTAGGACCTTGTTGGGTTTTTGTCCCCTTATAGGTTAATCCCTGTGTGTGTGGGGTGTTGGTACGTGTGTTTCGACATGTCTGAGGCGGAAGGCTTCTCCAAGGAGGAGGTGGAGCAAATGAGTGGTGTGTCCCCGTCGGTTGTGCCGACTCCAGATTGGATGGACATGTGGCATACGTTGCATGCAAGTGTGGCATCTTTACATAAAAGGCTTGATAAGGCTGGTTTAGGGGGGACATCAGGCGGTCAATCCTCAGATTGGACCGACTCACAGGGCCCGTCGGGGTCTCAAAAGCGTCCCTTAACACAAGACACTACTACCGACACGGATTCTGATTATGTCGACTATGACGAAGTAAAATTGCACCCTAGGGTGACTAAAACCATTCAGTGTATGATTGTGGCAATAAGGATGTGTTGCATATTGTGGATGAACCCTCGGTCCCCGACACAAGGGTACACATGTTTAAGGAAAAGAAACAGATTATTAATTTTCCCACATCTCATGAATTAAATGAGTTCTTTGGAAAAGCTTGGGAGACTCCGGATAAGAGACCGCAGATCCCCAAAAGAATTTTTATGGCATACCCTTTCCCTAAGCAGGACAGGGAGATTTGGGAATCACCCCCCACTGTGGATAAGGCCCTGACGCGCTTGTCCAAGAAAGTGGCGCTACCGTCTCCTGACACAGCGGCCCTTAAGGACCCTGCAGATCGCAGGCAAGAAACTACCTTAAAGGGTATTTATTCTCATACAGGTGCTGTGTTAAGACCGACGATTGCGTCGGCATGGGTGTGTAGCGCAATTGCAGCTTGGACAGATGGGCTGACAGATCAATTTGATACTATGGATAAGGATACTATATTCCTAACTCTAGCCCATATAAAAGACGCAGTCTTATTTATGAGGGATGCTCAAAGGGACATTGGATTGCTAGCTTCTAGGGCCAATGCCATGTCCATCTCAGCGAGAAGATCCTTATGGACTCGCCAATGGACGGGTGATGCGGATTCCAAAAAACATATGGAAGTAATACCCTATAAGGGTGATGTATTGTTTGGGGATGGGCTGACGGACCTGGCTTCCACAGCTACAGCAGGTAAATCAAATTTTTTACCATATATTCCCCAACAGCAAAAGAAAGTAACACCCTATCAGATGCAGTCCTTTCGGTCGCATAAGTCCAGAAGAGGTCGGGGATCCTCTTTCCTTCTCAGAGGTAAGGGCAGAGGCAAGAGAGCACCTGCTTCGGCAGGTGCCCAGGAACAAAAGTCTTCCCCGGCTGCTCCAAAACCCACAGCATGACGCTGGGGCTCGCCTGAGGGAGTCCGCACCGGTGGGGGCACGTCTTCGACTTTTCAGTGAGGCCTGGGTCAGTTCGGACCTGAATCCCTGGGTGTTGGAATTAGTTTCCCAGGGTTACAAATTGGAATTCGAGGAGGTGCCCCCACGCCGATTTCTCAAGTCGGCCCTACCAGCTTCCACATCGGAAAGGGATGTAGTGTTAGCTGCAATTGAAACGCTGTGTATACAGCAAGTGATAATCAAGGTTCCCCTGCACCAGCAGGGAAGAGGTTACTATTCAACCCTATTTGTGGTCCCGAAACCGGACGGTTCGGTCAGACCTATTTTAAATCTGAAATCCTTAAACCTGTACATAAAAAGATTCAAATTCAAAATGGAATCTCTCAGAGCGATAATAGCCAACATGGAGGAGGGGGAGTTTATGGTGTCTCTGGACATAAAGGATGCATACCTTCATGTCCCCATATATGCCTCCCATCAGGAATACCTGAGATTCGCTGTACAGGATTGTCATTACCAATTTCAGACGTTGCCGTTTGGACTTTCCACGGCCCCGAGGATTTTCACCAAGATAATGGCGGAAATGATGGTGGTCCTGCGCAAGCATCGAGTCACAATTATCCCATACTTGGATGATCTTCTGATAAAAGCGAGATCAAGAGAGAAATTGCTGAGCAGTCTGGCGCTCTCTCTGAGAGTGCTCCAGCAACACGGTTGGATTCTAAATCTACCAAAGTCACAGTTGATTCCGACAACTCGACTACCGTTCCTAGGTATGATACTGGATACGGAACAAATGAAGGTATTCCTCCCGATAGAGAAAGCCCACGACATCCAGGACATGGTCAGAGATCTGCTAAAACCGAAAAGGGTGTCAGTTCACCAATGCACTTGAGTTCTGGGGAAAATGGTTGCGGCCTACGAGGCCATTCCCTTCGGAAGGTTCCATGCAAGGACTTTTCAATGGGACCCTCTGGACAAGTGGTCCGGGTCCCATCTGCATTTACATTGGAAAATAACTCTGTCCCCAGGAACCAGAGTGTCCATCCTGTGGTGGTTGCAAAGTGCTCACCTGCTGGAGGGTCGCTGGTTCGGGATTCAGGACTGGATCCTGGTTACTACGGACGTGAGCCTCCGAGGATGGGGTGCGGTCACACAAGGAAAGACTTTTCAGGGTCTTTGGTCAGACCAGGAATCCTGTCTACACATCAATGTGTTGGAAATCAGGGCCGTTTACAACGGCCTTCGACAAGCGGAGAGTTTTCTTCTAAACCTTCCGGTTCTGATTCAATCAGACAATGTCACAGCAGTGGCTCATGTGAACCGCCAAGGCGGGACAAGGAGCAGAGTCGCGATGGCGGAAGCCACAAGGATCCTTCGCTGGGCGGAAAATCATGTAAACGCTCTGTCAGCTGTCTTCATTCCGGGAGTGGACAACTGGGAAGCAGACTTCCTCAGCAGACACGATCTCCATCCAGGAGAGTGGGGACTTCATCAAGAAGTCTTTGCAGACGTAACACGTCTTTGGGGAACTCCTCAAATAGACATGATGGTGTCACGCCTCAACAAAAAACTTCGGAGGTATTGCGCCAGGTCTCGGGACCCTCAGGCAGTAGCAGTAGACGCACTGGTAACACCGTGGGTGTTCGAATCACTGTACGTGTTCTCTCCTCTTCCTCTCATCACGAAAGTGTTGAGGATCATAAGACGAAGAAGAGTACAGACGATACTCGTTGTCCCAGACTGGCCTCGAAGGGCTTGGTACTCGGATCTACAAGAGATGCTCACAGGAGACCCCTGGCCTCTTCCTCTGAGGGAAGACCTGTTGCAGCAGGGGCCCTGTGTATTTCAAGACTTACCGCGGTTACGTTTGACGGCATGGCGGTTGAACGCCGAATCCTAGCAAAAAAGGGGATTCCGGAAGAGGTCATCCCTACTTTAATTAGGCCTAGGAAGGAGGTGACGGTAAAACATTATCATCGTATCTGGCGAAAGTATGTGTCTTGGTGTGAGACCAAGAATGCACCTACGGAAGATTTTCATCTGGGTCGTCTTCTCCACTTCCTACAGACAGGAGTGGATATGGGCCTGAAATTAGGCTCGGTTAAGGTACAGATTTCGGCCCTCTCGATTTTCTTTCAGAAGGAATTGGCTTCTCTTCCAGAAGTCCAGATGTTTGTAAAGGGAGTGCTGCACATCCAGCCCCCTTTAGTGCCTCCAGTGGCACCATGGAACCTGAACGTGGTGTTGCAGTTTCTAAAATCACACTGGTTTGAACCGCTTAACAAGGTTGAGTTGAAATTTCTTACCTGGAAGGCGGTAATGTTGCTGGCCTTAGCATCAGCAAGGCGAGTCTCAGAATTGTCGGCTCTATCACACAAGAGCCCCTACTTGATTTTTCATGTGGATCGAGCTGAATTGAGGACATGTCCGCAATTTTTGCCTAAAGTGGTTTCGTCGTTCCATATGAATCAACCTATTGTGGTGCCTGTGGCTACCGGTGACCTGGAGGATTCCAGATCCCTGGACGTAGTCAGGGCCTTAAAAATTTATGTAGCCAGGACGGCTAGAATTAGGAAAACAGAGGCTCTGTTTGTCCTGTATGCGGCCAATAAGATTGGCGCTCCTGCTTCAAAGCAGACTATTGCTCGCTGGATCTGTAATACGATTCAGCAGGCTCACTCTATGGCTGGATTGCCGGTACCAAATTCGGTTAAGGCCCATTCCACTAGGAAGGTGGGCTCTTCTTGGGCGGCTGCCCGAGGCGTCTCGGCTTTACAACCTTGCTGAGCGGCGACTTGGTCGGGGTCAAACACTTTTGCTAAATTCTACAAGTTTGATACCCTGGCTGATGAGGACCTAGCGTTTGCTCAGTCGGTGCTGCAGAGTCGTCCGCACTCTCCCGCCCGATTGGATGCTTTGGTATAAACCCCATGGTCCTTACGGAGTCCCCAGCATCCTCTAGGATGTAAGAGAAAATAAGATTTTAAATCTACCGGTAAATCTATTTATCCTAGTCCGTAGAGGATGCTGGGCGCCCGTCCCAGTGCGGAAACTCTGCAAGACTTGTTTATAGTTGTTGCTTGCATTAGGGTTATGTTACAGTTGACATCGGTCTTGGACCGTTACTGTTGTTTTTTGTTCATACTGTTAACTGGTTATGTATGTTCCAGGTTACATGGTAAAATTGGTGTGGGCTGGTATGAATCTTGCCCTTGGATTGCTAAATCCTGCCGTATATTGTCCATCTCCTCTGGGCACAGTTCTCTAACTGAGGTCTGGAGGAGGGGCATAGAGGGAGGAGCCAGTGCACACCCATAGTCAAAGTTCTTTTTAGGTGCCCTATCTCCTGCGGAGCCCGTCTATACCCCATGGTCCTTACAGAGTCCCCAGCATCCTCTACGGACTAGGAGAAATAGATTTACCGGTAGGTTTAAAATCTTATTTTCTCTGACGTCCTAGTGGATGCTGGGAACTCCGTAAGGACCATGGGGAATAGCGGCTCCGCAGGAGACTGGGCACAAAAAGTAAAAGCTTTAGACTAGCTTGTGTGCACTGGCTCCTCCCCCTATGACCCTCCTCCAAGCATCAGTTAGATTTTTGTACCCGAACGAGAAGGGTGCAAGCTAGGTGGCTCTCCTGAGCTGCTTAGAAGTAAAAGTTTAAATAGGTTTTTTATTTTCAGTGAGTCCTGCTGGCAACAGGCTCACTGCATCGTGGGACTAAGGGGAGAAGAAGCGAACTCACCTGACTGCAGAGTGGATTGGGCTTCTTGGCTACAGGACATTAGCTCCAGAGGGACGATCACAGGTTCAGCCTGGATGGGTCCCGGAGCCGCGCCGCCGGCCCCCTTACAGAGCCAGAAGAGCGAAGAGGTCCGGAGAAAGCGGCGGCAGAAGACGTTCCTGTCTTCAAATAAGGTAGCGCACAGCACTGCAGCTGTGCGCCATTGCTCTCAGCACACTTCACACTCCGGTCACTGAGGGTGCAGGGCGCTGGGGGGGAGCGCCCTGAGACGCAATAAAAACGATATAAAAACCTTATATGGCTAAAAAAAATGCATCACATATAGCTCCTGGGCTATATGGATGCATTTATCCCCTGCCAGTTTCCTGAAAAAAGCGGGAGAAAAGGCCGCCGTGAAGGGGGCGGAGCCTTTCTCCTCAGCACACAAGCGCCATTTTCTTTCACAGCTCCGCTGGAAGGACGGCTCCCTGACTCTCCCCTGCAGTCCTGCACTACAGAAACAGGGTAAAACAGAGAGGGGGGCACTATTGGCAGCTAATATATAAATACAGCAGCTATAACAGGGAGTAACACTTATATAAGGTTATCCCTGTATATATATAGCGCTCTGGTGTGTGCTGGCAAACTCTCCCTCTGTCTCCCCAAAGGGCTAGTGGGGTCCTGTCCTCTATCAGAGCATTCCCTGTGTGTGTGCTGGGTGTCGGTACGATTGTGTCGACATGTATGAGGAGGAAAATGATGTGGAAGCAGAGCAATTGCCTGTGTTAGTGATGTCACCCCCTAGGGAGTCGACACCTGACTGGATGGTAGTATTTAAAGAATTACGTGACAATGTCAGCACTTTGCAAAAAACTGTTGACGACATGAGACAGCCGACAAATCAATTAGTGCCTGTTCAGGCGTCTCAGACACCGTCAGGGGCGCTAAAACGCCCGTTACCTCAGATGGTCGACACAGACCCTGACACGGATACTGAATCCAGTGTCGACGGTGACGAGACAAACGTAATGTCCAGTAGGGCCACACGTTACATGATCACGGCAATGAAGGAGGCATTGAACATTTCTGACACTACAAGTACCACAAAAAAGGGTATTATGTGGGGTGTGAAAAAACTACCAATAGTTTTTCCTGAGTCAGATGAATTAAATGAGGTGTGTGATAAAGCGTGGGTTTCCCCCGATAAAAAACTGCTGATTTCTAATAAATTATTGGCACTATACCCTTTCCCGCCAGAGGTTAGGGCACGTTGGGAAACACCCCCTAGGGTAGATAAGGCGCTCACACGCTTATCAAAACAAGTGGCGTTACCGTCTCCTGATACGGCCGCTCTCAAGGAACCAGCTGATAGAAGGCTGGAAAATATCTTAAAAGGTATATACACACATACCGGTGTTATACTGCGAACAGCGATCGCCTCAGCCTGGATGTGCAGCGCTGGAGTGGCTTGGTCGGATTCCCTGACTGAAAATATTGATACCCTGGATAGGGACAGTATATTATTAACTATAGAGCATTTAAAGGATGCATTACTATATATGCGAGATGCACAGAGGGATATTTGCACCCTGGCATCTAGAGTAAGTGCGATGTACATTTCTGCCAGAAGAACGTTATGGACGCGACAGTGGTCAGGTGATGCGGATTCCAAACGACATATGGAAGTATTGCCGTATAAGGGGGAGGAGTTATTTGGGGTCGGTCTATCGGACCTGGTGGCCACAGCAACGGCTGGAAAATCCACCTTTTTACCCCAGGTCACCTCTCAGCAGAAAAAGACACCGTCTTTTCAAACCCAGTCCTTTCGTCCCTATAAGGGCAAGAGGGAAAAAGGCCGCTCGTTCCTGCCCCGGGGCAGAGGAAGGGGAAAAAGACTGCACCATGCAGCCTCTTCCCAGGAGCAGAAGCCCTCCCCCGCTTCTGCCAAGTCCTCAGCATGACGCTGGGGCTCTGCAAGCAGACTCGGGCACGGTGGGGGGCCGTCTCAAGAATTTCAGCGCGCAGTGGGCTCACTCGCAAGTGGACCCCTGGATCCTGCAGGTAGTATCACAGGGGTACAAATTGGAATTCGAGACGTCTCCCCCTCGCCGGTTCCTGAAGTCTGCTCTACCAACGTCTCCCTCCGACAGGGAGGCAGTATTGGTAGCTATTCACAAGCTGTATTCCCAGCAGGTGATAATCAAGGTACCCCTCCTACAACAGGGAAAGGGGTATTATTCCACGCTGTTTGTGGTACCGAAGCCGGACGGCTCGGTGAGACCAATTTTAAATCTAAAATCTTTGAACACTTACATAAAAAGGTTCAAATTCAAGATGGAGTCACTCAGAGCAGTGATAGCGAACCTGGAAGAAGGGGACTATATGGTATCTCTAGACATCAAGGATACTTATCTCCATGTCCCAATCTACCCTTCTCACCAAGGGTACCTCAGGTTTGTGATACAAAACTGTCATTATCAGTTTCAGACGCTGCCGTTTGGATTGTCCACGGCACCACGGGTCTTTACCAAGGTAATGGCCGAAATGATGATTCTGCGTCGAAGAAAAGGCGTATTAATTATCCCTTACTTGGACGATCTCCTGATAAGGGCAAGGTCCAGGGAACAGTTAGAGGTCGGAGTAGCACTATCTCAGGTAGTGCTACGTCAGAACGGGTGGATTCTAAATATCCCAAAATCACAGCTGATTCCAACAACACGTCTACTGTTCCTAGGGATGATTCTGGACACAGTCCAGAAAAAGGTGTTTCTCCCGGAGGAGAAGGCCAGGGAGTTATCCGAGCTAGTCAGGAACCTCCTAAAACCAGGACAAGTGTCAGTGCATCAGTGCACGAGAGTCCTGGGAAAAATGGTGGCTTCTTACGAAGCGATTCCATTCGGAAGATTCCATGCAAGAATTTTTCAGTGGGATCTGCTGGACAAATGGTCCGGATCGCATCTTCAGATGCATCAGCGGATAACCCTATCTCCAAGGACAAGGGTATCTCTCCTGTGGTGGTTACAGAAGGCTCATCTTCTAGAGGGCCGCAGATTCGGCATTCAGGATTGGATGCTGGTAACCACGGATGCCAGCCTGAGAGGCTGGGGAGCAGTCACACAGGGAAGAAATTTCCAGGGCTTGTGGTCAAACATGGAAACGTCTCTTCACATAAATATCCTAGAGCTAAGGGCCATTTACAATGCCCTAAGTCAAGCAAGGCCTCTGCTTCAGGGTCAACCGGTATTGATCCAGTCGGACAACATCACGGCTGTCGCCCACGTAAACAGACAGGGCGGCACAAGAAGCAGGAGGGCAATGGCAGAAGCTGCAAGGATTCTCCGCTGGGCGGAAAATCATGTGATAGCACTGTCAGCAGTGTTCATTCCGGGAGTGGACAACTGGGAAGCAGACTTCCTCAGCAGACACGACCTCCACCCGGGGGAGTGGGGACTTCATCCAGAAGTCTTCCAAGTGATTGTAAACCGTTGGGAAAAACCAAAGGTGGACATGATGGCGTCCCGTCTCAACAAGAAACTGGACAGATATTGCGCCAGGTCAAGGGACCCTCAGGCAATAGCGGTGGACGCTCTGGTAACTCCGTGGGTGTTCCAGTCGGTATATGTGTTCCCTCCTCTTCCTCTCATACCAAAAGTACTGAGAATCATAAGAAGGAGAGGAGTAAGAACGATGCTCGTGGCTCCGGATTGGCCAAGAAGAACTTGGTACCCGGAGCTGCAAGAGATGCTCACGGAGGACCCGTGGCCTCTACCTCTAAGGAAGGACCTGCTCCAGCAGGGACCTTGTCTGTTCCAAGACTTACCGCGGCTGCGTTTGACGGCATGGCGGTTGAACGCCGGATCCTGAAGGAAAAAGGCATTCCGGATGAAGTCATCCCTACCCTGATCAAGGCCAGGAAGGATGTAACTGCAAAACATTATCATCGCATTTGGCGAAAATATGTTGCGTGGTGTGAGGCCAAGAAGGCCCATACGGAGGAATTTCAACTGGGTCGTTTCCTACATTTCCTGCAAGCAGGATTGTCTATGGGCCTAAAATTAGGATCCATTAAGGTTCAAATTTCGGCCCTGTCGATCTTCTTCCAGAAAGAACTGGCTTCAGTGCCTGAAGTTCAGACGTTTGTCAAAGGGGTACTGCATATACAGCCTCCTTTTGTGCCTCCAGTGGCACCTTGGGATCTCAATGTAGTTTTAGGGTTCCTAAAATCACATTGGTTTGAACCACTTGCCACAGTGGATTTGAAATATCTCACATGGAAAGTGGTAATGCTGTTGGCCCTGGCTTCAGCCAGGCGCGTATCAGAATTGGCGGCTTTATCCTATAAAAGCCCTTACCTGATATTTCATTCGGATAGGGCGGAATTGAGGACTCGTCCTCAATTTCTCCCTAAGGTGGTTTCAGCGTTTCACATGAATCAACCTATTGTGGTACCTGTGGCTACTAGGGACTTGGAGGACTCCAAGTTGCTGGACGTAGTCAGGGCCCTGAAAATATATGTTTCCAGGACGGCTGGAGTCAGAAAATCTGACTCGCTGTTTATACTGTATGCACCCAACAAGCTGGGTGCTCCTGCTTCTAAGCAGACGATTGCTCGTTGGATTTGTAGTACAATTCAACTTGCACATTCTGTGGCAGGCCTGCCACAGCCAAAATCTGTAAAAGCCCATTCCACAAGGAAGGTGGGCTCATCTTGGGCGGCTGCCCGAGGGGTCTCGGCTTTACAACTTTGCCGAGCAGCTACTTGGTCAGGGGCAAACACGTTTGCTAAATTCTACAAATTTGATACCCTGGCTGAGGAGGACCTGGAGTTCTCTCATTCGGTGCTGCAGAGTCATCCGCACTCTCCCGCCCGTTTGGGAGCTTTGGTATAATCCCCATGGTCCTTACGGAGTTCCCAGCATCCACTAGGACGTCAGAGAAAATAAGAATTTACTTACCGATAATTCTATTTCTCATAGTCCGTAGTGGATGCTGGGCGCCCATCCCAAGTGCGGATTGTCTGCAATACTTGTATATAGTTATTGTTACAAACAAATCGAGTTGTTTATTGTTGGAAGCCATCTTTTCAGAGGCTCCTACGGTTATCATACTGTTAACTGGGTTCAGATCACGAGTTGTACGGTGTGATTGGTGTGGCTGGTATGAGTCTTACCCGGGATTCAAGATCCTTCCTTATTATGTACGCTCGTCCGGGCACAGTATCTTAACTGAGGCTTGGAGGAGGGTCATAGGGGGAGGAGCCAGTGCACACCAGCTAGTCTAAAGCTTTTACTTTTTGTGCCCAGTCTCCTGCGGAGCCGCTATTCCCCATGGTCCTTACGGAGTTCCCAGCATCCACTACGGACTATGAGAAATAGAATTATCGGTAAGTAAATTCTTATTTTTTTGGTTTGTAATATAATTTGGGTGTGACTATCCCGAATATTTAGCAGCAGCTTAGTTAAACAGCTCATTAAAGCGCCCGATCTTTTATCGTCTTGATAAATTCTTTTTTGCCATCAGTTCAGACACTGCCAGCCTGAGTCAGGTCATTCCCCTCATCAGGCTTTTGCAGAAGCAGCTGGAGAGATTGAAGGAGGAGCTAAAACGGAGCGATTCGTCTGGGCGTGCTGGACTTGTGGATGGAGCCCTTCATTCGCTTAACCAGGATTCACGGGTGGTCAATCTGTTGAAATCAGAGCACTACATTTTGGCCACCGTGCTCGATCCTAGGTTTAAAGCCTACGTTGTATCTCTCTTTCCGGCAGAAAAGTCTGCAGATGTTCAAAGACCTGCTGGTGAGGCAATTGTCAAGTCAAGTGGAACATGACCCACCAACAGCTCCTCCTTCCTTTTCTCCCACCACTGGAGCTGCCAGCAAAAAGATAACATTTACAAAACCACCCGCTGGCGGTGATGCAGGGCAGTCAGGAGCGATAGCTGACATCTGGTCCGGACTGAAGGACCTGCCAACGATTACTGACATGTCGTCTACTGTCACTGCATATGATTCTGTCACCATTGAAAGAATGGTGGAGGATTATATGAGTGACAGCATCCAAGTAGGCATGTCAGACAGTCCGTACGTATACTGGCAGAAAAAAAGAAGCAATTTGGAGGTCCTTGCACAAACTTGCTTTATTTTAACTAAGTTGCCCCCCTTCCATTGTGTACTTCGAAAGAGTGTTTAGTGCAGCCGGTAACCTTGTCAGTTTTCGGCGTAGGAGGTTACTTCCAGAAAATGTGGGTAAGATGATGTTCATCAAAATTAATTATAATCAATTCCTCTGTGGATACATTTACCAGCAACTGCCTCCAGAAAGTACACAGGGACCTGAGATGGTGGATTCCAGTGGGGACGAATTAGTACTCAGGGTGGAGGGGGATGTACACAGTGAAAGGGGTGAGGAATCAGACAATGAGGAGGAGGTGGACATCCTGCCTTTGTAGAGCCAGTTTGTACAAGAAGAGATAGGTTGCTTCTTTTTTGGTGGGGGCCCAAACCAACCAGTCATTTCAGCCACAGTCGTGTGGCAGACCCTGTCGCTGAAATGATGGGTTTGTTAAAGTGTGCATGTCATGTTTATACAACATAAGGGTTGGTGGGAGGGCCCAAGGACAATTCCATCTTGCACCTCTTTTGTTATTTATCTTTGCATCATGTGCTGTTTGGGGACTATATTTTTAAGTGCCATCCTGTCTGACACTGCAGTGCCACTCCTAGATGGGCCAGGTGTTTGTGCCGCCCACTTGGGTCGCTTAGCTTAGTCATCCAGTGTCCTTGGTGCAAATTTTAGGACTAAAAATAATATTGTGAGGTGTTCAGTGTTCAGACTAGACTGAAAATGAAATGAGTGGAAATTATGGTTATTGAGCTTAATAATACTATAGGATCAAAATTACCCCCAAATTCTATGATTTTAGCTGTTTTTGAGTTTAAAAAAAAATCACCTGAATCCAAAATACGAAAGGGTGGTTTTGCCAAAACGCGTCCAAATCCAAAACACGACGCGGACCCGAATACAAAACCAAAAACACAAAAAATGCCCGCTGCACATCTCTACTCTATACACTCTCCGAGACTGGAGTGAAAATGGCCGCGACGCTCGGCTCCTTATATGGCATCCAAATCCCGTTAGAATCCGACAGCGGGATGATGACGTTTTTGCTGCGTTTTCGGGTTTCAGAGTCAGGCAGGAAAACCCGAGCCTGACTCGGATCTGGGCTCGGAAGGCAAAGTTCGGTAGGGTTCGGTTCTCTGAGAACCGAACCCGCTCATCTCTAGTATATACTATATACACACATGGAACACATACTTATATATACATATGCATAGAATACAAACACACATACTTATACCGCAAATACTGTACGTACATACACATCCCTGCACATATACAAAATTATTTAATAAATAGTGTCCAGTCAGTGCACAATTCAGTTGCATGGGGTAGAAGATAACAGTGCTTGTAAGATTCTAAACACTTCTAGGTAAAATGTTAACTTCCTTTATACTGCTGCTTGTTTTCTAATTCTACCAGACATGTACCAGGCAAGCATTTTCCTTAATATTTATATTAATAAAGGCTTTCTCACACATTTTATACACATAGAACAAATACACAAATAAACACACTAAACACTACTAAACACATACATATAAAGGCAGACAAACAATTGCGGCATATAGCAGCAAGGGGGCTAAAATTGCCGGTTGTCGGACCGTCAGGCCGCGGCTAAGGTAAAAAAAATTGGTCCATTAGGAGGGGTTTCTGGGTAGACCACTGACATCGGTGTAAATATCCTTCTTGTTTTAGCGGTCTTTAATTTTATATAATATGGCCCAACAGTTTGCTGTTTTTCCTGTAATGTCTTACTGTATATACAGATAGTGTTACCATTCTCAGGTTGCCAGTTGAATATTAACTGTGATTGATACCTGATTTGAACAATAATGCAAAGTTCTAAGAAGATTTATTATTGGACAACCTTTATTAAGTATTTCTGTTAATTAATCACCAATACAGTAAATAATAAATAGGCTAGTTAAGAAAACTCATATTGTAAACAGTTTAAGATCTACACTCATTTACAAAACTTGTACTTTGACCGGGACAGTTAAAGGCTAAAGATTGCATGTCATGGGTGGACACAGTTGCTGTGCGAAATGATGTAAAAGCCACAGGAGGCCTCTTGTGTGAATAGATGCCCACCTGTGACTACTGTAATCTGCTGCCTAAATTTAATTAGAATGGTCATCTGAACTTCTCTGCTGGGATCAGTAAATATGAATCAGGAGACACAGCTCCTCATTCAGCATGGATCTAATTTGTAAAGCTGCCCGCATGCAGCTTTGCAAATGTGATCCATACTAATTAAAATGCAGCAGGAAGTGTTAAACACCTAAAACCTCTATCGTCCTATGAAAGCAATCATAGCATATACACTCAAACATACCTCTACGAAATAAATGACACTGACAACCATATTGGCAATTAAAATAGGTCAGCTTTATTAAAATGACCAAAGAAAGGCATGGTGGCCATAAGGGAACGGCTTATTATTTAGGTGTATAAACGTTTACCTGAACCCTGAACTAACCTAACATAAATAGGATGGGCCCAACTTCAGCCCATCCCCTATTATCAACTTGAAAGGTGGAGGATGACACTTCTGATAAAGCTAAATATTTATCTTATACAAAACCCTTTATGAGGTCTAAGAACATTGTACGCTATTTACGTATGGAGTACCGTAAGGGTACGCTCGTTGCGTAATGATCGCTTAGCCGTGGTCGAGAAGCTCAAGCGTCACGTTCGCTCACGGCCGAGAGATCACAGGCAGGCACGCTATTGGCTGCCGACTAACGTAATGATTCGCTATAGCGTAGCGGACGCTCGGGACCACGAGGAGATCACCAGCGGCGCTGACGCTCACAATGTAAAACCTTTAAATCTAAACCATAAACAATGTAATATGCTGTAAAACCTTAGTGTAGAGATAGGGTGTAGATGCAACACAGTGTAACCTTATTAACTTAAAAGCTGTTTGAGCGTCACCGACGCTCTGTGAATACTTAACACTATAAGAAATACACAGGTACCGTGCTTAGGGTCCAACGCCTAATATATATATATTATGAATGTTATACTTGCAAAAGAATTAATACAATACAAGTCATACACTACAATATAACATAGACTACCTAACCAGATAACTACACAGGAAATACAATACAATACTATTACGTTTAGGAGAGTACGAGAGAAAGAAGAGAAGAGAGAGAGAGAGATATGGCCAGGGCCGGCTCCAGGCCTACTAGCACCCTGTGCGAGAAAATGTAAAAGCGCCCCCTACCCCTATGCGCGCGCTGAAGGCGCGCGCGCTTCGGGAAAAGTGGCCGTGGCCTCCTGGGAAAGTGGGTGTGGCCTCGTAACTTCATATTATTAAACTATAAATAAATATATTTTTTCACACCCCCTCTTTCACACAATTAGCAGCCTTATGCAGAACAGCCACAGTAGTGTTCCTTACACACAATGTCTCCAGTGTAGTGCCAGCTACACATGACATGCCCCGCAGCAGTGCCAGCAACACATGACATGCCCCGCAGCAGTGCCAGCTACACATGACATGCCCCGCAGCAGTGCCAGCTACACATGACATGCCCCGCAGCAGTGCCAGCTACACATGACATGCCCCTCAACAGTGCCAGCTACACACAATAGACCCCCAGCAGTGCCAGCTACACATGATAGTGTTCACGTTTTAGGGCAGGGTGCTGATCACAAGGAGGGCACATTTTTAAGTAAGGAGGGCAAAATGATGTACATACTGTAATGGTTGGTGCTCCTCCACCCACATGCTGAAGCAGGGACAGTGCGCGCCGAAGGCGCGCAGCAAAAATTTAGGGCCGTTGCTTCGTGGGGAAGGTGCATGACCACAGAGTAGTGGCAATTCGCATTACACCACATAGTAGTGCAGCTAATACACATTGCACCAGGTAGAACCTCCTATACACTTTGCGCCAGGCAGAGCACGTTAGACACTTTGCGCCAGGCAGAGCACGATAGACACTTTGCGCCAGGCAGAGCACGATAGACACTTTGCGCCAGGCAGCGCACGATAGACACTTTGCGCCAGGCAGCGCACGATAGACACATTGCCTAGCCACAGACGCCTAGTAGATACACTACATGATATGCCCCCCAGCAGTGCCAGCTACACGTGACATGCCCCCCAGCAATGCCAGCTACACGTGACATACCCCCCAGCAGTGCCAGCTACACGTGACATGCCCCCCAGCAGTGCCAGATACATAAATGGCCACACAGTGCAGATATGCCCCCAGTGCCAGATACATAAATGCCCCCACAATGCCAGATACATAAATGACCACACAATGCCAGATACATAAGTGCCCCCACAGTGCCAGATGCATCAATGACCCCACAGTGCCAGATACATAAGTGCCAGATACATAAATGCCCCCAGTGCCACAAAACATAAATGCCCCCACAGTGCCAGATAAATAAATGCCCGCCGTGCCACAAAACATAAAAGCCCCCACAGTGCAGATATGCCCCCACAGTGCCAGATACATAAATGCCCCCAGTGCCAGAAACATAAATGCCCCCACAGTGCAGATATGCCCCCACAGTGCCAGAAAAATAATGCCCCCACAGTGCAGATATGCCCCCACAGTGCCAGAAAAATAATGCCCCCACAGTGCAGATATGCCCCCACAGTGCCAGAAAAATAATGCCCCCACAGTGCAGATATGCCCCCACAGTGCCAGAAAAATAATGCCCCCACAGTGCAGATATGCCCCCACAGTGCCAGAAAAATAATGCCCACAGTGCAGATATGCCCCCACAGTGCCAGAAAAATAATGCCCCCACAGTGCCAGAAAAATAATGCCCCCACAGTGCAGATATGCCCCCACAGTGCCAGAAAAATAATGCCCCCACAGTGCCAGAAACATAATGCCCCCACAGTGCAGATATGCCCCCACAGTGCCAGAAAAATAATGCCCCCACAGTGCCAGAAAAATAATGCCCCCCCAGTGCAGATATGCCCCCACAGTGCCAGAAAAATAATGCCCCCACAGTGCCAGAAACATAATGCCCCCACAGTGCAGATATGCCCCCACAGTGCCAGAAAAATAATGCCCCCACAGTGCAGATATGCCCCCACAGTGCCAGAAAAATAATGCCCCCACAGTGCAGATATGCCCCCACAGTGCCAGAAAAACAATGCCCCCACAGTGCCAGAAAAATAATGCCCCCACAGTGCAGATATGCCCCCACAGTGCCAGAAAAATAATGCCCCCACAGTGCCAGAAAAATAAACGGCCCCACACAGTGCCAGACAGATTTTAACTTACCTGTCTGTCACTGACACTGCGGTGCTGCTGGGAGCCGGGAATACTGCTGTGGGCGGGCCGCGGACGGAGGAACAAAACTGTGTGCGCGCTATGCACGCTGCGCGGCGCCGGCGTCCAACGTCAGACGCCGGCGCCGCACAGCGCGCTGCATAGCGCGCACACAAGCGGCCGGGAGTCGGAGTCGGACACACAGAGGCTGGCTCCAGGCAGGAAAATGGCGGCCGCAGCGTGCGGCGCCCTGTAAGAGTGGCGCCCCGCGCGGCCGCTCTAGTCGAACATGCCTGGAGCCGGCCCTGGATATGGCCCATAACATCAAGAAAGACAATATGATTGCGGAGAAAAACTTACGCACAAAGGAAACGATCGCATGCGCCTCTGGACATCCAGCTCCCGATTTTCAGCAATGATAACCGTTGAAGAGTGAGAGCTGGATGTGATCGGCTTGTCTATTTATGCCCCACACACAATACAATTCAATGGTCCCTACAATCTCATTGTTCATTGGACACAGGAATTCCTCCTCGCATTATAACAAAAGGTCATAGGTTGATTCATACAGGTGGGCTGTGACTATTTCCAACAGCTCAGGTGGGAGGGAAACTGGGTTTCCCGCCGCATGGATAAGTAAGTGCAAATACAGTAAATGTTCATAAACTTCTTATGTCCATAACTATTCGCACGAGCGATTAATCCGCTTCAAACCAACACCGGAATATTGCTAATTAAATACTCTTCCGATGGGTACTAAACACCACTGTATTACTCCTGTCTGACCCTTCGTATCAAACAAAGGGGGATTTCTCTGTTCATGAACATTCTACCTTAACCAAACTTTCAGAATCTATCAAAGGGACCATGATCTACAAAATACATTATATAGTGGAAATATGTAACGATTAAGTCGCACGCTACGAACACATGAACTCTACCGTAAATGCACATACCGCGCACCCACGGGTGCCCGCAACAGCGAGTATGCGCACGCACGGGAGAGCGCACGCATGTGCAGCGCAGACCTGTGTGAGGTGCAAATATGGCAGTGTGCATAGAGATATTTTTCTGACTTTGACAGTCCACCCTTTGGCAGTCAACAATAACTGCCACTTCCTAAAACATTTCAAAACGAGAAAAATATATGTCAGGGGTTAATACATTTACATGGTTGGGTAGGGGAGGAGAGGAGAAGGTGGGAAAAGGGTATGACCTAGTGTGATAGCAGAAGCATGTGTGTATGAATCCGTGCTTGGGGGTCATGTATCATCGTGCCGTACGTGTTTTAAATCAAGCTTCGAGGCATTGCGAAGTATACATTTGAATTCCTTCTTATCCCGTGGTACGGGTCTGTGGATGGGCTGTCAAACTTTACCGAGCTCTTTTCGGATTTTGAACAAAATGGGGAGCACATTTTAGTTGATGATACATGAATGGGGGAATATGTGATTGCTGGTATCTGTGCCTGTATTCCCTATACTATGTGTGTAATTACCTGAAGGTTGTAGAGATGAAGAAAAGACATAATTACGGTAAATGCAGTGGTATTCTATGTCAGGTAAATGAACATTTGTCGGTTGAAGTCTTGTTCGGTGTCTGTTGAATGCAGTCTTCTTTGTGCTTTTGCCCATAAGGTGCGAGCAAAAGCTTTGTCAATGTCCATAGATTTACAAAAGTGTTGGGCTAGCGTAATTTTAAAATTTCTAGGGAAACTGGGGATCTATGGCAAAGTTCATCAAAAATCTGCGTATCAGGTTGTCAAAACTTCTTCTTTAATCCATCTGTTGTCTGTATATCGGCTCATCAAATTCCTCGTCCAAGTGGGTCTTTTTACCTTGGAGGAGAACGGAAAAACAGGTGAAAGAAACGGACCGTAGAAATCGCATTTTCATCACATCATTGTTTCTACATTTGGGTCATAAATCAAATCCATTGGAATTACAATTTCCTCACTCCTTAAACTCATCACCCTGGTACTTTGTTTACACTTCGTTAAAGCCTGACCGCATCTAAATATCAAGCCAATCGTTATGATAACACCTAAGATACATAGGAGAAACTTCCCTACATCCATTATGACTCCTTGAGCCCATTCTCCTAAACCGGAGAACCAATTTCGCGGGTTCAACCATGACACCCAACCAGTCAGCTCATTACTCACAGCAGCAAGGGTGAGATTGTGTCTCCTGCGAAATTCCCACTTCAGTTGGAGAATATCGTCCATCTTTTGGTCTATGACCTCGACCGGGTCCTCGGTACTATTTGTAATATATGTGCAACATTTCACGCCGTACTGCGTTGCCAGTGTGACACAATATCCGCCTGTTACTGCCGTGAGATAATTGAGAATCATTCTATGCTGAACCAGTTCTGTTTTATAAGCTTGAAGTTCTCTTCCAGTGTACCTAAATGTGTCATCATACATTTCTGTGATATTGTCTAACAAATTTGCGAGCGCAGATATGTATTTATAATTCAACACTCCTCTGGCGGTGCGAGTGAAATCTAACGCGATTAGAACCTGAATCCCGGTGGATTCATGGATCATGTCAGAGGCCGGATGCTCTGTTCTTTCTATCAGGTGCCGTTTAACTACGTGCTCGTAATGGGTGTGAGTATAAGGAGCTTGGGCAACACGGTGTATATCTTTCATTTTGGCATGTGATACAGTCATTACTTCAGGCAGTACTTTTCCAATATAACACAATCCTTCAGAGTTTGGGGCAAGCTACTTATACGCCTTCCTCCCGCATATGAAATATGCATCATCGGGGAGAACATATGGGACGGAGTAGGACATAACCATATTACACATCTTCCATGTGAAATCTCCTAACCCTAATTCTCCCATCTGTCTAGTACACGTATCAGCTTGTACGATATGTGCACAGTATCCTGGTGATACCTCTCCAACTCTCGTAATCCTATTTCCTAGGGTATACCTATATCGGAAAGATTTTCCTCTACTGGCTATGTGGCGTACAAGCTCTGTATCTGTCGGCATTCTATCTGCTCTATATGAAAAGGTCATGGTTTGGTTACTCCATGACACTTCCCAATTTCCCGGCTTTCGGGGATTGGAAATGTTAAAACATATGAGGGATCTATCCACATGATATTGGTGGAGCTTCAAACTAGGAGGACTGGAGATATTAAACCTCCTGTCCACCGGCCTCCCACCACTTAGCTCAAGTACCTCCCCTATCGTTAAAGGAAATGGTACTAGTCCTGATTTGCTATGACCTTGAGGTACTTGAGAGCATACCCAACAATCTGTTTGATTTAACACACTACCCACTAAGGAGTGATAGTCACTCAATGGATGCCGGTCCATGTGGATATTAAAACTGGATTGGCATTTCTTAATGCACCCATCCTCGACTACATTGTCACAGAGCCTACAGATACAGTTTTCTTCAGCTAACAATCCTTCACAATTCCTTCTATGGTCAATGCTATCGGATCGTTTCCTGATACTCGCCTTTGCTTGTTGATTATGTTGTTCTTGGGAAACTATGCCTCCATCTCGGTCATCAGAACCCATTCCAGAACCTCTCTCGACCTCCATGGTACTCTCGCCGGAACAGACTGCTCTGGTCAACATCATGGTCAACAGGAAAATCCGGATCACAGTCTCTTGGGGCAAGTCCATCTTATAGGAGGAAACGAAGAAGAATGAGAAGGGGGAAAAATAATTTGAGGGAGGGGGGATGGGAAGTGGAGAAAAACAATAAAAGGGAACAGGGAATCGACAACTGCTTTTGATCTTGTGATTCTCGATGCTCAGGTGCCGCCTCAGTCCTCCTGGAACAGACACTCCAGTGATACAACGTCCTCTACCGTCTGTTCCTTATCACGGGACCTCTCTGGATCAGCAACCTTCTTACAATGGGACGAATGAACCCAAGTCTCTCTCTCTGCAACTTTCAATGCTGTAGTGCTAGTCAATAAGACTTGGTATGGTCCTTCCCATCTGTCAATAAGGCAACCTGAGCGTAGAAAATTCTGTATCATTACATAATCCCCAGGTTCAATGTCATGACAATTACTATCTGGTAAATCAGGAATCACCAACTTCAAATTATCATTTTGATTCCTTAGCTGTTTACTCATGTTAATCAAGTACTTTACAGTCACTTCATTGTTACACTTCAAATCATCCTGAGGGTTAATCATAACATGCGGTTGTCGACCAAACAAGATTTCAAAAGGAGACAGATTAAGAGGGGAGCTGGGAGTGGTTCTGATGCTGTACAGTACAATGGGTAGAGCTTCTGGCCATGTCAATCCTGTCTCTGCCATAACTTTGCTCAGTTTATTTTTAATAGTGCTGTTCACTCTTTCTACCTTCGCACTCGCCTGTGGACGGTATGGAGTGTGCAGCTTGCTATCAATTCCCATCAACTTACACATTCCTTGAAAGACATCACCTGTAAAATGGGTACCCCTATCACTTTCAATTATTCTAGGGATACCATATCTACATACAAATTCCTGCACAATTTTCTTAGCAGTAAACATAGCGGTATTTGTGGCCGCAGGAAATGCTTCGACCCAATTTGAGAAAACATCTATACAAACAAGTACATATTTCAAATTTCGACAAGGGGGTAATTGAATGAAGTCAATCTGTATTACCTGGAAAGGGCCGCCTGCAGGTGGGATATGAGATGGTTCTGTTGGTATTGCCTTTCCGATGTTCTTTCTCAAACAGGTAAGGCATGACATTGCTCTCTTACCTGCATGAGATGAAAATCCTGGGGCGCACCAATATGCTCTTACCAACTTGCACATTCCCTCCTTGCCCATATGAGTCAGCCCGTGAGCTGCCTCAGCTAAACATGGGAGATATGCTCTGGGGGCCACCGGTTTACCTTGTCCATCCATCCAGAGTCCTGAGGACTCCTAGCCATATCCCTTTGCCTTCCAGACTGCCTTTTCCTGTGTGGAACACAAATTTTGCATCTCACACAACTTCTGTGTGTTGATGGTATTAAATACCATCAGTTGTGTGGTGTCTGTCTGTCTGGGGGTACCAGCTGCTAACTTAGCTGCTTCGTCTGCTCGGCTGTTACCAAGTGATACTGGGTCCTGGCTATATGTGTGTGCTTTACACTTGATAACAGCCACTCTGTCGGGTTCCTGTATCGCTGTTAGAAGCCTTTTGATGTGAGCTGCATGCGCTACCGGTGTACCAGCTGCCGTCATGAAATTTCTGAGGCGCCATAGGGCTCCGAAATCATGGACTACCCCGAATGCGTATCTAGAGTCGGTGTAGATATTGGCTGATTTGCCCTTAGCCAATTCACATGCTCTGGTTAGGGCGACCAGTTCAGCAACCTGGGCTGAGTGAGGTGGGCCTAGCGGTTCCGCTTCTATGGTGCCTTGGTCATCTACGACTGCGTATCCAGTACACAAGTCTCCCGAGTCTGACTGTCTGTGACAACTACCATCCGTGTAGAAAGTTAGATCTACATCTTCCAGTGGATTGTCACTGATGTCAGGCCTTGCGGTAAAATTTTGGGTCAAATATTCCATACAATCATGTGTGTCTTCCTTTGTGTTAAATTCTCCTTCTCCACCACTCTCATCCTCCACCCTTTGTGCCTGTCCAGGCACACCTGGGAGATATGTTGCAGGGTTTAATGCACTGCATCTCCTTATGGTGATGTTTACGGGGGCCATTAGTGCCAATTCCCATCTTGTAAACCGTGCTGATGAGACGTGCCTGGTTTGGGCAGAATTTAGCAAGGCTGACACTGCATGTGGTGTATGAATTGTGAGGTTGTGACCTAGCACTACATCTTCGCTTTTCGTTACTAGCAATGCTATCGCAGCAACGCTTCGCAACCATGTGGGGAGGGATCGCGCTACCGTGTCTAGCTGAGCGCTGTAGTATGCTACCGGCCTGCTGGCATCACCGTGCTTTTGGGTTAAGACGCCTGCCGCGCAACCAGCACTTTCTGTTCCGTACAGCTCAAAGGGTTTCCCATAGTCTGGCATACCTAATGCTGGTGCCTGCGTTAGGCACTGTTTAAGTCTCTCAAATGCCATCTCGGACTCGTCTGTATGCGAAATCCGATCAGGTTTGTTTGAGGAGACCATCTCCTGCAAAGGTAACGTCAGAATGGAAAATCCTGGGATCCAGTTACGGCAATACCCACACATTCCTAAAAATGTTCTGATCTGTTGCTGGGTTTGTGGCAGAGTCATGTCTCTAATTGCTTGAATTCTATCAGCGGTCAGGTGTCTCAGTCCTTGTGTTAGACAGTGTCCCAAATATTTTACCTTAGTTTGGCATAATTGCAATTTGTCTTTGGAAACCTTGTGTCCTGTGTCTGAAAGATGAAACAGGAGCTGTTTCGTATCCTTCAGGGATGCTTCCAATGAATCAGAACACAGTAGTAGATCATCCACGTACTGTATTAATACTGATCCACTCTCTGGTTGGAAAGACTGTAAACAATCATGCAAAGCCTGGGAAAAGATACTTGGACTGTCTATGAAACCTTGTGGTAATCGTGTCCATGTGTATTGGACTCCTCTGTATGTGAATGCAAACAAATATTGACTGTCAGGGTGCAGAGGTACCGAAAAGAAAGTGGAGCAGAGGTCAATAACAGTGAAAAATTTCGCAGTGGGAGGGATTTGCATAAGGATGACAGCTGGATTTGGCACTACGGGGAACTGACTCTCAACTATTTTGTTAATCCCCCTTAGATCCTGCACTAGCCGGTAACCCCTCCCCCCACTCTTTTTAACAGGGAAGATGGGACTATTGGCAGTGCTGGACGTTCTTACCAGAATGCCCTGTTGTAGCAAGCGCTCTATTACGGGATAAACTCCTAACTCCACCTCTGGCTTCAGAGGGTACTGTGGGATTTTTGGAGCTATCCTACCATCTTTTACTTGTACAACTACCGGAGCTACGTTTGCCATTAATCCAGTGTCCTGTCCATCTTTAGTCCAAAGTGACTCTGGTATCTGGGATGTCATTTCTTCTACTTGGGATGGAGTCCTATTTGTCATAATGGTATGTGACATTAATTTTGACGGGGAGTCTAACATGTCTCGCACTTCCTGAGCGTGATTCTCAGGTATGTCCAAGAATACACCTTCAGGAGTACAATAAATGACGCACCCCATTTTGCACAATAAGTCTCTTTCCAGGAGATTAGTCGGTGCCGATGCAGCTAGCAAAAAGAATGCTTGGTATGTAACGGCCCTACTGTAATCTCGGCTGGTTTGCTAACAGGGTAGTGCTGGACTACTCCCGTTACCCCTATGGCTGGAATTGTCTTACCAGTGGTTCTCATGCCCACTGTCGAATTTATCACTGATTTGGCCGCCCCTGTATCTACAAGAAAGTTTAATGATTTACCAGCTACATTGATTGCAATTTCTGGTTCACTCCCAAGATTTGCAATCAATTTTACTGGCTGCAGATTACAGGTATGGCCACACCCCTATTGGGTATGGTGACCTCCCTGAATCCCGCTGGCAGCAACTGCTTGTGAAGGGGTTAAATGGGAACTACCAGTGGCTTGCCAGTCTCTGTTCGGGGGGTATCTTTTTGTTTCCCCTGTATGTGGCTCATAACTCCGTCTCTGCGGACCCTGCTCCCAATGTCGTGTGTCGTGTCGTTGTCTAGGGGGTTGATATGAGTTTTGTGAATTTTTCACTCTACAGTCTCGTGCCATGTGTCCCTGTCTATGACATGAAAAACAAGTTACCACATTTGACTTACCCACAGGGTTTGGTGATTTATACAAAGGCTGCCTTGTGGTCAGGGCCTGTATACTTACGGCCATTAACTTATCACCTTTGGGACTCCCTGTGTCGGGTGATATTCCGGTCGTGATCAATAGCAGCCTCTCTCAAAGTAGCCACCGACAGACCTCGCCAACATGGTTGCGTGGTCTGTACTCTTGTCTTTAATGTCTCTTTTAACCCATCCATTAGTACAGATACTGCTACTTCTCGATGGTTTATGTTTGTTTTAATGTCCTCTATACCTGTGTACTTTGCCATTTCTAGTAATGCCCTGTGAAAATATTCTGCAGCAGTTTCTGACTCTTTCTGTCTAATGGAGAAAATCTTGTTCCACTTAACTACCGCTGGGAAATACTCTTTTAACTGTAAACTTATTCTTTTTACGTTATCTTTGTTGTACACATCTGTAAGAGGTACATCCTGATCTAATCCACAGTCAGCCAAAAATTGAGTTGCGTCGACATTGGAGGGTAAACATGCCCTCAGCAATACCTGCCAGTCTTTGTTATTGGGCTCTAAAGTGTTCCCTAGGTCTCTGATGTATTTCTGGCTGGCAACTAAGTCTTTCCTAGGGTCAGGGAACTCAGACACTATGGTTCTTAATTCCATTCGGGAAAATGGGCTGTACATGGCAATGTTCCTAACAGGTGTGATTCCTGTCGTGTCAGTTTTCCCATTTGGCACTGCTATTACCCTAACAGGATTAAGTTTACTAACATCACTCTGTGTAGGTTCTACAGCCTGTGGTGAAATGGTTTCAGCGTAGTGTATGGTGCCGTACTTACCTGTAGATACGACCTCACCTATCCCTCCGCTAGGGGCTTTTGTTACTAATCTCGTGGGTGGAGCCGTGCCTACTGTTGTCTCTGCTATGGTGGCTGCTAGAGAGAGCGCCGATATTGTTGCCGATTCGTCTTCTTGATCACACTCCTGGGGAAAGTTCAAAACAGGGTACAACTTGCACGGGTTAATACTTGCATTAGTTAACTTATTAACATTTACACAGTTGCTAAGTGTTTGTTTGTTACACCCTGGTGCGTCATTCTCCGCAACCAATTTCTCTCCTGATATGTATGGTGGCGGCGGGGCTGTCGCTATCAATTTCTTGATAGGATTAGATCCCGCCGCCAGAGCCAATCCTCTCTGTATTTCACCCTCCTGTTGCCATAACTGCAAATAATCATAATGTTGGATTCGTCTCTTTGTTGATTTAATGAGACATATCCTCCTCCTTAAATTTTGCAACACTTCTGATCTAAAGCTACCTACTCTTGGGAATTTCTCACCGTCATGCACTGTCATTCTCTCCCATTCATCACATAAAACCTCTGTATGTGAGCCATATTTTTCACACATTACGTACCTTGCCGACCCGACTGGTCGGTTTACTGAATCAACCCGAACCGAGGTTGATCGCCCTCTTCCTGAACAATTGGCCCCCATAACTTGCAGGCGTTGCTTTCACCACCTCTGACCTTATTTCAGGGTCTTCAGCGAACCCTTACAAAAACCAAAATGTTCACGATAGGCTGACGGTGGCGGTTTACCGAGTACCCCACTCACTCGCCCACGCCGACCAATACGACCCACACACTGCCTTAGTGCTGGCGTACTCGACCCAGGGCCCCTATGAACCTCTATTTACTGGAACATGCGAGGGATATCCGCAGAACACTTACTCTTTCCAGTAACTATTGGTTGTTGGACAATTCCTGAGTGACCAGCGAACTTCCCTTCAGAAAATAAAAAATTACACAAATCACATCAGAGTGTACAAATAGTTTTATGACCGGGATCGTACACAAATGGTACTGGTCAGATTAACTAATGTACACAATTACGTGCGGTACAATCGTTCAGCACATAAGCAACTAATCTTATGTGCTGAGCGACCAGTGGAATCGAAAATTTCGGCTGCGAATTCCTTCAGCCAGAGCTTTATTGGCCTATATGGGTTTTGCACCAACCCCCTGGGTTGTGCCCTTTTCTCTTTTATGGCAGACTTCTTAGTCTGCTGTACCTGGACCTCCCGGTCTGTAGTATGACCTCCTGGTCTACTATTCTCTACTGCTCAAATTTTATGTTTAACCAGAGATGCCTCCCTAGCCACCATGCACGTCACTTACATGTATGTACCTCTGCGAGAACTCGACTTCTTGTGGTTCAACCTGTAAAATTGTATAAACTTATATATACAAAACACTCACTCACCACACGTACACTTTTGCTTCTATTTCTATTTCTGCGCAGAAATTTTCTTTAGACCAGATGTGTTGTGAATTTGGAGAAGGATCTGTTAATCTAAATTTCGGACCCTAAAATAGATTTTGAGCTATTTATCGCCTGATGCGCTACTTATCGCCTGATGCGCTATTTAAAAATCAACACTGTCGTGTGACTTGAGTTACGTGGGCGTACCCAGACGCTCCGTTGCGTAATTTACGCTGCGTGCGTCGGCCTTGGCGTACGCGAGTCTCAGCCCTTTGTTAGAGACACGTGTACACAAAACCAATGTCCACCGTAACACAACTGACACTTTTATCAATGTAGATGATCCTCGATCGTCTACCGCGCAACACACCAATCTCTCCTTTTACCTTAGGTAGAGTTGCTGACGCTCACAATGTAAAACCTTTAAATCTAAACCATAAACAATGTAATATGCTGTAAAACCTTAGTGTAGAGATAGGGTGTAGATGCAACACAGTGTAACCTTATTAACTTAAAAGCTGTTTGAGCGTCACCGACGCTCTGTGAATACTTAACACTATAAGAAATACACAGGTACCGTGCTTAGGGTCCAACGCCTAATATATATATATTATGAATGTTATACTTGCAAAAGAATTAATACAATACAAGTCATACACTACAATATAACATAGACTACCTAACCAGATAACTACACAGGAAATACAATACAATACTATTACGTTTAGGAGAGTACGAGAGAGAGAAAGAAGAGAGAGAGATATGGCCCATAACATCAAGAAAGACAATATGATTGCGGAGAAAAACTTACGCACAAAGGAAACGATCGCATGCGCCTCTGGACATCCAGCTCCCGATTTTCAGCAATGATAACCGTTGAAGAGTGAGAGCTGGATGTGATCGGCTTGTCTATTTATGCCCCACACACAATACAATTCAATGGTCCCTACAATCTCATTGTTCATTGGACACAGGAATTCCTCCTCGCATTATAACAAAAGGTCATAGGTTGATTCATACAGGTGGGCTGTGACTATTTCCAACAGCTCAGGTGGGAGGGAAACAGTGTTTCCCGCCGCATGGATAAGTAAGTGCAAATACAGTAAATGTTCATAAACTTCTTATGTCCATAACTATTCGCACGAGCGATTAATCCGCTTCAAACCAACACCGGAATATTGCTAATTAAATACTCTTCCGATGGGTACTAAACACCACTGTATTACTCCTGTCTGACCCTTCGTATCAAACAAAGGGGGATTTCTCTGTTCATGAACATTCTACCTTAACCAAACTTTCAGAATCTATCAAAGGGACCATGATCTACAAAATACATTATATAGTGGAAATATGTAACGATTGAGTCGCACGCTACGAACACATGAACTCTACCGTAAATGCACATACCGCGCACCCGCGGGTGCCCGCAACAGCGAGTATGCGCACGCACGGGAGAGCGCACGCATGCGCAGCGCAGACCTGTGTGAGGTGCAAATATGGCAGTGTGCATAGAGATATTTTTCTGACTTTGACACTTCCTACCCACTCCACTCTTTCAGGGAATGAACATCATAAGGGGTGGTGGCCTTCTGCCCCCCTCACAGAGCCATGTTCCCTCACCTGTTCCTGCATCACCGTCTGACTAGACAAAAATGGAGCCACCAGCTCCCTGTCTCCTGATGCATTTATCCCATGAGGCACCCTGCGCGCCAACCCCCATCTGACCGCGGGTGTGGTTCATCAAATCGACAGTGTCTAGGTTGACAATGTTTAGGTCGACCACTATAGGTAGACAGTCACTAGGTCGACATGGATGGAAGGTCGACAGGGTTTCTAGGTCGACATGTGCTAGGTCGACAGGTCTAAAGGTCGACATGAGGATTTTTATTTTATTTTTGTGTTTTCTTCGTAGAGTGACCGGGATCCCAAATTAGTGCACCGCGTCCCCTCGCACGGCTCGCTTCGCTCGCCATGCTTCGGGCATGGTGCCTTCGCTTCGCTCGGCACACTTTACCGTTCCAATCGTAGTCCACGTGGATCGTTAAGTATGAAAAAATTCAAAAAAATAATTTTTTTAAAAAAAAACGCATGTCGACCTTTAGACCTGTCGACCTAGCACATGTCGACCTAGAAACCCTGTCGACCTTCCATCCATGTCGACCTAGTGACTGTCGACCTATAGTGGTCGACCTAAACATTGTCGACCTAGACACTGTCGATCTTCAGACCGGATCCCCTGACCGCTCACCGCTTTTGTCCCCGCATCACTCGGCCCTGAGGCCGCTACTGCTTCGCGCCGAGCTGTCACAGTCTCACCTTCAGGGCGATACCCCCGAACACCCGACTGTGTAGATATCCCTTGAAGCTCCTCCACCGAATTGCCTCTGGGAAAGTAAATCCATCTCCCGCATCCCCTGGAGACTGCAGCCCTTGCACTGTCAGCCCGTCCGGAAAACGAAAGTGAGGCTCCCCTCACCCCCAGCAACCCCCACCATAGTACTGCCAGCACCAATCTCCTCAGCATAACGGCTCAGTACAGCCGCGTTTCTCCTAGGCCACAACATAATTGATTGATCAGAAGGGGGTAATAGATTGAAAAAACAGATATTAAAGATTTTAAGTAAAGTGGACAGAAAGCTAGAAATAGCAAAGAAATAGAAATGTCAATGAATTTGCTATATTTTATTCACACCACAACCAGAGTACCTCTCCTTCTAACGCTTTCCAAAAAAGGAATCACCCACAGACAGTGGCGGAACTAGCGAGCGGTGAGCCCAGGTGCAACAAACTGCTTTGGGCTTCCCCCACCCTGTCCAAGTCCACCCCCTCACCCCTGGAGAGGATCTGGTGAGGGGGACCTGCTCAGGGAAATGGATACCTAGCAACAGTGCCGTAACTAGACATTTTAGCAATGTGTGCAAGAAACGTCATCGGCGCCCCCCCCCTGTATGTAAAACAGGGGCTAGTGCACGGCGTAGGCGCACGCAAAATATAGGGGCGTGGCTTCATGGGGAAGGGGTGTGGCCACAAAATAATAGCAATTCATATAACGGTGCACATTAGTCTCCATTATTCAAATTAGGCCACACAGTAGCGCCACTACACCAGGTAAAGCCCCTTTTGCACATTACGGGGGATAGATTCCTCATATTACACATTAAGGCAGACAGCATCCCCTTTTTTATACATTACGGCAGACAGCGTCCCCTTTTTTACACATTACGGCAGACAGTCCCCTTTTTTACACATTACGGCAGACAGTCCCCCTTTTTACACATTACGGCAGAAAGGTTGGGAGGAAGAAAGAAGAAGAATCTGTATGGTTGACGCACTGAGAAAAAAATTCAATCATAAGACATAACCTTTATTGAATATATTAAAATATAATGTTAATACGACCCAGACAACAGTGAAACATAAGAGTTAAAATCAGACATATCAACATATATGTGAATCCTAATAGATAGAAAGGTGCAAATAAAGAGTTAAAACACGTGTCCACATGTGTGACCTGTGTCTAGTAGTTATTGAGTTGTTATATCTATTCCAATGTTACCCTAGAAGGGTCACTCATTTTGTTTTAAATCGATTATATATCGACTGTCACAAGTAATATTTATAGTTCACCCTATCCAGGTTGGCAGCTTTAAATGATCACTCCTATAATTTATACACCTCCTACTCAACAAAAATATCTCCCGGGAACTCACTCCTCTTAGGACTGTGAGTACCGGTAGGTATAAATATATGCATTTACTCAGATGTGAGAATTATTTTGATTATTCATGTCACCGACTGTTACCACTATAAATTCCTAATGTATATAATCCCAAATAGGAGTAGGTTGAGGAATGGACTTTTATATAACACGGATATCACCTTCATTCTAACATAAATCACAGTGGATAATTAGACCATGCCTATAATGAGGAATTACTTGGTCCTGTTGCATATAGGGGAAAGTTGCTAAGGGGACAAACCAGTCCCAATGGTGATGATGTGGGACTTTAAGGGGTATAGCAATCCCAATTTCTCTGACGTCCTAAGTGGATGCTGGGGACTCCGTCAGGACCATGGGGATCAGCGGCTCCGCAGGAGACAGGGCACAAAATTAAAAGTTTGACCACTAGGTGGTGTGCACTGGCCCCTCCCCCTATGACCCTCCTCCAAGCCTCAGTTAGATTTTTGTGCCCGCCCGAGAAGGGTGCAATCTAGGTGGCTCTCCTAAAGAGCTGCTTAGAATAAAAGTTTGTTAGGTTTTTTATTTTCAGTGAGTCCTGCTGGCAACAGGCTCACTGCAACGCGGGACTAAGGGGAGAAGAAGCGAACTCACCTGCGTGCAGGATGGATTGGCTTCTTAGGCTACTGGACACTAGCTCCAGAGGGACGATCACAGGTACAGCCTGGATGGGTCACCGGAGCCGCGCCGCCGGCCCCCTTACAGATGCTGAAGAGAGAAGAGGTCCAGAAATCGGCGGCTGAAGACTTCCCAGTCTTCTTAAGGTAGCGCACAGCACTGCAGCTGTGCGCCATTGCTCTCAGCACACTTCACACCGCGGTCACTGAGGGTGCAGGGCGCTGGGGGGGGGGCGCCCTGGGCAGCAATGTAATTACCTTTACTGGCTAAAAATACATCACATATAGCCCCTGGGCTATATGGATGTATTTAACCCCTGCCAGGATTACAGAAAAAACCGGGAGAAGAGCCCGCCGTGAAGGGGGCGGGGCCTATCTCCTCAGCACACAGCGCCATTTTTCCCACACAGATCCGCTGGTGGGAAGGCTCCCAGGCTCTCCCCTGCACTGCACTACAGAAACAGGGTTAAAACAGAGAGGGGGGGGCATTTTTTGGCGATATTATTATATATTAAGCTGCTATAAGGGAAAACACTTACTATAAGGTTGTCCCTGTATAATTATAGCGCTTTGGTGTGTGCTGGCAAACTCTCCCTCTGTCTCCCCAAAGGGCTAGTGGGGTCCTGTCCTCTATCAGAGCATTCCCTGTGTGTGTGCTGTGTGTCGGTACGTGTGTGTCGACAGGTATGAGGACGATGTTGGTGTGGAGGCGGAGCAATTGCCTGTAATGGGATGTCACCCCCTAGGGAGTCGACACCGGAATGGATGGCTTTATTTATGGAATTACGTGATAGTGTCAAGTTGTCAACACGCTACAAGGTCGGTTGACGATATGAGACGGCCGGCAAACCAATTAGTACCTGTCCAGGCGTCTCAAACACCGTCAGGGGCTTTAAAACGCCCATTACCTCAGTCGGTCGACAGACACAGACACGGACACTGACTCCAGTGTCGACGGTGAAGAAACAAACGTATTTTCCAGTAGGGCCACACGTTACATAATCACGGCAATGAAGGAGGCGTTACATATTTCTGATACTACAAGTACCACAAAAATGGGTATTATGTGGGGTGTGAAAAAACTACCTGTAGTTTTTCCTGAATCAGATGAATTGATTGAAGTGTGTGATGAAGCGTGGGTTACCCCCGATAGGAAGTTGCTAATTTCAGAGAAGTTATTGGCATTATACCCTTTCCCGCCAGAGGTTAGGGCGCGCTGGGAAACACCCTCTAGGGTAGATAAGGCGCTCACACGCTTATCAAAGCAAGTGGCGTTACCGTCTCCTGATACGGCCGCCCTCAAAGATCCAGCTGATAGGAGGCTGGAAAATACTCTAAAAAGTATATACACACATACTGATGTTATACTGCGACCAGCAATCGCCCCAGCATGGATGTGCAGTGCTGGGGGGGTTTGGTCGGAATCTCTGACTGGAAATATTGATACCCTGAATAGCGACAATATTTTATTGACTATAGAGCATTTAAAGGATGCATTTTCTTTATATGCGAGATGCACAGAGGGATATTTGCACTCTGGCATCAAGGGTAAGTGCGCTGTCCATTTCTGCCAGAAGAAGTTTATGGACGCGACAGTGGTCAGGTGATGCGGATTCCAAGCGGCATATGGAAGTTTGCCGTATAAAGGGGAGGAATTATTTGGGGTCGGTCTATCGGACTTGGTGGCCACGGCAACAGCCGGAAAATCCACCTTTTTTACCTCAGGTCACCTCCCAACAGAAAAAGACACCGTCTTTTCAGCCTCAGTCCCTTCGTTCTCATAAGAACAAGCGGGCAAAAGGCCATTCATATCTGCCTGAGGCAAAGGAAAGGGTAAGAGACTGCAGCAAGCAGCTCCTTCCCAGGAGCAGAAGCACTCCCCCGCTTCTGAAAAGTCCTCAGCATGTCGCTGGGGCCTTACAAGCGGACTCAGGTCCGGTGGGGGGGTCGTCTCACGAATTTCAGCGCGCAGTGGGCTCACTCGCAAGTCGACCCCTGGATCCTGCAGGTAGTATCACAGGGGTACAGATTGGAATTCGAGAGGTCTCTTCCTCGCAGATTCCTGAAGTCTGCTTTACCAACATCTCCCTCCGACAGGGAGACGGTGTTGGAAGCTATTCACAAGCTGTATTCCCAGCAAGTAATAGTCAAGGTACCCCTACAACAAGGAAAGGGGTATTATTCCACGCTGTTTGTGGTACCGAAGCCGGACGGCTCGGTGAGACCTATTCTAAGTCTGAAATCTTTTGAACACTTACATACAAAGGTTCAAGTTCAAGATGAAATCACTTAGAGCAGTGATAGCGAATCTGGAAGAAGGGGACTTTATGGTGTCCTTGGACATCAAGGATGCTTACCTCCATGTCCCAATTTGCCCTTCAAACCAAGGGTACCTCAGGTTCGTGGTACAAAACTGTCACTATCAGTTTCAGACGTTGCCGTTTGGATTGTCCACGGCACCCCGGGTCTTTACCAAGGTAATGGCCGAAATGATGATTCTTCTTCGAAGAAAAGGCGTATTAATTATCCCTTACTTGGACGATCTCCTGATAAGGGCAAGATCCAGAGAACAGTTAGAGGCCGGTGTAGCACTAACCCAAGTAGTGCTGCAACAGCACGGGTGGATTTCTAAATTTTCCAAAATCCCAGCTGAGCCCGACGACACGTCTGCTGTTCCTAGGGATGATTCTGGACACAGTTCAGAAAAAGGTTTTTTCTCCCGGAGGACAAAGCCAGGGAGTTATCCGAGCTAGTCAGGAACCTCCTAAAACCTGGAAAAGTGTCAGTGCATCAATGCACAAGAGTCCTGGGTAAATGGTGGCTTCTTACGAAGCGATTCCATTCGGCAGATTCCACGCAAGAAACTTTCAGTGGGATCTGCTGGACAAATGGTCCGGATCGCATCTTCAGATGCATCAGCGGATAGCCCCGTCTCCAAGGACAAGGGGGTCTCTTCTGTGGTGGTTGCAGAGTGCTCACCTTTTTGGAGGGCCGCAGATTCGGCATTCAGGACTGGGTCCTGGTGACCACGAATGCCAGCCTGAGAGGCTGGGGAGCAGTCACACAGGGAAGAAATTTCCAGGGAGTGTGGTCAAGCCTGGAGACTTCACTTCACATAAATATACTGGAGCTAAGGGCAATTTACAATGCTCTAAGCCTGGCAAGACCTCTGCTTCAGGGTCAGCCGGTGTTGATCCAGTAGGGCAACATCACGGCAGTCGCCCACGTAAACAGACAGGGCGACACAAGAAGCAGGAGGGCAATGGCAGAAGCTGCAAGGATTTTTCACTGGGCAGAAAATCATGTGATAGCACTGTCAGCAGTGTTCATTCCGGGAGTGGACAACTGGGAAGCAGACTTCCTCAGCAGACACGATCACCACCCGGGAGAGTGGGGACTTCATCCAGAAGTCTTCCACATGATTGTGAACCGTTGGGAAAAACCAAAGGTGGACATGATGGCGTCCCGCCTCAACAAAAAACTGGACAGGTATTGCGCCAGGTCAAGAGACCCTCAGGCAATAGCTGTGGACGCGTTGGTAACACCATGGGTGTACCAGTCAATGTATGTGTTCCCCCCTCTGCCTCTCATACCCAAGGTACTGAGAATTATAAGGCGAAGGGGAGTAAGAACGATACTCGTGGCTCCGGATTTGCCAAGAAAGACTTGGTACCCGGAACTTCAAGAGATGCGCACGGAGGATCCGTGCACTCTACCTCTAGACTTACCGCGTCTGCGTTTGACGGCATGGCGGTTGAACGCCGGATCCAGAAGGAGAGGGCTCCGACGGAGGAATTTCAACTGGGTCGATTCCTACATTTCCTGCAAACAGGATTGTCTATGGGCCTCAAATTGGGGTCCATTAAGGTTCAAATTTCGGCCCTGTCGATTTTCTTCCAGAAAGAATTGGCTTCAGTTCCTGAAGTCCAAGCTTTTGTCAAAGGAGTACTACATATACAGCCCCGGTTGTGCCTCCAGTGGCACTGTGGGATCTCAATGTAGTTTTGGGATTCCTCAAATCCCATTGGTTTGAGCCACTCAAATCGGTGGATTTGAAATATCTTACATGGAAAGTGACCATGCTACTGGCCCTGGCTTCGGCCAGGAGAGTGTCAGAATTGGCGGCTTTTTCGTACAAAAGCCATATCTGATTTTCCATTGGGACAGGGCAGAACTGCGGATGCGTCCTCAGTTTCTCCCTAAGGTGGTATCAGCGTTTCACCTGAACCAACCTATTGTGGTGCCTGCGGCTTCTAGCGACTTGGAGGACTCCAAGTTGTTCGACGTTGTCAGAGCCTTAAAAAAAAATATATATATATATTTCAAGGACGGCTGGAGTCAGAAAGTCTGACTCGCTGTTTATACTGTATGCACCCAACAAGCTGGGTGTTCCTGCGTCTAAGCAGACGATTGCTCGTTGGATTTGTAGCACAATTCAACTTGCGCATTCTGTGGCAGGCCTGCCACAGCCAAAATCTGTAAATGCCCACTCCACAAGGAAGGTGGGCTCACACTGGGCGGCTGCCCGAGGGGTCTCGGCATTACAACGCTGCCGAGCAGCTACGTGTTCAGGGGAGAACACGTTTGTAAAATTCTACAAATTTGATACCCTGGCTAAGGAGGACCTGGAGTTCTCTCATTCGGTGCTGCAGAGTCATCCGCACTCTCCCGCCCGTTTGGGAGCTTTGGTATAATCCGCATGGTCCTGACGGAGTCCCCAGCATCCACTTAGGACGTCAGAGAAAATAAGAATTTACTTACCGATAATTCTATTTCTCGTAGTCCGTAGTGGATGCTGGGCGCCCATCCCAAGTGCGGATTGTCTGCAATACTTGTACATAGTTATTGTTACAAAAATCGGGTTATTATTGTTGGAAGCCATCTTTTCAGAGGCTCCTCTGTTATCATGCTGTTAACTGGGTTCAGATCTCAAGTTGTACAGTGTGATTGGTGTGGCTGGTATGAGTCTTACCCGGGATTCAAAATCCTTCCTTATTGTGTACGCTCGTCCGGGCACAGTATCCTAACTGAGGCTTGGAGGAGGGTCATAGGGGGAGGAGCCAGTGCACATCACCTAGTGGTCAAACTTTTAATTTTGTGCCCTGTCTCCTGCGGAGCCGCTGATCCCCATGGTCCTGACGGAGTCCCCAGCATCCACTACGGACTACGAGAAATAGAATTATCGGTAAGTAAATTCTTATTTTTAGCTATCTGCCCACATATATTGCAGATATCTCCTGGTCCTATTATAACGGACTGAAAATATGAGGATACTGTCTCCCTCCGGGGTATGGCAACCCCACTTATAATTTCGTACTTGTCTGTAGACCAGGAATATGTTCTGCTAGAGTGCACACTTCCCTATATCTGGACAAATACAGACTTGATACCTTTTATTAGTTTCATTGGGAGATGTCAAAAAAAATTTTTTTAAGGATATGACGACCTTAGAATAAGTCCCCATGCATTCCGGTCATTTAAAGTATATTTTAATTACCACTGTATAGTACAGATATTAATGTAAAAAGATGCTAGATATTCTTGATGAGAATATTCCAGTGATATCTTTTATGGTTTTATACTATATGTTCTCACTATAACTATATATCTATCAGTAATCTGTCCAATAGTAATATAATTCCCAGCCTTTACTCTTACATATACTCTCCCAGTGGTTACTGTAACAGTATTCAGTTCATTCAGCTGTTGTCTGATTTTATATGTTGCCAGTTCACTCACTGCAGCATTGATACATATGTGTCATTTCCTATTTCAGCCACCTGGTTTCCTGATCATGTTTCAATGTAACCACATTTTATGGAGACCTTTATAATACATTCAATAACTGTGATATTTAACACAAAATTAAGGATCTGTGAGCAGGGTTTTGATTATCACTTTTTCCACTGATTCAAGTATAGTAAATCAGATCCAATCGTGTAAGTAGATGTGGTCAGTGAACCTGGATATGACTGTCCCATTAGCAGTTATACCTATATATTTCTCTATCATGCTGTGGGGTTCCTTCCTCCACTGTCATATAGCACTAGCTACATATATTAACTCTGATACTGAGTGCTCTATTGTTATGTATAGGTATCTATTTATGGACAGCCTTGTATTTCTCTCTATCACTGAAAGCAACCATTCATATTAATATAACATTAACACATAATTGTATAGCTGGAGACACTACACACACGTGGACACGCTGTGCCCTACACGAGTGTTTCACTGTACTTGTGGCAGCTTCGTCCCTGACTAAATACTGTTACAGTAACCACTGGGAGAGTATAAGAATAAATGAGTGTGCAGATATTTAACAGAAAGAAAGAAAGAAAGAAAGAAAGAAAGAAAGAAAGAAAGAAAGAAAGAAAGAAAGAAAGAAAGAATAGATTATACTTACTGTCTCCGCTGACTTAGATAGTCAGGCAGATCAGTGCAGGCAGTCAGGCAGATGATGATCCCGGGCAGGCAGGGAAGGAGGAGGAGGGAGGGGGACTCAGGCTGGAGCCGCAGCAGCGCAGTGAAATTGGTGGAGGTGCCGCTGCAGCTTTCCCTCTCCTTCCACATAGCCTGGCCGCCGCTGCTGTGATGAGAGAAGTGCATCCCAGCATGCACAGCGGCGGTGGCCAGCCTATGCGTAAGGAGAGGGACAGCTGCAGCAGCGCCTCCACCAATTTACACTGTGCTGCTATGGCTCCCTTCTCCCTCTCCCTCCTCCTCCTTCTCCCCATGGCTGCGTCCCTGCTGCTCCTCTCCTCTGGCCCGCAGCACACAGCGGCAGGCGGCATGTAATGACTCAGTTTGACTACACACAGCTTTATCAAGTCCCTAGCTACTCCTCCTTTAGCACATTGCTTTACCATAGACTATTTTCTCTGCCCAGCAACAACACCTAACCCACCACCTTTACTCTATCGTGCTATAATTACAGCATCCTCAGTCCTAGAGTTTTATGCCACTATGATCATACATGAATGCCCACCGTATTCTTTCTTGCTGTATTTGCGATCCCAGCTCTGCGACTGCTGCACAGCCTGGGATTAATATTGCGATTGATGGTCATGATGTTCCCCACAAACTGGCAGCCTGTGCAGTTTCCCAATAATTGAACAAAAATGTGCAGTGGATCGCACAAGTGATCCATACTGAATAGAGATGAGTGGGTAAGAGAACTGGACCCACCCGAACATTACGATCCAAGCCAGGATCCAAATCCGGCTAAGGTTTTCCTGCCTGACTCGGATCTCAGAATGAGACAAAAAGTCATCCTCCTGCTGTTAGATTCTCGTGGGTTTTTTATTCTATATAAGACCCTTGGTGATAGCGCCATCTTCACTCTGGCTGTGGAGCTTGTATAGTGCAAACGTGTCCATACTGTGTCGGCCCAGGATGGTGGGCTCAATGGGTAATTGCCAAAGTGCCCCAGTAGTATAAGGCTGATAGCTGAGGGTCCCCTTTTCCAGTGGTACCCAATTTTTTGATGTGGGCCCTGGGGAACTGGAGATATCCGACTTCAAAGCAGTGGTCCCCATCCAAGCCTCTTAATTGCACTTCTCAGCCAGATATATTGGGTTCTGTCTGATTTAGAGTTTTTCTGAGAGTATTCCCAAAAGCTGGAACTCTTCCCTTTAGGTGGACTCTGGCAGCTTGTCTGTATTATGCCCAGAACCAAAGATATCAGCCTTTCAGCAGCTGGTCCCTGCTCCAGCTCCGCACGCCTGGTATGCAGTTTTAGATTTTTGTGGATTGCCCTAGCTCCTAAACTCTGATCCCCAAGTCCCCAGGATCTGCAGAAAGGTAGGACTCTTTAGTGATTTTTCCCATTTAAAGCTAAGAAATCTATTTCCAAGAACTGGAGATACAGATGGAGCCACACTAAACGTGGGGGGGCTTGCCCACCTAGGCGCGCCTATCGCAACGTCTGGGACGCACACGTCTGTGATGCGTACATGCCTCATTCGCTGTAATGGGAGTGTCTCAGTGCACTCCCATAGCACGGCTAACAATAGGATCGCATAGTCACGCCAGGTGCGCACGTTTGCGATGGAGCCGCTATAGATGAAAGTGGCTCCATCTGTATCTGCAGTCAAGCAAGCTGCCTTCCCGCTGAAAAATTATGAATGTTAAGCCAACTCCACTATACACCCCTCCCCTGTATATTAAGCACCACCTACCACCCTATAAGTCATGTACCAAGGCCCCTTCATTCATGCCAATGTCCCCTTCTACAGTTTAGAGTTCTCCCTTTGCTTCATCTCCGACCATCTGTGCAGTAAAAGCGTAATTAGGAGATATTACTGCTCCAGGTCCTACATGCTGAGTGGAAGATAGAACACCACCTACCGCCCGCGGGACATCAAAGCTGCCGCTGATAGCACCCACCACCACAACCGCTGGAGGATATGTAGGGGCCCCAGTGCATTGCTTTGTTCAAGGGCATACACTGCTGTTTAGATGACCCTGGTGCTATGATGTCCATTCGGGCTGCTCCAGTGTTGTCCGTCAAGGGGCTGAGGCTGCTTAGGAGTGCTCTCTCTGTGCTGTGTTTATCCAGGGGTGCTGTGTTTTCTATCCATGGATGCTGCAGTATTTTCTATCCAGGGGTGCTGCAGTGTTGTCCATCAAGGGGCTGCTTAGGTTTTCTCTGTCTGTGCTGTGTCCATCCAGGGGTGCTGTAGTGTTGTCAATCCAGGGGTGAAGCAGTGTTGTCCATCCAGCGGTGCTGCAGTCTTGTCTATCAAGGGTCTGGGGCTGCTTAAAGATGCCATCTCCATGCTGTGCTGTGTCCAGGGGTGCTGTGTTGTGTATCCAGGGGTGCTCTGTCAAACTAGGGGTGCGACCCCAGTGTAAAAAAAAGCATTAAAGACAGAAATATAATTGGTGAAAAAAATAATAATATTATATATATATATATATATATATATACACACACATTTCTGTAGAAAAGGGCACTCTTGAATATAAAAAAACATAGAATTTTATTTTCACCCAGCATAAATCTCAAATAAATGTAAATACTTCCATAATAGCAACTTGATATGCTCATGAAAATACTCATCATGTCTGTAGAAAAGGGAAAGATGAACTGGTCACTTAATTGGTCCGTCGATCTCGGTTAGTAAATGACCGTTCAAGACCCCTGCATCGCATCACAGTCACCCTCCTTTGTCAAGAGCCATCTGGACATGAAGTACATAGCACCATCTTAAATAGTAAATCATTACTCACAAATTCCAAACAGCCGCATTATACCACCGTCAGTCACACAACGGCACGTGTCTCAGCCCAGTGCGCATGTGCCAATGATCATACCAACCCGCTTGCAGTAGCGCCAAGCCGCTCACAGTAGCGACGGTAGATGCTAGAATCAAGTGGGCTAAGGGACCTTTTCCGTAAGGGGGAGGAGTTACGACGCAAGGGGGAGGAGCTAGGCCAGCGGGATAGTTCCTCTACTATCCACGCCACCAACTATTACCTTTAGTAATTAGGTGGTGAGCGAAGCGGAGCGGAGCGAGCCCGCGAGGGTACTTTTCGGGTACCCTGTTCGCCCGTAGCTCCTCCCCCTGGTGACGTAGCTCCTCCCCTCAAAACGTCACAAGGTCCCTTCAGCCCCTCCGATATAGAACCAACCCAGTAGCGACCAGTCAACAGGAAGTCAACTGCGTTCCAAGACGCTCTAAACTTCCGTGCTGTGTGGTTCACAGTGCACACGTCACTTCCGATGACATAGCTAGCCATTGAATGATGGATTGTTATAGCCGCTGTCATGGTAACACATCACATACAGAGCTGGGCTACAGCCTTCACTCCATGTCCAGCGTTAACCAAGATGCTGCAGCTACATAAAAATACAATCACATTATATTATAGCATAAACTATCCACATATTAAACCGCTTACTTGAGTGATTTCTCAATGCATTATTAACGGATATATCACTTATAATGGTCCACGCAATATAAGCAGAGATACATATGCCAGCGTGTGACCACTAAACAATGGCACCCATACCCATTATTCAAATATCTATTATCAATTATAATTAAATCCTAGAAATGGATAAAACTACCACATTAGAGGTGCCTATTAGGACTCCATGCCCAGATAAACTCATAACTAGGGGACTACAAAGTGTCAAGTGCAAAAGTGCTAGATTACAGCAACCAACGGCTATGACCTAATGAATAACATAGCCCTGATGCACACACTAAATCATAAATATACAATAAGAAACACACAAACATACAACAATTAGTGATGTGCATCGGACATTTTTCGGGTTTTGTGTTTTGGTTTTGGATTCGGTTCCGCGGCCGTGTTTTGGATTCGGACACGTTTTGGAAAAACCTCACCAAAATTTTTTTGTCGGATTCGGGTGTGTTTTGGATTCGGGTGTTTTAAAAAAACAACAACTAAAAAACAGCTTAAATCATAGAATTTGGGGGTCATTTTGATCCCATAGTATTATTAACCTCAATTACCATAATTTCCACTCATTTTCAGTCTATTCTAAACACCTCACACCTCACAATATTATTTTTAGTCCTACAATTTGCACCGAGGTCGCTGGATGGTTAAGCTAAGCAACACAAGTGGCCGACACAAACACCTGGCCCATCTAGGAGTGGCACTGCAGTGTCAGGCAGGATGGCACTTCAAAAAAATTGTCCCTAAACAGCACATGATGCAAAGAGAAAAAGAGGCTTACCAAGGTCGCTGTGTGACTAAGCTAAGCGACACAAGTGGCCGACACAAACACCTGGCCCATCTAGGAGTGGCACTGCAGTGTCAGGCAGGATGGCACTTCAAAAAAATTGTCCCCAAACAGCACATGATGCAAAGAAAAAAAGAGGCGCACCAAGGTCGCTGTGTGACTAAGCTAAGCAACACAAGTGGCCGACACAAACACCTGGCCCATCTAGGAGTGGCACTGCAGTGTCAGGCAGGATGGCACTTCAAAAAAATTGTCCCCAAACAGCACATGATGCAAAGAAAAAAGAAAGAAAAAAGAGGTGCAAGATGGAATTGTCCTTGGGCCCTCCCACCCACCCTTATGTTGTATAAACAGGACATGCACACTTTAACGAACCCATCATTTCAGTGACAGGGTCTGCCACACGACTGTGACTGAAATGACTGGTTGGTTTGGGCCCCCACCAAAAAAGAAGCAATCAATCTCTCCTTGCACAAACTGGCTCTACAGAGGCAAGATGTCCACCTCATCATCATCCTCCGATTCCTCACCCCTTTCACTGTGTACATCCCCCTCCTCACAGATTATTAATTCGTCCCCACTGGAATCCACCATCTCAGGTCCCTGTGTACTTTCTGGAGGCAATTGCTGCTGGTGAATGTCTCCACGGAGGAATTGATTATAATTAATTTTGATGAACATCATCTTCTCCACATTTTCTGGAAGTAACCTCGTACGCCGATTGCTGACAAGGTGAGCGGCTGCACTAAACACTCTTTCGAAGTACACACTGGAGGGAGGGCAACTTAGGTAGAATAAAGCCAGTTTGTGCAAGGGCCTCCAAATTGCCTCTTTTTCCTGCCAGTATACGTACGGACTGTCTGACATGCCTACTTGGATGCTGTCACTCATATAATCCTCCACCATTCTTTCAATGGTGACAGAATCATATGCAGTGACAGTAGTCGACATGTCAGTAATCGTTGGCAGGTCCTTCAGTCAGGACCAGATGTCAGCACTCGCTCCAGACTGCCCTGCATCACCGCCAGTGGGTGGGCTCGGAATTCTTAGCCTTTTCCTCGCACCCCCAGTTGCGGGAGAATGTGAAGGAGGAGATGTTGATGGGTCACGTTCCGCTTGACTTGACAATTTTCTCACCAGCAGGTCTTTGAACCTCTGCAGACTTGTGTCTGCCGGAAAGAGAGATACAACGTATGTTTTAAATCTAGGATTGAGCACGGTGGCCAAAATGTAGTGCTCTGATTTCAACAGATTGACCACCCGTGAATCCTGGTTAAGCGAATTAAGGGCTCCATCCACAAGTCCCACATGCCTAGCGGAATCGCTCTGTTTTAGCTCCTCCTTCAATGTCTACAGCTTCTTCTGCAAAAGCCTGATGAGGGGAATGACCTGACTCAGGCTGGCAGTGTCTGAACTGACTTCACGTGTGGCAAGTTCAAAGGGTTGCAGAACCTCGCACAACGTTGAAATCATTCTCCACTGCGCTTGAGTCAGGTGCATTCCCCCTCCTTTGCCTATATCATGGGCAGATGTATAGGCTTGAATGGCCTTTTACTGCTCCGCAATTCTTCGGGCCACCGACAGCATCTCTTGCATGCCCCTGTCGTTTTTTTAAATAATTCTGCACCACCAAATTCAATGTATGTGCAAAACATGGGACGTGCTGGAATTTGCCCAGATGTAATGCACGCACAATATTGCTTGCTGTTAGGGTCTCCTGCCCTGTGCTGCCACGTCGTCATGGCAACCGGGAGACAAGTGCTAGCGGAGTAACCTGAGCGCAGCTGATACTCCGGTTCGGGTCTTTTGCTGTGCAGTGGTTACAGGCTCTGTGCACGGCAGGGGATCCGGTGCTGGTTTTTGTGCCCACAGTCTGTGAGGTCTGAGTGGGGCGTGGACAGCACCTGCTTTATAAGGCCTCTTCTCAGGTTAAGCAGATGCTGCTGAATCTTTGTTGGTTAGTCAGTTCCTGAAAGTTAGCCAGTACTGTGTAGCTTTGTATTTGTTGTTGCTTACTGCAAATAGGCCTGGGGATTTGGTACTACACTCTGCCAATCCAGACCTAGCAGTAAGACTGGAGTCAGTCGTTTAGCTTGCTGGGGTTCTTTTACTACTCTGTGAACTTAGCAAGTTTGCGGCTGTATTCTAAGACTTGCCTGCCTAAATCCTGTCTCACTGTGCAAGGTGTCAGGTGTCAGTTTAGTGGCAGTAAGCTGAACCTGTGCACTGCAAGTGAGAATTAGGATTGTGGAGACTCTCCTTGTGTCTATCATTCCATCTCTGACCAAGGAGTTTACTGCCACACCCGTTGGTAACCCTTTAGGGTTTTGCTGTTGCCCTTAGCAACAGCATTTCGGGTTCTCTACGTATTAAAACACAACATCTTGCTTTTCCCATCTGAGCATTACTAATACTAGGGAGACACCCAGTTCCTTAGCCTCTGGGCTTCTCTGTTCACTTTGTGTGTATTTTGTTACCCTATCACCTTCTGTGTCTGTCTGTGAGTTCATTTGCTTTGCATACCTATCCGTTCAGACACCAGTACATTCCTGCAGGCACTGGTGTGCATAACAGTTCAAACACCAGTACATTCCTGCAGGCACTGGAGTGCATAACAGTTCTGACACCAGTACATTCCTGCAGGCACTGGTGTGCATAACATATTCAGCAGCCTAATACTCCTGTTGAAATTTTGTGGGAATATGGAGCATACCCCTCAAAATACGTTGCAACAGGTGGTCGATCAGGTGCAGGTCCTGACTCGACAATTTAATGATTTGTCCATTAAAATGCACACCTCCCAGGCCGCTGGCGGAGCTCCCGCAGCAGCAGCACCTTCAGGGGTTAAGGAGCCGAAAGTAAATCTCCCGGATCGTTTTTCTGGAGATCGCTCGCAGTTCTTTTGTTTCAAGGAGAGCTGCAAGCTATACTTCCGGCTTAGGCCTCAGTCTTCTGGGTCGGAGATTCAGCGGGTGGGCATAGTGATTTCCTTGCTACAAGGAGACCCACAGGTCTGGGCATATGGGTTGCAGCCTGACTGTCCGTCGCTTAAAAGTGTTGATGCTTTTTTTACGGCACTGGGCATGTTGTATGATGACCCTGACAAGACGGCCTCAGCCGAGGCTCAGATTTCGATCCTTAAGCAAGGGCGAAGGCCAGTTGAGGTTTACTGTACGGTGTTTCGGAGGTTGGCCCATGATACCCAGTGGAATGACCCAGCCCTGAGACACCAGTACCGAAGAGGTCTTTCTAACCAGATAAAGGACCAACTGGTACAATATCCCTTGCCTGATAGCTTGGATCAGCTCATGCAGTTATCCATCCGGGTGGATAGACGGCTGAGAGAGCGTAGGCTTGAAAGGGAGACTGAGGTTTCCTTCTTTCCCAAGGGAACCTCAGACTCTGAGGAATTTTTCGAGGAGCCTATGCAGATTGGGGCTACCCGCCTCTCCTCGCGTGAGAAGACGCGGAGGAGACAGCAGGGGTTGTGTTTGTACTGTGGGAATAAAGGTCATGTGGTAGTATCATGCCCAGAAAAGCCGGAAAACTTCAGGGCCTGAGGGTGATGGGAAATATCCTGTCAGGCCAGAAGTCAGAATTTCCAAAGAAAACTTTTATCATTCCGGTGACCTTGAAGATCCTCGGTCAAACTGTCAAGACTGAGGCCTTTGTGGACAGTGGGGCCGACGGGGTTTTTATGGACCGCCAATTCGCCCTGAAACACTCTGTTCCCTTAGTACCCTTGGCATCGGAAATTGAGATTTGTGGGTTAAACGGGGAACCATTATCCCAAGGTAAAATTACCTCTTGCACTAGCCAGATTTCTTTGTTTATTGGAGCCACACACTCTGAAAAATTGTCCTTTTATGTGACTGTCTGTACTTTTGCCCCATTGGTGTTGGGGTTACCCTGGTTAAGGGCCCACAATCCTCAATTTGACTGGGTCTCTGGGGAGATTCTTAGTTGGGGTACTGATTGTTTCAGGAGTTGCTTGAGCCTTCCAGTCAGGCTCTCGCAGCTAAGTTTGCCAGGATTGCCAGGGTGTTATGCAGATTTTGCGGACGTGTTCTCCAAAAAAGTTGCAGAGGTACTACCTCCCCATCGCCCCTATGACTGTGCCATTGATTTGTTGCCAAATGCTAAGCTTCCCAAGAGCAGGTTGTACTCCCTGTCACGTCCTAAAACTCAGGCTATGGCAGAGTACATTCAGGAGAACTTGGCTAAGGGATTTATCAGACCTTCACAGTCTCCAGTTGGGTCGGGGTTCTTCTTCGTGGGTAAAAAGGATGGTTCGTTGCGACCCTGCATCGACTTCAGGGAATTGAACCGTATCACGATTAAAAACTCATACCCACTGCCTCTCATTTCGGTCTTGTTTGACCAGCTTCGTACTGCCACCATTTTTTCTAAGATTGACCTACGCTATGCGTACAATCTAATCCGAATAAGAGAGGGGGATGAATGGAAGACTGCCTTTAATACCCAATTAGGGCATTATGAATATTTGGTGATGCCTTTTGGGCTCTGTAATGCCCCGGTAGTCTTCCAGGATTTCATGAATGATTTGCTCAGGGAATATTTGGATAGATTCTTAGTTGTATACTTAGATGACATCCTAATCTTCTCCCATTCCCTGGAGGAACATCGGAAGCATGTACGCTTAGTTCTCCAGAAACTCAGAGACCACCGGCTTGGGGCGAAGCTGGAGAAGTGCGAATTTGAAGTTCAGCAAATCGCATTTCTAGGATATATTATCTCCCCAGAAGGTTTCCAAATGGAGGGTTCCAAGGTACAGGCAGTCCTGGATTGGGTGCAGCCCACTAGTTTGACGGCGCTTCAGCGTTTCCTGGGCTTTGCGAATTTTTATAGACGATTTATCGCTGGATTTTCGTCTATAGTGGCGCCTTTGGTGGCACTCACTAAGAAAGGGGCGGATGTTGCTCACTGGTCTTGTGAGGCTAAAGCGGCTTTTGCCCGTCTCAAAAGGGCATTTGTATTGGCCAAGGTGCTGCGACACCCAGATGCAGAGCGTCCTTTTGTGGTGGAGGTGGATGCCTCTGAGATGGGTATTGGGGCAGTGCTTTCTCAGATGGGAGTGTCTGATAATCGCCTTCATCCCTGTGCTTACTTTTCCCGTAAATTTTCGCCTGCCGAGATGAATTATGACGTGGGTAACCGGGAATTGTTGGCTATTAAGGATGCACTCGAGGAGTGGAGACACTGGCTTGAGGGGGCTAAGTTTGTGGTCTCAATTCTCACCGACCATAAGAATCTGGCATATTTAGAGTCAGCGAAGCGTCTCAATGCCAGGCAGGCACGATGGGCTTTGTTTTTTGCTCGCTTTAATTTTTTGATAACATATCGCCCTGGGTCAAAAAACATCAAGGCTGATGCGCTCTCGCAGAGTTTTGCTCCAATCCAGGAGACCACCGAGGAGCCGTTGCCCATTGTGTCCCCATCATGTATTAAAGTGGGCATTACCCAGGACCTCTTATCATTAGTCCTTAGAGCACAGGAGCAGGCTCCTCCAGACCTTCCGGTAGGTCTTTTGTTTGTGCCTCCTAGGTTAAGACAGCGAGTGTTCCTGGAATTCCATGCCAAGAAGTCGGCAGGTCACCCGGGTATTGCCAGAACTCGGGAGTTGCTATCTAGGGCGGTGTGGTGGCCCTCGGTGGCTAAGGATGTGGATCAGTGGGTTCGGGCATGTGACATCTGTGCCCGAAATAAGACTCCTAGAGGGGTTCCTGTTGGCCCATTACATCCACTCTCTATCCCATCTAAGCCATGGACCCACATTTCAATGGATTTTGTGGTGGACTTGCCCAAATCCTCGGGGATGACAGCCATCTGGGTTGTCGTTGACAGGTTTTCGAAGATGGCGCACTTCGTTCCACTGGTTGGGCTGCCATCGGCCAGACGCCTGTCTGAATTATTTATGCTGCATGTTGTGCGTCTCCACGGGTTGCCACTTGATGTGGTCTCTGACCGCGGATCCCAGTTTGTGGCCAAATTCTGGAGGGCATTTTGTTCCGATCTCCAGATTTCTGTCAGCTTGTCGTCAGGCTACCATCCGCAGTCTAATGGGCAGACTGAAAGGGTGAACCAGTCCTTGGAGCAGTTCCTCAGGTGTTATGTCTCCAAGTGTCAGACTGACTGGGTTGCTCATCTGTCCATGGCGGAGTTTGCCTATAACAACGCGGCTCACTCTGCTACAGGGATCTCTCCCTTCCTTTGTGTGTATGGGCATCATCCTAAGGCCAATTCTTTTGACCCCCTGGACTCCACGCCTGGTGTTTCTGTGGTTTCGGTCCTTAGAGGTATTTGGCGGAAAGTGAAGAAAGCCCTTGTGTCTGTGTCATTAGTGACCAAAAGGGTTTTTGATAAGCGGAAAAGACCCTGCAGCTTCAAATTAGGAGACCTCGTCTGGTTGTCTACCAAGAATTTGAAGTTGAGACAGCCATCTCATAAGTTAGGCCCACGGTTCATCGGCCCTTATAAGATCACCAGGGTTATCAATCCAGTGGCATTTCAGTTAGATCTGCCCCGTTCTTTGGGTATCAATAAAACATTTCATTGTTCCCTTTTAAAACGGGCGATTAGTAATCCTTCTTCCAGTGGAAGACCTTCCCCTCTTCTGATACGTGGCCAGAGGGAGTTTGTTGTTGAAAGGATTCTTGACTCCAAGATGGTTCGGGGTCGGCTGTAATTTTTGGTGCACTGGAAGGGGTATGGCCCGGAGGAGCGGTCGTGGGTGCGCAGTTGTGATCTTCATGCCCCCAGACTGATACGCTCTTTCTTCTCCCAGTTCCCCGATAAACCCGGTGGTAGGGGTTCTTTGACCCCTCGTTAGAGGGGGGGTACTGTTAGGGTCTCCTGCCCTGTGCTGCCACGTCGTCATGGCAACCGGGAGACAAGTGCTAACGGAGTAACCTGAGCGCAGCTGATACTCCGGTTCGGGTCTTTTGCTGTGCAGTGGTTACAGGCTCTGTGCACGGCAGGGGATCCGGTGCTGGTTTTTGTGCCCACAGTCTGTGAGGTCTGAGTGGGGCGTGGACAGCACCTGCTTTATAAGGCCTCTTCTCAGGTTAAGCAGATGCTGCTGAATCTTTGTTGGTTAGTCAGTTCCTGAAAGTTAGCCAGTACTGTGTAGCTTTGTATTTGTTGTTGCTTACTGCAAATAGGCCTGGGGATTTGGTACTACACTCTGACAATCCAGACCTAGCAGTAAGACTGGAGTCAGTCGTTTAGCTTGCTGGGGTTCTTTTACTACTCTGTGAACTTAGCAAGTTTGCGGCTGTATTCTAAGACTTGCCTGCCTAAATCCTGTCTCACTGTGCAAGGTGTCAGGTGTCAGTTTAGTGGCAGTAAGCTGAACCTGTGCACTGCAAGTGAGAATTAGGATTGTGGAGACTCTCCTTGTGTCTATCATTCCATCTCTGACCAAGGAGTTTACTGCCACACCCGTTGGTAACCCTTTAGGGTTTTGCTGTTGCCCTTAGCAACAGCATTTCGGGTTCTCTACGTATTAAAACACAACATCTTGCTTTTCCCATCTGAGCATTACTAATACTAGGGAGACACCCAGTTCCTTAGCCTCTGGGCTTCTCTGTTCACTTTGTGTGTATTTTGTTACCCTATCACCTTCTGTGTCTGTCTGTGAGTTAATTTGCTTTGCATACCTATCCGTTCAGACACCAGTACATTCCTGCAGGCACTGGTGTGCATAACAGTTCAAACACCAGTACATTCCTGCAGGCACTGGTGTGCATAACAGTTCAAACACCAGTACATTCCTGCAGGCACTGGAGTGCATAACAGTTCTGACACCAGTACATTCCTGCAGGCACTGGTGTGCATAACACTGGCGTTGTCCGATGTCACAAATCCCCAGGAGAGTTCAATTGGGGTAAGCCATTCTGCGATGATCTTCCTCAGTTCCCGTAAGAGGTTGTCAGCTGTGTGCCTCTTATGGAAAGCGGTGATACAAAGCGTAGCCTGCCTAGGAACGAGTTGGCGTTTGCGAGATGCTGCTGCTGGTGCTGCCGCTGCTGTTCTTGCTGCGGGAGGCAATACATCTACCCAGTGGGCTGTCACAGTCATATAGTCCTGAGTCTGCCCTGCTCCACTTGTCCACATGTCCATGGTTAAGTGGACATTGGGTACAACGGCATTTTTTAGGACACTGGTGACTCTTTTTCTGACGTCTGTGTACATTTTCGGTATCGCCTGCCTAGAGAAATGGAACCTAGATGGTATTTGGTACCGGGGACACAGTACCTCAATCAAGTCTATAGTTGCCTCTGAATTAACGATGGATACCGGAACCACGTTTCTCACCGCCCAGGCTGCCAAGGCCTGAGTTATCTGCTTTGCAGCAGGATGACTGCTGTGATATTTCATCTTCCTCGCAAAGGACTGTTGGACAGCCAATTGCTTACTGGAAGTAGTACAAGTGGTCTTCCGACTTCCCCTCTGGGATTACGATCGACTCCCAGCAGCAACAACAGCAGCACCAGCAGCAGTAGGCATTACACTCAAGGATGCATTGGAGGAATCCCAGGCAGGAGAGGACTCGTCAGACTTGACAGTGACATGGCCTACAGGACTATTGGCTTTCCTGGGTAAGGAGGAAACTGACACTGAGGGAGTTAGTGGTGTGGTTTGCAGGAGCTTGGTTACAAGAGGAAGGGATTTAGTGGTCAGTGGACTGCTTCCGCTGTCATCCAAAGTTTTTGAACTTGTCACTGACTTATGATGAATGCGCTGCAGGTGACGTATAAGGGAGGATGTTCCGAGGTGGTTAACGTCCTTACCCCTACTTATTACAGCTTGACAAAGGCAACACACGGCTTGACACCTGTTGTCCGCATTTGTGTTGAAATAATTCCACACCGAAGAGCTGATTTTTTTTGTATTTTGACCAAGCATGTCAATGGCCATATTCGTCCCACGGACAACACGTGTCTCCCCGGGTGCCTGACTTAAACAAACCACCTCACCATCAGAATCCTCCTTGTCAATTTCCTCCCCAGCGCCAGCAACACCATATCCTCATCCTGGTGTACTTCAACACTGACATCTTCAATTTGACTATCAGGAACTGGACTGCGGGTGCTCCTTCCAGCACTTGCAGGGGGCGTGCAAATGGTGGAAGGCGCAAGCTCTTCCCGCCCAGTGTTGGGAAGGTCAGGCATCGCAATCGACACAATTGGACTCTCCTTGGGGATTTGTGATTTAGAAGAACGCACAGTTCTTTGCTGTGCTTTTGCCAGCTTAAGTCTTTTCATCTTTCTAGCAAGAGGATGAGTGCTTCCATCCTCATGTGAATCTGAATTACTAGCCATGAACACAGGCCAGGGCCTCAGCCGTTCCTTGCTACTCCGTGTCGTAAATGGCATATTGGCAAGTTTACGCTTCTCATCAGACGCTTTTAATTTTGATTTTTGGGTCATTTAACTGAACTTTTGTTTTTTGGATTTTACATGCTCTCTACTATGACATTGGGCATCGGCCTTGGCAGACGACGTTGATGGCATTTCATTGTCTCGACTATGACTAGTGGCAGCAGCTTCAGCACGAGGTGGAAGTGGATCTTGATCTTTCCCTATTTTAACCTCCACATTTTTGTTCTCCATTTTTTAATGTGTGGAATTATATGCCAGTATCAATAGCAATGGCCTACTACTATATATACTGTGCACAACTGAAATGCACCACAGGTATGGATGGATAGTATACTTGATGACACAGAGGTAGGTAGAGCAGTGGCCTTCCGTATGGTACTGCTATATATAGTATACTGTTGGTCACTGTGTCAGCAAACTGCAAAACTAAAATGCACCACTGGTATAGAATGTAGATGGATAGTATACTTAATGACGACACAGAGGTAGGCACAGCAGTGGCCTTCCATATCGTACTGCTATATATAGTATACTGGTGGACACTGTGTCAGCAAACTGCAAAACTAAAATGCACCACAGGTATAGAATGTAGATGGATAGTATACTTAATGACGACACAGAGGTAGGCACAGCAGTGGCCTTCCGTATCGTACTGCTATATATAGTATACTGGTGGTCACTGTGTCAGCAAACTGCAAAACTAAAATGCACCACAGGTATAGAATGTAGATGGATAGTATACTTAATGACGACACAGAGGTAGGCACAGCAGTGGCCTTCCGTATCGTACTGCTATATATAGTATACTGGTGGTCACTGTGTCAGCAAACTGCAAAACTAAAATGCACCACAGGTATAGAATGTAGATGGATAGTATACTTAATGACGACACAGAGGTAGGCACAGCAGTGGCCTTCCGTATCGTACTGCTATATATAGTATACTGGTGGTCACTGTGTCGGCAAACTGCAAACCTAAAATGCACCACAGGTATAGAATGTAGATGGATAGTATACTTAATGATGACACAGAGGTAGGGACAGCAGTGGCCTTCCGTATCGTACTGCTATATATAGTATACTGGTGGTCACTGTGTCAGCAAACTGCAAAACTAAAATGCACCACAGGTATAGAATGTAGATGGATAGTATACTTAATGATGACACAGAGGTAGGGACAGCAGTGGCCTTCCGTATCGTACTGCTATATATAGTATACTGGTGGTCACTGTGTCAGCAAACTGCAAAACTAAAATGCACCACAGGTATAGAATGTAGATGGATAGTATACTTAATGACGACACAGAGGTAGGCACAGTAGTGGCCTTCCGTATCGTACTGCTATATATAGTATACTGGTGGTCACTGTGTCAGCAAACTGCAAAACTAAAATGCACCACAGGTTTAGAATGTATATGGATAGTATACTTAATGACGACACAGAGGTAGGCACAGCAGTGGCCTTCCGTATCGTACTGCTATATATAGGATACTGGTGGTCACTGTGTCAGCAAACTGCAAAACTAAAATGCACCACAGGTTTAGAATGTATATGGATAGTATACTTAATGACGACACAGAGGTAGGTACAGCAGTGGCCTACTGTACCGTAATGCTATATATTATATACTGGTGGTCACTGGTCAGCAAAACTCTGCACTGTACTCCTCCTATATAATATTATACTGGTGGTCCCCAGTCCCCACAATAAAGCAGCACACTGAGGACAGATATGGAGTTTTTTTCAGGCAGACAACGTATACTGGTGGTCACTGTCAGCAAAACTCTGCACTGTACTCCTGCTATATAATACAGCTGCTCCCCAGTCCCCACAATTAAGCAGTGTGAGCACAGATATATTATGCAGCACACTGAGCACAGATTTGGAGCATTTTTTTTTAGGCATAGAACGGATAAAACTGGTGGTCACTGATCAGCAAAACTCTGCACTGTACTCCTCCTAACAGCTGCTCCCCAGTCCTCCCCACAATTAAGCAATAAAGCAATCAAGTTCAACAATAAACGGAGAGGACGCCAGCCACGTCCTCTCCCTATCATCTCCAATGCACGAGTGAAAATGGCGGCGACGCACGGCTGCTTATATAGAATCCGAATCTCGCGAGAATCCGACAGCGGGATGATGACGTTCGGGCGCGCTCGGGTTAGTCGAGCAAGGCGGGAAGGTTCGAACCTGCCTCGGACCCGTGTAAAATGGGTGAAGTTCGGGCGGGTTTGGTTTCCGAGAAACCGAACCCGCTCATCACTAACAACAATATACATTGAAATAGCAGAAATGCACATATGTCCTCAGACAGCCAATAGTTATGCTGTCAAAAGGCACAAAAAGCAACGTATTGTAAGTTATTATTTTCATTCAGGCCCTTTGGCGATCTAGTGTCCAAAATATGAATCTATCTGGACTCCTTTTGAAGCAAAATCCGTCCACGATCTCCTCCCCTCAACAATTTGGAGACATAATCAATGATCATACATCTGAGGGATGCCAACTGATTTATTTATTTATTTATTTATTACCAGTTATTTATATAGCGCACACATATTCCACAGCGCTTTACAGAGAATATTCGGTCATTCACATCAGTCCCTGCCCCAGTGGAGCTTACATGTTAGTTCATAAAAAAAATGCAAAGCCACCAGTTTATCACTCTGTTTGTTTGCTATAGCTTGACGGATTGACAAGAAATGATTCGACATTCTCTCCCGAAAGGTGGTTATAGTTTTGCCCACATAGTATAGTCCGCAAGGGTACATTAAAATGTAAATAACATGATCAGTGGTGCAGGTGACCTGATGCCTTATAGGAATCTTTCTGCTGCAGGGTAGACTGGGCTCCACAAGGATTGGACAATGGGGTGTAGTATAGGATCTTGATCCGAGGCACCAACAGGCTCAAAGCTTTGACTGTTCCTAGAATGCACAGCGCCGCCTCCTATATCACCCCGCCTCCCAGCACAGGAGCTCAGTTTTGTAAGTTGGTGCTGCAGTAAGAAGGCACTTAACAGAGGGGCTGCTCCAAGCAGCCCTAAGAAAAGCTTTTTATGAGGTAAAAAGTGAAGACTTCAAGGGCAGCAGCGGTGGTAAATGTCTTGTGACATTCACTGCTGTAGCTCCAGCTCTCCCCAGCGGCGCTGTACACTCCCGAGCCCTGGTTGCCGGATACCTACATCGGAGGCTCCGGTTTTCTTCACGTTAGACACACACGGCTGGGGCTCTCCAGGATCGCGTGGCCACGCTTCAGGAGGTGGTACGTGGGGCCCGCTTGCGGGACCCGGTCTTTATTGCGATCCGGCGCGGTCAGTGGGAGGCAGGCCGCGCGCGCTGTCGGTGGAAACTGTGGCAGTACAGGTGATCCCACTAGATCACCAGGGCATGGGCGCAGGTCAGGTTTTCTCTCTAAACCAATTCTTATATCGCCCACAGTACCCGGTGGTTTTGCCAGCAGAGGGGATAAGGCTTAGACCTGAAGCCCCTCCCCCAGGGCGCCATTTCTAGCAAGTGTTCCCGCCCTGGAGCTGCATTTCTGTCTTTTCCTCACTCCCTGTCAGTGTCTGCGGCGCCATTATCCCTCAGCTCACTGTTCCTGGGACTGCTTGGGCAAATCCTCCTATGTAAAGCCGCCTGGTTGTCAGTGCTGTGCCTTCACATGACACTTAAGTATTCTACCTGCCTTTTTAGACAGCGATAGTTAAAAAAGAGTGCATTTAGTCAGGATTTTATAGTACAATTACCCTGTGATATACATCCAGTTCTTACTGTGTACTGTTATATCTATTGTTATATAGCTGTGTAAGCTAGTCCAGGGTAGTATTATTGTCAGTAATAACCTCTGCATTGTACAAACTGTGACTATTTGTGTGTGCATTTGATAGCTGAGTGGTGTTCTTTTCGTGTCTTTCACTCATCTTGCTATTCCTATATTCCATAACCTGAGGGGGCTTGGTGCGTCAGGTGTTATCTAATATAGGATTTTCACAAAGATATACTGTATTACGTATGTTTCTCTGTGATTTAGTCACCATATCTCTCCTTTATCTTTGCTAGTGCTGACTACACTGTGCAGGGGTTTGGGTTTAGAGGTATAGTGCTGCTGATAATTGTACTGTGTTACCTCATACTGCAAGTTATTTCATGTCTGCTTCTGAGTGTAATGGTTCTGGGGCGGAACACACTGCTGGTGTTGCTGAAGCCACAGACAAATATGAGGAGAATATAGCAGCTGTGGGCTCTGGTTCTGGGGGCTCCTTGCCTCCCAGTGGGACTGTGGCAGCGGAGGTACATACTGACCAACCATGGGCCGCCTTTTCCACGCTTCTGCATACGCTAGTTCATAAACTAACACCCCCTATGGGACCCCCAATGCCGGTACAACCGTATGTGGTCCCTGCAGCTAACCCGCCGTGGGCGGACGATTTATCTGCTAAATTAAAGAAGTTGAACCAGTCCTTGACTACTAAAAAGTCTGACCAACGCACGCCTAAGTCCAGGAGGTCCTCTAAGCGAGCGCTTGTCTCCTCACAATCCACTGCTGTCACTGACACCTCGTCTGATGAAGACGGCAAATATACTGACCCCACAGGTTCTGACTCAGATACGGCTGATGGGGAGGATAGTTCACATGTGGATGTTCCTGACCTTTTGGAGGCTATTAAATTAATTCTGCAGATTACGGATGATACCGAGCCATCCGTCCCTACTAAGAAACCAGATAGGTTCAAGCGTCAGAAGGTGGTTAAACAAGTTTTACCTCACTCTGATCACCTAGTGGATATACGTCAGGAATCCTGGGAAAATCCGGGTACGAAGTTTGTGCCTCAAAAGAAGATGCTGGCTCGCTATCCTCTCGCGCCAGAGCTAAGAATTGGGAAGCGCCTCCTCCAGTGGACTCACATGTGGCTAGGATGGTGGTTTCTGCCTGTCACTACCGTCACGTCTCTAAAAGAGCCTACGGATAAACATATGGAGGATTGTCTGAAAGTGATTTACACCCTCACGGGTGCTGCACAAAGGCCCACTATTGCAGCTACATGGGCTGCAGAGGCTATTGAAGCATGGGCCTTGGAGTTAGAAGCTGAAATCTCCTCTGACCATGCTAGACAATGCTTGTCATATATTGTCACAGCTTCTCGATATATTAAAGAGGCGGCTTCTGATGCCGGTATCCTAGCAGCCAAGGCCTCTACTACGTCAGTCCTGGCTCGCCGGATATTGTGGCTGAGATCCTGGTCTGTGGATCTGGACTCTAGAAAAACCCTGGAGGTACTCCCTTTCAAGGGAGATATTCTGTTTGGGGAGGACTTAAATAAGATAGTGGCTGACTTGGCTACTGCCAAAACTGCCTGTCTTCCTAATACCGCTACTTCTGTGTCAAAGGCTCCTTTCGCCCCTTTCGTCCTTCAGGTAAAGCAAAAGGTCAGGGCTACCATAAGCAGGCCAGCACTTCCAAACCTGGTAAGCCGAAGCCCAAAAGAGCCTGGGCTGCCCGTCAGCCAGCTGCCAAGACCGATAAGCCTGCCACATGACGGGGCGGGCCTCCCCCTGGGGGATCCCAGGGTGGGGGGCCGGCTTCTAGGGTATACCCAGGAATGGTTGAAGACCACTTCAGATGCCTGGGTACGGGAAGTCGTCACTCGAGGTTACGCCATAGCTTTCAAAAACCGACCCCCTCATCAATTTTGCCAGACAGACGTCCCTTTGGACCAGACAAAGGCAAAAACTCTTCACTCGGTGGTACAGACCCTCCTGGAGTCGTAGTACAAGTGCCTCTTACTCAGAGGGGCCGGGGGTACTATTCTCCGCTGTTTCTAGTGCCAAAACCGAATAGGTCCTCACGGCCCATTCTCAACCTCAAGGCATTGAACAGGTGTGTGAAGATTTCCAAGTTCCGTATGGAAACTCTTCGCTCTATAGTTCTGGCCTTAAAACCTGGGGACTACATGGTCTCCCTGGACATACAGTATGCTTACCTGCATATTCCTATAGCAGTATCACATCAACAATACCTGAGGTTTGCTATTGGCAACATCCATTACCAGTTTCGGGCATTACCTTTTGGTTTAACATTGGCTCCGCTAGTCTTCACCAAAGTTATGGCGGTGATGGCGGTGGTACTCCGCCGTCAATGGGTCAGGATACTGCCCTATCTGGACGACTTGTTAATCCTGGCAAATTCCCCAGATCTTCTCCTGCGTCATCTGGATATGACGGTCCGATTTCTACAAGCCCACGGGTGGCTCATCAACTGAAAGAAATCCTCCCTGGTACCTGCTCAGAGCATGGTGCACCTGGGAGCGCTGTTGGACACTCACAACCAGAGGTTGTTCTTGTCTCAGGAGAAAGTACTGAAGCTTCAGGACAGGATTCGTTGCTTCCTTTCTCGTCCACAAGTGTTGATACATTCGGCAATACAGGTGCTGGGCCACATGGTACCAGCATTCAACATGGTGGAGTATGCTCAATTCCACTCTCGCCCCCTCCAGAGGCTGATTCTAGCCAAGTGGGACGGCCTGCCTCACCGGATCAGATCTCAAATGATCTTATTGACTCCGGAGGTCCGTCTGTTGCTGCTTTGGTGGCTCCGGGACCAACAATTGTGCAGGGGTCGTCCCTTCTGGATATCCAACTGGGTCCTGTTGACGACAGATGCCAGTCTAAGAGGTTGGGGCGCAGTGCTGGAGCAGCACACCTTTCAGGGTTGGTGGACCAAGGTAGAATCTCTCCTCTTGATCAACATTCTGGAATTGCGGGTGGTCTTCAATGCGTTGAACCTGGCCCAGCATTTAATTCAGAACCGTCCTGTTCAAGTACAGTCGGACAACGCCACCACAGTGGCTTACATAAATCATCAAGGCGGCACTCGAAGCCGTTTGGCAATGAAGGAAGTCTCACGGATTCTACGTTGGGCGGAACGCCATCTACCGGCCATATCGGCAATATTCATTCCGGGAGTCCTGAATTGGGAAGCGGACTTTCTCAGTCGTCAGGACGTACATGTCAGCGAGTGGGGCCTCCATCCAGAAGTGATTCAACTCCTAGTGGAAAAGTGGGGTCTTCCAGATGTAGATCTGATGGCGTCTCGACACAATCACAAGGTTGCGGTCTTCGGAGCAAGGACAAGGGATCCTCAAGCAGCATTCGTGGATGCGCTGGCGGTGCCGTGGAGGTTTCGGCTGCCGTACGTGTTCCCTCCGGTGTCACTCCTGCCCAGGGTAATTCGGAAGTTCAAGCAAGAAAGAGGAAATCTGCTTCTCATAGCTCCGGCGTGGCCCAGACGGCACTGGTCCTCAGACCTGCAAGGCCTATCGTCGGACCGTCCACTTCTACTTCCACAACACCCAGACCTCCTCGTTCAGGGCCCCTGTGTCTACCAGGACCTAGCCCAGCTATCTTTGACGGCGTGGCTCTTGTAGCTTCCGTCTTGAGGGCTAAAGGTTTTTCTGAAGAGGTCATTAAAACTATGTTGCGGGCCCGGAAACCGGCTTCTGCTCGGATTTATCATAGAGTCTGGCATTCCTACTTTGTTTGGTGCGCATCTAACAATTATTATGCTTCCACGTTTAGTACAGTCAAACTTTTGGCTTTTCTGCAGCAAGGCCTAGATTTAGGCCTGCGTCTGGTCTCCCTCAAAGTTCATATTTCTGCCTTGTCGGTGTGGTTTCAGAGAAAAATTGTGACTTTACCTGATGTTCATACTTTCACTCAGGGTGTGTTGCGTATCCAACCTCCCTATGTCCCGCCTGTGGCTCCTTGGGACTTGTCGGTGGTTTTGGAAGCTTTGCAGGAGCCTCCATTTGAACCCCTTGGTTCAGCTGACCTTAAGTGGCTTGCCCTTAAGGTGGTGTTCTTGCTGGCTATTGCCTCTGCAAGAAGAGTGTCGGATCTGGGTGCCTTGTCTTGTAGTTCCCCATATCTGATTTTTCACCGTGACCAGGCGGTTCTTAGGACTCGTCCCGAATATTTACCTAAGGTGGTTTCTTCGTTCCACCTTAATCAGGAGATTGTGGTTCCGTCCTTTGTCTCTCCTGATTTGTCTCCCAAAGAGCTGCCTTTGGATGTGGTACGGGCTCTCCGTATCTATGTGAAGAGAACTGCTTCTATTCGAAAATCTGATTCTCTATTTGTTTTGTTTGGATTTCACAAATGTGGCTGGCCTGCTCACAAGCAGACCCTGGCCAGATGGATTAGAATGGTGATTGCACATGCTTATGTGAGGGCTGGTCTTTCAGCTCCTGCTCACATTACAGCCCATTCTACTCGGTCTGTTGGACCTTCTTGGGCGGCCCTACGTGGTGCGACCCTTGATCAATTGTGCAAGGCGGCTACGTGGTCCTCAGGGGACATGTACATAAGGTTCTATGCATTCGATACTGCCACTTCCCAGGATGCTTCCTTTGGACGCCGGGTTCTTGTGCCCGCTACAGTGCGTCCCCTCCCATAAGGAACCGCTTTAGGACATCCCCATTGTCCAATCCTTGTGGAGCCCAGTGTACCCCGCAGCAGAAAACGAGTTTTATGGTAAGAACTTACCTTTGTTTAAACTCTTTCTACGAGGTACACTAGGCTCCACAAGGCACCCACCCTGACGCACTTAGCTTCTTTGGGTTGGTATGGCATTAGCCGCTGATACTTCTTGGTGTATGTGGCTACTAACCGTTGTCGTCTCTTTTCCTGCTACTGTATTGGGCTGGTTAACTAAAAACTGAGCTCCTGTGCTGGGCGGCGGGGTGATATAGGAGGCGGCGCTGTGCATTCTGGGAACAGTCAAAGCTTTGAGCCTGTTGGTGCCTCGGATCAAGATCCTATACTACACCCCATTGTCCAATCCTTGTGAAGCCCAGTGTACCTCGCAGAAAGAGTTTTAACAAAGGTAAGTTCTTACCATAAAACTAGTTTTTTGCCCGTGTGGGGATGTGGAAAATTCTTGCAAGTGAGCATGCTGTTACATGTCGGTCAACCTGAACAACGAAAGCACCCAACTTTCTTAGAACTCAACCAAGACCGAGTTATTTTTCTATTAAAGTTCTTTGTTAGTTGCATTAATAGCTGTTTTAAATGTGGTCCTCTGGAGAATGAGATCAAAGGTTTCTTCTGTACATTCTTAAATGTCTTATCTGTGGCTATTATTGGCCAATTTTTCTTAACTGACAGTGAGAAGGCAGGAGCATTAACATCATATTTAGTAGTAATGACCATCCTATCTGTCATATGGGACGTTTGCTTCCTCTGTCCATGGGTAAAAATAAATCTAGCCCTTTTAAGGGCCTTTTTTACCAATCCAGAAGAACCTGGCCGCCATCTCAGATAGCTGGATCTCCATCAAATCAACTTGTGTATTATTGCACATAACACGTAAAATTTGTGATATCGGGAGTCAATTTTTGAGAGATCTGGGGTGATGATTGGTGGAATAAAGGAATGTGTTCCTATCTGTACTCTTACGGAACAGAGTGGTCTCCAAGGATCCACCTTTTCTGAACACCAACACATCAAGGAATTCTATTTTGTCTTCAGAAAAGGTGTATCCTTGTGGGATGAAAATAAAATTCTATGTGTTTTTTTTATATACAAGAGTGCTCTTTACTACAGAAATTTGTTTTTCCTGGACCAGTTTGGAACAGCTTTAAGGGAGCACCAGCAATGATACTTTGTAGCAGTGTGCAAATGTCTCTACATGGATTTTATATATATATATATATATATATATATATACACTGCTCAAAAAAAATAAACAACACATTTTTTTATTATTAAATACTTTGTTCTTTACATAGTTGAATGTGCTGACAATCACTCAAAAATTATCCCTGAAAGTCAAATTTATTAACCCATGGTGGTCTGGATTTGGAGTCACACTGAAAATTAAAGTGGACAAACACACTGCATGCTGATCCAACTTTGATGTAATGTCCTTAAAACAAGTCAAAATGAGGCTCAGTAGTGTGTATGGCCTCCACGTGCCTGTATGACCTCCCTACAATGCCTGGGCATGCTCCTGATGAGGTGGCGGATGGTCTCCTGAGGGTTCTCCTCCCAGACCTGGACTAAAGCATCCGCCAACTCCTGGATAGTCTGTGGTGCAACATTGCATTGGTGTTTGGAGTGAGACATGATGTCCCAGATGTGCTTAATTGGATTCAGGTATAGGGAATGGGCGACCAGTCCATAGCATCAATGCCTTCATCTTGCAGGAACTGCTGACACACTCCAGCCACATGAGGTCTAGCATTGTCTTCATTAGGAGGAACCCAGGGCCAACCGCACAAGCATATGGTCTCACAAGGGGTCTGAGGATCTCATCTCGGTACCTAATGGCAGTCAGGCTACCTCTGGCGAGCACATGGAGGGCTGTGCGGCCCCCCAAAGAAATGCCAACCCACACCATTACTGACCCACTGCCAAACTGGTCATGCTGGAGGATGTTGCAGGCAGCAGAATGTTCTCCTTGGCATCTCCAGACTCTGTCACATCTGTCACATGTGCTCAGTGAGAACCTGCTTTCATCTGTGAAGAGCACAGGGTGCCAGTGGCGAATTTGCCAATCTTGGTGTTCTGCACGGTGTTGGGCTATAAGCACAACCCCCACCTGTGGACGTCGGGCCCTCATACCACCCTCATGGAGTCTGTTTCTGATTGTTTGAGTAGACAGACACATGCACATTTGTGGCTTGCTAGAGGTCATTTTGCAGGGCTCTGGCAGTTCTCCTCCTGTTCCTCCTTGCACAAAGGTGGAGGTAGCGGTCCTGCTGCTGGGTTGTTGCCCTCCTCCATGTCTCCTGATGTACTGGCCTGTCTCCTGATAGCGCCTCCATGCTCTGGACACTACGCTGACAGACACAGCAAACCTTCTTGCCACAGCTCGCATTGATGTGCCATCCTGGATGAGCTGCACTACCTGAGCCACTTGTGTGGGTTGTAGACTCTGTCTCATGCTACCACTAGAGTGAAAGCACTGCCAGCTTTGAAAAGTGACCAAAACATTAGCCAGAAAGCATAGGAGCTGAGAAGTGGTCTGTGGTCACCACCTGCAGAACAACTCCTTTATTGGGGTGTCTTGCTAATTGCCTATAATTTCCACCTGTAGTCTATTCCATTTGCACAACAGCATGTGAAATTGATTGTCAATCAGTGTTGCTTCCTAAGTGGACAGTTTGATTTCACAGAAGTGTGATTGTCTTGGAGTTACATTGTGTTGTTTAAGTGTTCCCTTTATTTTTTTGAGCAGTGTCCTAAATATTGCATTTATATTGCAATATTTTTGGACTTTTATAGTGCCGAATATGTGATTTTCCGGCTTCTACTTTGCTGATATAAACTAAGCTTTTTATACTTCTGTAACCCTATTCCCGCAGGAAGGTTAGCTATATATTAATTTCCCCCTGGTATGTTACTAGGAGCTCCTTCTCTTTCCCCGCATTGGGGAATATCTTAGTGCCTCCACCCAAGCTAAAGTAATGAGACGGCTTGCCTGGGTAAGCCGAGGATGCAAAAGTGGTAATGGACCCTTAGATTTTCCTCCACAACCTATAGGGTCCAGGGGATTGGGTATCAATAATTAATGTTACCGTGTACCGTTCCAACAAATGATAATATCTCCCCGTGGAATTATAACCCGTATTACCTGTTCTCTGTTTTTCTTTCCAGGTTGGATTATCTCTTCATGGGCACGCTACACCAGGTAAGTACTGCAGTTGTTTTTATTACCATGTAATCCAGAATAGTACATTTAAATATAACATAACACTTAAGAAATAGTAACTATACTCTACTAGACATACTACTAATGCATGCAATACAAAAAAACTCTATAGGTACCTTGTCTATAGTCTACTAGACTATAGCCCCGGGGATTTTAGAAAAAAAAAACATAGCTGCGCAGCAAGATCTACAGTATAACTTAAATGGGGTCCCAGATATTAGTGAAAGTCCAACTGAGAAGTTCTGTAGACTTAAGCTACTGTGGATCAGATGAGAAAGTATCACAATGTATCTCAATTACCTCTGTCCTTCCATAACCTGGGATACTACTGAAGAAATCAATGTCGTAGGCGCAACCAGCTGCCCTAGTTGTGGCAACTCCGGGGGTCAAAGTCTGAGATTGAGGAATGACGGTATGGTTTGAGTGCTATGTGGCTCCGAATGTCTCTCTGGTCATGTCCGACTAGACCCGTTTATCCTTCCTAGGGTTCAGACTTATACTCAGTGGTGCTGTGGGGGAAGGGTCCACTAGTCCAAAATTCTGTAGTTACTTCAGTGGCTAAAGCTTTCCATTACACACTTAACTAATAGTTAATGTACTTGATATGGTGCTATTTGGTTTTCTTTCTTGGTATGTGCACCTAATGATGCTCTCAGTGTAATAGTAAATACAGGATCAGTCTAGAATTCATTTGTTTAGATGACAACAGGACGGTAACCTATAAACAATTTCGCTGACTACTATTCTCCTCTTGTTATATTACTTCCATAAAGGTTCACTCTTTCACTGAATAGGTAGCCTTCTTTGCTATGCTAGCACTCCAATCTGCAATTGTCTCACGAATGCCAACAGTTAACCCGTCGGAAGATAATTAATCTGGGATCACTGACTCGGGCTAAATTATCCTTGTAGCAGTGTTGTATCAACGAAAGGTGAAGTTAGCCAGTAAGCTCTAGTCGGGGCTCACTTCTAAGTGTAGTGTCGGAAGATGAATCTGGCTCCCTCACTGAATGTAGATGTAGGACAGATCTTGGCATGCCAAGCTACACTTATATGGTGAGGGCTCAGAGTCTCTGGGTAGTGAAGTGCAGTATACTTAGGGAGATAATTTCTCTTTCAATATTAATGCTGTCTATGGTGCTCACCCAACTCACAACAATGATGATGCGGTATATGCTGATGGTAGAAAGGACTGAATCAGTGTAGATCAATCAGCCCCTACACAGCGTCCTACATTGCTATGGAGTCGGGGACTGCCTGTCTGTCTCTTCTCCGCTAACTAGGCTTTCCCTTACTGCTTGCGTGGCTCCCAATTGCTACCACATATGGGGTTATGCCCCCCTTTCACTCTCCTCAACCAGAATGGGGCAGTCTCACCAGCACTGCTGTCAGGCACCTCTAGCCGCCGCTCTCAGTGCTCCGGAGCGGCTCCCGTCTAGAGCCTCTCGCTGTGGCACGCAGCGTCTCTGCGCCTGTGCCCGCTCTCCATGATAAGCGGCTATCTCCGGCGGCTCTGTACTCCGGTCTCCCCCGCGTCCCTAAGGTGCGTCTCTGCTCCCTCTCCTCAGCGCTTCTCTCTCCAGCCTCTTCCCTTCTCGTCCTCCTAACTGATCTCTCGAACCGTTTTTTATTTCCTCATGCCACTTCTGGAAACTTCTTCCTCAATACCCCCGTGCCCACTCAACTAACAGCAGTAATCAGCATGGCTACACGTATTATTCTTATAAATTATAATTGAGTACATCTAATAAATTATAATTGGGTACCTTTATCTGCTATAGGTAACACAACTGAAGTGCTTATTCCATTCATAATATTCTTGGGGCTACACTTCTGTGACTATTGCAGTTGTTTATGTGCATGTGCCATCTAGCAGATTTTTCCGTCATGCACAGTTGGAGTTTCTGGGATCTCTAAGCATTACAATCCAGCGCCAGTGACAGATCTCATTCATGCGGCTGGGGTCCCTAGAAATATGTTCTTTTTTGTGTGGCCATGTGGTGGTACTGGTGGAAGGGGCAGCTGCAGGAGGCTCTTCATCTTGTTGTTTGTGGTGGGTGAGCCATGGGTGACTTCCGATTGCAGCAGAACTGGTTGCCCCAAAACTTGGTGCTGCTCCATGTGAGCTGTGCCCCCATTCACACAACTGTCCCACCTCAGATTTGTCCCCTGTCATAAAGTCCCCCCAATATAGTGCATCTCCAGTCATAAAGTTCTCCCCCACCTTGCATCTTATCTCTCCTCTCATACAGCCCCCCCATACACAGCATATCTACCTCTCTCATACAGCCTCCCACACCCCTACACAGCATATCGCCCTCTCTCTTACAGCCCCCCCACAGCATATCTACCTCTCTCATACAGCCCCCCCCACACCCCTACACAGCATATCGCCCTCTCTCTTACAGCCCCCCCACACAGCATATCTACCTCTCTCCTACAGCCCCACCAAACACCATATCACCCTCTCTCTTACAGCCCCCCCCCACAGCATATCTACCTCTCTCATACAGCCCCCCCACACACCCCTACACAGCATATCGCCCTCTCTCTTACAGCCCCCCCACACAGCATATCTACCTCTCTCCTACAGCCCCCCCCCCACACACACCATATTACCCTCTCTCTTACAGCCCCCCCACAGCATATATACCTCTCTCAGCCACCCCACTTATCTCTCCTCTCATACAGCTTCTTCCCTCATGCAGCCCCCCCATACACAGCGTACCTCCAGTAATATAGCTCTTTCCCTCCCCTGCCATACAGAATATATCCCTCAAGCAGTTCTGTTTCCCTTGCGCCATCCTACTCAGTTCTCCTCTTCCTTTTTGGCGTCCAGTGGCTCCCGTAATGTCTGTGGGCGCAAAGAGATGAGTTATGATGACATCACTACATCTCATTCCCACCACCACAATGTCCCTCTGGGAACTGGGGATGGGAGACGCTCACTGTGTAGTACTGCCCGCTCGCCACAGCCCACATGTATTTATGTGGGAGGTGTGGCGGAGTACTGCTTAGCGCAAGAGTGACTTGCAGCAGACTCCGGCTTCACCCAACGCAGGCGGCAAAAGGACAACCTCTGCCTTTAAGTTAACGCTGCTGCAATCGGAGCTAAGCACCGCTCGCGGCAGCGGCCACTGAGGGGCGTCCGGACCAGCCAAACGGAATCTGGTCCGGCGTCCCAATCCGCCGCTGTACCTGCGGCTTACCTAACCAGAGCAATTGTCATCTACGAGCCCTGGGATCCCTCCAGTGGCACCCCGCGAGTGTCCGGGTCTTTTCTATACATTCCCGATGTGGTGTCTTATCAGAAGGGTGGAAGCTGCAGTGTCAAGTTTAGAATACTGCGAACAGGAATACCCATAGCAGTGCCTTCTTTAGCACCTTGTGATTATTACGTCAGTCTGCAAGGTTGGTGCAGCACCAGGTAACTAGCCTAGTAGGCTGTGGAGTCCTCCTGGAGGTTATACAGCTTCCGATAGTGTATTGTGGGACTCAGAGACCTCTGGAGGTGCTGGAGGGATTCATTCCTATTAGAACCCTACTCTGCCATTTTGTCTCCCATATGGAGCACATTATATGCTATCTTCTCTGCAGTATTTTTTTTGTACTCTAGAGAAAAGAATATGTATACCAGCGCTGGCTGTGTAGATCAATAATTTAAAATATATTAACAATGAATTAAAATTAAAATAAGGATGGTTTGTTCTATGTAAAAAAGGAACAATTTATTAACATATCACATGTAACACATCTAAAACGAAGGAATTCCTGTTGCCACAAGGTGGCAATAAAACTTAAATATATCTTATCTGGATAAGGTTTCATAAATTTCACATTCTCCTGTGTTAGAATTTGTCCATTCCTATAGGCTAGGACAGCCTCCCTTTGTGCATTCACTGTAATGGGTAAATAGTTACCAGATCCCCACGTTGGTAAGCATCAGCGTTGGAGCAAGTCCATTTGTAGCTGTAGGGGTGCTGATTAGACCGGTTTGATAATTTGGTCCAGTAATGGGAGAGAAGTCCAAAATGTGCCGAAGGATGACAAGGCTTTGCGGGCCAATTGGAGAGTGAAGTCCAGAAAGGTAGGTAAGCTCAACGCGTTTCACTGGTACAATCCAGCTTCCTCAGGAGCATAAGATCCATAAGCATGGGGTACTCTATTTATACCCTTTCTGATGAACTGATGAGCACCATCTGTTTAGGTTATTACTAATACATAAGAACAAAACCATCCATATTAACAATATAAAAAGCTAACATTCCAAAACACAATCTTAATATCTATTTGTAAATTGTATTTAATTTTAAAAACGAGTATTCTGACCCTGTTTAAACAAAAGAAAAGTATAAGATAGTGCCGGTCATGTGACGTGCCTCGTCACATGATCGGCAAAAAGAGCAGTCCCATTGGTCCAAAATGCGTGTCAGTAGTCACATGATCTTTGACATGTGATCATGTTCTTAAAACCCCTTCTTCCGAGGTATATTTTTACTTCTAAGTGGACCTCGGCAATCCGCCGTCCCATAGGCTGGCCTATACCACCTGATGGAACGCCCACGTGACGGGGCGCCCACGTGACGTGCGTCATCACACGACTTGTCGCGTGAGCGTATTCTACGTGTTGTGGGTTCCCCTTCAAAACGGAGACCCGGAAGTCTAAGAGGTCTCCTGATAGAATACTAAACCCGCCCCGGGCTTCCTCCATATCTATCTCTGTACTCCATGGTTGTCATGGAAACCCGTTCGGCGTAGCTGACTTTTCCAACCTCTTATAGGATTTCAACAGATTCAAATTATACTTTATTATTAGAGACATGTTTTCGTAAATATAAGAGACAGTGTTGCATGAGAAAATAAAATAAATAAACATTAAGAGCTCATCAAATGACAAGTTCCCTTTACTTTAAGTAGATATGGACACATATTTCATTCTCCCATGAATACCATTAGACCCACATAGAATTACATATTTTTACTGTTATTGTGGTTGAAAAAGGACACAATGTATAAAAAGGTTCAGATACCAAGTCTTTGATCATATAATTATCCATAGATAACATTCCAAAAAGTGAAAAAATAAAAAATAATAATGGTTGATTCTCAATTATTTTTATTATCTTTATTTGGATTTATGCATGTAGGAGTCTGTGTATCTGTACGTATCCTCTAACGGAGATGTCCATAGTTTTCAATTGGTAAATCCCTAAATGACAGAATTTAATTCTATAGCTTCGTTTAGTCCATCTGGATGTAACAAATTGTATTTGAGCATCCAGAAGACTTCCCTACGGCATAGTTGGTTGAACCTATCACCCCCTCTATCTGTCGGTATAATATGTTCAAGACACGTGATGGAAAGACAGGCAGGATTGCTTTCATGTTTCTCTGAATAATGTCGTGAGACGCTGTGTGCCTCCAATTTACGTAATATGTTTCGGCGATGCTCCATAAAACGTGTATGCATCGCTCTCGTGGTCCTGCCTACATAATTCAGGCCACATCCACATGTTAACACATATATCACAAATTTTGAATCACAATTCATGAAAGATTTGAGGGTATATTTCTCTGAAGAACCAGGTAATTAGAGATATGTGTAGTTTTACGTTCCATATGGTGACACATGGTGCATCTATTTTTTCCACATCTGTGGAATCCTACTGGTTTAGTGGTTAACCAATCTGAACCATCACCTCTTCCTTTCATTAGTGCAGGTTTGAAATGGCTGGGTGCCAGGATGGTCTTAAGGGCCCTATTTTTCTTGTATATAATCTGTGGTTTATTAGGTAACAGACTTCCTAAGACATTATCCTGTTTTAGTATCCTGTAGTTCTTACTAACAATAGTTTTAATTTAGTTGGCGCATCTATTATATTTGCATATAAACGCCACTTCTCTTTCTTTTGTATCTTTTTGGACATATTTATTTTTAGACGGAAGAAGTAAATCTTGTCTGTCCATATCTAGAACCTCCCTGAGAGCCTTATCAAGAATATATTGTGGATATTCCCTATCCTGAAGGGCCAACCAACTTATAGACTCCCTTCAGGATAGGGAATATCCACAATATATTCTTGATAAGGCTCTCAGGATACTAAAACAGGATAATGTCTTAGGAAGTCTGTTACCTAATAAACCACAGATTATATACAAGAAAAATAGGGCCCTTAAGACCATCCTGGCACCCAGCCATTTCAAACCTGCACTAATGAAAGGAAGAGGTGATGGTTCAGATTGGTTAACCTCTAAACCAGTAGGATTCCACAGATGTGGAAAAAATAGATGCACCATGTGTCACCATATGGAACGTAAAACTACACATATCTCTATACCTGGTTCTTCTGAGAAATATACCCTCAAATCTTTCATGAATTGTGATTCAAAATTCATGATATATGTGTTAACATGTGGATGTGGCCTGAATTATGTAGGCAGGACCACGAGAGCGATGCATACACGTTTTATGGAGCATCGCCGAAACATATTACGTAAATTGGAGGCACACAGCGTCTCACGACATTATTCAGAGAAACATGAAAGCAATCCTGCCTGTCTTTCCATCACGTGTCTTGAACATATTATACCGACAGATAGAGGGGGTGATAGGTTCAACCAACTATGCCGTAGGGAAGTCTTCTGGATGCTCAAATACAATTCGTTACATCCAGATGGACTAAACGAAGCTATAGAATTAAATTCTGTCATTTAGGGATTTACCAATTGAAAACTATGGACATCTCCGTTAGAGGATACGTACAGATACACAGACTCCTACATGCATAAATGCAAATAAAGATAATAAAAATAATTGAGAATCAACCATTATTATTTTTTATTTTTTCACTTTTTGGAATGTTATCTATGGATAATTATATGATCAAAGACTTGGTATCTGAACCTTTTTATACATTGTGTCCTTTTTCAACCACAATAACAGTAAAAATATGTAATTCTATGTGGGTCTAATGGTATTCATGGGAGAATGAAATATGTGTCCATATCTACTTAAAGTAAAGGGAACTTGTCATTTGATGAGCTCTTAATGTTTATTTATTTTATTTTCTCATGCAACACTGTCTCTTATATTTACGAAAACATGTCTCTAATAATAAAGTATAATTTGAATCTGTTGAAATCCTATAAGAGGTTGGAAAAGTCAGCTACGCCGAACGGGTTTCCATGACAACCATGGAGTACAGAGATAGATATGGAGGAAGCCCGGGGCGGGTTTAGTATTCTATCAGGAGACCTCTTAGACTTCCGGGTCTCCGTTTTGAAGGGGAACCCACAACACGTAGAATACGCTCACGCGACGAGTCGGGTGATGACGCACGTCACGTGGGCGCCCCGTCACGTGGGCGTTCCGTCAGGTGCCGAGGTCCACTTAGAAGTAAAACTATACCTCGGAAGAAGGGGTTTTAAGAACATGATCACATGTCAAAGATCATGTGACTACTGACACGCATTTTGGACCAATGGGACTGCTCTTTTTGCCGATCATGTGACGAGACACGTCACATGACCGGCACTATCTTATACTTTTCTTTTGTTTAAACAGGGTCAGAATACTCGTTTTTAAAATTAAATACAATTTACAAATAGATATTAAGATTGTGTTTTGGAATGTTAGCTTTTTATATTGTTAATATGGATGGTTTTGTTCTTATGTATTAGTAATAACCTAAACAGATGGTGCTCATCAGTTCATCAGAAAGGGTATAAATAGAGTACCCCATGCTTATGGATCTTATGCTCCTGAGGAAGCTGGATTGTACCAGTGAAACGCGTTGAGCTTACCTACCTTTCTGGACTTCACTCTCCAATCGGCCCGCAAAGCCTTGTCATCCTTCGGCACATTTTGGACTTCTCTCCCATCACTGGACCAAATTATCAAACCGGTCTAATCAGCACCCCTACAGCTACAAATGGACTTGCTCCAACGCTGATGCTTACCAACGTGGGGATCTGGTAACTATTTACCCATTACAGTGAATGCACAAAGGGAGGCTGTCCTAGCCTATAGGAATGGACAAATTCTAACACAGGAGAATGTGAAATTTATGAAACCTTATCCAGATAAGATATATTTAAGTTTTATTGCCACCTTGTGGCAACAGGAATTCCTTCGTTTTAGATGTGTTACATGTGATATGTTAATAAATTGTTCCTTTTTTACATAGAACAAACCATCCTTATTTTAATTTTAATTCATTGTTAATATATTTTAAATTATTGATCTACACAGCCAGCGCTGGTATACATATTCTTTTCTCTATTGTCTAGTTTTTTGAGGAATTGACCTTCCTCTTACCTGCTGCTTTTGGTCGCGCACCTGCTTATTTATTATTTGCACTTTGAAGTTTTTTTTGTACTCTAATGCACTTCACAGTGCTATTTTATATAACCTGCTCACCTGACACGTGCCACAAGCTTTTGTCATTTGCTTCTCTCCCATACCGTGAACTGAGGTGCTGAATCCTTAAACATTTTATACATAGTAGTCCTCGGATTTTGCACTAAGCGCAGTAACTCTACTGGTCAGTTTACAAAGCGCAGTTTTTGTTTTTTGGAATTTTTATCCTATGGTGCATCACTCTTTCTGCCCTCAGCACATGGAATTACTTTTTTCTATCGTGACACTTAGAGATGAGCGGGTTTGGCTCTCAGAGAATCCGAACTGCCCCGAACTTTGGCTTCCGAGCCCGGATCCAAGCCAGACTCGGATCTTCCCTATTGAATTGGAAACCCGAACTTGGCAAAATGTCATCATCCCACTGTTGTATTCTCGCGGGATTTGGATTCCATATAAGGAGCCGCGCGTCACGGCCATTTTCACTCCAGTCTCGGAGAGTGAGTGGACGTGTACTATTCAGTGTGTTCAGTCTCTGTTTATTCAGGCGGGAAAGTGGGGTGACAAGTGTTGTGCTGCTCAGTCCAGTCCATATAGCCAGTGTAGCTGTAAAGTGGTGCTGTGTTGTGCAGACCAGTCCAGTGTAGTCCGTGTATTGTGCTGTATCAGTCCAGGCAGATATATCCAGTGTAGCTGTAAAGTGGTGCTGTGTTGTGCAGTGCAGACCAGTCCAATGTAGGCAGTGTATTGTGCTGTATCAGTCCAGGCAGATATATCCAGTGTAGCTGAAAAGTGGTGCTGTGTTGTGCAGACCAGTCCAGTGTAGTCAGTGTATTGTGCTGTATCAGTCCAGCCATTCACAGTGTTGGTGTTCTCTGCTGCCATATATCAGTAATTCCAGTATATATATATATATATATATATATATATATATATATCAGTAATTCCAGTGATGATTTACGCTGCTGCTATATATAGCCACTGCTGCAGTATAACAACCTGTTGAGCTGCATCAGAGCAGCGGTAGTGTCTTGTGTCATCAGTAATTCCAGTGACGATTTACGCTGCTGCTATATATACCCACTGCTGCAGTATAACAAATTACTTACAATTATATTATTATTAAAAAGCTGTTGGGCTGCATCAGACCAGTGGTAGTGTGTGTCCTATGTCATCAGTAATTCCAGTGGTGATATACACTGCTGCTATATATCCACTGCTGCAGCATAACAATTATAACAACCTGTTAGGCTGCATCAGACCAGTGGTAGTGTCCTGTGTCATCAGTAATTCCAGTCACTCCTGTGACGCATATTGTCTCATATAACTCCCAAAAAATAATGGAGAACAAAAATTTTGAGGAGAAAATAGGGAAAGATCAAGAAGAACCACTTCCTCCTAGTGCTGAAACTGCTGCCACTAGCCATGACATAAACGATGAAATACCATCAGCGTCGTCTGCTAAGGCCGATGCCCAATGTGATAGTAGAGGGCGTGTAAAACCCAAAAAGCCAACGTTCAGTAAAAAGAACCCAATTTTTTTTTAAATCATCTGAGGAGAAACGTAAATTTGCCAATATGCCATTTTCGATACTGAGTGGCAAGGAACGGCTGAGGTCCTGGCCTATGTTCATGGCTAGTGGTTCAGCTTCACATGACAATGGAAGCCCTCATCCTCCCGCTAGAAAAATTAAATGAATTAAGCTGGAAAGAGCACAGAAAAGAACTGTGTGCTCTGAGATGGTATCACAAATTCCCAAGGAGAGTCCAATTGTGTCTGCGGCTGCGATGCCTGACCTTCCCAACACTGGATGGGAAGAGGTGGCTCCTTCCACCATTTGCACGCCCCCTGCAAGTGCTGGAAGGAGCACCCGCAGTCCAGTTCCTGATATTCAAATTGAAGATGTCACTGTTGAAGTACATCAGGATGAGGATATGGTGGTTGCTGGCGCTGAGGAGGAAGTTGACAATGAGGATTCTTATGGTAATGTGGTTTGTTTAAGTCAGGCACCGGGGGAGACACCTGTTGTCCTTGGGATGAAGAAGCCCATTGTGATGTCTGGGCAAAAATTTCTCCTCAAAACCGGACAACAGGTGTCAAGCCATCTGTTGCCTCTGTCAATCTGTAATAAGTAGAGGTAAGTATGTTAACCACCTAGGAACATACTCCCTTATACGTCACCTGCTGCGCATTCATCAGAAGTCACTGTCAAGTTCAGAAACTTTGAGTAAGAGCGTAAGCAGTCCATGACACCTGAATCCCTTCTTCCTCCTGTACCCAAGATCCTACAAGAAACACCACCAACTCCCTCAACGTCAACTTCCTCAGTCAGGAATGTCTGTAGTCCTGCAGGCTATGTCACTGTCAAGACTGAGGAGTCCTCTCCTAACCGGGGTTCCTCCGATGGATCCTTGAGTGGCACGCCTGCTGTTGCTGCCGCTGCTGTTGTTGCTACTGGTAGTCGATCTTTATCCCAGAGGGGAAGTTGGAAGACCACTTGTACTACTTCCAGTAAGCAATTGACTGTCCAGCAGTCCTTTGTGAGGAAGATGAAATATGACAGCAGTCATCCTTTCGCAAAGAAGATAACTGAGGCCTTGACAGCTATGTTGGTGTTAGAGGTGCGTCTGTTATCCACCATTAGTTCAGTGTTACTTAAAGATTTGTTTGAGTTACTGTGTTACCAAATCCCATCTAGGTTCCACTTCTCTAGGCAGGTGATACCGAGAATGTACACAGACGTCAGAAAAAGAGTCACCAGTGTCCTAAACAATACGGTTGTATCCACTGTCCACTTAACCACGGACATGTGGACAAGTGGAACAGGGCAAACTAAGGACTATATGACTGTAACAGCCCACTGGGTAGATGTATGGCCTCCTGCAGTGTCACCAGTAGCAGCATCTTGCAAATGCCAACTCATTCCTAGGCAGGCTACGCTATGTATCACCGCTTTCCATAAGAGGCACACAGCTGACAACCTCTTACGGAAACTGAGGAACATCATCGCAGAATGGCTTGTCCCAATTGCACTCTCCTGGGGATTTGTGATATTTGACAATGCCACCAATACTGTTACCAAAGAAAGAAATATGTAAATGCGCAACCAACAGCAGCAGGTATGAGGAAGGTCAGATCCTCAAATGTAAACTAGAGTATAGAAATGTGTATACCAGCGCTGGCTAACAAATTAATACAAAGATGGTTTGCTTCGTGTGTAAAATTATGAACAATTTATTATCATAAAACAATTAAAAAAGGAATATATCCCTAATACCACTAATTTGTAAAATTCATTTGTCTTATCTGGATAGACTTGATTGTACAATGTACCACTTTCCTATGTGACCAAAGTCAAATCCTTAGGGCTAGGACAATCTCCCAAGATGTATGCACTGTGTTTTGCAGATAATTACCGGATCCACAGAATGATGGGCATCAGCATTAGGACAAGTCCATTTAAAGCTGCAGGTGTGGGCCAAACCGGTTAAGTATGATTTATCCAGTGATGGGAGAAAGAGTCCAATTTTTGCCAGGGGATGACAGAGGTCCTGTAGGTCTGTTTGGAAAGTGGAGTCCAGATGGATGTAGGAAAAGCTCAACGCGTTTCACTGGCACAGATACAGTCCAGCTTCCTCAGGAGCATGCCACCAATACTGTGCATGCATTACAACTGGTCAAATTCCACCACGTCCCATGTTTTGCACATACAATTAATTTGGTGTTTCAGAATTTTTTTTAAATGAGAGGGGTGTGCAGGAGATGCTGTCGATGGCCTGAAAAATTGCTGGCCACTTTCGGCATTTTTCCACTACGTGCCGAAGACTGAAGCACCAGAAAACACTCCTGAACATGCCCTGCCATCAGCTGAAGCAAGAGGTGGTAACGAGGTGGAATTCAAATCTCTATATGCTTCAGAGGATGGAGGAGCAGCAAAAGGCCATTTAAGCCTATACATCCACCTATGATATAGGCAAAGGAGGGGTAATGCACCTTACTCAAGAGCAGTGGAGAATGATTTCAATCTTGTGCAAGGTTCTTCAACCCTTCGAACTTGCCACACGTGAAGTCAGTTGAGACACTGCCAGCTTGAGTCAGGTCATTCCCCTCATCAGGATTTTGCAGAAGCAGCTGTATAAATTGAAGGAGGAGCTGAGATGGAGCGATTCCGCAAAGTATGTGGGACTTGTGGATGGAGCCCTTCATTCGCTTTGCCAGGATTCAAGGGTGGTCAATCTGTTGAAATCAGAGCACTACATTTTGGCCACCGTGCTCGATCTTAGATTTAAAGCCTACGTTGAATCTTTCTTTCCAGCAGACACAAGTGTGCAGAGGTGCAAAGATGTGCTGGTTAGTGAATTGTCAACTCAAGCGGAACGTGACCCGTCAACAGCTCCTCCTTCAATTTCTCCCACCACTGGGGCTGCCAGGAAAAGGATAACATTTCCTAGCCCACCCGCTGGCAGTGATGCAGGGCAGTCAGGAGTGAAAGCTGACATCTGGTCCAGACTGAAGGACCTGCTAAAGATTACTGACATGTCTACTGTCGCTGCATATGATTCTGTCACCATTGAAAGAATGGTGAAGGTTTATATGAGTAACCGCATCCAAGTAGGCATGTCAGACAGTCTGTACATATACTGGCAGGAAAAAGAGGCAATTTGGAGGCCCTTGCACAAACTGGCTTTATTTTACCTAAGTTGCTCCCACTCCAGTGTGTACTCTGAAAGAATGTTTAGTGCAGCTGGTCACCTTGTCAGTTTTCGGCGTAGGAGGTTACTTCCAGAAAATGTGGAGAAGATGATGTTCACCAAAATGAATTATAAAGTCTTCCGGGAAGACCTTTACCAGCAATTGCCTCCAGAACGTACACAGGAACCTGTGATGGTGGATTCCAGTGGGGACGAATTAATACTCAGTGAGGAGGATGTACACAGTGAAAGGGGTGAGGAATCGGAGGATGATGATGAGGTGGACATCTTGCCTCTGTAAAGCCAGTTTGTGCAAGGAGAGATTGATTGTTTCTTTTTTGGTGGGAGCCCAAACAAACCAGTCATTCAGCCATAGTTGTGTGGCAGTTCCTGTCACTGAAATGATTGGTTTGTTAAAGTGTGCATGTCTTGTTTATACAACATAAGAGTGGGTGGGAAGGCCCAAGGACAATTCCATCTTGCACCTCTTTTTCTTCTTTGCATCATGTGCTGTTTGGGGACTATTTTTTTTTGTGCCATCCTGTCTGTAACTGAAATGCCACTCCTAGATGGTACTGTTTGGTGGTAAGCGCAACTCCTGTAGGGATACGAGTAAGGGGGTGGTGGGAAATGTGACCTGACAGTGGAATGTCAAAAAACCAATTGGTGTGATAAAGCAAATTGTTTCTTTATTGGTTTTATATAAATGATGTTGAATATATAGTCAGTTTGTACATCAGGTGAGTCAACAGACTACCATTTTGAAGTATACCTTCCGCGTTAGTATACCATGATGCTGGATAAAATAAGATTTTACTTACCGGTAAATCTATTTCTCGTAGTCCGTAGTGGATGCTGGGGACTCCGTAAGGACCATGGGGAATAGACGGCTCCGCAGGAGACAGGGCACCTCAAGAAAGAATTTGGATACTGGTGTGCACTGGCTCCTCCCTCTATGTCCTTCCCCCAGACCTCAGTTAGAGAAACTGTGCCCGGAAGAGCTGAAAGTACAAGGAAAGGATTTTGTAATCCAGGGCAAGACTCATACCAGCCACACCAATCACACCGTATAACTTGTGATAAACTTACCCAGTTAAAAGTATGAACAACAACAGAGCATCAGAGCAAGCCTGATGCAACCATAATATAACACTTATTTAAGCAATAATTATATACAAGTATTGCAGAAGAAGTCCGCACTTGGGACGGGCGCCCAGCATCCACTACGGACTACGAGAAATAGATTTACCGGTAATTAAAATCTTATTTTCTCTAACGTCCTAGTGGATGCTGGGGACTCCATAAGGACCATGGGGATTATACCAAAGCTCCCAAACGGGCGGGAGAGTGCGGATGACTCTGCAGCACCGAATGAGCAAACTCTAGGTCCTCCTCAGCCAGGGTATCAAACTTGTAAAACTTTGCAAAAGTGTTTGAACCTGACCAAGTAGCTGCTCGGCAAAGCTGTAATGCCGAGACCCCTCGGGCAGCCGCCCAAGAAGAACCCACCTTCCATGTGGAGTGGGCTTTTACTGATTTTGGCAGCGGCAATCCAGCCGCAGAATGAGCCTGCTGAATCGTGTTACAGATCCAGCGAGCAATAGTTTGCTTTGAAGCAGGAGCACCCAACTTGTTGGCTGCATACAGGATAAACAGCGACTCAGTTTTCCTGATCCTAGCCGTCCTGGCTACATAAACCTTCAAAGCCCTGACCATATCCATTAACTCGGAATCCTCCAAGTCGCGAGTAGCCACAGGCACCACAATGGGTTGGTTCATATGAAAAGATGACACCACTTTAGGCAGGAATTGTGGACGGGTCCACAATTCTGCTCTGTCCATATGGAACACCAGATAGGGGCTTTTATGTGACAAAGCCGCTAATTCTGATACACGCCTAGCCGAAGCCAAGGCTAATAGCATGACCACTTTCCACGTGAGAAAATTTTAACTCCACGGTTTTAAGTGGCTCAAACCAGTGTGACTTCAGGAAACTCAACACCACGTTAAGATCCCAAGGTGCCACTGGAGGCACAAAAGGGGGCTGAATATGCAGCACTTCCTTTACAAACGTCTGGCCTTCAGGAAGAGAAGCCAGTTCTATTTGAAAGAAAATGGATAGGGCCGAAATCTGGACCCTAATGGAACCCAATTTCAGGCCCAATGTCACTCCCGACTGTAGGAAGTGAAGGAAACGGCCCAGCTGGAATTCCTCCGTAGGGGCATTCCTGGCCTCACACCAAGCAACATATTTTCGCCATATACGGTGATAATGTTTAGCCGTCACATCCTTCCTAGCCTTTATCAGCATAGGAATAACCTCATCCGGAATGCCTTTTTCTGCTAGGATCCGGCGTTCAACCGCCATGCCATCAAACGCAGCCGCGGTAAGTCTTGGAGCAGACAGGGCCCCTGCTGCAACAAGTCCTGTCTGAGATGCAGAGGCCATGGGTCCTCTGTGAGCATTTCTTGCAGATCTGGATGCCAAGTCCTCGTTGGCCAATCCGGAACAATGAGTATTGTTCTCACTCCTCCTTTTCTTATGATTCTCAGCACCTTTGGTATGAGAGGAAGAGGAGGAAACACATAAACCGACTGGAACACCCACGGTGTCACTAGTGCGTCTACAGCTATCGCCTGAGGGTCTCTTGACCTGGCGCAATATCTCTGTAGCTCTTTGTTGCGGCGGGATGCCATCATGTCCACCTGTGGCAGTTCCCACCGCCTTGCAATCTGCGTGAAGACTTCTTGATGAAGTCCCCACTCTCCCGGGTGGAGGTCGTGCCTGCTGAGGAAGTCTGCTTCCCAGTTGTTCACTCCCGGAATGAACACTGCTGACAGTGCTCTTACGTGATTCTCCGCCCAGCGAAGAATTCTGGTGGCTTCCGCCATCGCCACTCTGCTCCTTGTGCCGCCTTGGCGGTTTACATGAGCCACTGCTGTGATGTTGTCTGACTGAATCACCGAAAAGCAGGTTCTCCGCTTGACTTAGGGCGTTGTATATGGCCCTTAATTCCAGGATATTGATGTGAAGGCAAGTCTCCTGACTTGACCACAGCCCTTGGAAATTTCTTCCCTGTGTGACTGCCCCCCACCCTTGGAGGCTTGCATCCGTGGTCACCAGGACCCAGTCCTGAATGCCGAATCTGCGGCCCTCAAGAAGGTGAGCACTCTGCAGCCACCACAGGAGCATCACCCTGGCCCTGGAGGACAGGGTGATCTGCTGATGCATCTGTAGATGTGATCCAGACCACTTGTCCAACAGATCCCATTGAAAGGTCCTCGCATGGAACCTGCCAAAGGGAATGGCCTCGTATGATGCCACCATCTTTCCCAGGACTCGCGTGCAGTGATGCACCGACCCCTGTTTTGGTTTCAATAGGTCCCTGACCAGTGTCATGAGCTCCTGAGCCTTCTCCATTGGGAGGTAGACCCTCTTCTGGCATGTATCCAGAATCATGCCCAGGAAGGGCAGACGAGTCATAGGAATCAACTGCGACTTTGGAATATTTAGAATCCAGCCGTGCTGTTGTAACACTTCCCGAGAGCGTGCTACGCTGATCAGCAACTGCTCTCTGGACCTCGCCTTTATGAAGAGATCGTCCAAGTACGGGATAATTGTGACCCCTTGCTTTCGCAGGAGCACCATAATTTCCGCCATTACCTTGGTAAATATTCTCGGTGCCGTGGAGAGACCAAACGGCAACGTCTGGAATTGGTAATGACAATCCTGTACCACAAATCTGAGGTACGCCTGATGAGGTGGATAAATGGGGACATGCAGGTAAGCATCCTTTATGTCCAGAGACACCATAAAATCCCCCCCTTCAAGGCTCGCGATGACCGCTCTGAGCGATTCCATCTTGAACTTGAACCTTTTCAGGTATATGTTCAGGGATTTTAAATTCAATATGGGTCTGACCGAACCGTCCTGTTTCGGTACCACAAACATGGTCAAATAATAACCCCTTCCTTGTTGAAGGAGGGGAACCTTGACCACCACTTGTTGAAGATACAATTTGTGAATTGCAGCTAACACTATTTCCCTCTCTAAGGGGGAAGCTGGCAGGGCCGATTTGAGGTATCGGTGAGGGGGCATCTCTTCGAACTCCAGCTTGTATCGCTGAGACACAATCTCTATTGCCCAGGGATCCACCTTGGAGTGAACCCACTTGTGGCTGAAATTTCGGAGCTGCGCCCCCACCGGGCCTAGCTCCGCCTGTGGAGCCCCAGCGTCATGCGGTGGATTTAGTGGAAGCCGGGGAGGACTTCTGTTCATGGGAACTAGCTGTGTTGTGCAGCTTCTTTCCTCTACCCCTGCCTCTGGCAAGAAAGGACGCACCTCGGACTTTCTTGCCTCTTTGTGATCGAAAGGACTGCATTTGGTAATACGGTGCTTTCTTAGGTTGTGAGGGAACATATGGCAAAAAATTTGACTTTCCAGCCGTAGCTGTGGAGACCAGGTCCGAGAGACCCTCCCCAAACAACTCCTCACCCTTGTAATGTAAAACCTCCATGTGCTTTTTTGAGTTGGCATCGCCTGGTTATTGCCGAGTCCACAGGACCCTTCTGGCAGAAATCGACATTGCATTTATTCTAGAGCCCAGAATGCTAATGTCTCTTTGAGCATCTCTCATATATAGGACAGCGTCTTTTATATGCCCCAGGGTCAGTAATATAGTATCCTTGTCCAAGGTATCAAGTTCCTCAGATAAGGTATCCGTCCATGCTGCTACAGCGCTACACATCCAGGCCGACGCAATTGCCGGCCTTAGTAAGGTACCTGAATGTGTATAAATGGACTTCAGGGTACCCGCAGCATCTTTTAGGGTGGCTGTATCCTGTGACGGCAGGGCTACCCTCTTGGATAAGCGTGTTAAAGCTTTGCCCACCCTATGGGAGGATTTCCAGCATCCGTTTGGAAATCTGCAGTTTTTTATCTGGAGATTCCCAAACTTTTTCACATAACTCATTTAGCTCATGTGAAGTGGGAAAGGTCACCTCTTGCCTTTTTTCCCCATACATATAAACCCTCTTGTCAGGGACTGGGGTTTCCTCTGTGATGTGCAATACATCCTTCATTGCTATAATCATATAACGGATGGCTTTAGCCAATTTAGGCTGTAATTTTGCATCATCGCCATCGACACTGGAGTCAGAATCCGTGTCGATATCTGTGTCAACAATTTGGGATAGTGGGCGCTTCTGAGACCCTGACGGCCTCTACGACATAGGATCAGGCATGGGCTGAGACCCCGACTGTCCTAAGGCTTCAGCTTTATCCAACCTTTTATGCAAGGAAGTAACATTGTCATTTAAAACCTTCCACATATCCATCCAATCGGGTGTCGGCGCCGTCGGCGGTGACCCCACATTCATTTGCTCCCGCTCTGCTTCCACATAGCCTTCCTCGTCAAACATGCCGACACAAGCGTACCGACACACCACACACACAGAGGATGCTCTTTTAGAAGACAGTTCCCCCACAAGGCCCTTTGGAGAGACAGAGAGAGAGAGTATGCCAGCACACACCCCAGCGCTATATGTCCCAGGAATCACACGGTAACTTAGTGTTAACCCAGTAGCTGCTGTATATACTGTTTTTGCGCCTAATTTATGTGCTCCCCCTCTCTTTTTACCCTCTTCTACTGTGAATCTGCAGGGGAGAGCCTGGGGAGCTTCCTCTCAACGGAGCTGTGGAGAGAAAATGGCGCTGGTGAGTGCTGAGGAAGAAGCCCCGCCCCCTCAGCGGCGGGCTTCTGTCCCGCTTTTCTGTGTAAAAATATGGCGGGGGCCCATGCATATATACAGTGCCCAACTGTATATATGCCCACTTTTGCCAAGAGGTCTCTAATTGCTGCCCAGGGCACCCCTGCGCCCTGCACCCTACAGTGACCGGAGTATGTGGGTGTAGTGTGGGAGCAATGGCGCACAGCTGCAGTGCTGTGCGCTACCTCAGTTTGAAGACTGGAGTCTTCTGCCGCCGATTTCAAAGTCTTCTTGCTTCTGTCACCGTCTTCTGTCTTCCGGCTCTGCGAGGGGGACGGCGGCGCGGCTCCGGGATCAGACGACAAAGGGTGTGATCCTATGTACGATCCCTCTGGAGCTAATGGTGTCCAGTAGCCTAAGAAGCAGGACCTATCTTCAGTGAGTAGGGCTGCTTCTCCCCTCAGTCGCACGTAGCAGAGAGTCTGTTGCCAGCAGATCTCTCTGAAAATAACAAAACCTAACAAAATACTTTCTTTTATAGCAAGCTCAGGAGAGCTCACTAAGTAGCACCCAACTCGTCCGGGCATAGATTCAAACTGAGGTCTGGGGGAGGGACATAGAGGGAGGAGCCAGTGCACACCAGTATCCAAATTCTTTCTTGAGGTGCCCTGTCTCCTGCGGAGCCCGTCTATTCCCCATGGTCCTTACGGAGTCCCCAGCATCCACTAGGACGTTAGAGAAATATAGTTCAGTTTGTACATCAGGTGAGTCAACAGACTACCCTTTTAAAGTATACCTTCCGTGTTAGTATACCAATATCACTCTTAGGGTATATGTCAGGTGAACAGTAGTGTACCTTTACCATAGGTGGTGAACCTATGTGCCCTGTAGTGTAAATGGTTTAGTGTCCCAGGGTTAACGTGCAGCTGCCTGACCCTGCAATGTGTTTTTGCTGTCTGCCAAGTGGGGAGAGGGTGGGCTTGTGGTACTTACCGCCGGTGTGCGTGTGAAGCGCTCCCGGCTTAGCTTCCACCTCTCTGCCACTGCTTGGTCTCTGGTCTCGGCCATCCATCTCCAGGCGCGTTCCACGGGGTCTCTTCTGTCCGGGCGTACAGCAGCCGCTGCGCTCCGTAGTAGAGATGATGTTTCCCCTCTCACTGCTTCCTGGTTCCGGGTCACGTGCCACGTGCTCTGCAGTGTCAGTTAGCACTGTGTTCTTTCCTCTCCCTCTCCACCTGCGAGGGGGGTTGATTAGGGTGTCCTTATTGTGATAGTCCTGTCTGTCTCTCCAACGCGTTTCAGCACCGATTGTGCCTTTTTCGAGTCACACAATGTATTTATAACAACCACTCCTAGATGGGCCAGGTGTTTGTGCCGCACACTTGTGCCGCTTAGCTTGGCCATGCAGCTACCTCATTGCACCTCTTTTTCTTCTTTGCATCATGTGCTGTTAGGGGACTACTTTTTTTTGTGCCATCCTGTCTGTAACTGCAGTGCCACTCCTAGATGGGCCAGGTATTTGTGTCGCTTGGTATTTGTCAATTTCCTCCTTAGACAGGAACGCCAATTGTCCTGCAGGCCATGTCACTGGCAAGACTGACGAGTACTCTCCTAACTGGGATTCCTCCGATGGATCCTTGAGTGGAATGCCTACTGCTGCTGTTGCTGCTGTAGCTGCTGTTGTTGCTGCTGGGAGTCGATCATCATCCCAGAGGGGAAGTTGGAAGACCACTTGAAATACTTCCATTAAGCAATTGACTGTCCAACAGTCCTTTGCGAGGATGATGAAATATCACAGCAGTCATCCTGTTGCAAAGCGGATAACTCAGGCCTTGACAACTATGTTGGTGTTAGACGTGCGTCTGGTATCCACTGTTAGTTCACAGGGACTTCAAGATTTGCTTCAGGTAGTGTGTTCCCGGTACCAAATCCCATCTAGGTTCCACTTCTCTAGGCAGGCGATACAGAGAATGTACACAGACGTCAGAAAAAGTGTCCTCAGTGTCCTAAAAAGGCAGTTGTACCCAGTGTCCACTTACCACGGACATGTGGACAAGTGGAGCAGGGCAGACTAAGGACTATATGACTGTGACAGCCCACTGGGTAGATGTATTGCCTCCTGCAGCAACAACAGCGGCGGCACCAGTAGCAGCATCTTGCAAACGCCAACTCATTCCTAGGCATGCTACGCTTTGTTTCACCGCTTTCCATAAGAGGCACACAGCTGACAACCTCTTACGGAAGCTGAGGAACATCATCGCAGAATGGCTTACCCCAATTGGACTCTCCTGGGGATTTGTGATATCGGACAATGCCATCAATATGGTGCATGCATTACATGTGTGCAAATTCCAGCAAGTCCCATGTTTTGCACATACAATTAATTTGGTGGTGCATAATTTTTTGAAAAACGACAGGGGCGTGCAGGAGATGCTGTCGGTGGCCCAAATAATTGCGGGCCACTTCCGGCATTCAGCCACCGCATGCCGAAGACTGGAGCACCAGAAAACACTCCTGAACATGCCCTGCCATCAGCTGAAGCAAGAGGTGGTAACGAGGTGGAATTCAATCCTCTATATGCTTCAGAGGATGGAGAAGCAGCAAAAGGCCATTCAAGCCTATACATCTGCCTACAATATAGGCAAAGGAGGGGGAATGCACCTGACTCAAGCGCAGTGGAGAATGATTTCCATGTTGCGCAAGGTTCTCCAACCCTTTGAACTTGCCACACGTGAAGTCAGTTCAGACTCTGCCAGCCTAAGTCAGGTCATTCCCCTCATCAGGCTTTTGCAGAAGCAGCTGGAGAGATTGAAGGAGGAGATCAAACAGAGCAATTTCGCTAGGCATGTGGGACTTGTGGATGGAGCCCTTCATTCGTTAACCAGGATTCAAGGGTGGTCAATCAGAGCACTATATTTTGGCCACCATGCTCGATCCTAGGTTTAAAGCCCGCATTGTATCCTCTTTCCGGCAGACACAAGTCTGCAGATGTTCAATGACCTGCTGGTGAGACAACTGTCAAGTCAAGCGGAACGTGACCCACCAACAGGTCCTCCTTCATTTTCTACCGCCACTGGAGCTGCCAGGAAAAGGATAACATTTTCAAAACCACCTGCTGGCGGTGATGCAGGACAGTCAGGAGCAAGCGCTGACATCTGGTCCAGACTGAAGGACCTGCCAACGATTGCTGACATGTTGTCTACTGTCACTGCATATGATTCTGTCACCATTAAAAGAATGGTGGAGGACTATATGAGTGACAGCATCCAAGTAGGCATGTCAGACAGTCCGTATGTATACTGGCAGGAAAAAGAGGCAATTTGGAGGTCCTTGCACAAACTGGCTATATTTTACCTAAGTTGCCCCCCCTCCAGTGTGTACTCCGAAAGAGTGTTTAGTGCAGCTGGTCACCTTGTCAGCGATCGGCATAGGAGGTTACTTCCAGAAAATGTGGAGAAGATGATGTTCATCCCAGGAACCTGTGATGGTGGATTCCAGTGGGATGAATTAATACTCTGTGAGGTGCAGGATGTACACAGTGAAAGAGGTGAGGAATCGGAGGATGAGGATGAGGTGGACCTCTTGCCTCTGTAGAGCCAGTTTGTGCAAGGAGAGATTGATTGCTTCTTTTTTTGGGGGGCCCAAACCAACCAGTCATTTCAGCAACAGTCGTGTGGCAGACCCTGTCACTGAAATGATTGGTTTGTTAAAGTGTGCATGTCCTGTTTATACAACATAAGGGTGGGTGGGAGGGCCCAAGGACAATTCCATCTTGCACCTCTTTTTTATTTATTTATCTTTTGCATCATGTGCTGTTTGGGGACTATTTTTTTAAGTGCCATCCTTTTTGACACTGCAGTGCCACTCCTAGATGGGCCAGGTGTTTATACCGCCCACTTGGGTCGCTTAACTTAGTCATCCAGTGACCTTGGTGCAAATTTTAGGACTAAAAATAATATTGTAACGTGTTCATAATAGACTGAAAATGAGTGGAAATTATTGTTATTGAGGTTAATAATACTATAGGATCAAAATTACCCCCATATTCTATGATTTTAGCTGTTTTCAAGGTTTTTTTTAAAAATCACCCGAATCCAAAACGCATCTGAATCCAAAACCCCAAAGGGTGGTTTTGCCAAAACGCATCCAAATCCAAAACACAACCGTGGAACCGAATCTGAAACACAAAACACGAAAAGTGCCCGCTGCACATCTCTACTTAATATATGTAAACGTAATAATGGAGGTATTTTAACAATCTCCCAAAACATATCGAGTTCTCAATTATGGACTTTCACAATATATATTATTTTAGTATCATCTGAAATTTAATAATACAAATTTTATATATCATACAATTTTCTTGTTTAATATATATATATATATATATATATTTATTATATATGTACAGTATTTTCTTGTTAATAAAATAACCTAATACTCATGAACTAATTATATTTTTAATACTAGCACCCCTACATGTAGTCCTCATTTTGAATATTAACTATCTATATCTTCAAGCTCTTTTTATATATGTAGGATTCACTATTTGAACCCCATGAGAGTCTGAATTTATTTAATTCAAATTGTTCAGAACTATATATACCATTAGTTTAAATTTTCAAAATTACTCTTATACTCTAAACTCCCATTTCAAGAACCAACAAAGACATATGAAAATTAATTTAACTGATACCTTAATTAATTGAATAGGAGGGTAACTAGTTACTAGACCCACGATAAATTAACAAATATAAATGGTTATATAGAGTAAGGAATCAGATATTACTATTGAATTATTTGTCTGTTTTCAGAAATGAGAAATAGAATATCTGCAACTAACAAATTAACCATATTGATACTCTCCCCATTTGAAATTAAAGATCAGGTTTACTCAATGAGGTAATTAATGTCTCCAATTTAACTACTATTATAGTGATGTGCACCAGACATTTTTCGGGTTTTGTGTTTTGGTTTTGGATTCGGTTCCGTGGCCGTGTTTTGGATTCGGACGCGTTTTGCCAAAACCTCACCGAAATTTTTTTGTCGGATTCGGATGTGTTTTGGATTCGGGTGTTTTTTTCAAAAAACCCTAAAAAACAGCTTAAATCATAGAATTTGGGGGTCATTTTGATCCCATAGTATTATTAACCTCAATAACCATAATTTCCACTCATTTCCAGTCTATTCTGAACACCTCACACCTCACAATATTATTTTTAGTCCTAAAATTTGCACCGAGTTCGCTGGATGGCTAAGCTAAACGACACAAGTGGCCGACACAAACACCTGGCCCATCTAGGAGTGGCACTGAAGTGTCAGGCAGGATGGCACTTCAAAAAAATTGTCCCAAAACAGCACAGGATGCAAAGAAAAAAAGAGGCGCACCAAGGTCGCTGTGTGACTAAGCTAAGCGACACAAGTGGCCGACACAAACACCTGGCCCATCTAGGAGTGGCACTACAGTGTCAGGCAGGATGACACTTCAAAAAAATTCTCCCCAAACAGCACATGATGCAAAGAAAAAAATAGGGGCACCAAGGTCGCTGTGTGACTAAGCTAAGCGACACAAGTGGCTGACACAAACACCTGGCCCATCTAGGAGTGGCAGTGCAGTGTCAGGCAGGATGGCACTTCCAAAAAAATTGTCCCCAAACAGCACATGATGCAAAGAAAAAAATAGGGGCACCAAGGTCGCTGTGTGACTAAGCTAAGCGACACAAGTGGCCGACACAAACACCTGGCCCATCTAGGAGTGGCAGTGCAGTGTCAGGCAGGATGGCACTTCCAAAAAATTTGTCCCCAAACAGCACATGATGCAAAGAAAAAAAGAGGCTCACCAAGTTCGCTGTGTGACTAAGCTTGTATACTTGACGACACAGAGGTAGGTAGAGCAGTGGCCTTCCGTACCGTACTGCTATATATACTGGTGGTCACTGTGTCAACAAACTGCTTTACACATTGCGGCACACAGTCCCCCTTTTTTGTAGGAAAGAAAGAAAAAGAGAAAGAAAGAAAAAGAGAAAGAAAGAAAGAAAGAAAGAAAGAAAGAAAGAAAGAAAGAAAGAAAGAAAGAAAGAAAGAAAGAAAGAAAGAAAGAAAGAAGAATTATACTTACCCTCTCCGCTGGCTCAGGCTCCTCGGTGCAGCGTCAGACGATTCCCGGGCACTAGAGAATGAGGAGGAGGGAGGTGGAGGAGGGAGCCGCAGCAGCGCTGTGTCATTGGTAGTGGTGCTGCTGCTGCTGCCCTTCTGCTTCACTATAGGCTGTTCTCGGAAGACAGCCTATAGTGAAGCAGAGGGGCAGCAGCAGCAGCGCCTCCACCAGTAACAAAGCGCTGCTGCGGCTCCCTCCTTCACCTCCCTCCTCCTCCTTCCCCCGTCCGTGCTGCTGCTCCTCTCCTCTGTGGGCGGATGTGCGCTGCAGGCAGCGGTTGCCCGCAGCGCACAGCGGCATGTAATGAGTCAATTTGACTCATTACATGCTTGGGCCCCTGGACAGAGGCGGGCCCCAGTGCATTGCACTGCTTGCACTGGCGGTAGTTCCGCCTCTGGTATCAAGTGTTTTTAACCTTCCCAACACTGGATGGGAAAAGGTGGCTCCTTCCACCATTTGCACGCCATCTGCAAGTGCTGGAAGGAGCACCCAGAGTCCAGTTTCTGATATTCAAATTGAAGATGTCACTGTTGATGTACACCAGGATGAGAATATGGGTGTTTCTAGCGCTGAGGAGGAAGTTGACGAGGAGGATTCTGATGGTGATGTGGTTTGTTTAAATGAGGCACTGGTGGAGACAGTTGTTGTCCGTGGGATGAATAAGCCCATTGCCATGCCTGGGGAAAAATACCAAAAAAGCCACCACTTTGGTGTGGAATTATTTCTCCACAAGTCCAGACAACAGGTGTCAAGCCATCTATTGTCTTTGCCAATCCATAATAAGTACGGGTAAGGACGTTAACCAAGTTGGAACATCCTCCCTTATACATCACCTGCAGTGCATTCATCATAACTCATTGTCAAGTTCAGAAACTTTGGATAATAGCATAAGCAGTCCACTGACACCTAAATGATGTGGTTTTGTTTGTTTGAATATTATTTCTCTGTGAGGCTGTAAATACTGAAGGGGGGGGAGGAATCTGAGGATGAGGACGACATCTTGCCACTGTAGTGTTATGATCCAGACACTCAGGTCAGGGGAGATCTTATACAGTGGGACCTGAGTACCTGGACGTAATGCTGGGAAGGGGAAAACGGAATGGGAATAGCCCCTGGCACCCTACCTCCGTTGTCTTACCCGTGCTGTCAGTCCACTCTTGCGAGACTATGGTTTCTTGGGCCCATGGCAGCCGCGTTTGAAGGGCGGATTACGTCTGCCCAACTCCGATGGCCCCTCAGGTCTTAATGAGAGACAAAGAGTGAACTGAGACAGGGTAATAATAAGGGGCCCTCTAACTAAACAACAAGGCCAGGGGCTACTGGCTAACCTGAAACTAAAAGTATGCGCTGCTTACCGCCAGGGAAAAGAACAACCAAAATATTCCACTTGTCCACTCTCCTACACGGCACCGCCGAGTACCGGAGAGGACTATGGAAGCGGAAACCTCCGCAAATGCTCCAAAACAAGAAAACAAAACTAAGCGGCCTAGGCCACAACACGCGGCAGGGCCGCCACTCACGAAACCTAGTGAGATCCTCAATCGACTGCCACAGGTAAATGAGGACCAGGAGAACTCCTTGGGATAAGATGACTAACACCAAGATTCAGGAATTCAGAGAACTGGAAGGACCGGACACAGCAGACCAGGAACAGACGTTCACCAAACATGAGCAGCATGCAGGAAGCTATCACCGGCGTCTGTGTGAGGCACTGAGGAGGCATTTAACAGGGAACCCTCCAATCAGAGTCCAGAGCCCAATTACACAAAATGTCGTGCAGCTGCCTTGCTGCACGACCAGAGAAACATGTGTGAGTGCATAATTAGATAATCACTGCAACGGGGAACACTGTCCACCTGTGGCGTCCCCGTTGCTATGGACCCGGCGGCTCGGCGCGCACGCGTCCTGGCGTTGCTAGGGACCCGGCGGCTCAGCGCGCACGGCGTCCCTAGTCGCCAGGCGCCGTGCGGGTAAGAGGAAAGGTGCAGCGGCCGGCTATGGACCGCTGCGCCTAACAGTACCTCCCCCTTGAGGAGGGGTTAAAGAACCCCCAAAGCCAGGTTTCCGAGGAAATTCCTGAAAAAATAATCTCTTGAGTCTAGGGGCATGTAGATCCCCATCCAGGACCCAAGACCTTTCCTCCGGACCATAGCCCTTCCAGTGAACCAAAAAATAAAGCCGGCCCGAGAAACTTTTGAATCTAAAACCTTCTCTACCAAGAACTCCTGTTGCCCCTGAACATCCACTGGAGATCTACCCTGGGAAGTCCTCCGAGGAAATCTCCTGGAAGAAACATATTGTTTCAAAAGGGAACAGTGGAAAGTATTTCCAATTCTGAGAGATCTTGGCAAGCGTAGCCGAAAAGCAACTGGGTTGACCTTCTTAATGATAAGGAATGGTCCAATTAATTTGGGTCCCAATCTAGCCGAGGGTTGTCGGAGCTTGATGTTGCGAGTTGACAACCATACCTTATCTCCCACCTTAAAAGTGCAAGGACGTCGGAGCCTATCAGAAAATGTATTTTCTCGGAAGGCAACTTTTCTGAGGGCAAGGTGCACTTTTCTCCAATTGCTCTGAGATGGGAGGTTAAGGTCAACGAGGAAACTGGAGAATGATGGAAAAAAAGAGTTGGCTCTAGGATGAAAACCAAAGACTGAAAAGAATGGGTACTCCTTGGTGGAGGAATGACAAGAGTTATTATAAGCAAATTCGGCCAAAGGAAGAAACTCAGACCAATCATTCTGGAATTTGGCCGAATACAAGCATAAGTATTGTTTTAATGACTGGTTGACTCGTTCGGTTTTCCCGTTAGACTGTGGATGGTAATCAGATGTTAAAGACAGTTTCATATTCAATGAGGCACAAAAACGTTTCCAGAATCGTGCAATGAATTGCGGACCCCGATCAGAGACAATATCAGTGGGCAAACCATGGAGCCTGAACACATGGCGGAGGAACAAAACTGCCAACCCTTGAGCAGAGGGTAATCGGGGAAGAGCAATGAAATGAGCCATTTTACTAAAACGGTCCACTACCACCCAAATGACTCGAAATCTGGCTGAAAGGGGAAGGTCCACCACGAAATCCATGGCTATATGAGACCATGGCCTGAGAGGAACGGCTAAAGGCATGAGTTGCCCGATAGGCAACGAACGAGGGACCTTATGCTTTGCACAAACCTGACAGGAATGGACAAATTTCTTAACGTCTTTAGAAAGACTAGGACACCACACCGAGCGAGAGATTAACTCCAAGGTCTTAGTGATACCTGGATGACCCGAGACTTTGTTGTCATGAAACTCAGCTAAAACAGTGCCTCTCAAAAATTCAGGGACAAAAAGACGACCAGCAGGAGTAAGTCTAGGAGCTTGGTGTTGAAGCTGGTTTAACTGAGTAAATAAATCTTGTGTGAGGCCTGTCCGGATGACTGAAGATGGAACTATGGGGGTAGTAACAGAATTGCTATTGTGAACCGGAAGAAAGCAACGTGACAGGGCATCAGCTTTCGTATTCTTGGAACCAGGCCTGAAGGTGATAATAAACCTGAAACGAGTAAAAAACAATGCCCAACGTGCCTGCCGAGCATTAAGCCGTTTAGCTGACTCAATATATTGCAGGTTCTTATGGTCAGTAAATACTGTAATAGTATGCCTAGCTCCCTCCAGCCAATGCCTCCACTCCTCGAAAGCCCATTTTACTGCCAGTAATTCTCGATTACCAACGCCATAGTTGGATTCTGCGGAGGAGAATTTCCTGGACATGAAGGCACAAGGATGTAATTCCTGAGACTCCGGATCTTCCTGAGAAAGGATAGCCCCCACTCCAACCTCTGAGGCATCAACCTCCACAAAAAAGGGGAGCTCCGGATTAGGGTGTCTGAGGACAGGAGCCAAGACAAAGGCCTGCTTCAAGGCCCGGAAGGCAGACTCAGCTTCAGGCGACCAATTGGAAGGATCCGCTCCTTTTTTAGTCAAAGCTACTATAGGAGCGACCAGGTCAGAAAAAGTATGAATGAACCACCTATAATAATTTGCAAACCCTAAAAAGCGCTGAATTGCTTTTAAATTAGTGGGTTGCGCCCAATTAAGGATGGCCTGGAGTTTTTTCGGTTCCATGAAAAATCCCTGGGGAGAAATAACGTACCCCAAGAAAGACACTTCTGTGATGTGAAAATCACACTTCTCAAGCTTAGCGTATAAATGATCTCTCGTAGTTTTTGAAGAACCAGACGCACCTGGGTAACATGTTGTTCCATAGACTCAGAGTATATCAAAATGTCGTCTAAATAAACGACCACGAACTTCCCAAGGAAGTCACGGAGAACATCGTTGATGAGGTCTTGAAAAACCGCAGGAGCATTTGACAGGCCAAACGGCATCACCAGGTATTCATAGTGACCTGACTGAGTGCTGAAAGCCGTCTTCCACTCATCCCCAGATCTTATTCGGATGAGGTTGTAAGCTCCCCTAAGATCGATTTTTGAAAAGATCACGGCGGAGCGTAACTGATCAAAAAGCACTGAAATCAATGGCAAAAGATAGGTGTTTTTAACAGAAATTTTATTCAGAGCCCGAAAATCAATACATGGTCTGAGCGACCCATCTTTTTTCTCAACAAAGAAAAAACCTGCACTCAACGGAGATTTTGAAGGCCTAATAAAGCCTTTCTTCAGGCTTTCCTGAATGTAATTATTCATGGCCGTGGTTTCTGGCCCGGACAGGGCATATAATCTCCCCTTAGGCAAAGTGGCACCTGGTACTAACTCTATTGCACAGTCATAGGACCGATGGGGAGGCAGAATGTCCGCATTGCCTTCAGAGAACACATCGGCAAAATCCTGATATTCCACAGGAATAAGTTCTGGGATGACTGCCGCAACCCGGACTGGACGGGAAATACATTCCTTAACACAAAAAGGACCCCATTGGGAAATATCCCCGCACCGCCAATCTATGGTGGGATTATGAAAGGCAAGCCAGGGGTGACCCAAAACTACAGGAACTGCCGGACAATGTGTAAGGTAAAATTCTATGTCTTCTGAATGTAAGGCCCCCACTGTCAGTAATACTGGAGGTGTGCGGTGAGTAATTATCCCATTGGAAAGCGGACCCCCATCCAAGCCGTGCATGGTGATACGTTTATCCAACGGTATCTGTGGAATGCCTAAAGCCTTAGCCCAAGCTAAGTCCATAAAATTTCCTGCAGCTCCACTGTCGACGAAGGCCGACACCAATGAACTGAGGCTGCCAAAGGAAATCTTAGCAGGAACTAATAGAGAGTCATTTGAGGAGATTAGCTGCAGACCCAAGTGAACCCCCTCACAATTCACTTGGTCAGAGTGTTTCCCGACTTGTTCAGGCAGTTGCGAGCAATATGTCCCTTACCACCACAATACAAACAAAGACCAGAACTTAATCTTCTGGTTCTTTCTTCTGGGGACAGCCGGGAGAGACCCATCTGCATGGGCTCCTCGACGTCCTCAGGAAAGGTATAAACACAAGGATTAGGCCTAAAAGTTGTTCCTCTTTCAGCCCTCCGCTCTCGGAGACGACGATCTATTTTAATAGCAAGCTCCATGAGTTTGTCGAGAGTCTCAGGAGCGGGGTACTGAAGGAGACTGTCCTTAATAAGTTCAGACAAACCGAGGCGAAACTGGCTGCGCAGGGCCGGGTCATTCCAGCCACAGTCGTTTGACCAACGGCGAAATTCGGTACAATACACCTCTGCTGGATTTTTACCTTGTTTAAGGGCACGCAGGTGACTCTCAGCTGACGCCTCTCTGTCTGGGTCATCATATAACAGGCCTAACGATTTAAAAAAGGCGTCTACTGATAACAAAGCAGGATCATCTGTTCTTAACCCAAACGCCCAGGTCTGTGGATCACCCTGGAGCAACGACATAACAATCCCAACCCGCTGAAACTCAGTACCAGAGGAACTAGGCCTTAAACGAAAATAAAGCTTACAAGCTTCCTTAAAATTAAAAAAATCTTTTCGGTTACCCGAAAAACGGTCGGGTAAATGCATCTTTGGTTCTGGGACCATACTCGGGGAGGCTCGCAAAAGATCTTCCTGCGATCTCACCCGAAGAGTAAGGTCCTGAACCATCTGAGTTAGTTCTTGAATTTGGTTAACCAAAAGCTGACCGGGATTTGGCCCTAACCCTGCCAGATTCATGAAGCCGAATTTTACTCTCACGAAAACAGAAATAGAAAAAATGTAACCCCCTTTTTTTTTTTTTTTTTCAAGTTTTGGGCCGGTGATAATGTTATGATCCAGACACTCAGGTCAGGGGAGATCTTATACAGTGGGACCTGAGTACCTGGACGTAATGCTGGGAAGGGGAAAACGGAATGGGAATAGCCCCTGGCACCCTACCTCCGTTGTCTTACCCGTGCTGTCAGTCCACTCTTGCGAGACTATGGTTTCTTGGGCCCATGGCAGCCGCGTTTGAAGGGCGGATTACGTCTGCCCAACTCCGATGCCCCCTCAGGTCTTAATGAGAGACAAAGAGTGAACTGAGACAGGGTAATAACAAGGGGCCCTCTAACTAAACAACAAGGCCAGGGGCTACTGGCTAACCTGAAACTAAAAGTGTGTGCGGCTTACCGCCAGGGAAAAGAACAACCAAAATATTCCACTTGTCCACTCTCCTACACGGCACCGCCGAGTACCGGAGAGGACTATGGAAGCGGAAACCTCCGCAAATGCTCCAAAACAAGAAAACAATACTAAGCGGTCTAGGCCGCAACACGCGGCAGGGCCACCACTCACGAAACCTAGTGAGATCCTCAATCGACTGCCACAGGTAAATGAGGACCAGGAGAACTCCTTGGGATAAGATGACTAACACCAAGATTCAGGAATTCAGAGAACTGGAAGGACCGGACACAGCAGACCAGGAACAGACGTTCACCAAACATGAGCAGCATGCAGGAAGCTATCACCGGCGTCTGTGTGAGGCACTGAGGAGGTATTTAACAGTGAACCCTCCAATCAGAGTCCAGAGCCCAATTACACAAAATGTCGTGCAGCTGCCTTGCTGCACGACCAGAGAAACATGTGTGAGTGCATAATTAGATAATCACTGCAACGGGGAACGCGGTCCGCCTGTGGCATCCCCGTTGCTATGGACCCGGCGGCTCGGCGCGCACGCGTACTGGCGTTGCTAGGGACCCGGCGGCTCAGCGCGCACGGCGTCCTAGCGTTGCTAGGGACCCGGCGGCTCAGCGCGCACGGCGTCCCTAGTTGCCAGGCGCCGTGCGGGTAAGAGGAAAAGTGCAGCGGCTGGCTATGGACCGCTGCGCCTAACATGTAGAGCCAGATTGTGCAAGTAGAGATTAGTTGATTTTTTTTTTGGTGGGGGCCCAGACAAACCAATCATTTCAGCCACAGTCGTGTCACTGATATAGTTTGTTTGTTAAAGTGTGCATATCCTGTTTATACAACATAAGGGTGGGTGGGAGGGCTCAAGGATAATTCCATCTTGCACCTCTTTTACTTCTTTGCATTATGTGCTCTTTGGGGTAGTGATGAGCGGGTTCGGTTTCTCGGAAACCGAACCCCCCCGAACTTCACGCTTTTACACGGGTCCGAGGCAGACTCGGATCTTCCCGCCTTGCTCGGCTAACCCGAGCGCGCCCGAACGTCATCATCCCGCTGTCGGATTCTCGCGAGGCTCGTATTCTATCGCGAGACTCGGATTCTATATAAGGAGCCGCGCGTCGCCGCCATTTTCACACGTGCATTGAGATTGATAGGGAGAGGACGTGGCTGGCGTCCTCTCCATTTAGATAGAGAGTGAGACACTTGATTTACTGGAGCATTAGGAGTACTCAGAGAGTGCAGAGTTTTGCTGATAGTTATACTAGTGACCACCATTTTTTTTTATTATTTAATATAATCCGTTCTCTGCCTGAAAAAAAACGATACACAGTCACATACCATATCTGTGCTCAGCCTCAGTGTGCTGCATGATAATATCATCTATGTATATCTGACTGTGCTGAGTAGTGCTCACTGCTCACACAGCTTAATTGTGGGGGAGACTGGGGAGCAGTTATAGCAGGAGTACATATTTAACAGTGCACACTTTTGCTGCCAGAGTGCCAGTGTGACTGACCAGCAGTGACCACCAGTATATTGTCTGCCTGAAAAAGTTAAACACTCGTGTGGTGTTTTTTTTTTTTTTATTCTATAAACGCATTCTGCTGACAGTGTCCAGCAGGTCCGTCATTCATTATATTTCTATCTTCTTCATACTAGTAGTTTAGGAGTCTGCAGTGCTGACAGTGTCCAGCAGGTCCGTCATTATATAATATATACCTGTCCTGCAGTAGTGATATATATATATTTTTTATATCATTATCATCCAGTCTATACTAGCAGACGCAGTACGGTAGTCCACGGCTGCAGCTACCTCTGTGTCGGCAGTCGCTCGTCCATAATTGTATACCTACCTGTGGTGGTTTTTTTTTTTTTCTATCTTCTTCATACTAGTAGTTTAGGAGTCTGCAGTGCTGACAGTGTCCAGCAGGTCCGTCATTATATAATATATACCTGTCCTGCAGTAGTGATATATATATATTTTTTATATCATTATCATCCAGTCTATACTAGCAGACGCAGTACGGTAGTCCACGGCTGTAGCTACCTCTGTGTCGGCAGTCGCTCGTCCATAATTGTATACCTACCTGTGGTGTTTGTTTTTTTTCTATCTTCTTCATACTAGTAGTTTAGGAGTCTGCAGTGCTGACAGTGTCCAGCAGGTCCGTCATTATACAATATATACCTGTCCTGCAGTAGTGATATATATATATTTTTTATATCATTATCATCCAGTCTATACTAGCAGACGCAGTACGGTAGTCCACGGCTGTAGCTACCTCTGTGTCGGCACTGGCAGTCGCTCATCCATAATTTTATACCTACCTGTGGTGGGGTTTTTTTTTCTATCTTCTTCATACTAGTAGTTTAGGAGTCTGCATGCTGACAGTGTCCAGCAGGTCCGTCATTATACAATATATACCTGTCCTGCAGTAGTGATATATATATATTTTTTATATCATTATCATCCAGTCTATACTAGCAGACGCAGTACGGTAGTCCACGGCTGTAGCTACCTCTGTGTCGGCAGTCGCTCGTCATCCATAAGTATACTAGTATCCATCCACTTCCACCTCGTGCTGAAGCTGCTGCCACTAGTCATGGCCGAGACGATGAAATGCCATCAACGTCGTCTGCCAAGGCCGATGCCCAATGTCATAGTACAGAGCATGTAAAATCCAAAACACCAAATATCAGTAAAAAAAGGACTCAAAAATCTAAAATAAAATCGTCGGAGGAGAAGCGTAAACTTGCCAATATGCCATTTACCACACGGAGTGGCAAGGAACGGCTGAGGCCCTGGCCTATGTTCATGGCTAGTGGTTCAGCTTCACATGAGGATGGAAGCACTCAGCCTCTCGCTAGAAAAATGAAAAGACTTAAGCTGGCAAAAGCACAGCAAAGAACTGTGCGTTCTTCGAAATCACAAATCCACAAGGAGAGTCCAATTGTGTCGGTTGCGATGCCTGACCTTCCCAACACTGGACGTGAAGAGCATGCGCCTTCCACCATTTGCACGCCCCCTGCAAGTGCTGGAAGGAGCACCCGCAGTCCAGTTCCTGATAGTCAGATTGAAGATGTCAGTGTTGAAGTACACCAGGATGAGGAGGATATGGGTGTTGCTGGCGCTGGGGAGGAAATTGACCAGGAGGATTCTGATGGTGAGGTGGTTTGTTTAAGTCAGGCACCCGGGGAGACACCTGTTGTCCGTGGGAGGAATATGGCCATTGACATGCCTGGTGAAAATACCAAAAAAATCAGCTCTTCAGTGTGGAAGTATTTCAACAGAAATGCGGACAACATTTGTCAAGCCGTGTGTTGCCTTTGTCAAGCTGTAATAAGTAGGGGTAAGGACGTTAACCACCTCGGAACATCCTCCCTTATACGTCACCTGCAGCGCATTCATCATAAGTCAGTGACAAGTTCAAAAACTTTGGGCGACAGCAGAAGCAGTCCACTGACCAGTAAATCCCTTCCTCTTGTAACCAAGCTCACGCAAACCACCCCACCAACTCCCTCAGTGTCAATTTCCTCCTTCCCCAGGAATGCCAATAGTCCTGCAGGCCATGTCACTGGCAATTCTGACGAGTCCTCTCCTGCCTGGGATTCCTCCGATGCATCCTTGCGTGTAACGCCTACTGCTGCTGGCGCTGCTGTTGTTGCTGCTGGGAGTCGATGGTCATCCCAGAGGGGAAGTCGTAAGCCCACTTTTACTACTTCCACCAAGCAATTGACTGTCCAACAGTCCTTTGCGAGGAAGATGAAATATCACAGCAGTCATCCTGCTGCAAAGCGGATAACTGAGGCCTTGGCATCCTGGGTGGTGAGAAACGTGGTTCCGGTATCCATCATTACTGCAGAGCCAACTAGAGACTTGTTGGAGGTACTGTGTCCCCGGTACCAAATACCATCTAGGTTCCATTTCTCTAGGCAGGCAATACCGAAAATGTACACAGACCTCAGAAAAAGACTCACCAGTGTCCTAAAAAATGCAGTTGTACCCAATGTCCACTTAACCACGGACATGTGGACAAGTGGGGCAGGGCAGACTCAGGACTATATGACTGTGACAGCCCACTGGGTAGATGTATTGACTCCCGCCTCAAGAACAGCAGCGGCGGCACCAGTAGCAGCATCTCGCAAACGCCAACTCTTTCCTAGGCAGGCTACGCTTTGTATCACCGCTTTCCAGAATACGCACACAGCTGAAAACCTCTTACGGAAACTGAGGAAGATCATCGCAGAATGGCTTACCCCAATTGGACTCTCCTGTGGATTTGTGGCATCGGACAACGCCAGCAATATTGTGTGTGCATTAAATCTGGGCAAATTCCAGCACGTCCCATGTTTTGCACATACCTTGAATTTGGTGGTGCAGAATTATTTAAAAAACGACAGGGGCGTGCAAGAGATGCTGTCGGTGGCCAGAAGAATTGCGGCACACTTTCGGCATACAGGCAGCACGTACAGAAGACTGGAGCACCACCAAAAACGCCTGAACCTGCCCTGCCATCATCTGAAGCAAGAAGTGGTAACGAGGTGGAATTCAACCCTCTATATGCTTTAGAGGTTGGAGGAGCAGCAAAAGGCCATTCAAGCCTATACAACTGAGCACGATATAGGAGGTGGAATGCACCTGTCTCAAGCGCAGTGGAGAATGATTTCAACGTTGTGCAAGGTTCTGCAACCTTTTGAACTTGCCACACGTGAAGTCAGTTCAGACACTGCCAGCCTGAGTCAGGTCATTCCCCTCATCAGGCTTTTGCAGAAGAAGCTGGAGACATTGAAGGAGGAGCTAACACAGAGCGATTCCGCTAGGCATGTGGGACTTGTGGATGGAGCCCTTAATTCGCTTAACAAGGATTCACGGGTGGTCAATCTGTTGAAATCAGAGCACTACATTTTGGCCACCGTGCTCGATCCTAGATTTAAAACCTACCTTGGATCTCTCTTTCCGGCAGACACAAGTCTGCTGGGGTTCAAAGAACTGCTGGTGAGAAAATTGTCAAGTCAAGCGGAACGCGACCTGTCAACATCTCCTCCTTCACATTATCCCGCAACTGGGGGTGCGAGGAAAAGGCTCAGAATTCCGAGCCCACCCGCTGGCGGTGATGCAGGGCAGTCTGGAGCGACTGCTGATGCTGACATCTGGTCCGGACTGAAGGACCTGACAACGATTACGGACATGTCGTCTACTGTCACTGCATATGATTCTCTCCCCATTGAAAGAATGGTGGAGGATTATATGAGTGACCGCATCCAAGTAGGCACGTCAGACAGTCCGTACTTTTACTGGCAGGAAAAAGAGGCAATTTGGAGGCCCTTGCACAAACTGGCTTTATTCTACCTAAGTTGCCCTCCCACAAGTGTGTACTCCGAAAGAGTGTTTAGTGCCGCCGCTCACCTTGTCAGCAATCGGCGTACGAGGTTACATCCAGAAAATGTGGAGATGATGTTCATTAAAATGAATTATAATCAATTCCTCCGTGGAGACATTCACCAGCAGCAATTGCCTCCACAAAGTACACAGGGAGCTGAGATGGTGGATTCCAGTGGGGACGAATTGATAATCTGTGAGGAGGGGGATGTACACGGTGATATATCGGAGGATGATGATGAGGTGGACATCTTGCCTCTGTAGAGCCAGTTTGTGCAAGGAGAGATTAATTGCTTCTTTTTTGGTGGGGGTCCAAACCAACCCGTCATTTCAGTCACAGTCGTGTGGCAGACCCTGTCACTGAAATGATGGGTTGGTTAAAGTGTGCATGTCCTGTTTATACAACATAAGGGTGGGTGGGAGGGCCCAAGGACAATTCCATCTAGCACCTCTTTTTTCTTTCATTTTTCTTTGCGTCATGTGCTGTTTGGGGAGTAGTTTTTGGAAGGGCCATCTGTTAGGCGCCGGGGTCCGCTCGGCCGTGCGGCCCGGCGCCTAGCAACCAGGGACGCCGTGCGCGTTCAGCCGCCGGCTCCCTGGCAACGCTAAGACGCCGGGCGCACGGAGCCGCTCTGACCTTAGCAACGGGGACGCCACGTTCAGCCGCGTTCCCCGTTGCTGGGTCTATTCTCATTACCCTGATTATGTGCTGGCCGTGCAGCATGCAAGCTGCACGGCATTTCTATTTGATTGTCCTGTCTGGATCCTGATTGGAGGGTGCCTGAATAAAGGCACCCTCAGGACTTCTTACAGACGCCGGTGATAGCTTCCTGTTTGCCTGTGTCTGCTGCAGAGAGTTCCCAGTCCCGGTCTTTTCGGTTGTTCCTGTCCTCAGAGATCCTGTACTCGGAAGTTACCATCTGTTCCTGGAGTCTGACCGAGCACCTTTAACATCTGGTGGTGTTCGTGAGTCGCGGCGCAGCCGTGTGTTGCGGCTTGTCCGCTTCTGTTTATTATTTTGTTTAATTGTGTTCTGGAGCTTTGCGGAGGATTCCGCTTCCACAGATCCACTCTGGTGTCCGGCGGTGCCGGATAGGAGTGTCGGATCAGTGGATCCTTGGTTGTCCTTTTTCCTGGCGGCTAGTCCGCACATACCTTTTGATTTAGTTAGTTAGCTTGTAACCCCTGGCCTGGTTGCTTAGTCAGAGGGCCCCTTGTTATCACCCTGTCTCGGACTTCCCCTTGTCTCCCATTAAGACCTGCGGGGGCATCGGGGTTGGGCAGACATAATCCGCCCTTCGAACGCGGCTGCCATGGGCTCAAGCAACCATAGTCTCGCAGGGGATTTCTGATAACACGGGCGAGACAACGGAGTTAGGGCGCCAGGGGTTACTAGGCTATCCAGCTCCCACAACCAGCTTATTTTCCTGTACTCAGATCCCTGCCATAAGATCTCCTCCGGTCTGGAGTACAGGAATCATAACATTATCACCGGCCTACAAAAGAAAAGATTTAACTTACAGTAAATTTTTTCACTTTTTAGTTGGGAGATTTTTGTCGGCCTTATGAATCCCACCGGTGTTGGGCCAAACCCTGGCCAGCTTCTTGTTAGTCAGATTCAGGAACTTACTCAGATGGTTCAGGATCTGTCCCTCCGGGTGAGGTCACAGGAAGATCTGTTACGGACTTCCCCGAGGGTCATCCCTGAACCAAAAATGCATCTGCCTGACCGTTTTTCTGGGGATAGAAAACAGTTTTTTAATTTTAAAGAATCTTGCAAACTGTATTTTCGTTTAAGACCAGTTACCTCAGGTACAGAGGCTCAGCGGGTTGGGATTATTATTTCTCTACTTCAGGGGGATCCTCAGACCTGGGCTTTTGGTTTAAAGACAGACGATCCGGCCTTATCGTCTGTAGACGCCTTTTTAAAATCTTTAGGGCTATTGTATGACGACCCTGATAGAGAGGCGTCCGCAGAAAGTCAGTTGCGTGCTCTTAGACAGGGTAGGAATCCCGCAGAGAATTATTGTACGGAGTTTCGCCGTTGGTCGAACGACTGTGGCTGGAATGACCCAGCCCTGCGCAGTCAGTTTCGCCTCGGCTTATCGGAATCTATAAAAGACAGTCTCCTCCAGTATCCCGCTCCTGAGACCCTCGATAACCTCATGGAGCTATCTATTAAAATAGATCGTCGGCTCAGAGAGCGGAGGGCTGAAAAAGGGGCATCTGTCGGGTCCTCTCCCTGGGTTCCTTCCATTCCTGTAGACATAGAGGAGCCTATGCAGATTGGTCTCTCCAAATTGTCTCCGGAAGAAAGAACCAGGAGGCAAAATTATGGTCTGTGTTTATACTGCGGAGGTAAGGGACATTTTGCCCGTAGTTGTCCAAACAAGTTGGGAAACTTCCTGACCAAGTGAATTGTGAGGGGGTTCACTTTGGTCTGCAGCTCATCTCCTCAAATAATTCACTGTTGGTTCCTGCTAAAGTTTCCTATGGCAGCCTCTGTTCCTCGGTCTCTGCTTTTGTGGACAGTGGAGCTGCAGGAAATTTTATGGATTTAACATGGGCCAAGGCCTTAGGTATTCCTCAGCTAACCTTAGGTAGGTGTATCACCATGCATGGTTTAGATGGGAGTCCTTTATCCAATGGGGTTATTTCTCTATGTACACCTCCTGTTTTGCTCTCGGTGGGAGCTCTGCATTCTGAAAAAATTGAGTTTTTCCTTACCCATTGTCCAGCAGTTCCTGTGGTTCTGGGTCATCCTTGGCTGGCCTTTCATAATCCCGTCATTGATTGGCAGTCTGGGGAGATCCTACAATGGGGTACCATCTGTGATAAAGAATGTATTACGCTTCCTATCCGAGTAGCTGCCGCCAGTTCCGCACATATTCCTGGGGAATACCAGGATTTTGTTGATGTGTTTTCCAAGGGCAATGCGGATATTTTGCCTCCCCATAGGGCTTATGATTGTGCCATTGAGTTAATTCCTGGTGCCACGTTGCCTAAAGGAAGGTTATATGCATTGTCTGGTCCTGAAACTGTGGCCATGAATGAGTATGTGAAAGAAAGCCTTGGGAAAGGGTTTATCAGGCCATCTAAATCCCCTTTAAGTGCAGGTTTCTTCTTCGTAGAGAAGAAGGATGGTTCACTCAGACCCTGCATTGACTTTAGAGCTTTGAATAAAATCTCAGTAAAGAATACTTACCCTCTGCCGCTGATCTCTGTCCTCTTTGATCAGCTACGTTCGGCTGTTATTTTTTCTAAGATTGATCTTAGAGGAGCATATAACCTCATCAGAATCAGGTCAGGGGATGAGTGGAAAACGGCATTTAGTACTCAGTCGGGCCACTATGAGTATCTGGTCATGCCATTCGGCCTATCTAACGCTCCGGCAGTTTTCCAGGATCTCATTAATGATGTGCTCCGTGAGTTTCTGGGAAGATTCGTCGTGGTCTATTTAGACGATATTTTGATATATTCTGACTCCGTGGAACAACATGTTACCCAGGTGCGTCAGGTGCTAAAGAGATTACGTGAAAATCACTTATATGCCAAGCTGGAGAAGTGTGAATTTCATGTCACGGAAGTATCCTTTTTAGGGTACATTATTTCCCCTCGGGGATTCCGAATGGAACCAAAAAAGCTCCAAGCCATCCTTAGTTGGGCGCAACCCACCAATTTAAAAGCAATTCAGCGCTTTTTAGGGTTTGCAAACTACTATAGAAGATTTATTCACTCTTTCTCTGACCTAGTTGCTCCCATTGTGGCACTTACTAAGAAGGGAGCAGATCCTACCAATTGGTCATGTGAAGCGGAGTTATCTTTTCAGGCCTTAAAACAAGCCTTTGTCTCAGCCCCTGTCCTTAGACATCCCAACCCAGAATTACCTTTCATTATTGAGGTGGATGCCTCGGAGGTTGGAGTAGGGGCTATCCTTTCTCAGAAGGATCCAGATTCCCTTGAGTTACATCCTTGTGCCTTTATGTCCAGGAAATTCTCATCTGCAGAATCCAACTACGATGTTGGTAACCGGGAATTGCTGGCTATTAAATGGGCTTTCGAGGAGTGGAGACATTGGCTTGAAGGAGCTACCCACACCATTTCAGTTTTGACTGATCACAAAAATCTTCTATACATTGAATCGGCTAAACGACTGAATGCCCGACAGGCTCGTTGGGCTTTATTTTTTACTCGTTTCAAATTCATTATCACCTTCAGACCAGGTTCCAAGAATACCAAGGCAGATGCCCTGTCACGCAGTTTCCTTCCGGTTCAAGACAACAGTCCTGTTACTCCCATACTTCCGCCTTCAGTCATTCAGGCAGGTCTCACACAGGATGTATTTTCCCAATTAAAGCTGCTTCAACATCAAGCTCCGGGAAATACTCCTGCTAGTCGTCTTTTTGTTCCTGAGTTTTTGAGAGCAACTGTTTTGGCGGAATTTCATGATAGCAAAGTTGCAGGGCATCCGGGAATCGCTAAGACTTTGGAATTAGTATCCCGCTCAGTATGGTGGCCTGGTCTTTCCAAAGACATTAAAGAGTTTGTTTTTTCGTGTCAGGTCTGTGCACAGCATAAAGTTCCCCGTTCTTTGCCTATTGGTCAACTTATGCCCTTGAAAGTTCCTCTTAGGCCATGGTCGCATATCTCCATGGATTTTGTGGTGGATCTCCCTCTGTCAGCCGGATGCCGAGTCATATGGGTGGTAGTGGACCGTTTTAGCAAGATGGCCCATTTTATTGCTCTTCCCCGATTGCCATCTGCCCAGGGATTGGCAGTCTTGTTCCTCCGTCATGTTTTCAGACTCCATGGGTTACCCACTGATATTGTTTCTGACAGGGGTCCACAATTCATTGCGCAATTTTGGAAGTCTTTTTGTGCTTCATTAAAGATGAAATTATCATTAACCTCCGGCTATCATCCACAATCCAATGGACAGACTGAGCGAGTTAACCAATCTCTAAAACAATATTTGCGTTTGTACTCGGCCAAACTCCAAAATGACTGGTCTGAGTTTCTTCCATTGGCGGAGTTTGCTTATAATAATGCCTGTCATTCCTCCACCAATGTGTCTCCATTTTTTGCAGTTTTTGGTTTCCACCCCAGAGCTAATTCATTTTTTCAACATTCCTCTGTCTCCTCTCTGGCCCTGACCTCTCATCTTAAACTTATTTGGAAAAAAGTGCACCTGGCTCTCAGAAAAGCAGCTTTCCGGGAAAAAAATTTTTCTGACAGGCTCCGGCGGCCGTGCACTTTTAAAGTAGGAGACAGGGTGTGGTTGTCGACTCGCAACATCAAACTTCGACAAACCTCAGCCAGATTGGGTCCTAGATATATTGGACCATTTCTCATTATCAAAAAAGTTAATCCAGTTGCTTTCCGGTTACGTTTACCAAAAACTTTACGGATCGGAAATACCTTCCATTGCTCATTGCTTAAACCATATGTTTCGTCCAGCAGATTTCCTCGTAAAAAATCTCAGGGGAGATCACCAGTTAATGTACAGGGTCAGCAAGAGTTCTTGGTTGAGAAGGTTCTCGATTCCAAGTAGTCCCGGGGTCGGCTTTATTTTTTGGTGCATTGGAGAGGTTATGGGCCAGAGGAAAGGTCGTGGGTCCTGGATGAAGACCTTCATGCCCCAAAGCTCAAAAGGGCATTTTTTCGTGAATTTCCTCGGAAACCTGGCTTTAGGGGTTCCTTGACCCCTCCTCAAGGGGGGGGTACTGTTAGGCGCCGGGGTCCGCTCGGCCGTGCGGCCCGGCGCCTAGCAACCAGGGACGCCGTGCGCGTTCAGCCGCCGGCTCCCTGGCAACGCTAAGACGCCGGGCGCACGGAGCCGCTCTGACCTTAGCAACGGGGACGCCACGTTCAGCCGCGTTCCCCGTTGCTGGGTCTATTCTCATTACCCTGATTATGTGCTGGCCGTGCAGCATGCAAGCTGCACGGCATTTCTATTTGATTGTCCTGTCTGGATCCTGATTGGAGGGTGCCTGAATAAAGGCACCCTCAGGACTTCTTACAGACGCCGGTGATAGCTTCCTGTTTGCCTGTGTCTGCTGCAGAGAGTTCCCAGTCCCGGTCTTTTCGGTTGTTCCTGTCCTCAGAGATCCTGTACTCGGAAGTTACCATCTGTTCCTGGAGTCTGACCGAGCACCTTTAACATCTGGTGGTGTTCGTGAGTCGCGGCGCAGCCGTGTGTTGCGGCTTGTCCGCTTCTGTTTATTATTTTGTTTAATTGTGTTCTGGAGCTTTGCGGAGGATTCCGCTTCCACAGATCCACTCTGGTGTCCGGCGGTGCCGGATAGGAGTGTCGGATCAGTGGATCCTTGGTTGTCCTTTTTCCTGGCGGCTAGTCCGCACATACCTTTTGATTTAGTTAGTTAGCTTGTAACCCCTGGCCTGGTTGCTTAGTCAGAGGGCCCCTTGTTATCACCCTGTCTCGGACTTCCCCTTGTCTCCCATTAAGACCTGCGGGGGCATCGGGGTTGGGCAGACATAATCCGCCCTTCGAACGCGGCTGCCATGGGCTCAAGCAACCATAGTCTCGCAGGGGATTTCTGATAACACGGGCGAGACAACGGAGTTAGGGCGCCAGGGGTTACTAGGCTATCCAGCTCCCACAACCAGCTTATTTTCCTGTACTCAGATCCCTGCCATAAGATCTCCTCCGGTCTGGAGTACAGGAATCATAACACCATCCTGCGTGACACTGCAGTGACACTCCTAGATGGGCCAGGTGTTTGTGTCGGCCACTTGGGTCGCTTATCTTAGTCACACAGCTACCTCATTGCGCCTCTTTTTTTCTTTGCGTCATGTGCTGTTTGGGGGGTGTTTTTTGGAAGGGCCATCCTGCGTGACACTGCAGTGCCACTCCTAGATGGGCCAGGTGTTTGTGTCGGCCACTAGGGTCGCTTAGCTTACTCACACAGCTACCTCATTGCGCCTCTTTTTTTTCTTCTTTGCGTCATGTGCTGTTTGGGGGGTGTTTTTTGGAAGGGCCATCCTGCGTGACACTGCAGTGCCACTCCTAGATGGGCCAGGTGTTTGTGTCGGCCACTTGGGTCGCTGAGCTTAGTCATCCAGCGACCTCGGTGCAAATTTTAGGACTAAAAATAATATTGTGAGGTGTGAGGTGTTCAGAATAGACTGAAAATGAGTGGAAATTATGGTTATTGAGGTTAATAATACTTTGGGATCAAAATGACCCCCAAATTCTATGATTTAAGCTGTTTTTTAGGGTTTTTTGAAAAAAACACCCGAATCCAAAACACACCCGAATCCGACAAAAAAAATTCGGTGAGGTTTTGCCAAAACGCGTTCGAACCCAAAACACGGCCACGGAACCGAACCCAAAACCAAAACACAAAACCCGAAAAATTTCCGGTGCTCATCACTACTTTGGGGCCTAGTTTTTTTAAAGTGTCATCCTGTCTGCCACTGCAGTGCCACTCCTAGATGAGCCAGGTGTTTGTGCTGCCCACTTGTGTTGCTTAGCTTACTCTTAACTCGTTCAACTTATTTGACCCACATCAATCAGGCTTTCACTCCCAACACTCCACAGAGACGGCACTGACTAAAGAAGTGAATAATCTGGTCGCTGCAAAGTCTAAAGGCCATTACTAACTACTTATTCTTCTAGGTCTCTCTGCTGCTTTTAACACTGTTGACCACTCTCTTCTCATACAAACACTGCAATCCCTAGGTCTTCAGGACACAGCCCTCTCTTGGTTCTTATCCTAACTATCTAATCGCTCTTTCTGTGTCTGTTTCTCTGAATCTACCTCCTGTCACAACTGAGGGCTGATGACGGTGACTGGAAGCCTCAGTTGTAGGGGCTGACTGGTACCGGAATTTAGGAGGAGAGAGTGGACTCCTAGACATGCGCACAGTAGTAGTAATAGAAGCCCGAAGGCGTGACCACGACAACTGAAATAACTTTGAAGGTTTTTATTAAATAAAAGTCAAATAAGGTGCATTGAAATAATACTGTCACCAGGGATAAAGAACATACTGCTGGTTGAGACCAGTAATCCGAAATGAATAAAAAGTTCTGTATAAACTTGAGGACTCAGGTGAGGACTAACGTGATGATGAAGATGATTCGTGAAGCTGTAAATAATGTAAGTGTTCGTAAGTAAACAGAAGATGAAGCTGAGGTTTGCAGGTAAATGGGAAATGAGGCTGGGGTTCGCTGGTAAATAAGAAATGCAGCTAGAGTTCGCTGGTAAATAAGAAATGCAGCTGGAGTACGCTGGTAAATAAGGAATGCAGCTGGAGTTCGCTGGTAAATAAGAAATGCAGCTGGGGTTCGCTGGTAAATAAGAAATGCAGCTGGGGTTCGCTGGTAAATAAGAAATGCAGCTGGGGTTTGCTGGTAAATAAGAAATGCAGCTGGGGTTCGCTGGGAAGCCAGAGTATACACACTACTTAGCACTGGATGCGGGAACACAGAGAAGCAGGCTGCTCCACAAGCTGGATGCAGGAGAGCTGGAATGCACCGCAGGAGGAAATCACTGGAGAGTCAGGCTGAGCTGTAGAGAGAGTCCACAGAGAACTGCACACTGGAGCAGCTGAAGGAAACAGGAGCACTGACAATCTTCTGGGTGTGGATCCAGGATATTTATACCCACAGCTTAGCAGGGATTGGTGGGCAATTAGGCTCCAGCACTGTCAGCACTGCGGATAGGAGGAACAATGTCATGTGATGAAGTCCAACATGGCTGCGCCCATGAACACACACACAGAAGGGGAACTAAGTACTTTAGCCATGTAACAATGGCGGCGGAGGCCGCAACAGTAGAGCTTCACGCGCCCAGACGCACACAGCGGCCACAGGAACGGGAGAGACACATGGAGGATGTGTATCCAGGAGAGGTCCTCGGATGCGGCCGCGCCGGCCGCGGCGGGGCTGAGAGCACCGCACTTCCGTGAGTACACATACCCGGGTGAATGCTAAGACCAGCGCTGCAGGCCTCAACCAAGGTTAAAGCCTGGCCCTGGCCCGCTGAGCCAACCTCAGGAGGCACCTAACGGGCAGAAAATGGCGTCTCAGTACCCGGATCGTGACACCTCCTCTTCGCTACCTCTTTCAGTTGGAGTAGCACAAGGCTCAGACTTGGGTCCTCTGATTTCTCAAACTATACCTCATCTATTGCGAAACTAACCAGCTTTTTTGGATTTCAGCATCATCTGTATGCAGATGATACTCAAATCTCCCTATCCTCCCCTGATTTGTCTCTATCTGTACTGGACCGTGTCACTGAATACCTCTCTGCCATTTCATGTTGGATCATCACCTCAAACTTAATATTTCCAAAACAGAGTTAATTATATTTTCACCTGCCAATATCAGTTACCAACCTGATATTTCTATTACTGTTGAGAACTCTACAATAAACCCTACACCACAAGCTTGCTGCCTAGGTGTCATACTTGACTCAGAACTGTCCTATGCTCCCAACAATCAATCTGTCTCAAAATCATGTTACATGCATCTAAGAAACATATCCACAATATGATCATACCTTACACAAGACACTGCTGAAACTCTAATCCATGGTCTCATTATCTCTCGCATTGATTATTGCAATAGACTTCTTACTGGTCTTACTAAGAAGAAACTCTCACCATTACAATCCATTCTGAATGCAGCTGCAAGGCTAATATTCCTCGCTAGACATTCATCATCTGCAGACCCACTTTGTCAGTCCCTCCACTGGCTACTTGTATTCTACTGTATTCAATATAAAATACTGTTACTTACACACAAGGCTATTAACAATACTGCAACAACATACATCTCTTTGCTTATCTCAAAATATCTCCCAACCCGGCCCCTTCACTCTTCACAAGAGCTACGTCTCTCATCCACACTCATTACTTTCTCCCATGCATGATTACAGGACTTTCTTTGGGCTGTGCCCACTCTGTGGAATGCCCTACTACGTACAATAAGATTCTCCTCTAGTCTTCAAACCTTCAAGCGTTCCCTGAAAACCCACCTATTCAGACAAGATTATCAAATTCCAGAACCGCTCACATTACCTTCATAGCTTTCCTATCCAGGTATATCCCCACAGTACAGTCCACACTTATCCTCACATATTTTCTTTCCTCAGTCTCCTTCCCTCCTGATCCTGGTTCATCACTGCTGTGATGTGATATCATGCAGCCCACCAAGAACCTTTACAATCTGGTGGACAACTATGCAATAGATAGCACCTATCCTTGTGTATCAATGCCTATTTCCCCATAGATTGTAAGTTTGCGAGCAGGGCCCTTCTACCTCTGTGACTGTTTTTATCCAGATTTGTCTTCTAATTGTGTCTAGTTGTAAAGCGCAACGGAATTGGCTACGCTATATTAGAAACTATTAATAAATAAAACACAAAACACGAAAAGTGCCTTCCACACATCTCTACTATAAACATATTATATCACCCTGTGTACCCTACCCACTATATACCTATCATCACCTTATGTACCATGCTCACTATATACCTATTATATGCGTGACCGACGGTCAGGAGACTGTCGGTCACCATACCGATGCCGGGATCTTGGCAGCGGAATCCTGACTGGGGGGTGGTAGGTGCAGCAAGCCCCTTGTAGGCTCCCTGCGCTCATCATGCTGCGGGCTCAGTGGCGGACACCCGCGAGTGGGAACAGTCCCTGTTGGTCGACGTGCCAACTGTCAGGATTGTGAGGGGGTGGGATATAGGGGGAGGTTATGTGACCATCGGTCTCCTGACCGCCGGTCATATAACTACATTCCCACCCTATGTACCCTACTCACTATAAACATATGATATCAGCCTGCGTACCCTACCCAGTATATACCTTTTATATCACCCTATGTACCCTATGTACCCTACACACTCACACTATGGGGCCAATTCAGACCTGATTGCTAGGCTGCGTTTTCTCACAGTCTGCAATGAGATCTGAACTGCACATGCATATGTACCACCATGTGCAGGCTCGACGGACCGCAGCAATGGGGATCGCCGGTCAGCAACGGGATGGTAAGAAAATTCCGAACACACCGGCGATCGCAAGGAGATTGACAGGAAGAGACAATTTGTGGTTGAAACTGACCATTTTCAAGGAGTGTTCGGGAAAATGCAGGAGGGACCCAGTGTTTGGAGGGAGGGTTTCTGATGTCAGCTCGCCCCAATCATCACAGCGGCTGAGTAAGTCCTGGGCAGTGCAGAGATTGCACAAACTTGTTTGTGCAGCTCTGAAGCAAAAGGGATCACACACCTGCACACACACCATACCCTCCCCCTGTAGATGGAGACTACCTGATCGTAGGGATTAAAAAAATGCACCCTAGCGATCAGGTCTGAATTACCCCCTATATACATACAGCAATTTATCAACCCATTTACTCTGCTCACTATATACATATTATTTCACACTCGGTACCCTGCTCGGCGTGTGTATTGAGGGGGGTTAGGATTAAGCACTAAGTGGGGATGATTAGGGTTAAGCTGTGGAAATGGGGGGGTCAGGTTTAGGCACTAAAGGGGGAGGTTCGGGTTAGTCACTAAGGAGGGAGGTTAAGGTTAAGCTGTGTCAAAGTCGAAAATAAGCTTCAACAGCTTGTAACAGTGCCCTCCCCTTGACGGTGGCCACTGGACACAAGACTAGGAAAAAAAAATCCTTTTTTTTTTTTTTTTTTTTAACAAGGCAAGAGTCAATAATCATTTCTTTTTCTTCTTCTTCTTCTTATTTTTACAAAGTTCTTGAGGTCTGACCAAGGTAATTCCCCAAACATTGTCTGAACTGATGGTACCTCCCAGAAAGGCTGGGTTCAAATCAGAAATGGGTTTCTTACCCTTGGGAACTGAACTTTCAGGCAAAGTACTATTATTAGAAGAAGAGAGAAAGGCACATCCTGCAGTTAAAACAATGGGCTGAGACTCTTGTGCCAAGTCTACAGTATCCGGTGAACTCTCAGCAGACAAGATGAGTGACCTAGAGAAACCTGAACCAATTTCTTTGGAACCATATCTTTTAATAATTGCATCACTGAATGCTGGGGGATCCTGAAGAATGGGATCTTCAGCTTTCATTAGGCTGGTCGCCCACTCAAAAGGCTCTCCTCTAAAGGAATAAATCAGATAGAGCACAAGGTTCTCTGAAGTGATGCCCAGAAATGGTCTAGACAACATACTGATGTAATAGTGTTTGTAAAGCGCCAGAAATTGGGCTAAGTCCCCGTCAAAGATTATGGATGTTGAGATATCAACAGAGTCAGGATCTGTTTCCTTCCCATCTGACTGACTGGAGTGCTTTGCTAGGACCTGGTCACTTTTGACCTTACCCGAGGCTGAGACTTTCTGAACCCGACCTGGGGCAGTGACCCTTGGAACCCCACCTGGGGCAGTGGCCCTTGGAACCCCACCTGGGGTAGTGACTTTCTGAACCCCACCCGGGGCAGTGACTTTCTGAACCCCACCCGGGGCAGTGACTTTCTGAACCCCACCCGGGGCAGTTACTTTCTGAACCCCACCCGGGGCAGTGACTTTCTGAACCCCACCCGGGGCAGTGACTTTCTGAACCCCACCCGGGGCAGTGACTTTCTGAACCCCACCCGGGGCAGTGACTTTCTGAAACCCACACGGGGCAGTGGCCTCCGGGAACCCCGCTGGGGTCAGCACCTCGGATTCTTTTACTGGGACTGGACCGTCGGCCTCCCACTCAGTAACCGGGCCGTCGGCCTCCCTCTCTGAGTCGATAATTATCAAAACTTCTTCCGGGACTATGACTTCCGGGACTTTTGCTGAAGCTATAACCTTCAGAACCTCCACTAATGCTATGTCTCTTAAGTTCTGTCCTGGGGAAGCGACCTCTAGACCCTTCTTTGAGGCTGCGTCTCTCGAGACCCCACTTGGGGATATTACTTCAAAGATCCCTTCTGGGGTTTTGCTTCTCGAGTTCCCTTCTAGAACTATGGTTTTAGATACCCTTTCTGGGGTTGCGCTTTTCAAGTCCCTACCTGGGGTAACAGCTTCTGAGACCCCTTTTGGTATGGACACCTGAGCTATAATATTTGATGTCCCTCTATAAGCTAGAGCATCGGGTACCGCTCCAGCACTCTGGGCATCGGGTACCGCTCCAGCGCTCTGGGCATTGGGTACCGCTCCAGCGCTCTGGGCATCGGGTACCGCTCCAGCGCTCTGGGCATCGGGTACCGCTCCAACGCTCTGGGCATCGGGTACCGCTCCAGCGCTCTGGGCATCGGGTACCGCTCCAGCGCTTTGGGAATCGGGCACCGCTCCAGCGCTCTGGGCATCGGGCACCGCTCCAGGACCTTGGGCATCGGGCACCACTCCAGGACCCTGGGCATCGGGCACCACTCCAGGACCCTGGTCATCGGACACCTCTCCAGGACCCTGGGCATCGGGCACCATTCCAGGGGTGTGCAACTCTGCTTGAACAGGAAAATCAAGAGAGGAGAGAAACATTCTCTTTTGATTCCTGAATCTATAATGGGGCTCCCTTGCCCAAGGACCCCAATTATAGGACAGAGAGCTTTTTAGTGTGGGTTGTGTGACAAGTACCTCTGCCACAGTAGAGTAGGTAGTAGGTACTACTACTAGTAGTAGGTCTTGTATCCTGACTCGACTTGGCCAGAGGGCAGGACTTGTCACCACACTTTGGCTTGCGCAACTCACAGGTCTGCAGATAGTGGCCTAAACCCCCACAATATAGGCATAAGGTTAAGTTTCTGCGACGCAGACGCTCCTCTTCTGAGAGCCTGGGCCGCAGAAAACTTTTAAACCTTTTCTCTTCAATTAAACCAGAGGATTCTCTTGTCACCATACTGTGAACAAGAGTCTCTTTAGAGATAGATGTACTCTCAACGACTTCTGGCAAGATGAGCAAGATTTTAGTCAGAAGGTTTTGCAGTTGCTTTAAAGATTGCTGCAAAACTTCTAGTCGCTCAGGTTTCAAAGCACTGAAAGCAGAGTTCAGGGCTGAGAGAGATGCCTGCAGGGCTTGCATAGTAGACATAGGAGGATTTAAAATTAGACAAGACAAGGCAAGACTGGATTTTTAAACTAGACAAGACAGGACTGGATTTTTAAACACCGGACTGGATTCTGCACACTGGTTTCTAGACAGGACTGGATTCTAAACACCGGACTGGATTCTGCACACTGAGTTCTAAACAGGACTGGATTTCTAAACACTGGACTAGATTCTGCACACTGAATTCTAGACAGGACTGGATTCTAAACACCGGACTGGATTCTGCACACTGGTTTCTAGACAGGACTGGATTCTAAACACCGGACTGGATTCTGCACACTGAGTTCTAAACAGGACTGGATTTCTAAACACTGGACTAGATTCTGCACACTGAATTCTAGACAGGACTGGATTCTAAACACCGGATTGGATTCTGCACACTGAATTCTAGACAGGACTGGATTCTAGACTAGACACTAGACTGGGCCAAAAAGAAAAAAGTTTTATTTCTTTTTTGTGGTAGGGCTGGTGATAATGTTAGGTTCCTGGTGCTCAGATCAAGGGAGATGTTATGAAGGGAGTCCAGAGCACCAGGACGTAATACTGGATTTGGTGAAATGGAACGGGAATAGCCCCTGGCGCCCTATCTCCGTTGTCTCGCCCATGCTGTCAATACACTCTTGCAAGACTATGGTTGCTTGAGCCCATGGCAGCCGCGTTTGAAGGGCGGATTACGTCTGCCCAACTTCGATGACCCCTCAGGTCTTAATGAGAGACAAAGAGTGAACCGAGACAGGGTGATAACAAGGGGCCCTCTAACTAAACAACAAGTACGAATACTGGCAAACGGACAGGAACCCCCAATGCTGCCGACACAGACTCTCGACAGGCAGAATCCCAAACGACAGGCAGAATCCCAAACGACAGACCGGTGGACACCAAGAAGCCAGAAACTTGACCAGGCACAGGCAAAGCCACTGGACTTCAGGACAGGAACGCTTCACGGCAGGACACGGGATCAGACACAGGAATCGTCATGGGAACTGACACAGGAACTGACACAGGAAGCAGCTAGTCAGACACTGCTAGACAGGAGCTCAGGAATTGGCAGTAACAAGCTCATTACTCAAACACTCTGGAAGACTGGAAACCTAGAAATATCACCAGCCTCTGTGAATTGCACTGAGCCAGCATATAACAGAAAGGCATAATTAATTATGTCATGTAGCTGCCCTGTTGCATGACTACAAACTGACAAGATGCAATTAGCAGCCAGGTGAAGCTGAACACATGGGAACAAGCTGCAATTACACAGACTCACCAGCGGCAGCAAACAAGAGTATTCTTAAGCAGAGCAACGGGAAATCCTGGCCTGCAAGACAACTTATAAACATAAAATAGGAATGAACCACTACCTGTGGTTCATAACAGTATCCCCTCCTTAAGGGTGAGCTCCGAGCACCCCATGACACCCACGGGGAACATAAACAAAAGTATAACATAAAATACATAACCAAAATGCAAAAATGGAAATGAGCCACAGCCGTGGCTCATAACAATACTGGGGACTCGGACTCATACAGTACTTGCATTTCAAATGCACTGTATTTTCCACTGCCTCCCGCTAGCCCATCGCCCTTCTCCCCTGGGAGCCTGCACAGGTCATGCAGTAGACAGGGAGGGAGTTATTCACATAAACCAGGGCAAAGCTGCAGGAGCAGTTGTACTGTTAAGGTTCTATGCACCATACGGTACACATACAATTCTGTAGCAGAGCAGACTCAATTGAAATGGCTACCGCCTGTGACTCCTTGCCCCATGGAGGCCCTCGGCTATTGAGCAAGTAACAGCACAGATTTTGTAGGTCGCGGTGCAATGCTGAAGGAGCGTCAGAATCCTCTAGATAAAATACACAGGGTCGATAGGGATAAGTGAGGTCTATGCACTTTTTTGATACCCCAGACCCCATCACATCACAAAGTGACAAAATGTCCAAGGCACATGAACATACACCTTGTGTCAGCACTCGGCAATGGAGCGAGTGACGGCATAGGTTTTGCAGGCTTCGGGGCTGTGCAGAAGGAGCGTCTGAATCCCCTAGCTAAAATACACAGGGTCGATAGGGTTAAGCGAGGTCTATGCACATAATGCTACAAGGCAGGGGATCATGTGCCTCGGACATTTTGTCACTTTGTGATGCAATGGGGTCTGGTATATCATTATGTGCATAGACCTTGCTTATCCCTATCAACCCTGTGTATTTTAGATAGGGGATTCTGATGCTCCTTCAGCATTGGCCCGTTCTTTGTACACAGTATTTTCCACTGCCTTGCCCTAGCCCCATCCCACTTTCCCCTTCCCACCTGGGAGCTTGCACAGTTCATGCAGTAGACAGGTAGGGAGTTATGATCAGGTTACAAGACAAGATTTATGTAAAACCTGTGTGCACCCTTCCATTGAATGTATAACAAAGAAAAAAAATTATAATAAAGTGAATGTCACGGGAACTCGGACGCTCATACTGTACATGTATTTCAAAAGCACGGTGTTTATGCATTGTACATACTTCCTTTTACACAATTAGTTGCGTCTCCATACACAATCTTGTGTCTGCATACACAAATGTTTTAACATGTTGGTTTGTGTCTGTATAAACTATTTTTTTTCTCTTACGTCCTAGAGGATGCTGGGGACTCCATAATGACCATGGGGTATAGACGGGCTCCGCAGGAGATAGGGCACTTAAAAAGAACTTTGACTATGGGTGTGAACTGGCTCCTCCCTCTATGCCCCTCCTTCAGACCTCAGTTAGATCTTGTGCCCAGAGGAGAATGGGTGCACTGCAGAGAGCTCTCCAGAGGAAAAAGAATTTTGTTAGGTTTTTTATTTTCAGGGAGTCCTGTTGGCAACAGGCTCCCTGCATCGTGGGACCGAGGAGAGAGAAGCAGAGCTGGCTTGTTAAGTTGGGCACTGCTTCTAAGGCTACTGGACACCATTAGCTCCAGAGGGAGTCGGAACACAGGTCTCACCTGGGGTTCGTCCCGGAGCCGCGCCGCCGTCCTCCTCACAGATGCCGAAGATAGAAGCCGGGTGAGTATGAGAAGACAAAGAAGACATCAGGCGGCAGAAGACATCAAATCTTCAAGAGGTAAGCGCGCAGCGGTAAGCTGCGCGCCATTGCTCCCAGTCACACACACACACAAGCAGGCACTGAAGGGTGCAGGGTGCATGGGGAGGCGCCCTGGGCAGCAATATTCCTCATATTTGGCATTGATAAGCATGGATTAGGCTGTGGCACAGTAAATCCGGTAACCCCCGCCATTTTTCTATAAAAAGTTGATGGGACCGAAGCCCGCCGTCGGGTGTGCGGGGCTTGATCCTCAGCACTAACCAGCACCATTTTCTTCACAGAGACTGCATGAGGAAACGCTGGCTCCCTGTTCTCTCCCCTGCTGAGCTTCACAGGCTGGAAAAAGGAGGAGGGGGGCACTTTGGCGATGCAGTGAGTGGAGATTACAATTATATACATATAGCAGCGCTATCAGGTCATATATTCCAGTGTTTTTAAGCGCTGGGTGTGTGCTGGCATACTCTTTCTCTGTCTCTCCTTAGGACCTTGTTGGGTTTTTGTCCCCTTATACGTAACTCCCTGTGTGTGTGGGGTGTCGGTACGTGTGTGTCGACATGTCTGAGGCGGAAGGCTTCTCCAAGGAGGAGGTGGAGCAAATGAGTGGTGTGTCTCCGTCGGTTGTGCCGACTCCAGATTGGATGGACATGTGGCATACTTTGCATGCAAGTGTGGCATCTTTACATAAAAGGCTTGATAAGGCTGGTTTAGGGGGGACATCAGGCGGTCAATCCTCAGATTGGACTGACTCACAGGGCCTGTCGGGGTCTCAAAAGCGTCCCTTAACACAAGACACTACTACCGATATGGATTCTGATTCCAGTGTCGACTATGATGAAGTAAAATTGCACCCTAGGGTGACTAAAACCATTCAGTGTATGATTGTGGCAATAAGGAATGTGTTGTATATTGTGGATGAACCCTTGGTCCCCGACACAAGGGTACACATGTGTAAGGAAAAGAAACAGATTATTAATTTTCCCACATCTCATGAATTAAATGAGTTCTTTGGAAAAGCTTGGGAGACTCCGGATAAGAGACCGCAGATCCCCAAAATAATTTTTATGGCATACCCTTACCCTAAGCAGGACAGGGAGATTTGGGAATCACCCCCCACTGTGGACAAGGCCCTGACGCGCTTGTCCAAGAAAGTGGCGCTACCGTCTCCTGACACAGCGGCCCTTAAGGACCCTGCAGATCGCAGGCAAGAAACTATTTTAAAGGGTATTTATTCTGATACGGGTGCTGTGTTAAGACCGACGATTGCGTCGGCATGGGTGTGTAGCGCAATTGCAGCTTGGACAGATGAGCTGACAGATCAATTTGATACTATTGATAAGGATACTATATTCCTAACTCTAGCCCATATAAAAGACGCAGTCTTATTTATGAGGGATGCTCAAAGGGACATTGGATTGCTAGCTTCTAGGGCCAATGCCATGTCTATCTCAGCGAGAAGATCCTTATGGACTCGCCAATGGACGGGTGATGCGGATTCCAAAAAACATATGGAAGTACTACCCTATAAGGGTGATGTATTGTTTGGGGATGGGCTGACGGACTTGGTTTCCACAGCTACAGCAGGTAAATCAAATTTTTTACCATATATTCCCCAACAGCAACAGAAAGCAACACCCTATCAGATGCAGTCCTTTCGGTCGCACAAGTCCGAAAGAGGTCGGGGATCCTCTTTCCTCGCCAGAGGTAAGGGCAGAGGCAAGAGAGCACCTGCTTCGGCAGGTGCCCAGGAACAAAAGTCCTCCCCGGCTGCTCCAAAACCCACAGCATGACGCTGGGGCACCCCTGAGGGAGTCCGCACCGGTGGGGGCACGTCTTTGACTTTTCAGTCAGGCCTGGGTCAGATCGGACCTGAATCCCTGGGTGTTGGAAATAGTTTCCTAGGGTTACAAACTGGAATTCGAGGAGGTGCCCCCGCGCCGATTTTTCAAGTCGGCCCTACCAGCTTCCACATCGGAAAGGGATGTAGTGTTAGCTGCAATTCAAACGCTGTGTATGCAGCAAGTGATAATCAAGGTTCCCCTGCACCAGCAGGGAAGAGGTTACTATTCAACCCTATTTGTGGTCCCGAAACCGGACGGTTCGGTCGGACCGATTTTGAATCTGAAATCCCTAAACCTGTACATAAAAAGATTCAAATTCAAAATGGAATCACTCAGAGCGATAATAGCCAACATGGAGGAGGGGGAGTTTATGGTGTCTCTGGACATAAAGGATGCGTACCTTCATGTTCCCATATATGCCCCCCATCAGGAATACCTGAGATTCGCTGTATAGGATTGTCATTACCAATTTCAGACGTTGCCGTTTGGACTTTCCACGGCCCCGAGGATTTTCACCAAGATAATGGAGGAAATTATGGTGGTCCTGCGCAAGCATGGAGTCACAATTATCCCATACTTGGACAATCTCCTGATAAAAGCGAGATCAAGAGAGATATTGCTGAGCAGTCTGGCGCTCTCTCTGAGAGTGCTCCAGCAACACGGTTGGATTCTAAATCTACCAAAGTCACAGTTGATTTCGACAACTCGACTACTATTCCTAGGTATGATACTGGATACGGAACAAATGAATGTCTTCCTTCCAATAGAGAAAGCCCAAGACATCCAGAACATGGTCAGAGACCTGCTAAAACCGAAAAGGGTGTAAATTCACCAATGCACTCGAGTTCTGGGGAAAATGGTGGCGGCCTACGAGGCCATTCCCTTCGGAAGGTACCATGCACGGAATTTTCAATGGGACCTTCTGGACAAGTGGTCCGGGTCCCATCTGCATTTATATCAGAAAATAACTCTGTCCCCAGTGTCCCTCCTGTTGTGGTTGCAAAGTGCTCACCTGCTGGAGGGTCGCCGGTTCGGGATTCAGAACTGGATCCTGGTTACCACGGATGCGAGCCTCCGAGGATGGGGAGCGGTCACACAGGGAAAGACTTTTCAGGGTCTTTGGTCAGACCAGGAGTCCTGTCTACACATCAATGTGTTGGAACTCAGGGCCATTTATAACGGCCTTCGACAAGCGGAGAGTTTTCTTCGAAACCTTCCAGTTCTGATTCAATCAGACAATGTCACTGCAGTGGCTCATGTGAACTGCCAAGGCGGGACAATAAGCAGAGTCGCGATGGCGGAAGCCACAAGGATCCTTCGCTGGGTGGAAAATCATGTAAGCGCTCTGTCAGCTGTCTTCTTTCCGGGAGTGGACAACTGGGAAGCAGACTTCCTCAGCAGACACGATCTCCATCCAGGAGAGGGGGGACTTCATCAAGAAGTCTTTGCAGACGTAACACGTCTTTGGGGAACTCCTCAAATAGACATGATGGTGTCACGCCTCAACAAAAAACTTTGGAGGTATTGCGCCAGGTCTCGGGACCCTCAGGCAGTAGCAGTAGACGCACTGGTAACACCGTGGGTGTTCGAATCGGTCTACGTGTTCCCTCCTCTTCCTCTCATCATGAACGTGTTGAGGATCATAAGACAAAGAAGAGTACAGACGATACTCATTGTCCCAGACTGGCCTCGAAGGGCTTGGTACTCGTAACTACAAGAGATGCTCACAGGATAACACTGGCCTCTTCCTCTGAGGGAAGACCTGTTGCAGCAGGGGCCCTGTGTATTTCAAGACTTACCGCGGTTACGTTTGACGGCATGGCGGTTAAATGCCGAATCCTAGCAAAAAAGGGGATTCCGGAAGAGGTCATCCCTACTTTATTAAAGGCTAGGAAGGAGGTGACGATAAAACATTATCACCGTATCTGGCGAAAGTATGTGTCTTGGTGTGAGACCAAGAATGCACCTACGGAAGGTTTTCATTTGGGTCATCTTCTCCACTTTCTACAAACAGGAGTGGATATGGGCCTGAAATTTAGGCTCGGTTAAGGTACAGATTTCGGCCCTCTCGATTTTCTTTCAGAAGGAATTGGCTTCTCTTCCAGAAGTACAGACGTTTGTAAAGGGAGTGCTGCACATCCAGCCCCCTTTTGTGCCTCCAGTGGCACCATGGGACCTGAACGTGGTGTTGCAGTTCCTAAAATCACACTGGTTTGGACCGCTTAACAAGGTTGAGTTGAAATTTCTTACCTGGAAGATGGTAATGTTGTTGGCCTTAGTATCAGCAAGGCGAGTGTCAGAATTGGCGGCTCTATCACACAAAAGCCCCTACTTGATTTTTCATATGGATCGAGCTGAATTGAGGACACGTCCGCAATTTTTGCCTAAAGTGGTTTTGTCGTTCCATATGAATCAACCTATAGTGGTGCTTGTGGCTACCGGTGACCTGGAGGATTCCAGATTCCTGGACGTAGTCAGGGCCTTAAAAACGTATGCAGCCAGGACGGCTAGAATTAAGAAAACAGAGGCTCTGTTTGTCCTGTATGCAGCCCATAAGATTGGCGCCCCTGCTTCAAAGCAGACTATTGCTCGCTGGATCTGTAATACGATTCAGCAGGCTCACTCTACGGCTGGATTGCCGGTACCAAATACGGTTAAGGCCCATTCCACTAGGAAGGTGGGCTCTTCTTGGGCGGCTGCCCGAGGCGTCTCGGCTTTACAACTTTGCCGAGCGGCGACGTGATCGGGGTCAAACACTTTTGCTAAATTCTACAAGTTTGATACCCTGGCTGATGAGGACCTAGCATTTGCTCAGTCGGTGCTGTAGAGTCGTCCGCACTCTCCCGCCCGATTGGATGCTTTGGTATAAACCCCATGGTCCTTACGGAGTCCCCAGCATCCTCTAGGATGTAAGAGAAAATTAGATTTTAAACCTACCGGTATATCTATTTCTCCTAGTCCGTAGAGGATGCTGGGCGCCCGTCCCAGTGTGGAAACTCTGCAAGACTTTTATATAGGTGTTGCTTACATAAGGGTTATGTTACAGTTGACATCGGTCTTGGACTGTTACTGTCGTTTGTTCATACTGTTAACTGGTTATGTATGTTCCAGGTTACATGGTATGATTGGTGTGGGCTGATATGAAACTTGCCCTTGGATTGCTAAATCCTGCCTTGTATTGTCCATCTCCTCTGGGCACAATTCTCTAACTGAGGTCTGGAGGAGGGGCATAGAGGGAGGAGCCAGTGCACACCCATAGTCAAAGTTCTTTTTAGGTGCCCTATCTCCTGCGGAGCCCGTCTATACCCCATGGTCCTTACGGAGTCCCCAGCATCCTCTATGGTCTAGGAGAAATAGATTTACCGGTAGGCTTAAAATCTTATTACATTGAGAACTCTCACCGTCTGACCATTGGTCACCATCTATTAACATTACAGTCATCACTGACCATTTGCCTGAGCTGTAGATCAATCCGCACCTATACAATCGAAAGTACTGGATTAGTGGAGCATTAGCCACCCAGTGGTGGAGATGTGTAATGCATGATGAGTATCTAGAATCGCCTCAACGCGCCTGCTTGTGATTAAACTCAGCAAGATAAGCTATCGCCTTAGCGTGACTAAACGTCCATCTAGGCAGATAATCGGTCAAGATAAAGGTGGCTACATCTGTAGTCAAAATCAAAAGAAAATATCTCACCATGTGAACACACCCTAAGTATAATGGAGAGCGATAAAAGCTCTCCCCTTAGTTCCTGGATGCCAAATCACCGTCCTTAGTATCTCTGTAAAGCATGTTCTACAAGAGTACTTAATATCACGAACAGCTTGTAAAGTACAGCGGCAAGTGTATTCTTTGTAATTATAATGGAGAGAAATAAAAGCTCTTCCCTAAGTTCCTGGATGCCAAATCACTCTCCTTAGTATAACTGTACAGTATTTTCTATGTGAGTACAAAAATCATGAACAGCTTGTAACGTACAGCGGCAAGTATAATCTTTTTAAGGATAATGGAGAGAGATAAAAGGTCCTCCCTAAGTTCATGGATGCCAAATCACCGTATTTAGTATTTCTGTACAGTATTTTCTATTAGAGTACTAAATATCACAAACAACTTGTTACATACTGCGGCAAGTGTAATCTTTCTAAGTATAATGTAGAAAGCTAAAAGTATCTCCTAAGTTCCTGGTTGCCAAACACCTTCCTTAGTAGCTCTGTACAGTATTTTCTATTTGAGTACTAAATAGCACGAATAGCTTGTAATGTACAGCGGCAAGTGTAATCTTTCTTAGTATAATGGAGTGAGATAAAAGCTACACCCTAAGTTTCAGGATGCTAAATCACCGTATTTAGTATCTCTGTACAGTATTTTCTATTACAGTACATAATAGCATGAACAGCTTGTAATGTACAGTGTAAATGTAATCATTCTAAGGGTGTGTACACATGGTGAGATCCTTGCTATGCCCTATTTTTACATGCGATTTCCCATGAACTCCCTGGAGCCCAGATTTTGACTAACATTTCTTGAGATATGTACTGTGTGCTTACTATTTTGGCTTATGTGAGATTTTGGCTTATGTGAGATGTCATTGACATGTGAGATGAACTATATTGTACACCAATCTAGCAAGGATTGACTTGCCTGCACAGTCTATCTTTTCTTGCGATGGCGACCTGGCGGGACCGCGCATCAGGATCGAATTGGGATCGCAAGGTGACTTTCACCTTGCGATCTGCACTAACTTTTCTTGCAATTTTGACTATATAGTCAAAATCAAAAGAAAATATCTCACCATGTGAACACACTGTAAATATAATGGATAGCGATTAAAGCTCCCCCTAAGTTCCTGGATGCCAAATCACCATCCTTAGTATCTCTGTAAAGCATTTTCTATAAGAGTACTTAATATCACAAACAGCTTGTAACGTACAGTGGCAAGTGTAATCTTTCTAAGTATAATAGAGATAAAAGCTCCTTCCTAAGTTCCTGAATGCCAAATCACCATCCTTAGTATCTCTGTACAGTATGTTCTATTTGAATACCAATTATCATGATCAGCTTTTTACCTACAGCGGCTAGTGTATTATTTGTAATTATAATGAAGAGAAATAAAAGCTCTTCCCTAAGTTCCTGGATGCCAAATCACTCTCCTTAGTATCTCTGTACAGTATTTTCTATTTGAGTACTAAAAAGCATGAATAGCTTGTAATGTGCAGCGGCAAGTGTAATCTTTTTAAGGATAATGGAGAGAGATAAAAGGTCCATCTAATTTCCAGGATGTCAAATCACAGTCCTTAATATCTGTGTACAGTATTTTCTATTTGAGTACTAAAAAGCATGAATAGCTTGTAATGTACAGCGGCAAGTGTAATCTTTTTAAGGATAATGGAGAGAGATAAAAGGTCCATCTAATTTCCTGGATGTCAAATCACAGTCCTTAATATCTCTGTACAGTATTATCTTTTTGAGTACTAAAAAGCATGAATAGCTTGTAATGTACAGCGGCAAGTGTAATATTTCTAAGTATAATGGAGAGAGATAAAAGCTCCTCCTTAAGTATCGGGATGCCAAATCACCATATTTAATATTTCTGTACAGTATTTTCTATTTGAGTACTAAATAGCACGAACAGCTTGTAACGTACAGCTGCAGGTTTAATCTTTGTAAGTATAATGGAGAGAGATAAAAGCTCCTCCCTCAGTTCCTGGATGCAAAATCACCGTCCTTATTATATCTGTAGATTATGTTCTATTAGAGTACTAAATATCACGAACAACTTGTTACATACTGCAGCAGGTGTAATCTTTCTGAGTATAATGGAGAGAGATAAAAGCTCCTCTCTAAGTTCCTGGATGCCAAATCATCATCCTTAGTATCTCTGTATAGTATTTTCTATTAGGGTACTAATTAGCACGAACAGCTAATTAGTACCCTAATAGAACATACTGTACAGAGATACTAAGTACGGTGATTTGGCATCCAGGAACTTACTGAGTAGCTTTTATCTCTCTCCATTATACATAGAAAGATTAAACTTGCCGCTGTACGTTACAAGCTGTTCGTGCTAATTAGTACACTAGTAGAACATACTGTACAGAGATACTAAGGACGGTGATTTGGCATCTAGGAACTTAGGGAGGAGCTTTTATCTCTCCATTATACATAGAAAGATTAAACTTGCCACTGTACGTTACAAGCTATTCGTGCTAATTAGTACACTAGAAGAACATACTGGGGACTCGGACTCATACAGTACTTGCATTTCAAATGCACTGTATTTTCCACCGCCTCCTGCTAGCCCATCGCCCTTCTCCCCTGGGAGCCTGCACAGGTCATGCAGTAGACAGGGGGGGAGTTATTCACATGAACCAGGGCAAAGCTGCAGGAGCAGTTGTACTGTTAAGGTTCTATGCACCATACGGTACACATACAATTCTGTAGCAGAGCAAACTCAATTGAAATGGCCACCGCCTGTGACTCCTTGCCCCATGGAGGCCCTCGGCTATTGAGCAAGTAACAGCACAGATTTTGTAGGTTGCGGTGCAATGCTGAAGGAGTGTCAGAATCCTCTAGATAAAATACACAGGGTCGATAGCGATAAGCAAGGTCTATGCACTTTTTTGATACCCCAGACCCCATCGCATCACAAAGTGACAAAATGTCCAAGGCACATGAACATACACCTTGTGTCAGCACTCGGCTATGGAGCGAGTGACGGCATCGGTTTTGCAGTCTTCGGGGCAGTGCTGAAGGAGCGTCGGAATCCCCTAACTAAAATACACAGGGTCGATAGGGTTAAGCGAGGTCTATGCACATAATGCTACAAGGCAGGGGCTCATGTGCCTCGGACATTTTGTCACTTTGTGATGCGATGGGGTCTGGTATATCATTATGTGCATAGACCTCGCTTATCCCTATCAACCCTGTGTATTTTAGATAGGGGATTCTGATGCTCCTTCAGCATTGGCCCGTTCTTTGTACACAGAATTTTCCACTGCCTCGCCCTACCCCATCCCACTTTCCCCTTCCCACCTTGGAGCCTGCACAGTTCATGCAGTAGACAGGTAGGGAGTAATTATCAGGTTACAAGACAAGATTTATGTAAAACCTGTGTGCACCCTTCCATTGAATGTATAACAAAGAAAAAAATATATAATAAAGTGAATGTCACGGGAACTCGGACGCTCATACTGTACATGTATTTAAAAAGCACGGTGTTTATGCATTGTACATACTTCCTTTTACACAATTAGTTGTGTCTCCATACACAATCTTGTGTCTGCATACACAAATGTTTTAACATGTTGGTTTGTGTCTGTATAAACTATTTATTTATATTGAGAACTCTCACCGTCTGACCATTGGTCACCATCTATTAACATTACAGTCATCACTGACCATTTGCCTGAGCTGTAGATCAATCCGCCGCTATACAATCGAAAGTACTGGATTAGTGGAGCATTAGCCACCCAGTGGTGGAGATGTGTAATGCATGCTGAGTATCTAGAATCGCCTCAACACGCCTGCCTGTGATTAAACTCAGCAAGATAAGCTATCGCCTTAGCGTGACTAAACGTCCATCTAGGCAGATAATCGGTCAAGATAAAGGTGGCTACATCTGTAGTCAAAATCAAAAGAAAATATCTCACCATGTGAACACACCCTAAGTATAATGGAGAGCGATAAAAGCTCCCCCTAAGTTCCTGGATGCCAAATCACCGTCCTTAGTATCTCTGTAAAGCATGTTCTATAAGAGTACGTAATATCACGAACAGCTTGTAAAGTACAGTGGCAAATGTAATCTTTCTAAGTATAATAGAGATAAAAGCTCCTTCCTAAGTTCCTGGATGCCAAATCACTATCCTTAGTATCTCTGTACAGTATGTTCTATTTGAATACCAATTATCACGATCAGCTTTTTACGTACAGCGGCAAGTGTATTCTTTGTAATTATAATGGAGAGAAATAAAAGCTCTTCCCTAAGTTCCTGGATGCCAAATCACTCTCCTTAGTATAACTGTACAGTATTTTCTATGTGAGTACAAAAAAGCATGAACAGCTTGTAACGTACAGCGGCAAGTATAATCTTTTTAAGGATAATGGAGAGAGATAAAAGGTCCTCCCTAAGTTCCTGGATGCCAAATCACCGTATTTAGTATTTCTGTACAGTATTTTCTATTAGAGTACTAAATATCACAAACAACTTGTTACATACTGTGGCAAGTGTAATCTTTCTAAGTATAATGTAGAGAGCTAAAAGTATCCCCTAAGTTCCTGGTTGCCAAACACCTTCCTTAGTAGCTCTGTACAGTATTTTCTATTTGAGTACTAAATAGCACGAATAGCTTGTAATGTACAGCGGCAAGTGTAATATTTCTTAGTAAAATGGAGAGAGATAAAAGCTACACCCTAAGTTTCTGGATGCTAAATCACCGTATTTAGTATCTCTGTACAGTATTTTCTATTACAGTACATAATAGCATGAACAGCTTGTAATGTACAGTGGGAAATGTAATCTTTCTAAGGGTGTGTACACATGGTGAGATCCTTGCTATGCCCTATTTTTACATGCGATTTCCCATGAACTCCCTGGAGCCCAGATTTTGACTAACATTTCTTGAGATATGGACTGTGTGCTTACTATTTTGGCTTATGTGAGATTTTGGCTTATGTGAGATGTCATTGACATGTGAGATGAACTATATTGTACACCAATCTAGCAAGGATTGACTTGCCTGCACAGTCTATCTTTTCTTGCGATGGGGACCTGGCGGGACCACGCATCAGGATCGAATTGGGATCGCAAGGTGACTTTCACCTTGCGATCTGCACTAACTTGTCTTGCAATTTTGACTATATAGTCAAAATCAAAATAAAATATCTCACCATGTGAACACTCCCTAAATATAATGGATAGCGATTAAAGCTCCCCCTAAGTTCCTGGATGCCAAATCACCATCCTTAGTATCTCTGTAAAGCATTTTCTATAAGAGTACTTAATATCACAAACAGCTTGTAACGTACAGTGGCAAGTGTAATCTTTCTAAGTATAATAGAGAGAGATAAAAGCTCCTTCCTAAGTTCCTGAATGCCAAATCACCATCCTTAGTATCTCTGTACAGTATGTTCTATTTGAATACCAATTATCATGATCAGCTTTTTACCTACAACGGCTAGTGTATTCTTTGTAATTATAATGGAGAGAAATAAAAGCTCTTCCCTAAGTTCCTGGATGCCAAATCACTCTCCTTAGTATCTCTGTACAGTATTTTCTATTTGAGTACTAAAAAGCATGAATAGCTTGTAATGTGCAGCGGCAAGTGTAATCTTTTTAAGGATAATGGAGAGAGATAAAAGGTCCATCTAATTTCCTGGATGTCAAATCACAGTCCTTAATATCTGTGTACAGTATTTTCTATTTGAGTACTAAAAAGCATGAATAGCTTCTAATGTACAGTGGCAAGTGTAATCTTTTTAAGGATAATGGAGAGAGATAAAAGGTCCATCTAATTTCCTGGATGTCAAATCACAGTCCTTAATATCTCTGTACAGTATTTTCTTTTTGAGTACTAAAAAGCATGAATAGCTTGTAATGTACAGCGGCAAGTGTAATATTTCTAAGTATAATGGAGAGAGATAAAAGCTCCTCCTTAAGTATCGGGATGCCAAATCACCATATTTAGTATTTCTGTACAGTATTTTCTATTTTAGTACTAATTAGCACGAACAGCTTGTAACGTACAGCTGCAGGTTTAATCTTTGTAAGTATAATGGAGAGAGATAAAAGCTCCTCCCTCAGTTCCTGGATGCAAAATCACCGTCCTTAGTATATCTGTACATTATGTTCTATTAGAGTACTAAATATTACGAACAACTTGTTACATACTGCAGCAAGTGTAATCTTTCTGAGTATAATGGAGAGACATAAAAGCTCCTCTCTAAGTTCCTGGATGCCAAATAATCATCCTTAGTATCTCTGTACAGTGTGTTCTATTTGAGTACTAAATAGCACATACATCTTGTAACATACAGTTGCAAGTTTAATATTTCTAAGTATAATGGAGATAGATAAAAGCTCCTCCTTCAGTTCCTGGATGCCAAATCACCATCCTTAGTATCTCTGTATAGTATTTTCTATTTGAGTACTTTATAGGATGAACAGCTTGTACTGTACATCGGCAAGTGTAATCTTTCTTATTATAATGGAGAGAGATAAAAGTTCCTCTCTAAGTTCCTGGATGCCAAATCACCATCCTTAGTATCTAAGTACAGGGATTTGGCATCTAGGAACTTAGGGAGGAGCTTTTATCTCTCTTCATTATCTCTCTCCATTATACTTAGAAAGATTACAATGGAGAGAGTTAAAAGCTCCTCCCTAAGTTCCTGGATTCCAAATCACTGTAATTAGTATCTCTGTACAGTATGTTCTACTAGTGTACTAAGTAGCATGAACAACTTGTAATGTACAGTGGCAAGTTTAATCTTTCTATGTATAATATAGAGAGATAAAAACTCCTCCCTAAGTTCCTGGTTGCCAAATCAGCATCCTTAGTAACTCTGTATAGTATTTTCTATTAGGGTACTAATTTGCACGAACAGCTAATTAGTACCCTAATAGAACATACTGTACAGAGATACTAGGGGGGGTAATTCCAAGTTGATCGCAGTAGGACATTTTTTAGCAGTTGGGCAAAACTATGTGCATTGCAGGGGAGGCAGATATAACATTTGCAGAGAGAGTTAGATTTGGGTGGGTTATTTTGTTTCTGTGCAGGGTAAATACTTGCTGCTTTATTTTTACACTGCAATTTAGATTGCAGATTGAACTCACCACACCCAAAGCTGTTTCTCTCTGCACATGTTATATCTGCCTCCCCTGCAGTGCACATGGTTTTGCCCAACTGCTAAAAAAAATTCTGCTGCGATCAACTTGGAATTACCCCCTAAGTACGGTGATTTGGCATCCAGGAACTTACTGAGTAGCTTTTATCTCTCTCCATTATACATAGAAAGATTAAACTTTCCGCTGTACGTTACAAGCTGTTCGTACTAATTAGTATACTAGTAGAACATACTGTACAGAGATACTAAGGACGGTGATTTGGCATCTAGGAACTTAGGGAGGAGCTTTTATCTCTCCATTATACATAGAAAGATTAAACCTGCCACTGTACGTTACAAGCTGTTCATGCTAATTAGTACACTAGAAGAACATACTGGGGACTCGGACTCATACAGTACTTGCATTTCAAATGCACGGTATTTTCCACCACCTCCCGCTAGCCCATCGCCCTTCTCCCCTGGGAGCCTGCACAGGTCATGCAGTAGACAGGGGGGAGTTATTCACGTAAACCAGGGCAAAGCTGCAGGAGCAATTGTACTGTTAAGGTTCTGTGCACCATACGGTACACATACAACTCTGTAGCAGAGCAGACTCAATTGAAATGGCTACCGCCTGTGACTCCTTGCCCCATGGAGGCCCTCGGCTATTGAGCAAGTAACAGCACAGATTTTGTAGGTCGCGGTGCAATGCTGAAGGAGCGTCAGAATCCTCTAGATAAAATGCACAGGGTCGATAGGGATAAGCGAGGTCTATGCACTTTTTTGATACCCCAGACCCCATCGCATCACAAAGTGACAAAATGTCCAAGGCACATGAACATACACCTTGTGTCAGCACTCGGCTATGGAGCGAGTGACGGCATAGGTTTTGCAGGCTTCGGGGCAGTGCTGAAGGAGTGTCGGAATACCCTAGCTAAAATACACAGGGTCGATAGGGTTAAGCGAGGTCTATGCACATAATGCTACAAGGCAGGGGCTCATGTGCGTCGGACATTTTGTCACTTTGTGATGCGATGGGGTCTGGTATATCATTATGTGCATAGACCTCGCTTATCCCTATCAACCCTGTGTATTTTAGATAGGGGATTCTGATGCTCCTTCAGCATTGGCCCGTTCTTTGTACACAGTATTTTCCACTGCCTCGCCCTACCCCCATCCCACTTTCCCCTTCCCACCTGGGAGCCTGCATAGTTCATGCAGTAGACAGGTAGGGAGTTATGATCAGGTTACAAGACAAGATTTATGTAAAACCTGTGTGCACCCTTCCATTGAATGTATAACAAAGAAAAAAATATATAATAAAGTGAATGTCACGGGAACTCGGACGCTCATACTGTACATGTATTTCAAAAGCACGGTGTTTATGCATTGTACATACTTCCTTTTACACAATTAGTTGCGTCTCCATACACAATCTTGTGTCTGCATACACAAATGTTTTAACATGTTGGTTTGTGTCTGTATAAACTATTTATTTATATTGAGAACTCTCACCGTCTGACCATTGGTCACCATCTATTAACATTACAGTCATCACTGACCATTTGCCTCAATCCGCCGCTATACAATCGAAAGTACTGGATTAGTGGAGCATTAGCCACCCAGTGGTGGAGATGTGTAATGCATGCTGAGTATCTAGAATCGCCTCAACGTGCCTGCCTGTGATTAAACTCAGCAAGCTAAGCTATCGCCTTAGCGTGACTAAACGTCCATCTAGGCAGATAATCGGTCAAGATAAAGGTGGCTACATCTGTAGTCAAAATCAAAAGAAAATATCTCACCATGTGAATACACCCTAAGTATAATGGAGAGCGATAAAATCTCCCCCCTAAGTTCCTGGATGCCAAATCACCGTCCTTAGTATCTCTGTAAAGCATGTTCTATAAGAGTACTTAATATCACGAACAGCTTGTAAAGTACAGTGGCAAATGTAATCTTTCTAAGTATAATAGAGATAAAAGCTCCTTCCTAAGTTCCTGGATGCCAAATCACTATCCTTAGTATCTCTGTACAGTATGTTCTATTTGAATACCAATTATCACGATCAGCTTTTTACGTACAGCGGCAAGTGTATTCTTTGTAATTATAATGGAGAGAAATAAAAGCTCTTCCCTAAGTTCCTGGATGCCAAATCACTCTCCTTAGTATAACTGTACAGTATTTTCTATGTGAGTACAAAAAAGCATGAACAGCTTGTAACGTACAGCGGCAAGAATAATCTTTTTAAGGATAATGGAGAGAGATAAAAGGTCCTCCCTAAGTTCCTGGATGCCAAATCACCGTATTTAGTATTTCTGTGCAGTATTTTCTATTAGAGTACTAAATATCACAAACAACTTGTTACATACTGTGGCAAGTATAATCTTTCTAAGTATAATGTAAAGAGATAAAAGTATCCCCTAAGTTCCTGGTTGCCAAATCACCTTCCTTAGTAGCTCTGTATAGTATTTTCTATTTGAGTACTAAATAGCACGAATAGCTTGTAATGTACAGCGGCAAGTGTAATCTTTCTTAGTATAATGGAGAGAGATAAAAGCTACACCCTAAGTTTCTGGATGCTAAATCACCGTATTTAGTATCTCTGTACAGTATTTTCTATTACAGTACATAATAGCATGAACAGCTTGTAATGTACAGTGGGAAATGTAATCTTTCTAAGGGTGTGTACACATGGTGAGATCCTTGCTATGCCCTATTTATACATGCGATTTCCCATGAACTCCCTGGAGCCCAGATTTTGACTAACATTTCTTGAGATATGAACTGTGTGCTTACTATTTTGGCTTATGTGAGATTTTGGCTTATGTGAGATGTCATTGACATGTGAGATGAACTATATTGTACACCAATCTAGCAAGGATTGACTTGCCTGCACAGTCTATCTTTTCTTGCGATGGGGACCTGGCGGGACCACGCATCAGGATTGAATTGGGATCGCAAGGTGACTTTCACCTTGCGATCTGCACTAACTTGTCTTGCAATTTTGACTATATAGTCAAAATCAAAATAAAATATCTCACCATGTGAACACTCCCTAAATATAATGGATAGCGATTAAAGCTCCCCCTAAGTTCCTGGATGCCAAATCACCATCCTTAGTATCTCTGTAAAGCATTTTCTATAAGAGTACTTAATATCACAAACAGCTTGTAACGTACAGTGGCAAGTGTAATCTTTCTAAGTATAATAGAGAGAGATAAAAGCTCCTTCCTAAGTTCCTGAATGCCAAATCACCATCCTTAGTATCTCTGTACAGTATGTTCTATTTGAATACCAATTATCATGATCAGCTTTTTACCTACAACGGCTAGTGTATTCTTTGTAATTATAATGGAGAGAAATAAAAGCTCTTCCCTAAGTTCCTGGATGACAAATCACTCTCCTTAGTATCTCTGTACAGTATTTTCTATTTGAGTACTAAAAAGCATGAATAGCTTGTAATGTGCAGCGGCAAGTGTAATCTTTTTAAGGATAATGGAGAGAGATAAAAGGTCCATCTAATTTCCTGGATGTCAAATCACAGTCCTTAATATCTGTGTACAGTATTTTCTATTTGAGTACTAAAAAGCATGAATAGCTTCTAATGTACAGTGGCAAGTGTAATCTTTTTAAGGATAATGGAGAGAGATAAAAGGTCCATCTAATTTCCTGGATGTCAAATCACAGTCCTTAATATCTCTGTACAGTATTTTCTTTTGAGTACTAAAAAGCATGAATAGCTTGTAATGTACAGCGGCAAGTGTAATATTTCTAAGTATAATGGAGAGAGATAAAAGCTCCTCCTTAAGTATCGGGATGCCAAATCACCATATTTAGTATTTCTGTACAGTATTTTCTATTTTAGTACTAATTAGCACGAACAGCTTGTAACGTACAGCTGCAGGTTTAATCTTTGTAAGTATAATGGAGAGAGATAAAAGCTCCTCCCTCAGTTCCTGGATGCAAAATCACCGTCCTTAGTATATCTGTACATTATGTTCTATTAGAGTACTAAATATTACGAACAACTTGTTACATACTGCAGCAAGTGTAATCTTTCTGAGTATAATGGAGAGACATAAAAGCTCCTCTCTAAGTTCCTGGATGCCAAATAATCATCCTTAGTATCTCTGTACAGTGTGTTCTATTTGAGTACTAAATAGCACATACATCTTGTAACATACAGTTGCAAGTTTAATATTTCTAAGTATAATGGAGATAGATAAAAGCTCCTCCTTCAGTTCCTGGATGCCAAATCACCATCCTTAGTATCTCTGTATAGTATTTTCTATTTGAGTACTTTATAGGATGAACAGCTTGTACTGTACATCGGCAAGTGTAATCTTTCTTATTATAATGGAGAGAGATAAAAGTTCCTCTCTAAGTTCCTGGATGCCAAATCACCATCCTTAGTATCTAAGTACAGGGATTTGGCATCTAGGAACTTAGGGAGGAGCTTTTATCTCTCTTCATTATCTCTCTCCATTATACTTAGAAAGATTACAATGGAGAGAGTTAAAAGCTCCTCCCTAAGTTCCTGGATTCCAAATCACTGTAATTAGTATCTCTGTACAGTATGTTCTACTAGTGTACTAAGTAGCATGAACAACTTGTAATGTACAGTGGCAAGTTTAATCTTTCTATGTATAATATAGAGAGATAAAAACTCCTCCCTAAGTTCCTGGTTGCCAAATCACCATCCTTAGTATCTCTGCATAGTATTTTCTATTAGGGTACTAATTAGCACGAACAGCTAATTAGTACCCTAATAGAACATACTGTACAGAGATACTAAGTACGGTGATTTGGCATCCAGGAACTTACTGAGTAGCTTTTATCTCTCTCCATTATACATAGAAAGATTAAACTTGCCGCTGTACGTTACAAGCTGTTCGTGCTAATTAGTACACTAGTAGAACATACTGTACAGAGATACTAAGGACGGTGATTTGGCATCTAGGAACTTAGGGAGGAGCTTTTATCTCTCCATTATACATAGAAAGATTAAACTTGCCACTGTACGTTACAAGCTATTCGTGCTAATTAGTACACTAGAAGAACATACTGGGGACTCGGACTCATACAGTACTTGCATTTCAAATGCACTGTATTTTCCACCGCCTCCTGCTAGCCCATCGCCCTTCTCCCCTGGGAGCCTGCACAGGTCATGCAGTAGACAGGGGGGGAGTTATTCACATGAACCAGGTCAAAGCTGCAGGAGCAGTTGTACTGTTAAGGTTCTATGCACCATACGGTACACATACAATTCTGTAGCAGAGCAAACTCAATTGAAATGGCCACCGCCTGTGACTCCTTGCCCCATGGAGGCCCTCGGCTATTGAGCAAGTAACAGCACAGATTTTGTAGGTTGCGGTGCAATGCTGAAGGAGTGTCAGAATCCTCTAGATAAAATACACAGGGTCGATAGCGATAAGCAAGGTCTATGCACTTTTTTGATACCCCAGACCCCATCGCATCACAAAGTGACAAAATGTCCAAGGCACATGAACATACACCTTGTGTCAGCACTCGGCTATGGAGCGAGTGACGGCATCGGTTTTGCAGTCTTCGGGGCAGTGCTGAAGGAGCGTCGGAATCCCCTAACTAAAATACACAGGGTCGATAGGGTTAAGCGAGGTCTATGCACATAATGCTACAAGGCAGGGGCTCATGTGCCTCGGACATTTTGTCACTTTGTGATGCGATGGGGTCTGGTATATCATTATGTGCATAGACCTCGCTTATCCCTATCAACCCTGTGTATTTTAGATAGGGGATTCTGATGCTCCTTCAGCATTGGCCCGTTCTTTGTACACAGAATTTTCCACTGCCTCGCCCTACCCCATCCCACTTTCCCCTTCCCACCTTGGAGCCTGCACAGTTCATGCAGTAGACAGGTAGGGAGTAATTATCAGGTTACAAGACAAGATTTATGTAAAACCTGTGTGCACCCTTCCATTGAATGTATAACAAAGAAAAAAATATATAATAAAGTGAATGTCACGGGAACTCGGACGCTCATACTGTACATGTATTTAAAAAGCACGGTGTTTATGCATTGTACATACTTCCTTTTACACAATTAGTTGTGTCTCCATACACAATCTTGTGTCTGCATACACAAATGTTTTAACATGTTGGTTTGTGTCTGTATAAACTATTTATTTATATTGAGAACTCTCACCGTCTGACCATTGGTCACCATCTATTAACATTACAGTCATCACTGACCATTTGCCTGAGCTGTAGATCAATCCGCCGCTATACAATCGAAAGTACTGGATTAGTGGAGCATTAGCCACCCAGTGGTGGAGATGTGTAATGCATGCTGAGTATCTAGAATCGCCTCAACACGCCTGCCTGTGATTAAACTCAGCAAGATAAGCTATCGCCTTAGCGTGACTAAACGTCCATCTAGGCAGATAATCGGTCAAGATAAAGGTGGCTACATCTGTAGTCAAAATCAAAAGAAAATATCTCACCATGTGAACACACCCTAAGTATAATGGAGAGCGATAAAAGCTCCCCCTAAGTTCCTGGATGCCAAATCACCGTCCTTAGTATCTCTGTAAAGCATGTTCTATAAGAGTACGTAATATCACGAACAGCTTGTAAAGTACAGTGGCAAATGTAATCTTTCTAAGTATAATAGAGATAAAAGCTCCTTCCTAAGTTCCTGGATGCCAAATCACTATCCTTAGTATCTCTGTACAGTATGTTCTATTTGAATACCAATTATCACGATCAGCTTTTTACGTACAGCGGCAAGTGTATTCTTTGTAATTATAATGGAGAGAAATAAAAGCTCTTCCCTAAGTTCCTGGATGCCAAATCACTCTCCTTAGTATAACTGTACAGTATTTTCTATGTGAGTACAAAAAAGCATGAACAGCTTGTAACGTACAGCGGCAAGTATAATCTTTTTAAGGATAATGGAGAGAGATAAAAGGTCCTCCCTAAGTTCCTGGATGCCAAATCACCGTATTTAGTATTTCTGTACAGTATTTTCTATTAGAGTACTAAATATCACAAACAACTTGTTACATACTGTGGCAAGTGTAATCTTTCTAAGTATAATGTAGAGAGCTAAAAGTATCCCCTAAGTTCCTGGTTGCCAAACACCTTCCTTAGTAGCTCTGTACAGTATTTTCTATTTGAGTACTAAATAGCACGAATAGCTTGTAATGTACAGCGGCAAGTGTAATATTTCTTAGTAAAATGGAGAGAGATAAAAGCTACACCCTAAGTTTCTGGATGCTAAATCACCGTATTTAGTATCTCTGTACAGTATTTTCTATTACAGTACATAATAGCATGAACAGCTTGTAATGTACAGTGGGAAATGTAATCTTTCTAAGGGTGTGTACACATGGTGAGATCCTTGCTATGCCCTATTTTTACATGCGATTTCCCATGAACTCCCTGGAGCCCAGATTTTGACTAACATTTCTTGAGATATGGACTGTGTGCTTACTATTTTGGCTTATGTGAGATTTTGGCTTATGTGAGATGTCATTGACATGTGAGATGAACTATATTGTACACCAATCTAGCAAGGATTGACTTGCCTGCACAGTCTATCTTTTCTTGCGATGGGGACCTGGCGGGACCACGCATCAGGATCGAATTGGGATCGCAAGGTGACTTTCACCTTGCGATCTGCACTAACTTGTCTTGCAATTTTGACTATATAGTCAAAATCAAAATAAAATATCTCACCATGTGAACACTCCCTAAATATAATGGATAGCGATTAAAGCTCCCCCTAAGTTCCTGGATGCCAAATCACCATCCTTAGTATCTCTGTAAAGCATTTTCTATAAGAGTACTTAATATCACAAACAGCTTGTAACGTACAGTGGCAAGTGTAATCTTTCTAAGTATAATAGAGAGAGATAAAAGCTCCTTCCTAAGTTCCTGAATGCCAAATCACCATCCTTAGTATCTCTGTACAGTATGTTCTATTTGAATACCAATTATCATGATCAGCTTTTTACCTACAACGGCTAGTGTATTCTTTGTAATTATAATGGAGAGAAATAAAAGCTCTTCCCTAAGTTCCTGGATGCCAAATCACTCTCCTTAGTATCTCTGTACAGTATTTTCTATTTGAGTACTAAAAAGCATGAATAGCTTGTAATGTGCAGCGGCAAGTGTAATCTTTTTAAGGATAATGGAGAGAGATAAAAGGTCCATCTAATTTCCTGGATGTCAAATCACAGTCCTTAATATCTGTGTACAGTATTTTCTATTTGAGTACTAAAAAGCATGAATAGCTTCTAATGTACAGTGGCAAGTGTAATCTTTTTAAGGATAATGGAGAGAGATAAAAGGTCCATCTAATTTCCTGGATGTCAAATCACAGTCCTTAATATCTCTGTACAGTATTTTCTTTTTGAGTACTAAAAAGCATGAATAGCTTGTAATGTACAGCGGCAAGTGTAATATTTCTAAGTATAATGGAGAGAGATAAAAGCTCCTCCTTAAGTATCGGGATGCCAAATCACCATATTTAGTATTTCTGTACAGTATTTTCTATTTTAGTACTAATTAGCACGAACAGCTTGTAACGTACAGCTGCAGGTTTAATCTTTGTAAGTATAATGGAGAGAGATAAAAGCTCCTCCCTCAGTTCCTGGATGCAAAATCACCAACCTTAGTATATCTGTACATTATGTTCTATTAGAGTACTAAATATTACGAACAACTTGTTACATACTGCAGCAAGTGTAATCTTTCTGAGTATAATGGAGAGACATAAAAGCTCCTCTCTAAGTTCCTGGATGCCAAATAATCATCCTTAGTATCTCTGTACAGTGTGTTCTATTTGAGTACTAAATAGCACATACATCTTGTAACATACAGTTGCAAGTTTAATATTTCTAAGTATAATGGAGATAGATAAAAGCTCCTCCTTCAGTTCCTGGATGCCAAATCACCATCCTTAGTATCTCTGTATAGTATTTTCTATTTGAGTACTTTATAGGATGAACAGCTTGTACTGTACATCGGCAAGTGTAATCTTTCTTATTATAATGGAGAGAGATAAAAGTTCCTCTCTAAGTTCCTGGATGCCAAATCACCATCCTTAGTATCTAAGTACAGGGATTTGGCATCTAGGAACTTAGGGAGGAGCTTTTATCTCTCTTCATTATCTCTCTCCATTATACTTAGAAAGATTACAATGGAGAGAGTTAAAAGCTCCTCCCTAAGTTCCTGGATTCCAAATCACTGTAATTAGTATCTCTGTACAGTATGTTCTACTAGTGTACTAAGTAGCATGAACAACTTGTAATGTACAGTGGCAAGTTTAATCTTTCTATGTATAATATAGAGAGATAAAAACTCCTCCCTAAGTTCCTGGTTGCCAAATCAGCATCCTTAGTAACTCTGTATAGTATTTTCTATTAGGGTACTAATTTGCATGAACAGCTAATTAGTACCCTAATAGAACATACTGTACAGAGATACTAGGGGGGGTAATTCCAAGTTGATCGCAGTAGGACATTTTTTAGCAGTTGGGCAAAACTATGTGCATTGCAGGGGAGGCAGATATAACATTTGCAGAGAGAGTTAGATTTGGGTGGGTTATTTTGTTTCTGTGCAGGGTAAATACTTGCTGCTTTATTTTTACACTGCAATTTAGATTGCAGATTGAACTCACCACACCCAAAGCTGTTTCTCTCTGCACATGTTATATCTGCCTCCCCTGCAGTGCACATGGTTTTGCCCAACTGCTAAAAAAAATTCTGCTGCGATCAACTTGGAATTACCCCCTAAGTACGGTGATTTGGCATCCAGGAACTTACTGAGTAGCTTTTATCTCTCTCCATTATACATAGAAAGATTAAACTTTCCGCTGTACGTTACAAGCTGTTCGTACTAATTAGTATACTAGTAGAACATACTGTACAGAGATACTAAGGACGGTGATTTGGCATCTAGGAACTTAGGGAGGAGCTTTTATCTCTCCATTATACATAGAAAGATTAAACCTGCCACTGTACGTTACAAGCTGTTCATGCTAATTAGTACACTAGAAGAACATACTGGGGACTCGGACTCATACAGTACTTGCATTTCAAATGCACGGTATTTTCCACCACCTCCCGCTAGCCCATCGCCCTTCTCCCCTGGGAGCCTGCACAGGTCATGCAGTAGACAGGGGGGAGTTATTCACGTAAACCAGGGCAAAGCTGCAGGAGCAATTGTACTGTTAAGGTTCTGTGCACCATACGGTACACATACAACTCTGTAGCAGAGCAGACTCAATTGAAATGGCTACCGCCTGTGACTCCTTGCCCCATGGAGGCCCTCGGCTATTGAGCAAGTAACAGCACAGATTTTGTAGGTCGCGGTGCAATGCTGAAGGAGCGTCAGAATCCTCTAGATAAAATGCACAGGGTCGATAGGGATAAGCGAGGTCTATGCACTTTTTTGATACCCCAGACCCCATCGCATCACAAAGTGACAAAATGTCCAAGGCACATGAACATACACCTTGTGTCAGCACTCGGCTATGGAGCGAGTGACGGCATAGGTTTTGCAGGCTTCGGGGCAGTGCTGAAGGAGTGTCGGAATACCCTAGCTAAAATACACAGGGTCGATAGGGTTAAGCGAGGTCTATGCACATAATGCTACAAGGCAGGGGCTCATGTGCGTCGGACATTTTGTCACTTTGTGATGCGATGGGGTCTGGTATATCATTATGTGCATAGACCTCGCTTATCCCTATCAACCCTGTGTATTTTAGATAGGGGATTCTGATGCTCCTTCAGCATTGGCCCGTTCTTTGTACACAGTATTTTCCACTGCCTCGCCCTACCCCCATCCCACTTTCCCCTTCCCACCTGGGAGCCTGCATAGTTCATGCAGTAGACAGGTAGGGAGTTATGATCAGGTTACAAGACAAGATTTATGTAAAACCTGTGTGCACCCTTCCATTGAATGTATAACAAAGAAAAAAAATATATAATAAAGTGAATGTCACGGGAACTCGGACGCTCATACTGTACATGTATTTCAAAAGCACGGTGTTTATGCATTGTACATACTTCCTTTTACACAATTAGTTGCGTCTCCATACACAATCTTGTGTCTGCATACACAAATGTTTTAACATGTTGGTTTGTGTCTGTATAAACTATTTATTTATATTGAGAACTCTCACCGTCTGACCATTGGTCACCATCTATTAACATTACAGTCATCACTGACCATTTGCCTCAATCCGCCGCTATACAATCGAAAGTACTGGATTAGTGGAGCATTAGCCACCCAGTGGTGGAGATGTGTAATGCATGCTGAGTATCTAGAATCGCCTCAACGTGCCTGCCTGTGATTAAACTCAGCAAGCTAAGCTATCGCCTTAGCGTGACTAAACGTCCATCTAGGCAGATAATCGGTCAAGATAAAGGTGGCTACATCTGTAGTCAAAATCAAAAGAAAATATCTCACCATGTGAATACACCCTAAGTATAATGGAGAGCGATAAAATCTCCCCCCTAAGTTCCTGGATGCCAAATCACCGTCCTTAGTATCTCTGTAAAGCATGTTCTATAAGAGTACTTAATATCACGAACAGCTTGTAAAGTACAGTGGCAAATGTAATCTTTCTAAGTATAATAGAGATAAAAGCTCCTTCCTAAGTTCCTGGATGCCAAATCACTATCCTTAGTATCTCTGTACAGTATGTTCTATTTGAATACCAATTATCACGATCAGCTTTTTACGTACAGCGGCAAGTGTATTCTTTGTAATTATAATGGAGAGAAATAAAAGCTCTTCCCTAAGTTCCTGGATGCCAAATCACTCTCCTTAGTATAACTGTACAGTATTTTCTATGTGAGTACAAAAAAGCATGAACAGCTTGTAACGTACAGCGGCAAGAATAATCTTTTTAAGGATAATGGAGAGAGATAAAAGGTCCTCCCTAAGTTCCTGGATGCCAAATCACCGTATTTAGTATTTCTGTGCAGTATTTTTTATTAGAGTACTAAATATCACAAACAACTTGTTACATACTGTGGCAAGTGTAATCTTTCTAAGTATAATGTAAAGAGATAAAAGTATCCCCTAAGTTCCTGGTTGCCAAATCACCTTCCTTAGTAGCTCTGTATAGTATTTTCTATTTGAGTACTAAATAGCACGAATAGCTTGTAATGTACAGCGGCAAGTGTAATCTTTCTTAGTATAATGGAGAGAGATAAAAGCTACACCCTAAGTTTCTGGATGCTAAATCACCGTATTTAGTATCTCTGTACAGTATTTTCTATTACAGTACATAATAGCATGAACAGCTTGTAATGTACAGTGGGAAATGTAATCTTTCTAAGGGTGTGTACACATGGTGAGATCCTTGCTATGCCCTATTTATACATGCGATTTCCCATGAACTCCCTGGAGCCCAGATTTTGACTAACATTTCTTGAGATATGAACTGTGTGCTTACTATTTTGGCTTATGTGAGATTTTGGCTTATGTGAGATGTCATTGACATGTGAGATGAACTATATTGTACACCAATCTAGCAAGGATTGACTTGCCTGCACAGTCTATCTTTTCTTGCGATGGCGACCTGGCGGGACCGCGCATCAGGATCGAATTGGGATCGCAAGGTTACTTTCACCTTGCGATCTGCACTAACTTTTCTTGCAATTTTGACTATATAGTCAAAATCAAAAGAAAATATCTCACCATATGAACACACCCTAAATATAATGGATAGCGATTAAAGCTCCCCCTAAGTTCCTGGATACCAAATCACCATCCTTAGTATCTCTGTAAAGCATTTTCTATAAGAGTACTTAATATCACAAACAGCTTGTAACGTACAGTGGCAAGTGTAAGCTTTCTAAGTATAATAGAGAGAGATAAAACTCCTTCCTAAGTTCCTGAATGCCAAATCACCATCCTTAGTATCTCTGTACAGTATGTTCTATTTGAATAACAATTATCATGATCAGCTTTTTACCTACAGCGGCTAGTGTATTCTTTGTAATTATAATGAAGAGAAATAAAAGCTCTTCCCTAAGTTCCTGGATGCCAAATCACTCTCCTTAGTATCTCTGTACAGTATTTTCTATTTGAGTACTAAAAAGCATGAATAGCTTGTAATGTGCAGCGGCAAGTGTAATCTTTTTAAGGATAATGGAGAGAGATAAAAGGTCCATCTAATTTCCTGTATGTCAAATCACAGTCCTTAATATCTCTGTACAGTATTTTCTATTTGAGTACTAAAAAGCATGAATAGCTTGTAATGTACAGCGGCAAGTGTAATCTTTTTAAGGATAATGGAGAGAGATAAAAGGTCCATCTAATTTCCTGGATGTCAAATCACAGTCCTTAATATCTCTGTACAGTATTTTCTTTTTGAGTACTAAAAAGCATGAATAGCTTGTAATGTACAGCGGCAAGTGTAATATTTCTAAGTATAGTGGAGAGAGATAAAAGCTCCTCCTTAAGTATCGGGATGCCAAATCACCATATTTAGTATTTCTGTACAGTATTTTCTATGTGAGTACTAATTAGCACGAACAGCTTGTAACGTACAGCTGCAGGTTTAATCTTTGTAAGTATAATGGAGAGAGATAAAAGCTCCTCCCTCAGTTCCTGGATGCAAAATCACCATCCTTAGTATATCTGTACATTATTTTCTATTAGAGTACTAAATATCACGAACAACTTGTTACATACTGCAGCAAGTGTAATCTTTCTGAGTATAATGGAGAGACATAAAAGCTCCTCTCTAAGTTCCTGGATGCCAAATCATCATCCTTAGTATCTCTGTACAGTGTGTTCTATTTGAGTACTAAATAGCACATACATCTTGTAACATACAGTTGCAAGTTTAATATTTCTAAGTATAATGGAGATAGATAAAAGCTCCTCCTTCAGTTCCTGGATGCCAAATCACCATCCTTAGTATCTCTGTATAGTATTTTCTATTTGAGTACTTTATAGGATGAACAGCTTGTACTGTACATCGGCAAGTGTAATCTTTCTTATTATAATGGAGAGAGATAAAAGTTCCTCTCTAAGTTCCTGGATGCCAAATCACCATCCTTAGTATCTAAGTACAGTGATTTGGCATCTAGGAACTTAGGGAGGAGCTTTTATCTCCCTTCATTATCTCTCTCCATTATACTTAGAAAGATTACAATGGAGAGAGTTAAAAGCTCCTCCCTAAGTTCCTGGATTCCAAATCACTGTACTTAGTATCTCTGTACAGTATGTTCTACTAGTGTACTAAGTAGCATGAACAACTTGTAATGTACAGTGGCAAGTTTAATCTTTCTATGTATAATATAGAGAGATAAAAACTCCTCCCTAAGTTCCTGGTTGCCAAATCACCATCCTTAGTATCTCTGTATAGTATTTTCTATTAGGGTACTAATTAGCACGAACAGCTAATTAGTACCCTAATAGAACATACTGTACAGAGATACTAAGTATGGTGATTTGGCATCCAGGAACTTACTGAGTAGCTTTTATATCTCTCCATTATACATAGAAAGATTAAACTTGCCGCTGTACGTTACAAGCTGTTCGTGCTAATTAGTACACTAGTAGAACATACTGTACAGAGATACTAAGGACGGTGATTTGGCATCTAGGAACTTAGGGAGGAGCTTTTATCTCTCCATTATACATAGAAAGATTAAACTTGCCACTGTACGTTACAAGCTGTTCGTGCTAATTAGTACACTAGAAGAACATACTGGGGACTCGGACTCATACAGTACTTGCATTTCAAATGCACGGTATTTTCCACCGCCTCCTGCTAGCCCATCGCCCTTCTCCCCTGGGAGCCTGCACAGGTCATGCAGTAGACAGGGGGGGAGTTATTCACATAAACCAGGGCAAAGCTGCAGGAGCAGTTGTACTGTTAAGGTTCTATGCACCATACGGTACACATACAATTCTGTAGCAGAGCAGACTCAATTGAAATGGCTACCGCCTGTGACTCCTTGCCCCATGGAGGCCCTCGGCTATTGAGCAAGTAACAGCACAGATTTTGTAGGTCGCGGTGCAATGCTGAAGGAGCGTCAGCATCCTCTAGATAAAATACACAGGGTCGATAGGGATAAGCGAGGTCTATGCACTTTTTTGATACCCAGACCCCATCGCATCACAAAGTGACAAAATGTCCAAGGCACATGAACATACACCTTGTGTCAGCACTCGGCTATGGAGCGAGTGACGGCATCGGTTTTGCAGTCTTCGGGGCAGTGCTGAAGGAGCGTCAGAATCCCCTAGCTAAAATACATAGGGTCGATAGGGTTAAGCGAGGTCTATGCACATAATGCTACAAGGCAGGGGCTCATGTGCCTTGGACATTTTGTCACTTTTTGATGCAATGGGTTCTGGTATATCATTATGTGCATAGACCTCGCTTATTCCTATCAACCCTGTGTATTTTAGATAGGGGATTCTGATGCTCCTTCAGCATTGGCCCGTTCTTTGTACACAGTATTTTCCACTGCCTCGCCCTACCCCCATCCCACTTTCCCCTTCCCACCTGGGAGCCTGCACAGTTCATGCAGTAGACAGGTAGGGAGTTATGATCAGGTTACAAGACAAGATTTATGTAAAACCTGTGTGCACCCTTCCATTGAATGTATAACAAAGAAAAAAAAATATAATAAAGTGAATGTCACGGGAACTCGGACGCTCATACTGTACATGTATTTCAAAAGCACGGTGTTTATGCATTGTACATACTTCCTTTTACACAATTAGTTGCGTCTCCATACACAATCTTGTGTCTGCATACACAAATGTTTTAACATGTTGGTTTGTGTCTGTATAAACTATTTATTTATATTGAGAACTCTCACCGTCTGACCATTGGTCACCATCTATTAACATTACAGTCATCACTGACCATTTGCCTGAGCTGTAGATCAATCCGCCACTATACAATCGAAAGTACTGGATTAGTGGAGCATTAGCCACCCAGTGGTGGAGATGTGTAATGCATGCTGAGTATATAGAATCGCCTCAACGCGCCTGCTTGTGATTAAACTCAGCAAGCTAAGCTATCGCCTTAGCGTGACTAAACGTCCATCTAGGCAGATAATCGGTCAAGATAAAGGTGGCTACATCTGTAGTCAAAATCAAAAGAAAATATCTCACCATGTGAATACACCCTAAGTATAATGGAGAGCGATAAAAGCTCCCCCTAAGTTCCTGGATGCCAAATCACCATCCTTAGTATCTCTGTAAAGCATGTTCTATAAGAGTACTTAATATCACGAACAGCTTGTAAAGTACAGTGGCAAATGTAATCTTTCTAAGTATAATAGAGATAAAAGCTCCTTCCTAAGTTCCTGGATGCCAAATCACTATCCTTAGTATCTCTGTACAGTATGTTCTATTTGAATACCAATTATCACGATCAGCTTTTTACGTACAGCGGCAAGTGTATTCTTTGTAATTATAATGGAGAGAAATAAAAGCTCTTCCCTAAGTTCCTGGATGCCAAATCACTCTCCTTAGTATAACTGTACAGTATTTTCTATGTGAGTACAAAAAAGCATGAACAGCTTGTAACGTACAGCGGCAAGTATAATCTTTTTAAGGATAATGGAGAGAGATAAAAGGTCCTCCCTAAGTTCCTGGATGCCAAATCACCGTATTTAGTATTTCTGTACAGTATTTTCTATTAGAGTACTAAATATCACAAACAACTTGTTACATACTGTGGCAAGTGTAATCTTTCTAAGTATAATGTAGAGAGCTAAAAGTATCCCCTAAGTTCCTGGTTGCCAAACACCTTCCTTAGTAGCTCTGTACAGTATTTTCTATTTGAGTACTAAATAGCACGAATAGCTTGTAATGTACAGCGGCAAGTGTAATCTTTCTTAGTATAATGGAGAGAGATAAAAGCTAAACCCTAAGTTTCCGGATGCTAAATCACCGTATTTAGTATCTCTGTACAGTATTTTCTATTACAGTACATAATAGCATGAACAGCTTGTAATGTACAGTGGGAAATGTAATCTTTCTAAGGGTGTGTACACATGGTGAGATCCTTGCTATGCCCTATTTTTACATGCGATTTCCCATGAACTCCCTGGAGCCCAGATTTTGACTAACATTTCTTGAGCTATGGACTGTGTGCTTACTATTTTGGCTTATGTGAGATTTTGGCTTATGTGAGATGTCATTGACATGTGAGATGAACTATATTGTACACCAATCTAGCAAGGATTGACTTGCCTGCACAGTCTATCTTTTCTTGCGATGGCGACCTGGTGGGACCGCGCATCAGGATCGAATTGGGATCGCAAGGTGACTTTCACCTTGCGATCTGCACTAACTTTTCTTGCAATTTTGACTATATAGTCAAAATCAAAAGAAAATATCTCACCATGTGAACACACCCTAAATATAATGGATAGCGAATAAAGCTCCCCCTAAGTTCCTGGATGCCAAATCACCATCCTTAGTATCTCTGTAAAGCATTTTCTATAAGAGTACTTAATATCACAAACAGCTTGTAACGTACAGTGGCAAGTGTAATCTTTCTAAGTATAATAGAGAGAGATAAAAGCTCCTTCCTAAGTTCCTGAATGCCAAATCACCATCCTTAGTATCTCTGTACAGTATGTTCTATTTGAATACCAATTATCATGATCAGCTTTTTACCTACAGCGGCTAGTGTATTCTTTGTAATTATAATGGAGAGAAATAAAAGCTATTTCCTAAGTTCCTGGATGCCAAATCACTCTCCTTAGTATCTCTGTACAGTATTTTCTATCTGAGTACTTTAAAGCATGAATAGCTTGTAATGTGCAGCGGCAAGTGTAATCTTTTTAAGGATAATGGAGAGAGATAAAAGGTCCATCTAATTTCCTGGATGTCAAATCACAGTCCTTAATATCTCTGTACAGTATTTTCTATTTGAGTACTAAAAAGCATGAATAGCTTGTAATGTACAGCGGCAAGTGTAATCTTTTTAAGGATAATGGAGAGAGATAAAAGGTCCATCTAATTTCCTGGATGTCAAATCACAGTCCTTAATATCTCTGTACAGTATTTTCTATTTGAGTACTAAAAAGCATGAATAGCTTGTAATGTACAGCGGCAAGTGTAATATTTCTAAGTATAATGGAGAGAGATAAAAGCTCCTCCTTAAGTATCGGGATTCCAAATCACCATATTTAGTATTTCTGTACAGTATTTTCTATTTGAGTACTAAATAGCACGAACAGCTTGTAACGTACAGCTGCAGGTTTAATCTTTGTAAGTACAATGGAGAGAGATAAAAGCTCCTCCCTCAGTTCATGGATGCAAAATCACCATCCTTAGTATATCTGTACATTATGTTCTATTAGAGTACTAAATATCACGAACAACTTGTTACATACTGCAGCAAGTGTAATCTTTCTGAGTATAATGGAGAGACATAAAAGCTCCTCTCTAAGTTCCTGGATGCCAAATCATCATCCTTAGTATCTCTGTACAGTGTGTTCTATTTGAGTACTAAATAGCACATACATCTTGTAACATACAATTGCAAGTTTAATATTTCTAAGTATAATGGAGATAGATAAAAGCTCCTCCTTCAGTTCCTGGATGCCAAATCACCATCCTTAGTATCTCTGTATAGTATTTTCTATTTGAGTACTTTATAGGATGAACAGCTTGTACTGTACATCGGCAAGTGTAATCTTTCTTATTATAATTAAGAGAGATAAAAGCTCCTCTCTAAGTTCCTGGATGCCAAATCACCATCCTTAGTATCTAAGTACAGTGATTTGGCATCTAGGAACTTAGGGAGGAGCTTTTATCTCTCTTCATTATCTCTCTCCATTATACTTAGAAAGATTACAATGGAGAGAGTTAAAAGCTCCTCCCTAAGTTCCTGGATTCCAAATCACTGTACTTAGTATCTCTGTACAGTATGTTCTACTAGTGTACTAAGTAGCATGAACAACTTGTAATATACAGTGGCAAGTTTAATCTTTCTATGTATAATATAGAGAGATAAAAACTCCTCCCTAAGTTCCTGGTTGCCAAATCACCATCCTTAGTATCTCTGTATAGTATTTTCTATTAGGGTACTAATTAGCACGAACAGCTAATTAGTACCCTAATAGAACATACTGTACAGAGATACTAGGGGGGTAATTCCAAGTTGATCGCAGCAGGAAATTTTTTAGCAGTTGGGCAAAACCATGTGCACTGCAGGGGGGGGGGGCAGATATAACATTTGCAAAGAGAGTTAGATTTGGGTGGGTTATTTTGTTTCTCTGCAGGGTAAATACTGGCTTCTTTATTTTTACACTGCAATTTAGATTGCAGATTGAACTCACCACACCCAAAGCTATCTCTCTCTGCACATGTTATATCTGCCTCCCCTGCAGTGCACATGGTTTTGCCCAACTGCTAAAAAATTTCCTGCTGCGATCAACTTGGAATTACCCACTAAGTACGGTGATTTGGCATCCAGGAACTTACTGAGTAGCTTTTATCTCTCTCCATTATACATAATAAGATTAAACTTTCCGCTGTACGTTACAAGCTGTTCATGCTAATTAGTACACTAGTAGAACATACTGTACAGAGATACTAAGGATGGTGATTTGGCATCTAGGAACTTAGGGAGGAGCTTTTATCTCTCCATTATACATAGAAAGATTAAACTTGCCACTGTACGTTACAAGCTGTACGTGCTAATTAGTACACTAGAAGAACATACTGGGGACTCGGACTCATACAGTACTTGCATTTCAAATGCACAATATTTTCCACCGCCTCCCGCTAGCCCATCGCCCTTCTCCCTTGGGATCCTGCACAGGTCATGCAGTAGATAGGGAGGGAGTTATTCACATAAACCAGGGCAAAGCTGCCGGAGCAGTTGTACTGTTAAGGTTCTATGCACCATACGGTACACATACAATTCTGTAGCAGAGCAGACTCAATTGAAATGGCTACCGCCTGTGACTCCTTGCCCCATGGAGGCCCTCGGCTATTGAGCAAGTAACAGCACAGATTTTGTAGGTCGCGGTGCAATGCTGAAGGAGCGTCAGAATCCTCTAGATAAAATACACAGGGTCGATAGGGATAAGCGAGGTCTATGCACTTTTTTGATACCCCAGATCCCATCGCATCACAAAGTGACAAAATGTCCAAGGCACATGAACATACACCTTGTGTCAGCACTCGGCTATGGAGCGAGTGACGGCATAGGTTTTGCAGGCTTCGGGGCAGTGCTGAAGGAGTGTCGGAATCCCCTAGCTAAAATACACAGGGTCAATAGGGTTAAGCGAGGTCTATGCACATAATGCTACAAGGCAGGGGCTCATGTGCCTCGGACATTTTGTCACTTTGTGATGCGATGGGGTCTGGTATATCATTATGTGCATAGACCTCGCTTATCCCTATCAACCCTGTGTATTTTAGATAGGGGATTCTGATGCTCCTTCAGCATTGGCCCGTTCTTTGTACACAGTATTTTCCACTGCCTCGCCCTACCCCCATCCCACTTTCCCCTTCCCACCTGGGAGCCTGCACAGTTCATGCAGTAGACAGGTAGGGAGTTATGATCAGGTTACAAGACAAGATTTATGTAAAACCTGTGTGCACCCTTCCATTGAATGTATAACAAAGAAAAAAAAATATAATAAAGTGAATGTCACGGGAACTCGGACGCTCATACTGTACATGTATTTCAAAAGCACGGTGTTTATGCATTGTACATACTTCCTTTTACACAATTAGTTGCGTCTCCATACACAATCTTGTGTCTGCATACACAAATGTTTTAAAATGTTGGTTTGTGTCTGTATAAACTATTTATTTATATTGAGAACTCTCACCGTCTGACCATTGGTCACCATCTATTAACATTACAGTCATCACTGACCATTTGCCTGAGCTGTAGATCAATCCGCCGCTATACAATCGAAAGTACTGGATTAGTGGAGCATTAGCCACCCAGTGGTGGAGATGTGTAATGCATGCTGAGTATCTAGAATCGCCTCAACGCGCCTGCCTGTGATTAAACTCAGCAAGATAAGCTATCGCCTTAGCGTGACTAAACGTCCATCTAGGCAGATAATCGGTCAAGATAAAGGTGGCTACATCTGTAGTCAAAATCAAAAGAAAATATCTCACCATGTGAATACACCCTAAGTATAATGGAGAGCGATAAAAGCTCCCTCTAAGTTCCTGGATGCCAAATCACCGTCCTTAGTATCTCTGTAAAGCATGTTCTATAAGAGTACTTAATATCACGAACAGCTTGTAAAGTACAGTGGCAAATGTAATCTTTCTAAGTATAATAGAGATAAATGCTCCTTCCTAAGTTCCTGGATGCCAAATCACGATCCTTAGTATCTCTGTACAGTATGTTCAATTTGAATACCAATTATCACGATCAGCTTTTTACGTACAGCGGCAAGTGTATTCTTTGTAATTATAATGGAGAGAAATAAAAGCTCTTCCCTAAGTTCCTGGATGCCAAATCACTCTCCTTAGTATAACTGTACAGTATTTTCTATGTGAGTACAAAAAAGCATGAACAGCTTGTAATGTACAGCGGCAAGTATAATCTTTTTAAGGATAATGGAGAGAGATAAAAGGTCCTCCCTAAGTTCCTGGATGCCAAATCACCATATTTAGTATTTCTGTACAGTATTATCTATTAGAGTACTAAATATCACAAACAACTTGTTACATACTGTGGCAAGTGTAATCTTTCTAAGTATAATGTAAAGAGATAAAAGTATCCCTTAAGTTCCTGGTTGCCAAATCACCTTCCTTAGTAGCTCTGTATAGTATTTTCTATTTGAGTACTAAATAGCACGAATAGCTTGTAATGTACAGCGGCAAGTGTAATCTTTCTTAGTATAATGGAGAGAGATAAAAGCTACACCCTAAGTTTCTGGATGCTAAATCACCGTATTTAGTATCTCTGTACAGTATTTTCTATTACAGTACATAATAGCATGAACAGCTTGTAATGTACAGTGGGAAATGTAATCTTTCTAAGGGTGTGTACACATGGTGAGATCCTTGCTATGCCCTATTTTTACATGCGATTTCCCATGAACTCCCTGGAGCCCAGATTTTGACTAACATTTCTTGAGATATGGACTGTGTGCTTACTATTTTGGCTTATGTGAGATTTTGGCTTATGTGAGATGTCATTGACATGTGAGATGAACTATATTGTACACCAATCTAGCAAGGATTGACTTGCCTGCACAGTCTATCTTTTCTTGCGATGGCGACCTGGCGGGACCGCGCATCAGGATCGAATTGGGATCGCAAGGTGACTTTCACCTTGCGATCTGCACTAACTTCTCTTGCAATTTTGACTATATAGTCAAAATCAAAAGAAAATATCTCACCATATGAACACACCCTAAATATAATGGATAGCGATTAAAGCTCCCCCTAAGTTCCTGGATGCCAAATCACCATCCTTAGTATCTCTGTACAGTATGTTCTATTTGAATACCAATTATCATGATCAGCTTTTTACCTACAGCGGCTAGTGTATTCTTTGTAATTATAATGGAGAGAAATAAAAGCTCTTCCCTAAGTTCCTGGATGCCAAATCACTCTCCTTAGTATCTCTGTGCAGTATTTTCTATTTGAGTACTTAAAAGCATGAATAGCTTGTAATGTGCAGCGGCAAGTGTAATCTTTTAAAGGATAATGGAGAGAGATAAAAGGTACTTCTAATTTCCTGGATGTCAAATCACAGTCCTTAATATCTCTGTACAGTATTTTCTTTTTGAGTACTAAAAAGAATGAATAGCTTGTAATGTACAGCGGCAAGTGTAATATTTCTAAGTATAATGGAGAGAGATAAAAGCTCCTCCTTAAGTATCGGTATGCCAAATCACCATATTTAGTATTTCTGTACAGTATTTTCTATTTGAGTACTAAATAGCACGAACAGCTTGTAACGTACAGCTGCAGGTTTAATCTTTGTAAGTATAATGGGGAGAGATAAAAGCACCTCTCTAAGTTCCTGGATGCCAAATCATCATCCTTAGTATCTCTGTACAGTGTGTTCTATTTGAGTACTAAATAGCACATACATCTTGTAACATACAGTTGCAAGTTTAATATTTCTAAGTATAATGGAGATAGATAAAAGCTCCTCCTTCAGTTCCTGGATGCCAAATCACCATCCTTAGTATCTCTGTATAGTATTTTCTATTTGAGTACTTTATAGGATGAACAGCTTGTACTGTACATCGGCAAGTGTAATCTTTCTTATTATAATTAAGAGAGATAAAAGCTCCTCTCTAAGTTCCTGGATGCCAAATCACCATCCTTAGTATCTAAGTACAGTGATTTGGCATCTAGGAACTTAGGGAGAAGCTTTTATCTCTCTTCATTATCTCTCTCCATTATACTTAGAAAGATTACAATGGAGAGAGTTAAAAGCTCCTCCCTAAGTTCCTGGATTCCAAATCACTGTACTTAGTATCTCTGTACAGTATGTTCTACTAGTGTACTAAGTAGCATGAACAACTTGTAATGTACAGTGGCAAGTTTAATCTTTCTATGTATAATATAGAGAGATAAAAACTCCTCCCTAAGTTCCTGGTTGCCAAATCACCATCCTTAGTATCTCTGTATAGTATTTTCTATTAGGGTACTAATTAGCACGAACAGCTAATTAGTACCCTAATAGAACATACTGTACAGAGATACTAAGTACGGTGATTTGGCATCCAGGAACTTACTGAGTAGCTTTTATCTCTCTCCATTATACATAGAAAGATTAAACTTGCCGCTGTATGTTACAAGCTGTTCGTGATAATTAGTACACTAGTAGAACATACTGTACAGAGATACTAAGGATGGTGATTTGGCATCTAGGAACTTAGGGAGGAGCTTTTATCTCTCCATTATACATAGAAAGATTAAACTTGCCACTGTACGTTACAAGCTGTACGTGCTAATTAGTACACTAGAAGAACATACTGGGGACTCGGACTCATACAGTACTTGCATTTCAAATGCACAATATTTTCCACCGCCTCCTGCTAGCCCATCGCCCTTCTCCCCTGGGATCCTGCACAGGTCATGCAGTAGACAGGGAGGGAGTTATTCACATAAACCAGGGCAAAGCTGCCGGAGCAGTTGTACTGTTAAGGTTCTATGCACCATACGGTACACATACAATTCTGTAGCAGAGCAGACTCAATTGAAATGGCTACCACCTGTGACTCCTTGCCCCATGGAGGCCCTCGGCTATTGAGCAAGTAACAGCACAGATTTTGTAGGTCGCGGTGCAATGCTGAAGGAGCGTCAGAATCCTCTAGATAAAATAAACAGGGTCGATAGGGATAAGCGAGGTCTATGCACTTTTTTGATACCCCAGATCCCATCGCATCACAAAGTGACAAAATGTCCAAGGCACATGAACATACACCTTGTGTCAGCACTCGGCTATGGAGCGAGTGACGGCATAGGTTTTGCAGGCTTCGGGGCAGTGCTGAAGGAGCGTCGGAATCCCATAGCTAAAATACACAGGGTCGATAGGGTTAAGTGAGGTCTACGCACATAATGCTACAAGGCAGGGGATCATGTGCCTTGGACATTTTGTCACTTTGTGATGCCATGGGGTCTGGTATATCATTATGTGCATAGACCTCGCTTATCCCTATCAACCCTGTGTATTTTAGATAGGGGATTCTGATGCTCCTTCAGCATTGGCCCGTTCTTTGTACACAGTAATTTCCACTGCCTTGCCCTACCCCCATCCCACTTTTCCCTTCCTACCTGGGAGCCTGCACAGTTCATGCAGTAGACAGGTAGGGAGTTATGATCAGGTTACAAGACAAGATTTATGTAAAACCTGTGTGCACCCTTCCATTGAATGTATAACAAAGAAAAAAAATTATAATAAAGTGAATGTCACGGGAACTCGGACGCTCATACTGTACATGTATTTCAAAAGCACGGTGTTTATGCATTGTACATACTTCCTTTTACACAATTAGTTGCGTCTCCATACACAATCTTGTGTCTGCATACACAAATGTTTTAACATATTGGTTTGTGTCTGTATAAACTATTTATTTATATTGAGAACTCTCACCGTCTGACCATTGGTCACCATCTATTAACATTACAGTCATCACTGACCATTTGCCTGAGCTGTAGATCAATCCGCCGCTATACAATTGAAAGTACTGGATTAGTGGAGCATTAGCCACCCAGTGGTGGAGATGTGTAATGCATGCTGAGTATCTAGAATCGCCTCAACGCGCCTGCCTGTGATTAAACTCAGCAAGCTAAGCTATCGCCTTAGCGTGACTAAACGTCCATCTAGGCAGATAATCGGTCAAGATAAAGGTGGCTACATCTGTAGTCAAAATCAAAAGAAAATATCTCACCATGTGAATACACCCTAAGTATAATGGAGAGCGATAAAAGCTCAGCAAGCTAAGCTATCCAGTGCTGTTCTCGCTGCCCAGTGTCAGTTCTAGTATCCTCATCAGTTCTCAGTATCACTACTCATTGCCTTGTGCTGCATTGTGGTAACCAGTATACTACAGTACAATAGTCCAATGCTGTTCTTGCTGCCCAGTGTCAGTTCTAGTATCCTCATCAGTGCTCAGTATCACTGCTCATTGTCTTGTGGTGCTCAGTATACTACAGTACATTACTAATAGTCCAGTATCTTGTACTGCATCTTGCTGCTGTAGGGTGCTGTGGTAGTGTCCTGTCACTGTGCATAGGTCATCATCATTCCAGTCACAGTGGTATTTGGGGGATGACAATTCCAGAGTGCTTTTGTGCTTCTTACTAATACTAGTACAATGTCTTGTGCTGCATCTTGCTGCTCAGTGTCAGTGCTCCATAGTATCATCAGTGCTCAGTATAATCAGTGCTCAGTATAATCAGTGCACTGCTAGACGTGCGCCCGCTATCCGCCATTAGTGTAGTAGGATTTAGACAATTGATGAAGTTATTGTGTCCCCGGTACCAAATCCCATCTAGATTCCACTTCACTAGGCAGGCGATAGCGAGATTTTGGCAATTAATTCCAGTGATTTTGACATAGCATTGCAGTGATTTTACTAATTAATATCAGTGATTTATAATTATTAATTACAGTGATCTTGCCAAATAATTCCAGCGATTTGGACATAGCATTACAGTGATTTTACCAATTAATATCAGTGATTTATAATTATTAATTACAGTGATCTTGCCAAATAATTCCAGGGATTTGGACATATAAATCCAGTTGGAATTGTTTGTGTCGCTTGGCTTAGTCATACAGCTACCTCATTGCACATCTTAGACATCTTTGCATGAGGTGCTGTTTGGGGCCTAGTTTTTGAAAAGTGCCATCCTGTGTGACACTGCCGTATGTGTCCAGGGGTACTGCTGTATTAGTCCTGGGGTACTGCCGTATAAGTCCACCAATTGCATATTTTTTTTAAAGTGACTGGAGCATGTTGGAGATGCTGTCAGTGGACCGAACAATTGGGCCCCACTCTTAACATTCAGCCACTGCATAAGACTACTAGATGGGCCAGGTGGTTGTGTCGCTTAGCTTAGGCCTGCAGCAACCTCGGTGCACCTTTTCTTCGTCTTTGCATCATGTGATGTTAGGGGCCTTTTTTTGATATCTGCCCTCCTGTCTGACACTGCAGTGCCACTCCTAGATGGGCCAGGTGTTTGTGCTGACCACTTGGGTCGCTTAGCTTAGTCATCCAGTGACCTTGGTGCAACCTTTTGGCCTAAAAACAATATTGTGAGGTGTTCAGAATAGACTGGAAATGAGTGGAAATTATGGTTATTGAGGTTAATAATACTATAGGATTAAAATTACCCCAAAATTCTATGATTTAAGCTGTTTTTGAGTTTCTTTTTTAAAAAAACACTGAATCCAAAATGCACCTGAATCCGACAAAAATTCTTAAGGGAGGTTTTGTCAAAACGCGTCCGAATCCAAAACCAAAACGCAAAACCTGAAAAATGCCTGGGGTACATCTCTAGTTCTCAGAATGGCAAGCTTAGCAAAGTGTTATTATATATTGCTAAATGTTACGCGGGGTACTGATACCATATACTAATCAGATTAATATCTTAATGGGTTACTGTATATACCCGTGCTATGTAGCAAACAGACAGCAGAACAGATCAACGGATTTACAAGTCCGGTTAAATTTTCAATACTGTATATCACTGTAATCATATGGATATTACGCAGAGCAGAAAATTACAGCTGTACAGAGAACCTCTTTGAGTGTCAGTAAAGTATAAAAATCGGTAACTGTTTGAAAAATACAAATACTAATTCCTTTTGTTCTCATATATCATACACCATCCAGTGTACCACTCCCACTCATTGAAAAGAAAAAGAAAAACTTTTCTCCATTGAATTAATGTCAAATATTAAGATGTATGGTTCATGTCTAGAACAATTTCACACATTATTAACAGTAACTTAATCATATTTAAGGTCCCTTCGGTTAATCTGGCTTCTGTACACTATAAATAGATTACAAACACGTCCAGTTTCGTCTATTTCACTAAGTTTTCCATTTTTATTGGCCCATTAACAGCAGGTGATTGCTTCCATTAAGGAAGTAGGTAGGCGGCTTTGCGCAGCGCCGGTTGTCATGGCGCTGGAGCGCAAGCTGCTCCACTTCCGCACCACGTGACTGGGTCACATGACGCAGACGGACGGGGAAGGTTCCCCGGGTAACTCTTATAGCAGGGATTGTGGCACTAATGACGAGAAGAGAAACGCTCATTCACAATTTAATTAGATTAGGTAAGAAGTTTGGCCAATTAGCTCATGGTTGCATGTAGTTGTTTGTAAGGTCTTTGACCCGTATTTTATCACTCCCAACAGTTGAGCACTAAGTCACTCTGCACTATTCAGGCGTACACTATATTATTACTGCACTAGTAGCACGGGATCCGGTCTGAAGATCGACAGTGTTTAGGTCGACAATGTTTAGGTCGACCACTATAGGTCGACAGTCACTAGGTCGACATTGATGGAAGGTCGACAGGGTTTCTAGGTCGACATGTGCTAGGTCGACAGGTCTAAAGGTCGACATGAGTTTTTCACATTTTTTGGGGGGGTATTTTTTCATACTTAACGATCCACGTGGACTACGATTGGAACGGTAAAGTGTGCCGAGCGAAGCGGTAGCGGAGCGAAGGCACCATGCCCGAAGCATGGTGAGCCAAGCGAGCCATGCGAGGGGATGCGGTGCACTAATTTGGGATCCCAGTCACTCTACGAAGAAAACGACACAAAAAAAATTCCTTATGTCGACCTTTAGACCTGTCGACCTAGCACATGTCGACCTAGAAACCCTGTCGACCTTCCATCCATGTCGACCTAGTGACTGTTGACCTATAGTGGTCGACCTAAACATTGTCGACCTAGACACTGTCGATTTGATGAACCACACCCAGTAGCACACAGATCATTTATGGTTTATATATTTCATAGCAGCAAAAATGACTCCAATACTAATTCAGTTTCACATGTTTATTGATCAGTTAATTGATTGATTGATTGATTGATTGATTGAGTGATTGGCTGGTGTGTGGAGGAGATTGACACAGGCCTTATGCACATTAGTTTAATTGGGGAAATGATGTCAGATGACTTCCCCTATAAAAGTTTGAATTTAGCTCCCATGGTCCATTGCAAGGACACTGGAGTACCACTGGCTGTCTGTTTGGAAAGTAAGGATTTTCTTTATACCTTTTAGAAGAGGGCTTCATTTAATCTATGATATGTATATTTTTTTGGTCAGATTGATAGGCACTTAATCCTTTAATGTTTTAACCTCAGTCTCTAATTCAGACTTTTTATAGTGCCAAGTGTTATGTACAAAAAAAGTGACATTTAAGGGTGATTTTTGAACACACACTGTGCCTCATTTATGAGTTCTAATCAGTATATATAGGATTCGCTATAAGCCTGTTAGCATCTGAGCAACAAATAATATCACAATTTTTTAACCTATCACAGAGGACAGTTGATACAGCTTGTAGTTCAGTACTGCTATCATACTTAAAATCATTGGTTATTATCTAATTGACCTTTAGTTTTTTTCATGTGTGAATCTGTATGGACAGCTTATCTGTATCTGTATTTCACGTTTGTGTTTGACACATGAGGTATGTCATGATGCTTTAAGAATTTCATCTGTAATAACCTTATAAATATTTAAATATCTATATATTTGTAGAGCTTGATTAACGCAGTTTCCTGCTATCATTAGAGTAATTCATAGTGTATTTCTATCAGGAGACTCTGTATATATAGGAGTCAGCTTACACTGACCATTTAGACAATTATATTGTGATCCATGTATTAGACGCATGTGTGTTTTCCTAATAGAGGATAATGGTGAGCGGGTGGATATTCAAGCTTTCCCTCCCTCCTCTTTCTTTCTTTTTTCCCTCTTGGTTTAGATTGGATTAGATATACACTAATTAAAATCAATTGATTTGTTAGGTAAATTTTTGGCAGGATCTTGCTGTTTTCACCTTTCTTTTGAGAGTTAGAAACATAGGAAATAGCTGAATTCTGATCAATCGAATATATGAGGTATGTGATGTTTCTACTTTATGAACCATACAATGGTTGATAAATCAATTTTTTGATAGTAATATGAATCAATTACCTTTTTAATTAGACTGGCTTGAAGCTTCGGCAGTCTCCTTTTTGATGTTTTGAAGTTATTCTTTGAAAAATCCTGAGTGTCCACTCTGATCACATTTTGATAAATGTTAATACCAAAAGGTATGTTAAATACCCAATGATAATAGATATTATATATGAGTTTTATGATCACCACCTGAGTTCTCATTTTGTTGTCAATAGCCCAATTATTGTCTCTTCGCTCTGTTTCACCATGTCTCGCACATCCTATTGTTCATTGACTGTTCTTTGTACCATACTATTGCTATTATATGATTTTTACTGTAGTGTATAAATACTGATTGGCTGTCTAATTTTTAGACATACCCCTGATGAAGTCTAGTTACTAGATGAAACGCATTGGGTTGTTATATTTGATGTTATCTCTGAATAGTATATGAGGAAGATTAAAGATACTGCACTAAGTTGCCGATGTTCCTCTATCAACTTCAAAGATGGAGTATTCGAAGAGAAATTACATCATTTTGTCTGTGTAATATGATGGACTTGCTTCATTGCTTCTGTACATTTTAATAATTTTTTTATGAAAGAACAGTTCATGTTTACGTTTTAAAATCAATGTTAATTGTTAAACCCACTGGGTTCCCTGTATTTATAGGTTAAAATAAACTTTGGGTGCCAATTTCTTTTCTATATATATATATCTATCTCCAAAAGAAAGCAGGAGCACTCACCAGTCTTTAAAGCAGCAAAGGATTTTTTATTCAGATCATCAGTGCAAAGATATGATCAATGTTTCGGTCTGTATGTAGACCTTTGTCAGAATGGGATTTTCTTCTCATCTATCTGGATGCTACCCCAGCAAGTTTACATGCAACACGTGAGTCTGGACACTTCCTATGTGTGTGTGTGTGTGTGTGTGTATATATATATATATATATATATATATATATATATATATATATATATATATATATATATATATATATATATATATATATATATATATGATAAAATCAGGACGCACTCACGGATTTCAGATAAACAAGTAAGGAGACGACCCCTGCTTGTAGACTTAACGTTTCGGTTTATTAACCGTCTTCAGAAGTAATGACATACAAAAGTGAACAATCTTACCTTTTATACATGAACAAAACCACCACGTGCATTGTCCTCCGTTCCTCTGACGGACGGACTTCCGGTTTCGTCATCATTCAAAGACAGCGCTGTCAAAGAGATGACGTATACCGGTGTGACTAAACCTTCACCATAGTAACATAACAACATGGAGACACAATAACAGGAGCATGTAATGTTTCTACATAATCTTTACAGAAACGGATATTAAAATCACACTATTTGGAAACAACTAGTGAGAAGTCTTATAAATCCACATAATGCAGTCATGAACAACTTAATAAATAACAATATAAAGAATTATAATGGCCGTACTATTACATGAAGCTGACAAGAGACAGGGTTTCATTGAGACCATATGGGGCCACGGTGTTAAGCCGATGTATCCATCGTGCCTCCTTCTGCAATAAAACCCTGTGTCTGTCTCCACCACGTTTAGAAAAAGGAACTTGTTCCAACATTTTATAGCGCAAAGCTGCCAAGGTGCGATTGCATAACTTGAAGTGTTTAGCTACGGGCTGATCTATATTTTTGCCTTCCAAAATTTGCTTGATGGCGCTTCTATGTTGAGACATACGTTCTTTGAAAAGACATGTGGTCTTTCCAATATAATACAGACCACAAGGGCATTTTATGCAGTAAATTACAAACTTGCTTGTACAGGTAAGTACCTGCTGGATTTTGATTTTAACACCCGAGTGTGGATGCAAGATGTAATCACCTGTCTCCAAATACAAACATGTAGTGCAGCCAGTGCATTTGTAGTTACCTGGCTTTCTTTTCAAAAAAGTACCGTCATTAATGTCACCCAATTGCGATATATCGTTGTGAACCACTAAATCCCTTATGTTGCTACCCCTCTTGTAACAAGGAAGAAGTCTGCTAGATTTTATACTGGAGAGGTCAGGGTCTGCTTGTATTACCGGCCAAATTCTTTTGGCCGTCTGAGTGAGCTTCTGACTAGCTGTGGTATATGTGGAAACGCATATTACTGCATTATCCAATGATTTTTTTATTGCTAGCCTTATCTGCTGGTATCTTGGGTTCTAACATAGCTCTTGCCCTAGCTGTTTGCAGCAAATTATTGCTATAACCCCTCTCCAAGAATCTTTGAGTCATGTAATCCATTTGTTTGGATTCTTCTGTGGAGTCACTGCAAATTCTGCGTACTCTAAGATACTGAGAATAGGGGAGCCCATTTTTTAAGGATTTTGGGTGGTGACTAGAAGACAGTAATAAACTGTTAACATCGGTAGGTTTTTGAAAAATAGATGTAACTAATTTAACGTCAAGTTTGCTAACTTTTACATCTAGAAAATGTATGCTCTCGGCTTGTATGTCAAATGTGAATTTAATAGATTCATCCATCAAATTTACTTGCTGCATCATATCAATAAAAGCTTCTTTTGAGCTTGTCCACAGAATAAACACATCATCTATGTAACGTGTATACATAGCTATGTTGGACTTAAAGTTGGTGTTGGGCAAAATCAGATCATTTTCTACTTTAAACATAAATGAATTTGCATATGCCGGTGCGGCACAAGATCCCATCGCACAACCTCTTGTTTGTTCGAAAAATTCATTATTAAATAAAAAATAATTTCTATATAACGTTAGTTCAAGTAAAGAGATGAAGAACTCCACCTCAGGGCCAGTATAATTAGGATTTCCTTCTATTAATGTTTTGACTGCTTCTAAACCTCGTTTATGTGGAATGCTGGTATACAGACTGACCACGTCAGCCGTGCATAACCAGCATGTTTCCAAATTGACTTTCAAGTTACGTAATTTTTGCAAAAATGTGGACGTATCTTTAAGGTAAGTATTCTCATTCTGTATCACTGGCTGTAAAAAATAATCAATATATTTGGCCACATTAGAATACAGAGAATCCCTAGCTGCAATAATGGGACGCCCTGGGGGGCATACTGGGTCCTTATGCAGCTTAGGGATGGTGTAAAATATAGGCACTTTAGGAGCCGGTGTCATTAATGAGACTTGCGTGGTCTTAGTTATAATACCATCAGTGACTGCCTTTGTGAGTAAGAAATCTAATTCTTTTGTGTATTTAACTGTAGGGTCTGTGAGTAATCTTGTATAAACTGTATGGTCATTTAACTGTCTATACGCTTCTAATTTATAATCAGTCAGATCCTGAACCACTATGCCACCCCCCTTATCGGCGGGGCGCACAGTGATATCAGTGTATGAAGATAAATTGCGCAAAGCTATGCGCTCCTCTTTAGATAGATTGGAAACATTATGAACATCTGGTGTCACATTACATTCATCAATACATTTGGATAGAGTTTGGTATACACCCTAATGGCAGGATTTATAGAATAAGGATCAAACATAGATTTGATTTTAACAGGACATTCAGATGTTGAAAGACTGTCAGGTTTAGAGTTAAAGAATTCTCTGAGACGTAATTGTCTATTAAATCTAGACAGATCAACCAAACTGTCAAAAGATTTGTGCTGGTTAGTGGGCACAAAATTCAGTCCTTTTGATAGAACTATGATTTCCGTATCCGTCAGGGTACGTGAAGATAAATTGTGTACTATTTCTTTGGTTTTGCCCCTTTTCCTCCCTTCCCTTTGGCATTGCTTACTGCGTCTTGATCGTTTGGGCTTTCTTGTCGCGCCCTGGTTTTGACGCCTAAAGGGACTTGCTGAGCCATGGGACGTTGTCTGGTGGGCGCTACATCAGATTCACTGTTGGAAGCTCCACTTGAGGTGTCTCCCTCCAAGGGAAATCTACGCCCTCTTCCATATGATTTTGGACGGTAGGAGTGGGGTTTAAACGATGGATTATTGGCCCAAAGGTACACTTTGTTTTCCATATAGTCCTTAGTAACTGTAGCCAGTTTTTTGGTCTTGAATTTAATCAGATCTGTTTTATATTTTTCGACCTGCTGTGACAATTTCAACATCCAGTCACACCGGTATACGTCATCTCTTTGACAGCGCTGTCTTTGAATGATGACGAAACCGGAAGTCCGTCCATCAGAGGAACGGAGGACAATGCACGTGGTGGTTTTGTTCATGTATAAAGGTAAGATTGTTCACTTTTGTATGTCATTACTTCTGAAGACGGTTAATAAACCGAAACGTTAAGTCTACAAGCAGGGGTCGTCTCCTTACTTGTTTATCTGAAATCCGTGAGTGCCGCCTGATTTTATCTCCTACATTGCTGCAAATGCTGTGGAGGGCACCCGGTAAGCTGATACCTAAATATTTGATTGAGTGCCGAGCGCCATTCATATATATATATATATATATATAGTATGTGTGTGTATTTGCAATGAGATTACATATGGCATTACATTTATACAGTTATTCAAAACAGGGAACTTGTAAAAAAGACAATACATTTATACAATTTGCAAAAATGGGGACATTTTAAAGAAAGACGTATACAAAATCAGCAGACGGCTATTGCGATGCTGCATGTTTATTATCACACACATTATAGAGACATTGCTCATAAGGGAAAGTAAAAAATATGAGAAAAAACACCAATTAGTACTGTACGGATAGAGCCACGTTAATCATGCCTAAAGCCACGTCTGGGGCGCGCACCCCATTCATTAGAATGAGAGCGTCTCAGTGCACTCCCGGCGGGTCTAGGCGGATGGATCACCTAGTCATGCCGGGAATGCACGAATGCGATGGAGCCGCACTAGATGAGTATCTAGTATCTGTATCTTGCAAACAAAATTCTCATAAGAACCATTTTAGCTCAAATTCAAAATTCAGCCCCGTTGGTGCTAATGTTCTCATATAATATATGGTTTTCATTTCTTTTTTTTGCTAAGACCTCTGCTATATTTTTCCTACTCCTATTATTTTTGGCTATTTTGATGCCTCAAAAACTTTTCAATTCTTTGACATTGCAACAGTGTTTCTCTTTGAAATGTAGGGAAACACTGTTTATCATAGCCCTTTTTCATATTCCTTATGTGCTTGTCTAGTTTCTCCTTCAGCTTTCTTGTCATTCTTATTATATACTGTGTGACACACTTGCACTCTGGTAAATAAACCACATTTCTGCTATTACGAGTAATAAAATCCCTAATGGGGTATACATTTAATTTGTATTCAGTGATTTTATTTGTGGTCTTATAATTCTTGCACATCGTGCAATCCCCTCATTCAGCAGTGAATCATGACTTTATATTTTACTAATGGAACTATAACTGAGGGCGAGAATGGATATATAAGGATTGAAACACCAGCAGTGTGTTATATGTGCTTCCCAAAGTACATAAGTGCAAAAATTACCCGCTAGGATGCCCTATTATTGCAGGGATAAATTCATTTACATCAAATTTGTCCAGTTTTATTGCTATCAAAATATATCCATTAGTTGTTAAGGAGGAAAAATCCATGGAGGACTTCTGCATGCATTTAAACTCTTAACTCCAAAAATATTGAGTTCACTTTTCAAACAAGCACACAAGAGGTTATTTTTTTAGTTTTGACAATTTTCATTGAAAGAGCAATAGTTAACCGAAATGTATGAAAAACAGACAGATTTGCAATTCATACATCAATTTTAATAGCAATCATCATGACAACTGGATCCACAGAAGAATTGTACAACTGTAGAGATGTTTGATGAACAAGCAAATAAAATGGAAGAACAGTTTATTAATAAAAGTTATTATGTGCATAATGTGAAACAAGTGAGATACAAATGCAGGGACCTAATAAGGGAAGATATTCTGAAAACTAATCCTGATAAAAACAATAGAAAACAGGAAGGAACAGAAGGGGTTAGATTTATCACTAAGTATACTTCACAGCATAAGCAATTGGAGTGCATTGTATGCAAGCATTGGGACATCTTAACAAAAGACCCGATTCTTAAAAAATATATAACAACTAAACAAAAGATAATATATATAGAGGAGCTGAGAATTTAAAATCAGTGCTAGTACAGAGTGCCCTTCCAGTGAGAAAAAGAACGAGAGTAACTTCAAAAGGATTTTACAGCTGAGGGGATTGCACGATGTGCAAGAATTGTAAGATTACAAATAAAATCACTGAATACAAATCAAATGTAACACAAAAATTATACCCCATTAGGGATTTTATTACTTGTAATAGCAGAAATATGGTTTATCTACTAGAGTGCACGTGTGGCACTCAGTATATAGGAAGAACAGGAAGACAGCTGAAGGAGGGACTAGCCGAGCACATAAGGCTATGATAAACAGTGTTTCCCTACATTTCAAAGAGAGACTGTTGCAATGTCAAAATATTAAAACGTTTTTGAGGCATCAAAATCGCCAAAAATAATTGGAGGAGGAAAAATATAGATGAGGTTTAAGCAAAAGAAGAAATGAAAACCATATATTATATGATAACAGTAGCACTAACAGGGCTGAATTTTGAATTTGAGCTAAAATGGTTCTTATAAGAATTTTGTTTGCAAGATACTAATTGGTGTTTTTTCTTTTTTCTTTCCCTTATGCGCAATGTCTCGATAATATGTGTGATAATAAGCACGCAGGATCGCAATAGCTGTCTGTTGATTTTAAAGGCTGATTTTATACATCTTTATTTATAATTTCCCCATTTGTGCTAATTGTTTAAATGTATTGTCTTTTTTACAAGTTCCCTATTTTTAATAACTGTAGAAATGTATTTCCATAAGTAATCTCATTGTAATATTTTTTATATATAATATATATTTAATATATATATATATATATATATATATATATATATATATATATATATATATATATATATATGTTTTACTTTAAAAATGAATAACTGGTAACACTGTCATGATATCATTGGTCAAGAATTACCATGTGATATTTGAGGCAATGAATAAATAGTCAGGGCAGAGAACACAGCAGCACTTCTTGATAAAGAGGAGGGTACTCCTTAATATGCTTTGAAGCTGCTGGAGAGACCACTTGATACAGGAGGAAACCAGTAATATCCACAAACATCGGGAGAAGCAGGTGTAACATCACATTCAGTGACTGCAGCACAGGAGATTTGCACCACCTGCACTATCCGAAGACTGTGTGTTACCCCACAAGCAAGTGATATACCAAACTGGTATTTTTTTTAAATTGACTGTGTACTTTAAATAAATCCTTTAATAACCTCTATTGGAACGCAATGCTTGTTTGAAGTGAAAGTTATTCTGCACAAATGAAAGATACATCAAATTTATTTCTAGTGTTCATAGAAAGGTACGTTTCATTCTAATTTTAAGTAAAGAAAAGCCTTGTTTGATGTGTGTAAAGAAACAGCTATGTGAACTCGAGGCAGAATTTCAATGTAAATTTTATTCTTGAGAGATCCAGAGATTGTCCAAATTTCAGAAAAGACTAAAGCATCAGAGAAACATAGCACTGGTTTATTCCTTTCATTTTATTTAAAAGAACTGCTGTGAACTACTGTATTCTGTAACCTGTGACTTGCTGGTAACTGATTATGATCAGATGTGAATTGTTTATCTGTGGAAAAGCTGTGGAAAATAAACCTGCAGTGTAGAACATATTATTAGGATCAGAATCAGAATCAGCTTTATTGGCCAGGTATACTTACGTATACTAGGAATTTGTCTTCGGTTTGCTATACAACAGCCAAGTAGGTAACAGGTAAGCGTGTGTGTGTGTGTGTGTGGGGGGGGCAAGTAAAGTTACACAGATGGGTATACCGTAGGGACACAAGTGAGTTACATGTACATCTAGTCAGTCAATGTTCAGGAGTTCAGCAGGCGGACAGCTTGGGGAAAGACTTTTGAGGCTTCTGGTGGATCTGGCGGGGACAGCCCTGTAACGCCTGCATGAAGGAAGCAAGTTAAACATGCTGTGGCCGGGGTGTAGCTGGTCTTTTACTATCTTCATTGCCCGCTTTTTAGCTCTGGACAAGTACAGGTCCTGGACTGAGGGAAGGTCGGCCCCGATGATCTTCTCTGCGGTTCTGACCACCTTTTGGAGCCTGCATATGTCCCTCGCGCTGGCGGAGCTGTACCATACGAGTATCGAGGAGCACAGTACCGACTCCACAATCGCGGAGTAGAAGAGGAGCAGGAGCTTCTGTGGGATGTTGAACTTCCTTAGTTGCCTGAGGAAGAACAACCTTTGCTGCGCTTTCCCAACAGTGGCGTCAGTGTTGGACCCCCTTTTAAGGTCCCTGGATATTGTGGTCCCTAGAAACTTGAAGGAGTCCACTAGCGATACCACACTGTCAGCAATCGTTAGCGGAGGTGCACTAGATGACTTCTTCCTGAAGTCCACTATCATCTCGACAGTTTTGAGGGGGTTGAGGTCAAGGTTGTTGTGGATGCACCACTGGGCCAGCCGGTCTACTTCCTGTCTATAGGCCGATTCGTCCCCATCCTTGATGAGGCCGATGACGGTGGTGTCATCGGCGAATTTGATGATCCTTACTGATTGCGCCTCTGAGGTACAGTCATTTGTGTACAGGGAGAAGAGCAGGGGTGAGAGGACACAGCCCTGAGGGGCCCCTGTACTGATGGACCGCGCTTGAGAGGTGAATTCCCCCGCTTGTATGTAGGTGATCCTTGTCACATTTGGTGGACAACAGGGACCCTTTTGCTAGTTGATATCTGACAGAGTCCAGGAAGGTTACTTGATCTATTAACAGTGGAAGCAAAATGGGTTGCAGCATGTGCTCCTCGCTGTACTGTGACTTGGTGAGATTGAGTCACACTGACCACAGCTGGGTTAGTAAGCTGGGCAGGTTGGCCATTAAACAGCGATTGTTCTCAGCTTATGATGGTGTATATGAATTAGAGATCAAGAAAAGCTGTATAGTGTGTTTACTTGGCAGTGTGGCCAATAGATGTAAAGCACACACAAAGAAAGCTGTCAGGGCCAGTTCGACATCTTGTGGCGCCCAGTGCGAAAGTTTCCACTGGCGCCACCTCCCCCGAGGCAAAAGTTAGTGCGCGCTAAAGGCACGCAAAAAAATAGGTGTGTGGCTTCATAGGGGAGGGGCGTTGCCATAGTTGTGCCCCCAGTAGCCATTCCCCAAGTAGATTTGCCCCAGTAGTTGTGCCCCCTATAGCTATGCCCCCAGTAGATTTGCCCCCTGTTGCTGTGCCCCCTGTTGCTGTGCCTCCTGTCGCTGGGCCCCCAGTAGTTGTGACCCCTGTTGCTGTGCCCCCAGTAATTGTGCCCCCTGTTGCTGTGCCCCTTAGTAGCCGCTTACAAACACACACAAAAAAACCAAAACAATACTTACCACTGCCCCGTTCCTGCTTCCCAACCGCTGCTGCTGTTCCGTCTGGCCACCCGTGGCTCCTGTCTATGGGAGAGATGTCATGACGTCTCTCTCATAGCAGCGCTGCATAGATAATAGAGGTCAATAATGACCTGTTGCGTCTGACAGGTGAGCCGGCTGCAGGGGATGCCCACACAGCCCATGGAGTCTGCTGCAGCCATGGAGCGGAGTGCGGGTAGGCGGCGGGCACTGCTATGCCACCAGGCCGCAGTGCCCCGGACGCAGGCACTGCTTGCCCGCACCAAGAACCACTCCAGAAAGCTGTTATTTTCACTTGGCTGATTGAACTGGCTTGCCAGAAAGATTTGGTCAAGCCTACAAAGTTTATTAATAAAGCTGAATCACTTTGTTAAATGTAGAGATGTGCGGTGGGCACTTTTCATGTTTTGTGTTTTGGTTTTGGTTCTGGTTTCATGCTCATGTTTTGGATCTGGATAGGTTTTGCCAAAACCACCCATTTGTGTTTTGATTTTGGATGTGGATGATTTTTGAAAAAAACATAAACGGCTAAAATCACAGAATTATGGGGTAATTGTGTTCCTACGGTATTATTAACCTCAATAACATTCATTTCCAGTCTATTCTGAACGCATCAAACCGCACAATATTGTTTTTAGGTCAAAAGGTTGCACTGAGGTGGCTGTATGACTAAGCTAAGCAACACAAGTGTGAGACACAAACACCTGGCCCATCTAGGAGTGGCACTGCAGTTGCAGACAGGATGGCACTTAAAATAACTAGTCCCCAAACAGCAGATCATGCAAAGAAGTAATAGAGGTGCAATGAGGTAGCTGTATGACTAAGCTAAGCGACACAAGTGTACGGCACAAACACCTAGCCCATCTAGAAGTGGCACTGCAGTTGCAGACAGTATGGCACTTACAAAAACTAGTCCCCAAACAGCACATCATGCCAGGGGCGTATCTAGAGAGGAGTGGACCCGTGTGCAGTCTCCGGGTGTGGGCCCCCTCCTCTCCCATCCTGTAGCCAGCAGCAGCGCAGTTAGCACACTATCTGAGCGCTAGAGACTCTGGCACAGTGCCAGTCTACAGCGCATGCGCAAGTCTCTGGAAAAATGGTGCGGCTGCCATTTTTTTGAGACCTACGCATGCGCTGTAGACTAAGCTAAGCGACACAAGTGTGCTGCACAAACAACATGGGACCTGCTGGAATTTGTTCAGATGGAATACACGCACAATATTGGTGGCAAAGGACAGCATAACCCTAAGCGCCACACACATGGCAAAGATTGTAAAATTAATTTGAATATTAATAACTCTTTTATTTGGAGATGTTATAATAATATGCAGCACAGGCGAGCATACCCCTACAGCACACAGGGCAAACCCTGTAAAAATTGGCAGTACAAGACACCACCACTGGACTGATGCAGCACAATACGGCACCACTGGACTGGACTTATATGGTAGTACCCCTGGACTTATACGGCAGTACCCCAGGATTTATACAGCTGTGTCAGACAGGATGACACTTTAAAAACTAGTCCCCAAAAAGCACATGATGCAAAGAAAAAAAAAAAAAAAAAAGCTGTCACTCATATAATCCGCCACCATTCTTTCAATGGTGACATAATAATATGCAGTGACAGTAGACATGTCAGTAATCGTTGGCAGGTCCTTCAGCATTCGCTCCTGACTGCTCTGCATCACCACCGGCGGGTGGGCTAGGAAATTTTATCCTTTTCCTCACCGCCCTAGTTGCAGGAGAAAATGAAGGAGGAGCTGTTGACGGTTGACGTTCCACTTGAGTTGACAATTTTCTCACCAGCAGGTCTTTGAACCTCTGCAGATTTGAGATACAATGTAGGCTTTAAACCTAGGATCGAGCACCATGGACAAAATGTAGTTCTCTGATTTCAACAGATTGACCACCCTTGAATCCTGGCAATAAAGGGCTCCATCCACAAGCAGTGGCGGTTCTTGCCACGGCAAGCGGTACTTTTGCCCGGGGTGCCGCCTTCCGGAGGGCACCGGCGCCATCCGGAGGGCGCCGCACCAGGGCAAGATCCGCCACTGTGCTCCCCGCAGTGCCCTGCTGTGCCCCCCGCTTTGAAGGGAACCAGATGCGTAGCGTCTAGTTTCCCTTCATTGAGAAGACCTTAGTTGTGCGGTGCGCGATGACGTCATCGCGCACCGCACAGCAAAGGTCCTCTCCATGAAGGGAAACTAGACGCTACGGTCTAGTTTCCCTTCATGTAGAGGACCTTCGCTCTGCGATGCGCGATGACGTCATCGCGCACCGCACAGCATAGTGGCACAGACACTAGGGGTCATAATTGACCTCTAGTGTCTATGCTGTTCTATGGGAGAGACGTAATAACGTCTCTCCCATAGATTGAAGAGAGGAGAAGAGCGGCGCCGCCGGCGGAGGGGGTCTGCAGCGGTCTGGATCAGGAACGGGGATGGTAAGTATACTTTTTTTTAATTCATTTTTTCTTTCAGCGTCGTGACCACGCCCCCATTTAAAGCCACGCCCCTATATTTTGCCCGGGGCGCAACAAAGCTAAGAACCGGCCCTGTCCACAAGTCCCACATTCTTAGCAGAATCACTCCATCTTAGCTCCTCCTTCAATTTCTCCAGCTGCTTCTGCAAAAGCCTGATGAGGGGAATGACCTGACTCAAGCTGGCAATGTCTGAACTGACTTCACATGTGGCAAATTCAAAGGGTTGGAGAACCTTGCACAAGACGGAAATCATTCTCCACTGCACTTGAGTCAGGTGCATTTCCCCTCCTTTGCCTATATCATAGTTGGATGTATAGGCATGAATGGCCTTTTGCTGCTCCTCCGTCCTCTGAAGCATATAGAGTGTTGAATTCCACCTCATTACCACCTCTTGCTTCAGGTGATTACAGGGCAGATTTAGGAGTGTTTGCTGGCGCTCCAGACTTTGGCATGCGGTGGCTGAATGTCAAAAGTGGCCCACAATTTTTAGGGCCGCCGACAGCATCTCCTGCATGCCCCTGTCATTTAAAAAAAAATCTGCACCACCAAATTAATTGTATGTGCAAAACATGGGATATGCTGGAATTTGCCCAGATGTAATGCACGCACAATATTGGTGGCATTGTCTGATATCACAAATCCCCAGGAGAGTCTAAGTGGGGTAAGCCATTGTGCAATGATGTCCCTCAGTTTCCGTAAGAGGTTGTCAGCTGTGTGCCTCTTAGGGATAGCGGTGATACATAGCGTAGCTTGCCTAGGAACGAGTTGGCATTTGCGAGATGCTGCTATTGGTGCTGTTGCTGTTGTTGCTGTGGGAGGCAATACATCTACGCAGTGGGCTGTCACAGTCATATAGTCCTTAGTCTGCCCTGTTCCACTTGTCCACATGTCCGTGGTTAAGTGGACAGTGGGTAAAACTGCATTTTTTTAGGACACTGAGGACACTTTTTCTGACATCTCTGTACATTCTCGGTAATGCCGCCTAGTGTAGTAAAATCTAGATGGGATTTGGTACACAGTACCTCCAGCAGTTAGTCCCACTGAACTAATGGCGGATACCAGATGCACGTCTAACACCAACATAGCTGTCAAGGCCTCGGTTATCCGCTTTGCAAAAGGATGACTGCTGTCATATTTTATCTTCCTTGCAAAGGACTGTTGGACAGTCAATTGCTTATTTGAAGTAGTACAAGTGGTCTTCCGACTTCCCCTCTGGGTTGACGATCGACTCCCAGTATCAACAGCAGCAGCAGCAACAGCAGCAGTAGGCATACCATTCAAGGATCCTCCGAAGGAATCCTGGTTAGTAGAGGTCTCCTCAGTCTTGCCAGTGACATGGCCTGCAGGACTACTGATGTTCCTGACTGAGGAAGTTGACATTGAGGGAGTTGGTGGTGTGGCTTGCAGGAACTTGGGTACAAGAGGAAGAAGGGATTTAGGTGTCGGTGAACTGCTTATGCTCTTAACAAAAGTTTCAGAACTTGACAATGACTTCTGATGAATGCGCAGCAGGTGACGTATAAGGAAGGATGTTCCTAGGTGGTTAACATCCTTACCCCTACTTATTACGGATTGACAGATGCAAAACACGGCTTGACATCTCTTGTCTGGATTTGTGGAGAAATAATATCATACCGAAGAGGTCGTTTTTGTGGTATTTTGCACAGGCATTACAATTGGCTTATTCATCCCATGAACAACAATTGTCTTCCCTGGTGCCTGATTTAAACAATCCACATTACCATCAGAATCCTCATCATCAACTTCCTCCTCAGCGCCAGCAGCACCCATATCCTCATCCTGGTGTACTTCAACAGTGACATCTTCAATTTGAATATCCGAAACTGCACTGTGGGTGCTACTTCCAGCACTTGCAGAGTGCATGCAAGTGGTGGAAGGAGCTTTCTTCCCATCCAGTGTTGGGAAGATCAGGCATCGCAACCGCTGACACACTTGGGGATTTGTGATACCATCCTAGAACGCACAGTTCTTTGCTATGCTTTTGCCAAATTAACTCTTATAATTTTTCTAGTGGGAGGATGAGGACTTCCATCATCATGTGAAGCTGAACATCTAGTCATGAACATAGGCCAGGGTCTTAGCGGTTCCTTGCCACTCAGGGGAGAGCGTGAGTGACCCTGGTAACAGCAGAAGCGGCTCGCACTTCTCTATATTCCGCTCCAGCATTTACATTGTTTCCCCACTCTCATTGTGCCCATTCACTGCCTCATGGCACATGGGACAAAAGCAGAAGGGGGAACACGCATGTAACGCTGGGACATCTTTACTGTATTGAATTTTCCATCAGGAAGTACCTACTTTATCACATGGATTTTTTGCAAAAATAGAGTGTACCACTGATTTCCATATATAATTATTTTGCCTCCCCTCCCCCCTTTCTCTTTTGCATACTCAAGGCGGTGCTGCACTTGTATTCTTGATTTGTATGAGAAAAGATACATCAAAATCCAGGTTTTCAGGTTAATGAGGAATTCAAATAATGGTTTTGAATTTATTTGCTTGTGGTTGGCAACATAATTGCTGTATATGATGTTTGTGGAAACCACCGAATGATACTATATCAAGCTGCAGTGACTGAAACATATGTATCAATTTCAAGCATTTCTGTGTTTTCTTGAATATGTGTGAACATCAGGAAGTGGTTATTTTTCAGCAAGAAAATATAAAAATATAGGATTGTGACCAAACTCTTCCTGATATGATACCTGTGAAAAACAGGCCTTGTCATATAGAATCAAGTATTAAAGGTGGAGCTTTGTATATGATTACCCAATATCAAAGCGCAGTAATGCTAGCATGCATAAAATGGGGAATTGAGTCAAGGGACTCGGATGTAATCCTGCTGCTGTATAAGGCATTAGTATGTCCGCACCTGGAATATTGTGTTCAGTTTTGGGCAACACTGTATAAAAAAGATGTCGGTGAACCTTGAAAGGGTTCAAAGACATGCTACTAAATTGATTAAAGGCCTAGAGGGACTGGATTATGAGGATAGGCTTACTAGGTTGAATATGTATACACTAGAAAAGAGGCGTCTAAGAGGAGATATTATTAATATCTTCAAATATGTAAAGGACATCACAAAGAGTTATCAGAGGAATTATTTATTAAAAGAACACAGTTTAGGACACGTGGGCACTCGCTGCGGCTTCAAGAGAAAGTTTTGAATGCGACGGAGGAAAGGGTTCTTCACTGTTAGGGCAATTAGCATGTGGAATTCCCTGCCAGGGAAGGTGGTAATGGTAATGGCAGACTCTGTAAATGGATTTAAAAAAGGAATGGATACATTTCTAAATGAAAATGATATCCAAGGTTATAATTAAAATATCAACATGGTTAATCCAGGGGTTATATGTAAGAAGTTCGTTTAACTTTCTAATAAATATTTAAAATGCCAGCGTTAATATATGTTGCGAACGCAAGGTGCATCTTATTTCCATATACGATAAAAGTGCGTTGTACTTCGCAAACACTACATCCCTTAAGAGAAAAAAAGCACTCGCACACATTTTTGATATTAAAGGGGTATGGATACAATATAACACATGTACAGTATATATATGGTTACAGATTTACAATTACACAAAAAGCAGATAGTTACAAAATAATCCATTACAGCCAGCATACGTTACCCTGAACCTCAATGCACACTCCATTCCATAACAGCATACAACAGCAACTGGACTAGCAACCAACAAAAACAGAGCTTCTTGTGTGTCTGCAATCACCTATACACTGTGTATATTGGGGGAGTATAAGTCTGGGACTGAGTCTTCTGTTATTGGTCCAGGAGAGAGAACTTTCATATTTATGATGTCATTGGTCAGTTTATATGCAAGCAATGTCCAGCCTTGAAGAAGACATCATAGGGGTTGGCCACTGGTTTCCTGTCCATCTGCTTTCCTTTGTTCTCATTATAATTGTGGCTTCATATCATACATTCAATCATAACTACTCATTGCAATGTGCTACAACCTAATCACAGCTATCAAACCAACACTCTCATTCCCTTGATCATTTTGACACCAAGCATGACATGTTTATCTTGTTCTGTTCCATTAATACATATAAATGATCTTATACTCCATTTTATAATTTAAAACATTATAATGTCTGGTGCTTGACATGTTTAATTTGTGTGGTATGAAATATGTTGAATATATCTTTGTGGCTTGTCTGTGTGAATGCGTATGCTACCATATATTGCTGTGCACGCTGCATGTATTCGCACGCACAGCGACTCATCTGTTTGGAGTTTGTATGTTTTCTGTATGTAATATTTTTTACTTCGACATATGAGTTATAGTAGTTAACTAGTCATAAAACATTATTCAGCGGGTATGTAGATTCATCACAACTTTATACAGGTTGAACACGATGGGCAATTTGCCTCTTTTCAACCTCAATTACCATGTTACCATGTTACCATGTTACCATGTTACCATGTTACATACGCTGCGTATTTAATATATTGTAAGTCACAAATTTTGTAACAAGTATATGCTGTGAAAGACGCTTTGCAGGGATCTGCTAAAAACAGGTTTCTCTTTTTGAGATCATAACTTTATTAAACAATATATCTCATACATTTGATTAATGACCTGTAAACAATTGTTTATAATTTCACTCAGCTAATTTTATATATTAAATTTCACATCATGTTACATTATATATCATCCTACCCATATACCCTTACATATACCAGGAATTAATATCCTCTAAATGGGGTATTAATAATATTGGGTAGCATAATTTATTTTATATACATAACTTGTTTGTAAGAGTTTTTATTGTCCTTTCCCAGGCTGACAATTAATATGTCTAGCCTAGTAAAGAATCTATTTTTATCATGGAATAATAAATGTTAAGTTTTAATTCTACCTATGAAACTAAACTAAGAGTGTGCCACACATTGGCCCTCATTCCGAGTTGTTCGCTCGCAAGCTGCTTTTAGCAGCTTTGCACACGCTAAGCCGCCGCCTACTGGGAGTGAATCTTAGCTTATCAAAATTGCGAACGAAAGATTAGCAGAATTGCAAATAGACACTTCTTTGCAGTTTCTGAGTAGCTCCACACTTACTCGGCATCTGCGATCAGTTCAGTGCTTGTCGTTCCTGGTTTGACGTCACAAACACACCCAGCGTTCGCCCAGACACTCCTCCGTTTCTCCAGCCACTCCTGCGTTTTTCCCAGAAACTAGCGTTTTTTCGCACACACCCATAAAACGGCCTGTTTCCGCCCAGAAACACCCACTTCCTGTCAATCACATTACGATCACCAGAACGAAGAAAATACCTCGTAATGCCGTGAGTAAAATACTTAACTGCATAGCAAATTTACTTGGCGCAGTCGCACTGCGGACATTGCGCATGCGCATTAGCGACTAATCGCTCAGTTGCGAAAGAAAAATAACGAGCGAATGACCACCATTATGTCTTCTTCTGATAAAGGCCCACTAGTGGCTTTTTTCCGAACCCCTTACCCAATATACGGCAGAACCACTGGAATTATAATACAGTACCACTGGACTGGAGTTATATGGCAGTATCACTGGATTTATATGCCATTAATACTGGAATTATAAGGCAGTACCACTGAAATTATAAGGCAGTACCACTAGATATATACGGCAGTATCACTGGATTTATATGGCCGTACCACTGGACTGGATTTATACACCAGTACCACTGGAATTATAGGGCAGTACCATTGGACATATACGGCAGTATCACTGGATTTATACGGCAGTACCCCTGGACATATAAGGCAGTATTACTGGAATTATACGAGAGTATCACTGGACTTATACGGCAGTATCACTGGACTTATACGGCAGTACCACTGGACTTATACGGCAGTACCACTGGACTTATACGGCAGTACCACTGGACTTATACGGCAGTACCACTGGACTTATACGGCAGTACCACTGGACTTATACGGCAGTACCACTGGACTTATACGGCAGTACCACTGGACTTATACGGCAGTACCACTGGACTTATACGGCAGTACCACTGGACTGGATTTATACATCAGTACCACTGGACATAAATGACAGTATCACTGGATTTATATAGCAGTACTACAGGACTGGACTTTTACGGCAGTACCGCTGGACATATACGGCAGTACCGCTGGACATATACGGCAGTACCGCTGGACATATACGGCAGTATCGCTGGACTTATACGGCAGTATCGCTGGACTTATACGGAAGTACCACTGGAATTATACGGCACTATCACTGGATTTATACGGCAGTACCACTGGATTTATACGGCAGTACCACTGGAATTATGTGGCAGTATCTCAGGAATTATACCGCAGTACCACTGGACTAGATTTATACAGCAGTATTCCTGGACATACAGCAGTGTCACTGAATTTGTACGGCAGTACCAATGGACTTTGATTTATACATGAGTACCACTGGATTTATACGACAGTTCCACTGGACATATACAGCAGAACAGGGACACCTCCACTGGACTGATGCAGCACAACACAGCACCACTGGACTGAGGCATCACAACACAGCACCACTGGACTGGACTTACACAGCAGCACTGGACATATGGCAGCAGAGGACACACCACTGTGATTGAACTGATGCAGCACAAGACACCACCACTGGACTGAGGCATCACAACACAGCACCACTGGACTGGACTTACACAGCAGCACTGGACATATGGCAGCAGAGGACACCACCACTGTGACTGAACTGATGCAGCACAAGACACTACCACTGTACTCATGCAGGATAACACAGGACCACTGCACTGGACTTACACAGCTACACTGGACATATGGCAGCAGAGGACACCACCACTGTAACTGCACTGATAAAGCATAAGACACTACACTGGACTGAGCAGCACAAGACAGCACTGGAATCACCACCTCATTTTCCCTCCCACACAGACACTGAGGACAGTGACACGTCCTCTCCCGCTACACTCTCCAATGCCGGAGTGAAAATGGCGGCAACTCAATGCTCCTTATATGGAATCCAAACCCTGCGCGAATCTGACAGCTGATGATGATTTGCCTCGTTCTGGTTTCCAAGTCAGGTGGGAAAACCCGAGCCGGGCTCGGATTCGGGCTCTGGTAGTGAAGTTCGGGGAGGTTCGGTTCTCAGGGAACCAAACCCGCTCATCTCTAGTAAAATGGAGGAGGTTTGGAAGAGGTTTGCTGATATGGTTTCAAGTCAGCAAGCCGTAATACAGTGCAAGCAAACCCAGATCCATTTGCCGCATGAAGAGTTGGTGGAGATAAAGAAAGGTGGACGGGAGTGAGGTAATGCAGAAACTGACACAGTCGAATGATATGATATAATAAGTATTTTTTTGTGCACCTTTGAATGCACTGTTGCCAGGCTAAAGTGGCCATTGGAACTGTGAGCCAGAAGGTTCGCTCCTTGGGCCTAGTTTAGATCTGATCACAGCAGCAAATTTGTTAGCAAATGGGCAAAATCATGTGTACTGCAGGGTGTGGCGGGCAGATATAACATGTACAGAGAGAGTTAGATTTTGTTGAAGGGTGTTCAAACTGAAATCTAAAATGCAGTGTAAAAATAAAGCAGACAGTATTTTACCCTACATAAAAACAATAAAACCCTCCTAAGTCTAACTCTCTCTGCACATGTTATATCTACCCCCCCCCCCCTCCCCTTGCAGTGCGCATGGTTTTGTCCATTAGCCAACAAATTTGCTGCTGTGATCAGATCTGAATTAGGCCCCTTGTCTCATGGGGGAAGCTCAGAGAGTTTATGTCGATTTACCGGTGTCAGAAGCAGACTCCTATCCACACCTGAATAAAGCTATCCTCTCCAGGGTTGGGGTGATGCGCTTTTGAAAAGCTCAAAGATTCCATGATGGCAATTGAACCCTTCTGAGACCCCAAGGGTCAAACTGTTGGAACTAGACAGATTAAGCAGAGCTAGATTACAGCTGGTCGAAAACACCCCACCGCCCATAGTGAAAGCTGTTGCTTTAGATATGCAGGTTGACCCCCAAATGTTTGAGGAGTTAGCAATTGTGACTGAATGGTATCTGACCCTTGGGAAAATGAATAAAAATATGCAAGAGTTAATTCAGCTTCCGCTTGTTAAGAAAGAATAACTTTTCCATGACTTTATGTTTAAAGTAACTGCAGTAAACCTGGTCATGTACACTGGGACTTCCCAGACCAGGAATAGCCAATGGACTGCAGTGTGGGTAAAACTGCTCGCCCTGTTAACAAGTTTGCAGGGAATATTTCCCCATCCAAAACCACTCTGTTTTTGGGCATTGGTGGATACAGGTAGTTAACGATCTACTGTTGCGGCTAACTTAGTTCCAAAAGGGGCTATCCAAGTTTTACCTTCAGTCAGTGTGCTGTGTGTCCATGAAGAGGTGGTGGAATACCTTGTGTACAAATGCAGATGCTGTTAAAAGGGTGACCACTTAAGATAGTAGCTGCGGTAGCTCCCAGATCACCCTATCCTCTAATTGTGGGTTGTGATTTTCTAATAAAAGATGTGATCACTTAACACAACAGCGAAGTGTCCAAGTAAACTGGAACCATGATGAGCCAGAGTGCTGTAACCATAAAAGCCTCCTTGGCTGGTGAACAGCAAGAAGAGTGGTTATCAGTAAAAATGTTTCCTTACAATGTGACCAACATAATGAGAGAAACCTTATACAGATGTAGCCGCTCTTATCTACAGTATAGTGGCCCCATCGGAAACGTGCACTCTCGGCGTGAATAGGTGATCCGTCCGCCTAGTCACACCGGGAGTGCACATAGACGCATCCCATTCAAAATGTCTCTGTCTGGGTGCATGCGCCTGCCCGGACGGAGACGCTCTCCATTCAAGTGAATGGGGCACAACTCCATCACGGGCGTGTGCGTCCGACCAGACGTAGACGCTCACAGCATCCAGGCGCACTCGGACTAACGTTGCTCCATCTGTAAGTGAATCTGAGAATGTGGTGATTGTAAATGGTAAAATAAAAACTGCCGTGCCAACTGCAGGCACATCATATTTTATGTTGAAAAATTACTATATCGGGTTGCTTATTTACAGTGGAAAAAGGTTGTTGTTAGTTCCCAGAAAACATGAGCAGTTGGACCTGAGAGCAGCTCAAATGCCTTTGTGGGGTGGACATTTGGGAGAGCAGAAAACTCTCTAATTCAATCAAGATGAAATGGATTTATCGGTAAGTACCAAAATTCTCTTTTCTCTTTCATCCACTAGGGGACACTGGAACAGCTTATACAGTTGGGGACGTCCCAAAGTTACTCCCAAGGGCGGGAGTGCTGTCAGTGGCCTGCAAAACTAATCATCCAAACTTTGAATCTCTGGACGCAAACATATTGAACTAGTAGCATCTTGTGAACGTGTGTGCTGATGACCATGTTGCCGCTCTGCAAAGCTGAGTAATAGAAGCACTTCTGGCTGCCACTCATGAGGCACCCACTGATCTGGTAGTATGGGCACCGACCCGAAACGGAACCAATTTACCACAGGATATATAAGCTTGTGTAATGGCAAGCCGAATCCATGTGACCAGAGCCTGATCAGATGCTGGCCAACCCTTCTTCTGATCATCATAAAGTACAAATAAATGGTCAGACTTTGTGATGGATGACGTAACCTGCACGTAAATTCATAGAGCTCTTACCACGTCTAAGGACACGTTCCCTTCTGTAATTCCTTGAAAGGATGGGACCACAATTGGCTGATTGATATGAAACCCCTAAACTACCTTTGGAAGCAACTCTGCCCTCGTACGGAATTCTGCCCTATGGTCATGGAATATTAGAAAGGGGCTTATACACGATAAGGCTCCCAGCTCAAAGAGCCGTCTTGCTGACACTAATGCTAGTAACAGAGTTACCTTCCATGAGATGTATTTCAATTCTGCTCTTTCCAAAGGGTCAAAATTTGTTGATTTCAAATATTTTAACACTAAGTTAAGGTTTCACAGTGCAGTGGGAGTTTGGAAAGGAGGTTGTATCCTTAGAACACCCTTCAAGAATGTCTCAACTTCCTGTAAGGATACCAAACATTGCTGAAATAGAATAGAGAGATCCGAAATTTTAACTCTCCAGGAACCTAATCTTAAGCCTCCATAGAGAGATCCGAAATTTGAATTCTCAAGGAACCTAATCGTAGGTCTCCATCTAAGCCGGCTTGGAGGAAACGTAGAAGTCTATCCAGGTGGAATTCTTTTGAATTCAACCCCCTTTCCTGACACAACTCCATGTATCTTTTCCATATTCTGTAACAGTGCATGGCAGCGACTGGCTTCTGAGTGGTTATCATTGTAGGAATACCCGCTTTCGGTGACCCGTTTTCTATCAAGATCCGGGTCTCAATAGCTATGCCATTAAACGCAACCTGTTTAGGTCTGTGTAGGAATGGTCCCCGTGACAATAGGTCTTCTCTGAGGTAACCTCCAGGTTTCTTCTGCCAGTAGCCCCCTCAGGTCCAAGTACCAATTCCTGTGGGGCCAGTCTGGTGCAAATAGAATTGCCCACACTTTGCCGTTTCGCCTTTTTTCAGTACCCTGGGTATGAGAAGGAATGGTGGGAAAAAGTTAAACTCTAATGTAAAACCACGGAGGTGTCAACACGTCCACTCTTTCCGCTACTGGATCTCTTGTTCTGGTAACATACCTAGGCAACTGATGGTTGTTCCGAGACGCCATTAGGTCTACCTGAGGTAGACTCCACTTCCTCACTACCATCTCGAAGACTTGTGGGTGGAGACAACACTCCCCTGGATGCATGTCTTGGTGACTGAGAGTCTGCCTCCCAGTTTTCCACTCCTGGAATGAACACTGCCAAGAGGATGATGTTGAGCCTCTCTGCCCAAAGCAAGATCTTGCTGTTACAATGCCCGACTATATTCTTATGTGTTGACTCTTCACCGGTCCTCGGCTAAGAGAAGTGATTGTAAATAGCTCTTAGTTCGAGAATATTTATGGGTAGAGTGCTTTCTTGTGGCGTCTATCTGCCCTGAAACTGATGATCTTCTAGAACAGTATCCCAGCCTCTGAGATTGGCATCCGTTGTTAGGATCCTCCAATTCCAAATTCCGAATCTCTTGCCTGTTGCGAGATTTCTGTGTAATGGCCACCATCTTAGCGAGGTTCTGACCTGTGTCGACAATCAGATCCTTTGATGTAGAAGTCAGTGCGAGCCTGCTCCCTGAGCAATCCGGTTTATCTGGAATTGTCTGGAGTGAAGTCTGCCATAGTCTAGAGCTTCAAAAGATGCCACCATCTTCCCGAGAAGCTGTACGGAAACTGGTTGGTTCTTTAATACCTGATCCACCAGATTCCTTATGTCCTGAAGCTTGTTCTCTGGGAGAAAAACCCTCAATTGTATTGTGTCTAATATTAGACCTAGGAATTTAATCATCTGCATTAGCACTAGGCTGGACTTTTTGAAGTTCACAATCCAGCCGTGTTGGATGAGAAATTGATGATTCGTCTGAGCATCTCTGATCAGCTGTTCCTGAGACGGGGCCTTGATCAACAGATTGTCTAGGTAAGGTATGATCGTGACACCTAGCGTTCTCAATCTTGCGACCATTATCTCCATGATCCTTGAAAGAAAAAAATTTCTCGGGGATGTTGATATGCCTAATGGCAAGGCTCTGAACTGGTAGTGATCATTTTCCAGTGCGAATCGTACGTAATCTTGGTGTGGAAGCCAAATTGGTACATGAAGGTATGCATCCTTTATGTCCATAAACAACCTGAACTCCTTTTGTTCCAATCCTGCAATAACTGACTGGATTGACTCCATATTGAATCTGTAAACCATTAGAAATTGGTTTAAAGCTTTTAAATTGAGTATTGGTCTGACCGATCCATCCGGTTTTTACACCACAAAAAGAGTTGAATAAATCCCGTTCCTCTTTGATAATCTGGGACAGGAAAAATTACCCTTGTATGTAGTAGTTTTTGAATTGCCACCTGTAGTGCTCCTGCTTTCTGCAGACACTGAGGCATTCCTGTTGTAAAGAACTGACTGTGTAGGCGTTTTTGAAAATCTATCCTGTAACCCTGGGAAATAATCTTGTTGACCCAGACTTCTGGTGAGGTTTTGGCCCAGGCATCCCAAAACCCTTCCAACCGTGCTCCCACCAAGGGAGACCCGAGGTGAGCAGGGAGACCGTCATGCTACAGGCTTGTCAGCAGGCTTGTCCTGCTTTCTGGCTATTAACTAGGAATGACCTTTACCACTGTGCTCCAAAACCTCTTCCTCTGGCTCGAAAACTGCAATCTAAATGAATTAAATGCTGGTCCCGAGTAACCTCTTTTAACCTGTGGCGTGGTTCTTGAATAAGAAGTAGGTAGAAAGGTAGATTTCCCTGCAGTTGCCTGCAAAATCCACTTGTCTAAATCCGGGCCAAATAACATGTCACCCCCAAAGGGGATAGCCTCTACCGCCCTTTTGAAATCGGAGTCCACCTGCCACTCTCTGAGCCAGAGGCAGATTGGCCATAGGGTTTACAGGGAAGATTCCCGGTGGGCCGACGCACCCACGGGGCCTGTTTTGTTTGAGGACATGTGGTCCTTTTATAGACATAATGAATAAGATGCAAAATAATTTGCATATATGAAAATTACTTTGCCACTTAGCCTGTGATTGCAGATGATCTAGTGTATGCTCTGTCTGGAGTGAAGTCTGCCATAGTCTAGAGCTTCAAAAGATGCCACCATCTTCCCGAGAAGCTGTACACATAGGTGTAAGGAAACTGGTTGGTTCTTTAATACCTGATCCACCAGATTCCTTATGTCCTGAAGCTTGTTCTCTGGGAGCCTGTTTGGCTGAAATATAAGATTGAGTGAATAGTGATTGGGATACGGTTGGTGTAATAAGCAAGAAAATATATCTTTCTAAAGAATTATATAGTTTCCTAAATTTTGAAGGTGTATCATATAATGTACTCATAATATTTAATTTTATTTTTTTTTAACTTCCCCCTTGATGCTGGACATGCCCACTATCTGGAAAGTCTTGGGGGGAGAGTGCTGCTGCCATGGCCCATGGCTAGACCTTACACCTCTGGTGCTGCCCATGTGGGGCCAATAGTACAAATTTTTCCAGGGCCGCCTTTTGTTCCCAATCCGCCCCTGCTTTGAGCCATAAAATTCTTCTAACTGATATGGCCGAAGCTGAGATGTGAGACCCTATTTTACTAGTGTCCTTTGAAGCCTGGCACATATAAGTAGCTGATTCTCGAATATGCTCCACTAGCTGAGAAATCCCCTCCAGGCAATTTCCTTCCTCAATGGCTTGAACAATACGCCCAACCCATGCAACAATGGCCTTGTTTACCCAAGCACTAATAACAGTAGGCCTGTGCAATGCAACTGCTGCTACCAAAAATTAATTTCAATGCAGTGTCTACCTTGCGATCTGAGGTGTCTCTTAACCACCTTGCGTACATTGCTTAAAGTTTGCGCAGGAGGGGTTAATTTAATCAGAAATTCCTGCATGGACTTTGAAAATCCCTCAGCCTATTCTGACTGCTATTTGCAGGATTCTGCCATCTCTTTGGAAATATCTGCTAGGGCTTGCTCCCATGACCCTGGTGGAGCATTTCTCCCGGGTTGAACGTCTTTACCTGAACATGAATCGCACACCCCGGAGCTGCCCACCCTTGTGCTCTACTTATTATATTTCGTGGTTGGTGCTTTTGACATTTTGAAACCGCACCCCCCACAGAGCACTCCATAGTGCTTTCCCCCCTCTCTACAATAGGACCAGAAGACCGTAATGGATGATGGGAGTAAAGGTACACTGGATTCATCTGGCTGGATTTTTATATATACTAAAATAAAAATAAAAAAATAATTAAAACACCAGACTCGTTGCAACCCTCGTTCACCCAACTGTGTTTCAGCTCTGCGGTCGGGGTTGCGATCCAGTCGTTTCCTTTATTTCCTCGGGATCTTATAGAAGTACCTTGAAGTTGAAATATAAAGTATAAAAATGCCTGTTAGAAACTGGAAAATCCTTTGCAACAGAGACTTAACATAATTACCAGCATTGGGAGCATTACTCTATTGTAACACCCCTCCCTCTGCTCTAACTGGCTAGGGAACATGTCTCCACTAATGTGGGCGTGTCCTCCTCCTGTTGATCCTTTTGGTGCCTCTAACCTGTTTTAATGGCCGCCATTAACATTTTTAATGCACATCATTTAGTCTTCCTCTTCCAGCACTGTCTGCCCTGGCCCCATTTATCCCCCCCTTAACAGCCGCCTTTGAACCACTCAGCTCGGACTATCTAAGGGAAAGTCATCTCCCCCCCCCCCCCCCCCCCCCCACTGTCTCCCCCAGCCTTCCGCGCCCTGCTATTTATTAGTGCGCGCGTCAGGAGGAGGATGAGGGGGACTGCTTTTTGTGGACAGCGGGAGGGACCCTGGGGGACTTGCCTTTACGTCTGACTTGAGGAGAGTGGGGTAGGGAGCGGGAAGCTGTGGTTGCCTTGTGCGATAGCCCAGTGACTGTGGAGGGAGGGGAGTGGGCGGGGGATGCTACGCTGCTAGTGCTGTGAGGGCTATGATAATTATAGGAAGCCCGGAGGCAGCGTGAGGTGCGGTTCCCGATGACTGTATGGCCGGGACCCCATATTTTTTTTTTTTTTTTTCTGTTTGACTTCCATTATAGCATACCTCCGAACTTTGAGAGAGAAATTGGGACCCCTGTGCTTCGAAGCCACACGCAACCGGAAAAGGGTTACCGCGAAGCGTCACGGACCATTTTTCTTTGCATTTTGGGGGTGTGCCCAGCGCTCCCCGAGCAGCTGGGCAGCCCCCTGCTCCCCCCTAGCATTGAATAGATGCCGTGCAGGTGCGCACAGTGTTGGTGTTCTCTGCTGCCATATATCCAGTGTAGCTGTATAAAGTGGTGATGTGTTGTGCAGACCAGTGGTAGTGTCCTGCCTCATCAGTCAGTAGTGATGATGTACGCTGCTGCTGTATGTCCACTGCTGCAGTTTAATAATTATAACAACAACCTGTTGTGCAGCATCAGACCAGTGGTAGTGTCCGGTCTCATCAGTCATTCCAGTGATGATATACGCTGCTGCTATATGTCCACTGCTGCATTATAATAATTATAACAACAACCTGTTGTGCTGCATCAGACCAGTGGTAATGTCCTTTCATCAGTCATTCCAGTTACGATATACGCTGCTGCTATATGTCCACTGCTGCAGTATAATAATAACAACAACCTGTTGTGCTGCATCAGACCAGTGGTAGTGTCCTGTCTCATCAGTCATTCCAGTGACGATATATGCTGCTGCTATATGTCCACTGCTGCAGTATAATAATTATAACAACAACCTGTTGTGGAGAATCAGACCACTGGTAATGTCCGGTTTCATCAGTCATTCCAGTTATGATATACGCTGCTGCCAGTGCCGTTTCTTGCGGCGGGCGAGCCGTGCAACCGCACAGGGCGCTCGCCGCGGCACTTCTTCAGCACTTTGAAACCCCCTTCTCCCTCCTCCCGAGTGCCCAGCTCGGGGGGCGGGGTTTTGCGGAATGACGCGTTTGCGTCGTGACGTCACGACGCAATCGCGTCATTCCGCGAAACCCCGCCCCCCGAGCTGGGCACTCGGGAGGAGGGAGAAGGGGGAGCCGCGCAGACGAGGGAGAGGCGGCTGAAGAGTGGCGAGAACCGCTTCAAATGTAAGTCAGCCCCTCTCCCTCTCTCCCCCCCCCCCCCCCCACCTGCCGTACTGTGTAAAATGGGGACACCTGTCTGCCGTAATATGTAAAATGGGGACTCTTGCCTGCCATAATGTGTAAAATGGGAACCTGTCTGCCGGAATGTGTAAAATAAGGACACTTGCCTGGTGTAATATGTAAAATGGGGACACCTGTCTGCCGTACTGTGTAAAATGGGGGCACGTGCCTGCCGCAGTGTGTAAAATGGGGACACCTGTCTGCCACAATGTGTAAAATGGGACATGTGCCTGCTGCAATGTGTAAAATGGGGACACTTGCCTGCCGCAATGAGTAAAATGGGGACACTTGCCTGCCGCAATGTGTAAAATGGGGACACCTGTCTGCTGCAATGTGTAAAATGGGGACACTTGCCTTGCATATTGTGTAAAATGGGGACACCTGTCTGCCGCAATGTGTAAAATGGGGACACTTGCCTGCCGCAATGTGTAAAATGGGGACACTTGCCTGCCGCAATGTGTAAAATGGGGGCACGTGCCTGCCGCAATGTGTAAAATGGGGACACCTGTCTGCCGCAATGTGTAAAATGGGACATGTGCCTGCCGCAATGTGTAAAATGGGGACACTTGCCTGCCGCAATGTGTAAAATGGGGACACTTGCCTGCCGCAATGTGTAAAATGGGGACACCTGTCTGCCGCAATGTGTAAAATGGGGACACTTGCCTTGCGTATTGTGTAAAATTGGTACACTTGCCTGCCACAATGTGTAAAATGGGGACACTTGCCTGCCGCAATGTGTAAAATGGGGACACTTGCCTTGCGTATTGTGTAAAATGGGGGCACGTGCCTGCCGCAATGTGTAAAATGGGGACACTTTTTTTGGGGGGGCGCATTTTTAAATCTCGCACTGGGAGCCAAATTGGCTAGAAATGGCCCTGCAGCTGCTATATGTCCACTGCTTCAGTATAATAATAACAACAACCTGTTGTGCTGCATCAGACCAGTGGTAGTGTCCTGTCTCATCAGTCATTCCAGTGACGATATACGCTGCTGCTATATGTCCACTGCTGCAGTATAATAATTAGAACAACAACAACCTGTTGTGCTGCATCAGACCAGTGGTAGTGTCCTGTCCATCAGTCATTCCTGTGCCGCATATTGTCTAATATAACTCCCGCCCAAAAAATGGAGAACAAAAATGTTGAGGATAAAATAGGGAAAGATCAAGAAGAACCACTTCCTCCTAGTGCTGAAGCTGCTACCACTAGCCATGACATAGACGATGAAATGCCATCAACTTTGTCTGCCAAGGCCGATGCCCAATGTGATTGTAGAGGGCATGTAAAATCCAATAAGCCAAAGTTCAGTAAAAAGAACCAAAAAAAATAAATTTAAATCGTCTGAGGAGAAACGTAAACTTGCCAATATGCCATTTACGACACGGAGTGGCAAGGAACGGCTGAGGCCCTGGCCTATGATCATGGCTAGTGGTTCAGCTACACATGACGATGGAAGCCCTCATCCTCCAGCTAGAAAAATTCAAAGAGTTAAGCTGGAAAGATCACAGAAAAGAACTGTGCATTCTAAGATGGTATCACAAATCCCCAAGGAGAGTCCAAGTGTGTCGGCGGTTGCAATGCCTGATCTTCACAACACTGGATGGGAAGAGTTGGCTCCTTCCACCATTTGCATGCCCCCTGCAAGTGCTGGAAGGAGCACCCACAGTCCAGTTCCTAATATTCAAATAGAAGATGTCACTGTTGAAGTACACCAGGATGAGTATATGGGTGTTGCTGGCGCTGAGGAGGAAGTTGACGATGAGGATTCTGATGGTGATGTGGTTTGTTTGAGTCAGGCACCGGGGGAGACACCTGTTGTCCTTGGGATGAAGAAGCCCATTGTGATGCCTGGGCAAACTACCAAAAAAGCCACCTCTTCGGTGTGGAACTATTTCTCCACAAATCCGGACAACAGGTGTCAAGCCATATTTGCCTTTGTTATTCTGTAATAAGTAGGGTAAGGATGTTAATCACCTAGGAACATCCTCCCTTATGTCACCTGCTGCACATTCATCAGAAGTCAGTGTCAAGTTGTGAAACCTTGGGTAAGAGCATAAGCAGTCCACTGACACCTAAATACCTTCTTCCTCCTGTACCCAAGCTCCTGCAAGCCTCACCACCAACTCCATCAACGTCAACTTCCTCCTCAGTCAGGAACGTCCGTAGTCCTGCAGGCCATGTCACTGTCAAGACTGAGGAGTCCTCTCCTAACCGGGAATCCTCCAGAGGATCCTAGAGTTGTACGCCTGCTGTTGCTGCCGCTGCTGTTGTTGCTACTGAGAGTCAATCGTCAACCCAGAGGGGAAATCGGAAGACCACTTGTACTACTTCCAGTAAGCAATTGACTGTACAACAGTCCTTTGTGAGGAAGATGAAATATGACAGCAGTCATCCTTTTGCAAAGCGGATAACTGAGGCCTTGACACTATGTTGGTGTTAGAGATGTGTGCGGTATCCACCATTAGTTCAGTGGGACTTAGAGAATTTATGGAGATACTGTGTCCCCGGTATCAAATTCCATCTAGGTTCCACTTCTCTAGGCAGGCGATACCGAGAATGTACACAGACGTCAGAAAAAGAGTCACCAGTGTCCTACAAAATGCGGTTGTATCCAGTGTGTGTGGACATGTGGAACAGGGCAGACAAAGGACTATATGACTGTAACAGCCCACTGGGTAGATGTATGGCCTCCCACAGCAACAGCAGCGGCACCAGTAGCAACATCTCGCAAAAACTCCAACTCATTCCAAGGCAGGCTATGCTATGTATCACCGCTTTCCATAAGAGGCACACAGCTGACAACCTCTTATGGAAACTGAGGAACATCATCGCAGAATGGCTTACCCCAATTGTACTCTCCTGGGGATTTGTGATATCGGACAACGCCACCAATATTGTGCGTGCACTACATCTGGGCAAATTCCAGCATGTCCCATGTTTTGCACATACAATTAATTTGGTGGTGTAGAATTTTTTGAAAAATGAGAGGGGTGTGCAGGAGATGCTGTCGGTGGCACGAAAAATTGCGGACCACTTTTGGCATTCTGTCACTGCGTGCCGAAGACTGGAGCGCCAGCAAACACTCCTGAAACTGCTCCGCCATCAATTGAAGCAAGAGGTGCTAACGAGGTGGAATTCAACACTCTAAATGCTTCAGAGGATGGAGGAGCAGCAAAAGGCCATTCAAGCCTATACATCCACCTACGATATAGGCAAAAGAGGGGGAATGCACCTGACTCAAGCGCAGTGGAGAATTATTTCAGTCTTGTGCAAGGTTCTCCAACCCTTTGAACTTGCCACACGTGAATTCAGTTCAGACACTGCCAGCTTGAGTCAGGTCATTCCCCTCCTCAGGCTTTTGAAGGAGGAGCTAAGACGGAGTGATTCCGCAAAGTATGTGGGACTTGTGGATGGAGCCCTTCATTCGATTTGCCAGGATTCAAGGGTGGTCAATCTGTTGAAATCAGAGCACTACATTTTGGCCACCGTGCTCGATCCTAGGCTTAAAGCAAACGTTGTATCTCTCTCTCCAGCAGATACAAATGTGCAAAGACCTGCTGGTTAGTAAATTGCCAACTCAAGTGGAACGTGACCCATCAACAGCTACTCCTTCTATTTCTCCTGCCACTGGGGCTGTAAGGAAAAGGATAACATTTCCTAGCCCACCCACTGGCGGTGATGCAGGGCAGTCAGGAGCGAAAGCTGACATCTGGTACGGACTGAAGGACCTGCCAACGATTACTGACATGCCTACTGTCACTGCACATGATTCTATCACCATTGAAAGAATGGTGGAGGATCATATTAGTGACAGCATCCAAGTAGGCATGTCAGGTAGTTCGTACATATACTGGCAGGAAAAAGAGATAATTTGGAGGCCCTTGCACAAACTGGCTTTATTTTACCTAAGTTGCCCCCCCCTCCAGTGTTTAGTGCAGCCGGTAACCTTGTCAGCGATTGGCATAGGAGGTTACTTCCACTAAATGTGGAGAAGATGATGTTCATCAAAATGAATTCCGGGAAGACCTTTACCAGCAATTGCCTCCAGAAAGTACACAGGGACCTGTGATGGTGGATTCCAGTGGGAACAAATTAATACTCAGTGAGGAGGATGTACACAGTGAAAGGGGTGAGAAATCGGAGGATGATGAAGTCGACATCTTGCCTCTGTAGAGCCAGTTTGTGCAAAAAGAGATTGACTGCTTCTTATTTTGGTGGGGGCCCAAATAAACCAGTCATTTCAGCCACAGTCGTGTGGCAGACACTGACGCTGAAATGATTGGTTTGTTAAAGTGTGCATGTCCTGTTTATACAACGTAAGGGTGGGTGGGAGAACGCAAGGACGATTCCATCTTGCACCTGTTTTTCTTCTTTGCATCATGTGCTGTTTGGGGACTAGTTTTTTTTAACTGCAGTGCCAATCCTAGGTGGGCCAGGTGTTTGTGCGGAACACTTGTGCCACTTAGCTTGGCTATCCAGCTACTTAATTGCACCTCTTTTTCTACTTTGCATTATGTTTAGGGACTAGTTTTTGAATAGTGCCATCTTGTCTGCAACTGCAGTGCCACTCCTAGATGGGCCAAGTGTTTGTGCCGCACACTTGTGTCGCTTAGCTTAGTCATACAGCCACCTTGGTGCAACTTTTAGGCCTAAAATCAATAATGTGAGGTGTGAGGTGTTCAGAATAGACTGGAAATGAATGTTATTGAGGTAAATAATACCATAGGAGCAAAATTACCCCCACATTCTGTGATTTTAGGTGTTTTTATGTTTTCTAAAAAAAATCATCCAGATCCAAACCCAAAACACGAAAAGGGTGGTTTTGGCAAAACCAAGCCAAAACCTAAACACGAAAGTGGAATTAGAAAAAAAAACAAAACACAAAGTGTCAGCCGCACATCTCTACTAATATAATTAGCTTTGTACTAGAGAGCAGGCACAGTGAGTACAACCGTGAAGGTGCAGTGCAGCCAGTTTACCAAACAATGGGGGTCATTCCACTCATTATTTTTTTTTTGCAATGGAGCGATTAGTCGCTATTGCGCATGCGCAATGTCCGCAGTGCGACTGCGCCAAGTAAATTTGCTATGCAGTTAGGTATTTTACTCACGGCATTACAAGGTTTTTTCTTCGTTCTGGTGATCGTAATGTGATTGACAGGAAGTGGGTGTTTCTGGGCGGAAACAGGCCGTTTTATGGGAGTGTGTGTAAAAACGCTACCGTTTCTGGGAAAATTGCGGGAGTGTCTGAAGAAACGGGGGAGTGTCTGGGCGAACGCTGGATGTGTTTGTGACGTCAAACCAGGAACGAAACTGACTGAACTGATCGCAGATGCCGAGTAAGTCTGGAGCTACCCATTGTGACATCATCACTATTATGACATCATCAACATTAAGACATGCACACCATTAGAAGTGTCTATTCGCAATTCTGCTAATCTTTCGTTCGCAATTTTGATAAGCTAAGATTCACTCCCAGTAGGCGGCGGTTTAGCGTGTGCAATGCTGCTAAAAGCAGCTTGCGAGCGAACAACTCAAAATCACCCCCAATAATTCTCAGCTGAGGAGGAGAACAAGGATTAAGAAAGACCAATCCCAAAACAGGAGTAAGTAAATATGTGCTGTTAGCTATTTTCACAGGTACCAGGCAGATCACAAAAAGGGTCAGTAATCCAAGATCATGGCCAACCCATTCTCAATGCTGCTGTGGACCAGTAAGACCAGATACCCCAGCATAGACCTCCCAGGAGGATTATTAGCGAGTCAGCAGTAGCAGAGGACCAGGTTACCCGGTTTTTGGACATCACTGCCACAGGGTCTTTACAGTCACCACCAGAGTACAGCAGCAGTGCACCTCCTGGCACACCAGGCCCATGCTGAGGAAGACCCTCAGACAGAATGCAACCCCAGCCAGTGAGGAGAGGAGCTTTAGAGACCAGGGATAGTGGCAGGATAAATAACCAGGAATAAAACGCTGGACAGTGCAGTACCTACTCCATGCCTGACTAGGACATGCCACGCAGCAAAGTTCACTTTTAATTACATTTATTGTTCATTTTGTTGACACTATTTAATAACTTTCAAACATTTTCGCTATTGATTTAAAGATAATCAGTGTTTTACATTACTATTAGTTATAATCATTAAAATTTACATTATTATACTGAGGGAGATACCATGATTATTAAGGAATTTAATTGTTTCTTGGAAGAGATTATCCCAATCTTGGTTCGTCAGTGCACCAACCATAGAAATCACCTGCCTCTCTACTAAATTCTGAGTTTGAGGTATTGCAGAACCCCTTATATTGAATTGAAGACCCCCATTTCACTAGGGAAAATAACCCCAACACTTATTACTTATACTGGTAAGACTACAAAAGTATTGTACAACAGTATATAATTTCAATGCAGGACAATCTTCTCTGTTCTAGAGATTTTCAAGTCACCAGATTTATTAAAGCAAAACCACTAGAACATCACTGCAAATCTACTATTTTTAAACTCAGTCTGGCACAAACTGACATAAAATTGTCTTAACCTTCAGTTACTTAAACCCCAAAACAGATATGTGATTTCCCTGAGAAACCATGTAAAATTTACCCAGCTCTGTAAGAAGCAGTCAGTGCTCTCTGTGTCATCCCCTAAACATGTGACATCATGACATACCCTCCAACATTTTACACCTAAAAATCGGTACAGTTTAGTAAAGGGGGCATGGCCACGGATAAAGGGGGCATAGCCACACCCCTTTTCTTATACTTTCAATGGAAGTTTGGAAAGTCAAAAATCGGTACAGACCATAAAAAAAGGTACTGTACCTGCCAAAAAGGTGCAGCTGGAGAGTATGTCATGATGTCAGGCCCAGGGGTGTGGCTGCAGACTCTAGGAGGTAGAGCATTGCACAGAGCATCCTAAGGATGCTCCAGGCAGCTCCACAGACTGCAGGGTGCCTGCCCAGAATGTCCCTTGAACAATCTGGGTGGCTCTGCAGTAGCACTACTGGCTTCAGGGTGCCATTCCAGACCCTTCAAGCCAAATGCAGGTGCTGCCCTCAGGGCCCTGAACCCTGTGTCATGGCACAGCAATTAAAAAAATATTTTATGGTTTACTTCCCTATAAATGATTGAAAAGTATATTGTAGAATTGCTCCTCTTTTGCAAATAGCAAATAAATACAATACAAAATTGTGGGGTGACAGCACGGTCAGAAATAGGCAAAGATTGAGAGCATGTGGGAATGGTTCTGTACTGTACAGAAATAAAGGCTCAATTTTTAATTGACACAAGTACTGGCATACAGTGCATCTGGAAAGTATTCACAGCGCTTCACTTTTTCCACATTTTGTTATTTTACAGCCTTATTCCAAACTGGAATAAATTCATTTTCTGCTGCAGAGTACACTTGTCTCCACAGGGAATGACATTGAGGTATAGAATAGGATCTTGATCTGAGGCATCAACAGGCTAAAAGCTTGTACTGTTCCCAGACTGCATAGTGCCGCCTCCTCTATAACCCGGCCTCCGTGCACAGGAGCTCAGTTTTGTAGTTTGTGCCATGCAGTGAGCAGGCATACAACAGGGGGGCTGCTCCTGCAGCCCTGAGAAGAGCTTTTAAAGTAAAAAATGAAGACTTCAAGGGCTGCAGCAGAGGCACTGTAAGTGTTAGATGTCAGTCAGACATCTCCTGCTGCAGCTCCATCACCTCCCCCAGCGGCGCTGTACACTCCCACACCCTGGTTGCCGGGTACCTACAACGGGGGCCCCGGTTTATCTCAAGTTAGTCACACACACCACCGCTACTCTCCAGGAGCACGTGGCCGCACTCAGGGAGGAGGTAAGTGGGTCACTCAGAAGGGACCGGCTGGAAATCGTGATCCCCTGTGGCCGGTGGGAGTACAGGGACCCCACTAGACCACCAGAGCAAGGGCACAGGTTGGTTTTGATAAAAAAACATTTATTATATAGCCCCTAGTACCCGGTGGTGAAGTCCAGCAGGGGCATAAGGCTTTGACCTGTAGTCCCTCCCCCAGCCCCAGGGCGCCATTTAGAGTAAATGTTCCCACCCTGGAGCTGCATAGCTCTCTCTCCCTCACTCCCTGTCAGTGTTTGGGTGCGGCGCCATTAGGACAAGCTGAGCTGATCCTGGGACTTTTTGGGCAAATCCTCCTCTGTAAAGCTGCCTGCATGTCAGCGCTGTGCATTTTACAGGACACTTCAGTATTCTACATGTCTGCTGACAGTGTTAGTTAAGAGTGCATTTAGTCAGGGTTATTTAGTCCAAGTACCCTGTGATATACTGTACATGCACTCTTTACTGTGCATTGTTATATCTATTGAGTGTATAGCTATACTTAGTACTACTCTTTATTGCTAGTCAAGTGCAGTTTTATTGCATGTCATAGTTTTCTGCATTGTACAATGTGACTATGTGGTGTGTGCATATAGCTGCTGTGTGACATCCATTTTGTGTATCTCACTCAGATTGCTATCCCTATATTCTATAACCTGAGGGCGCTAGGTGCGTCAGGTTTATCATTTAATATAGGTATTTTACAAGTTACCCAACCTTCGTGACGCTGTGATTAATCAGATGAGGTGCCTCAATTCTCAGGGGTAATTGGTTATGCCCCTTATCATTAAAACCAAGAAAAAGAGATGTTTTTTTACAAAAACAATGAGAATGCGCTACCTCAATCTGATGTCGTTTTTAATCCTTTTATAAAACAATACACACCACGTTGATACCGGCCAGTATCTTAAATCTATATAAAACAATTATTATACACATATACAATGGAAAAATATATATTCAATTAATAAAATTGCTCCTTTTAAAAGGAAATAAAATCTATTTAGATAACCGATGTTAAGGCAGTTCATATATTTCTACTTTCCACCAAGCAGTTCATGTATTCATTTATAAATATAGCTGTCTGTGTTCTCTCACACCAGTGAGTTTCCAATCTCCATGTAATGGCGTTTTTGCAACATTATAATCCTCCTATACAAACAGCCTTGTTTCACTGCACCATGTGTCAAATACACGATTATAGCTACCTTGTAGCAATGTCTCTTTGCCCGTATTTCCTTTGGCCAACTCTCCATTCCCCTACCGGCTAGAGCTCTTAATTTTAGCCTTATCTGGAGTTCTGTGGGTACTTGGAGATGGATGCTCACCAGTTACCCCTTAGCACCGGGGTTTTCCGCTGCTTCCACCAGGCGGCCGGTATGTTCGTGCTGTGTAACAAGCTGTGCTCCATGTACGGAGATCCTGACAGACACGTTTCTCTACCTACTTTCTTACGTTTAGTGGTTTCATCAGTATCCAATTTCACAAGATATACTGAGTGTGTATTTTTCTCTGTGATTTTTTAGTCACCATATACCTCTTGAATTCCCTGTTTGTGCTGTGACACTGCACAGGGGGTTCTTGTCAGGTATTGTGCTGCTGATATTGTGCTGGGTTGCCTTGCATTGAGCTTTTGGATATGTCCGCTACAAAGGGCAATGGTGCTGGGGCTGATCCCACATTGTGTGTTGGTTATGCTGCAGACACATTTGAAGAAAATATAGCAGCTGAGGGTTCAGGTTCTGGGGGTTCCTTACTACCATGTGGGATCGTAGCAACGGGGGTTCAAAATTACCCACCTTGGACTACCTTCTCCGTGCTATTGAATACGATGGTAACTAGACTAATGCCCCTATGGGACCTCCTGTGCCGGTACAACTGCTTAAAGTACCCGCGGTTAACCCACCTTGGGCAGATCAACTATCTATTCAGTTACAGCAATTGAACCAATCACTGACAACTCAGAAGTCTAACCCTCGTCTGCCTAAGACCAAGGGGTCCTCAAAGTGGTCAATTACTTCCTCACAATCCACCAATGTCCCAGACACCTCATTTGATGAGGATGGTGTTTATACTGACTCCACAGATTCTGATCCTGACGTTTCTGATGGGGAATCAGTTTCGCAGGTGGATGTTCCTGACTTGTTGGAGGCTATCAGGCTCATTCTTCAAATAACTGATGACTCGAAGCCTGATGCTGCCCCTAAGAAACCGGACAGATTTAAACATCAGAAAGTAGTTAAACAAGTTTTTCCTCATTCTGACCATTAAGTTGACATACGTCAGGAGTCCTGGGAAAATCAAGGAAAAAATTCACACCTCACAAGAAGATGCTGGCTCGCTATCCTCTTGCTGCAGCGATAAGTAAAAATTGGGAAACACCCCCACCAGTGGATTCGCATGTGGCGCGGCTGGTGGTATCCTCAGCTCTGCCAGTAGCTACCGTCACGTCTCTGAAAGATCCGACAGATATGCATGTGGAGGGTTGTTTAAAGGCAATTTACACTCTAGCAGGTGCTGCGCATCGGCCCACTATTGCAGCGACATGGGCTGCAGAGGCTATTGAAGCGTGGGCCCATGAGTTGGAAGTTAAAATGTCTTCCAACGTTTCTGATCATGCTAGACAATGCTTATCGTATATTGTCACAGCTTCTCATTATGTTAAAGAGGCGGCTTCTGATGCCGCTATTCTGGCAGCCAAGGCTTCTACTACGCCCATACTGGCTCGCCGGATTCTATGGTTGCGGTCCTGGTCCATGGATCTGAACTCTAAGAAAAGCCTAGAGGTACTCCATTTTAAGGGAGACATCCTTTTCTGAGAAAACCTCAACAAGACAGTGGCTGACTTAGCGTCTGCTAAAACAGCTTGTCTACCTAGTACTGCTCCTTCAGTACTGAAGGCTAAGAGTACTTCCTTTTGCTCCTTTCATCCTTCAGGGAATGCAAAGGGTCAGGCGTACCTGAAACAGGCTCGCACTTCCAAACCCAAACGGGCCTGGGCTGCCCGTCGGCCTGCTTCCAAGACTGACAAGCCTGCCACATGACGGGGTGGGCATCCCTCTGGGGGATCCCAGGGTGGGGGGCTGACTTCTAGGGTATACACAGGAATGGTTGAAGACCACTTCCAATGCCTGGGTACAGGAAGTCGTCACTCGAGGTTATGCCGTATCCTTCTAAAATCGTCCCCCTCATCGATTTTGCCTGACAGACGTCCCTTCAGATCAAGTGAAGGCAAAAACTCTTCATTTGGTGGTAAAGTCCCTCCTAGACACAGGAGTGGTAGTACAGGTGCCTCTGGCTCAGAGAGGCAAGGGGTACTATTCACCGCTGTTCCTAGTCCCGAAATCGAATGGGTCCTCCCGGCCCATTTTCAACCTCAAGTCCTTGAACAAATTTGTGAGGGTCTCCAAGTTTCGTATAGAAACTCTTTACACTATTGTTCTGACTTTGGAACCTGGGAATTATATGGTCTCCCTAGACATACATACATTACCAATTTCAGGCGTTACCTTTTGGTTTGACCACGGCTCCGTGAGTCTTCACAAAGGTCATGGCAGTAATGACGGCTGTACTCCACCATCAAGGGGTCAGGATCCTACCGTAACTTGTTGATCCTGGCAAATTCCCCAGAAATTCTCCTATGCCCTCTGGATCTGACTATCCAGTTTCTGCAAGCCCATGGGTGGCTCATCAACTGGAAGAAGTCTTCCCTGTTCCCTGCTCAGAGCATGGTGCACCTGGGGGCGTTGTTGGACACTCACAACCAGCATTTGTTCTTGTCTCAGGAGAAAGTCTTGAAGCTTCAGGACAGGATTCGATGCTTCCTATCTTGTCCGCAAGTGTCGATACATTTGGCAATGCAAGTGCTAGGTCTCATGGTGTCGGCTTTCGACATGGTGGAGTACGCTCAATTCCATTCCCACCCCCTGCAGAAGCTGATTCTTGCCAAGTGGGACGGCCTGCCTCAACGGATCAGGTCTCACATGATCTCCTTGTTTCCGGAGGTCTGTCTGTCACTGAGCTGGTGGCTTCAGGACCAACAATTGAGCAGGGGTCATCCCTTCTGGATCTCCAACTGGGTCCTTCTGATGATGGATACCAGTCTGAGAGGTTGGGGCATGGTGTTGGAGCAACACTCCCTTCAGGGTCGGTGGACCAAGGAGGAGTCTCTCCTCCCAATAAACATTCTGGAATTGCGGGCGGTGTTCAACTCATTGTATTTGGCCCAGCATTTAATACAGAACAGACCTGTTCAAGTACAGTCGTACAACGCCACCACGGTGGCATACATCAATCATCAAGGTGGCACTCGAAGCCACATGGCAATGAGGGAAGTATCACGGATTCTTCAGTGGGCGGAACACCATCTGCCAGCCATATCGGCAGTATTCATTCCAGGGGTCGTAAACTGGGAAGCGGACTATCTCAGTTGTCAGGACGTACATGCCGGAGAGTGGAGCCTCCATCTAGAAGTGTTTCAACTCCTCGTGGACAGGTGGGGCCTTCCAGATGTGAACCTGATGGCGTCTCGACACAATCACAAGGTTCCGTTCTTCGGAGCAAGGATAAGGGATCCTCGAGCAGCGTTCGTGGATGCACTGGCAATTCCATGGAACTTTCAGCTGCCATACGTGTTCCCTCCGGTGTCACTACTGCCCAGAGTCATAAGGAAGTTCAAGCAAGAAGGAGGACACCTACTTCTGATCGCTCCCGTGTGGCCCAGAAAGCACTGGTTCTCAGACCTTCAGGGTCTCTCTATAGAGACCCCTTCTACTTCCATGGCGCCCAGATCTCCTCGTTCAGGGCCCCTGTGTATATCAGGATTTAGCCCAGTTGGCTTTGATGGCGTGGCTCTTGAAGCTTCCATCTTGAGGGCCAAAGGATTTTCTGAGGCGGTCATTCAAACCAATGTGAAGGCCTGGAAACCGGTTTCTGCTCGGATTTACCATAGGGTCTGGAATTCTTACTTTGCTTGGTGTGCATCTAACAATCATGATGCTTACAAGTTTAGGCCTTTCTACAACAGGGCCTGGACTAGGGCCTTCGTCTGGCCTCCATCAGGGTTCATATTTCTGCCTTGTCGGTTTGGTTCCAGAAAAAAATGCGACTTTACCTGATGTGCATATGTTAACACAGGGTGTGTTGTGGATTCAACCACCCTATGTCCCGCCTGTGGCTCCTTGGGACTTGTCGGTGGTTTTGGAGGCGTTGCAAGGGTCTCCATTTGAGCCTCTTGAATCTGCAGACCTTAAGTGGCTTTCTCTTAAGGCAGAGGTTCCCAAACTGTGTGCCGTGGCTCCCTGGGGTGCCTCGGGACACATGCAGGGGTGCCCTGGGTTGGTGGTCCAGGACCAATTCAAATTATTCAAGGTCAATATAATAGGCAAAACCAGTGCTGGTGGCTGCCAGTCATAAAATATGTGGCCAAACAGAAGCAAATCTTGTCCCTCACCACACAACTGACCCTAAGGATGACATATAAACACGATCTACTTAATGTAATATTTCTTTCTAAATTTCTCAATAAGACATTTTTGGCCATGGGGTGCTGTAAAAAAAATTCTGATATTCTAGGGCGCCGTTATCCAAAAAAGTTTGGAAACCACTGTCTTAAGGTATTGTTTCTGAAGGCTATTGCCTCTGCTAGACGCGTGTCGGATTTGGGTGCCTTGTCTTGTAGGTCACCATATCTGATTTTTGACCGTGATCGGGTGGTTCTTAGAACAAGTCCCGGGTATTTACCTAAAGTGGTGTCTTCTTTCCACCCTAATCAGGAGATTGTGTTTCCGGCCTTTGCCTCCCTTGTCTTGTCTTCCAAAGTGCAGTCTTTGGATGTGGTACGGGCTCTCCGTATCTACATGAAGAGAACTGCCTCCATCAGGAAGTTGGATTCTCTCATTGTTCTGTTTGGTTTTCACAAATGTGGCTGGCCTGCTCACAAGCAGACCCTGGCCAGATGAATTAGAATGGTGATTGCACAGGCTTATGTACAGGCTGGCCTTCCAGCTCCTGCTACCATAAAGTCCCATTCTACTGGGTCGGTTGGGCCTTTTTGGGCGGCCCACCGTGGTGCGACCCTTGAACAATTGTGCAAGGCGGCTACGTGGTCCTCAGCGAACACGTTCATAAGGTTCTATGCCTTTAATACTACCGCCTCCCTAGATGCTTCCTTTGGATGCCGGGTGCTTGTGCCTGCTACAGTGAGTCCCCTCCCATAAGGAACTGCTTTAGGACATCCCCAATGTCATTCCTTGTGAATCCCAGTATACCCCGCAGCAGAAAATTAGATTTATGGTAAGAACTTACCGTTGTTAAATCTTTCTGCGAGGTACACTGGGCTCCACAGGGCGCCCACCCTGATGCACTTAGCTCATTTGGGTTGGTATGAAATTAGCCGCTGACACTTTCTCCTATCGTAAGAGTGTGGTGTATGTGGCCACTAACAGTTGTCATCTATTTTGCCTGCTACTGCATTGGGCTGGTTAACAAAAACAGAGTTTCTGTGCACGGAGGCGGGGTTATAGAGGAGGCGGCGCTGTGCATTCTGGGAAAAGTCAAAGATTTTAGCCTGTTGGTGCTTTGGATCAAGATTCTACTCTACACCCCAATGTCATACCCTGTGGAGCCCAGTGTACCTCGCAGAAAGAGATTTAACGGTAAGTTCTTACAATAAATCTTTTTTTTTTCCCTCAAAATTCTACACACAATACCCCATAATGACAATGTGATAAAAGTTTTTCTTTAGATTTTTGTTAATTTATTAAAAATAAAAAAACTAAGAAATCACATGTACATAAGCAGTGTTGATGCACCTTTGGCAACAATTACAGCCTCAAGACTTTTTGAATATGATGCCACAAGCTTGGCACACCTATCTTTGGGCAGTTTCACCTATTCCTCTTTGCAGCCCCTCTCAAGCTCCATGAGGTTGGATGGGAAGCATCGGTGAACAGGCATTTTCAGATCTCTCCAGAGATGTTCAATTGGATTCAAGTCTGGGCTCTGGCTTGGCCACTCAAGGACATTCACAGAGTTGTCCTGAAGCCACTTCTTTGATATTTTGGCTGTGTGCTTAGGGTCGTTGTCCTGCTGAAAGATGAACCATTGCCCCAGTCTTAGGTCAAGAGTACTCTGGAGCAGGTTTTCATCCAGGATATCTCTGTACATTGCTGCATTCACCTTTCCCTCCATCCTGACTAGTCTCCTAGTTCCTGGTCCTGAAAACATCCCCACAGCATGATGCTACCACCACCATGCTTCACTTTAGGGATGGTAGTGGTCTGGTGGTGCCTGGTTTCCTCCAAACATGATGCCTGGCATTCACACCAAAGAGTTCAATCTTTTTCTCATCAGACCAGAGAATTTTGTTTCTCATGGTCTGAGAGTCCTTAAAGTGCATTTTGGCAATCTCCAGGCGGGCTGCTATGTGCTTTTTACTAAGGAGTAGCCACTCTACCATACAGGACTGATTGCGTACCAAATAAAGGTGTGTCACACCTGGAAAAAGGCTTTCACAAGCCGAAATGCATTGGTGGCATCTGGGACAGACTACGGCACATTTGACACGGTGAAAGGGATGCCCGGACAGCGGTAAAAGGGTGCTGACATCCTGGGAGATACCTCAGTAACAACATATATAAACACTGACGGGTGGGCTTCTATTGACATCCCACTTTATTTGGTACACAGGTTCTACCTAAAGAATTGTGGTGGACTATATTTCTGCAATTTTATATGTTTGCATTGTATTTGGATTTATATGGAAATTTTCACTTAATTTTTAATAAACTGTATTGCACTATTATTCCAATTTCTGCTCTGTTTGAGGAAAATGGATAAGTGGAAAGCTTTAGCCTACAGAAGAGCGAGCCAACTTCAAATGCTGACGGATGGGCTACTGACGACACCCCACTAAATCTGGTACGCATATTTTGAACTAGTGGAGGATATTGACCCGTACTAATCTGAGAATCAAATTGTGGTTTATTTCACTTGGGCTTTCTCCAACAAGCAATTATTATTTATATTATATAAACTGTACTGCACTATTATCCCCATCCTTTTTTTGTTTGCGGAAATGGAGGAAGGTAGAACATCATCCTAAAGAGGATTAGACCTACAACACACGCTGAAGGGTGGGCATCTATTCAGGGCCGGTGCTAGGGTGTTCGGCGCCCTCCTGCAAACTATACATTTTGCGCCTTTCTACAAGAACAGATGTGGCCAAACTCATCCAACCCGCAAACAACTACATTGCGCATAAGACTAGCTGTGGCCAATTTGCAGGAGTGTACACACCATGCAATTGTATGGATCGCAGGTGAATGCACACTCACGCATACCCACGGTCAAGCTTATCATGGCAAACAAATCCTGTTTGCTGAGTAAGCAGAGGGTGAAAAGAGAGGATGACAGGGAGAGGGTGAGAATCAGAAGGAGGTGATGGGGAAAGGGTGAGAATCATAGGGTGACAGGGAGCGATTAACAGGAGAAAGAGGTGATGGGTAGAGGAGTGGGTGACAGGGAGAGGGTGGCAGGAGAGAGGTGATGGGGTGAGGGGTGGGTAACAGACCGGGCCACCTGAGTTTATTTTATTTTAGTAAGCAAAAATCAATTTTGGCACCCCTTGAAGGCGGCGCGTGCCACAAAAGGGGTGTGGTCTTACAAGAAAGGGGTGTGGCTATACAATTGTACCCCCAAGGGTACAGGGCCTGGGAGATGGGGGATGACTGAAGCAGGGGCGACAGGGAGATAGTGTGTGACTGAAGCAGGGGCGACAGGGTGATAATGGGTGACTGAGACCAGGGGGAGAGGGAGATAGTGAAAAGGGACATTACACAGGGAGCAGGTGCACACTGACACACACATACACAGACATTGTGCAGGGAGAGCTGGCAGCTATGCAGAGGGACAAACCATTTCACCTCTGTTATGGGGCTGCTACAGCTTTTTGCCGTCACCACACGCTGCACTGTTCCCTCTCCATGTTGCTGGGCATCAGGGGAGGGCTGCGATGCAGGGGGAACTGTGTCCCGGAAGGGCGGGCGGCCGCGGCGCTGTAGAGAGTGAGTTACGATGACTCACTGTCTGCAGCAGCGCCCTCTACTGTCTGGCGCTCTATGCGGCTACGTAACCCGCATATGCGCCGGGAGGGAGAGAGTGACAAGAGAGAGGGTGAGAGTGAGTGGGTGACCAGAGAGAGCGAGAGAGAGAGGTGTTGCAGCGGGTGATAGGCACCCCCCAATGACTAATTAAGCAATTTTCCATTTAGCATAGTCTTTAATTACCTTATGCAGAGCTGCCTATCCTCCGATTCTATTTTTCTACTCCAGCAAAAGATCTTTCAGGGACCGGCTGGGCACAGGAAAGCTACATACTACCCCGTAACACCTTCATGCACACTACACTGCAGCCACTGCCCAGAAGCTCCCTCCCACACACTACACTACACTGCACCCCACACACTACATCGCCGCTACCCTGCGCCTTTCTCCCTGCATAAACTACACTACACTTACCGTCTCTGGCTGGCTTCTTTCTTCATGCAGGAGTTGGTTCAACGGTCAGAGGATGAGCAGCCTGAAACAGAAAACAGCGGACCGCCGGAGCAGGCGAGTATTCCTTTTTTTTTTTTTCTTTTTTTTTTTTTGCACCACTGGGTTTCCTCCACATAACACAATGACATGCCCCCCAACCCCAGCACACATTAATATTACACCTACACCCCCCCCCTCCCCAGCACACACATTAATATTACACTTACACTCCCCCCCCCCCCCCCCTCCCCAGCACACACATTATTACACCTACACCCCCCCCCCCTCCCCAGCATACACATTATTATAACCTACACTCCCCCCCCTCCCCAGCATACACATTACTACACCTACACCCCCCCCCCTCCCCAGCACACACATTATTACACCTACACTCCTCCCCTCCCCAGCGCACACATTAATATTACACTTACACTCCCCCCCCCCCCCTCCCCAGCACACACATTATTACACTTATACTCCCCCCCCCCCCCCTCCCCAGCACACACATTATTACACCTACACTCCTCCCCTCCCCAGCGCACACAATATTACACTTACACTCCCCCCCCCTCCCCAGCACACACATTATTACACCTACTCCCCCCCCCCCCCCTCCCCAGCATACACATTATTACACCTACACTCCCCCCCCCCCCTCCCCAGGACACACATTAATATTACACTTACACCCCCCCCCCTCCCCAGCACACACATTATTACACCTACACTCCGCCCCTCCCCAGCGCACACATTAATATTACACTTACACTCCCCCCCCCTCCCCAGCACACACATTATTACACCTACACTCCCCCCCCCCCCCCCCCTCCCCAGCATACACATTATTACACCTACACTCCCCCCTCCCCAGGACACACATTAATATTACACTTACACTCCCCCCCCTCCCCAGCACACACATTATTACACCTAAACTCCCCCCCTCCCCAGGACACACATTAATATTACACTTACACTCCCCCCCTCCCCAGCACACACATTATTACACCTACACTCCCCCCCCCCCCCCCCTCCCCAGCATACACAAAATTACACCTACACTCCCCCCCTCCCCAGCACACACATTATTACACCTACACTCCCCCCCTCCCCAGGACACACATTAATATTACACTTACACTCCCCCCCCTCCCCAGCATACACATATTACACCTACACTCCCCCCCTCCCCAGCACACATTATTACACCTACACTCCCCCCCCCCCCCCCCCCCCCCCAGCACACACATTAATATTACACCTACACTCCCCCCACCCCATCCCAGCACACACGTTAATATTACACTTACACTCTGTGCCTGTGGTGTGGCTGCTCCTCTACTCACGTCTGCAGGCTCCTCCATCACTGCACAGTGCACACAGGCAAGTGCACCACGTGACTTCCTGGGTTTTAGTGAATCCACGGAGGGGAGGGGAGGGGAGAGAGGGAGTGGGTCTTCAGAGTCAGGGGGAGGGAACAGGGATGGACACTGGACAGGGACGCTGCTGTATGTCTCTAACTTGACTTGCAGCAGGAGGAGCAAGGAGGAGAGGGAAGGGCCCTCGGCTCACACAGAAAATCCTCACAGTGAAGAGCTTTTGCCGGCGCTGCTGCTGCCTGTCAGTGTGTGACAGCACTGCGCATCAGCAAGTCTGCAGAGCGGGGAGCGCCTCTCTTGCCCAGCGCCTCCCTGCTTTGCAGACCTTGCTGAGCGGGTAGCGCCGGGCCTGCATCTATTGACACCCCACTCTATCTGGTACGCACACTCCATTTTGAATTTGTGGTGGATTTCACTTCTTGGCATTGTATTTAAAACAATCGGGGATTAGTATCTATGGTGGATTTCAACTAGACATTGGTTCACCGGGCATCATATCAGAAACTGAACTGCACTATCATTTCCTACCATTTGCTGAAATAGAGACTAATGAACAAGGGATATCCGAATTGAAAGTTTTTTACATTTGTATTGACGGACTGTAGAACATCATTTAGTGTCCTATAGTTATAAGTGAGCCTAGAAGGGGCGCACATCTGCCATTTTGTATTTATCTAGGTGGGGGGGGGGGTGAGCCTATACTAATTACCCTGGCCCCAGCTTGCTGCAGGGGTTTGGTGGGGGCCCTGGTGACTGGTCCACCCCCCATCCTGAGTATACTTACCTTGATCTGGGAAGTGGGTCCCTCCTCCTGTGCGGTGCCATCTTCCCATCTCCCATCATCTCTTCTCCACTGAAATAGTGACACTACAAATTTACTAAAGCTTCTAAAAATTAAAAGAGGTGATGTCACCTATAGCAACCAATCAGATTATGTGTATCTTTTGTAGTATGATAGAATGTGACTAGATGCTATGGGCAGCATCACCTTTTTGTTCATGTTTAGAATCTTTAGTAAATAACCTCCTAGATCCATTTCCTTCTCAGTAGTTTCCATTATAATGTAGTTAATACTATGGGGCTGATTCAGGTTGGATCACAGAACGCGATCCAACCACAAAAATTACAGAAAGGATACGGGACCATGCGCAATGTCCGTGCCTGTCAATGAATATTATAAATGGTATTATAAAATTAGAGATATGTGGCAGGCTTTCTGTTTTGGTTTTGGATCTGGATCCCGCTTATGTTTTGGATCTGGATTAGTTTTGCCAAAATAACCCTTGTGCCTGCATTTTCTGTGGGGTCGCAGAAAATGCGATCGCCTCTCCATGTCAATCAGGCATAGGCATTCGCAGGGTGGGGGTCTGCAACACTCTATTTCCTAGGCGGAGATGGAGCATTGCAAGGGCGTGAAAAAAAAACGGGAGGTGCAAATGAGTGGCGCAAACGGGGTTCACAAGGATTGCAAAATTGCAATGCATGTGTTCACAAGGATTGCAAAATCTGCTAATTAGCAAAATTTGCAATCCTTTCTGAATCGGGCCCTATATGTGGTCTTTGTATTTTTGAGACCCAAGTGCACGATTTTTCTTTTTTTGAGCATTAAACTGTAGTTGAAATGCCTTTGACCATTACTCTAGTCTACCTACATCATCAATCATTTGTTTTACTAATCCTGGTGTCTAAGCTGTTGCAAAACTTTGTGTCATCTGCAAATAGGCATACTTTCCCTTTAATGCCATTTGCAATGTCACCAATACAGATATTAAAAAGCACTGATCCAAGTACAGATCCCTGGGGTACTGCCATGGTAACGTTTCCCTCCTCTGAATGCACTCTATTTGCTATAACTCTGTTTTCCATCCTGCAACCAAGATAAAATCCATTCAACCATTTTAGAATCCAATCCCAAACTGTCAAGATTTTTTTTTAACAGTCTGCAATGATGTCAAATGCCTTACTAAAGTCTAGATAAGCTACATTTAGATCTCGATTTATTACTTTTGTCACCCAGTCAAAAAAGTCAATAAGATTTGTTTGATATGATCTCAATCCTGTAAATCCATGCTGTTTGGGATCCTGTAAATTGCAAGATTTGAGATATTCTAAAACTCTGTCTTCTAAAGGGCCCTACACAGTAGAAGACATGACCAATATGAAAGATGACCGATTTCCCTTTGTCAAAGTCGGAAAAATATCATGCTACACATTGCCATATATCCACCCCATGCGCGTGCCTGCTGCACGTGCACATTCTCTCCCGTGCGTGCGGATACTCGCAGCCGCGTGATGGCGCCTCGGCCATGCGCTCGAGCGCGTGGTATGTGCATTTACGGTAGAGTTTGTGTGCGTCTAGCGGGCGACTCAATTGTTAAATAAAACCAAATTGTCACGATCCGGGTATCTGGACGCCATTTCTTACCCATCAGATGCCTCCTAAGGCTGGCTCAGCGCTCCAGGACCGGATCCCATCTGTTATCCTAATGTTCACATTCCTGCATCCTCTCCTGTCTCTCTGAGACACTGTCACAGTAACGCCTTATTACATCTGGCATGGCGTCTCCCGCGGCCTCCGCCGCCGTCCCTGAGCTTCTGCATGCAGAGTGTCAGAGTGGCGATTACGTCAGCCGCGACCTCCGCTGTGTCCGCGTGGTTGGATGTGCACTTGTCAGCCTGGCGTCTCCTGTCTCCAGTGGCCGGCGCCGCCATTACTGTTTTCATTACCACATGGATTACAAACCAAACTTCCCTCCAAGTGTCTGCATGGGCGCAGCCATCTTGGATTCTGTCAGCTGATCATTTCCTCCAATCTGTTGTCAGTATTGTTAATCTGCATAATTGCCTAGCCAATCCCTTCCTTGCTGCAGGTATAAATACACTGTGCCTGAGCAAGGAAGGCGTCAGTGCTTTGGTTGTCAAACCTAGTTCCTGTTTATCTCTCTCCTGTGATTGTCTTCCAGGTTCCAGCTCCTGTCTAAAGACTTCCACCATAGAGACCCGCACCAGCATTCCACCTGCGGTGTAGCCTGACTCTCCAATCCATTGTGGATTCATCTGTTTCCAGCTACAACATTACCTGCTTCCAGCCCAGCTTCCAGCAGAGTACAGCTTCTCTTAAAGGGCCGGTGTCCTTTCTACACTTTACCACTCTCCACCGGTATTATTATTTCTCCGCTCTCAAGTTCTGCATTTCAGCTCATATTTCATCGCTCCCAAGTTCATTTAATATTTAACTGGTTCCAGCCAGTATCCACTCCGTGCTAACAACAGTCTGGTTCCAGCCAGTATCCACAGCAGCCGTTTTATCTTCAGCAACCCAGCTTTTCCTGGAACACCAGCTGGTACAATCCTGGGTTATCTCCATGCTACAGTCGGGCCTGGTAAGGTCTTTCCATCTAGAAGATTATAAGAACTGTCTCACTACCAGTGCCCTGTGGCTCCTGCCATCCTGTAGTACCCAGGAACTGTATTTATTCTTTGCTGACTTTTACGTTTTCTTTTACTGCTGCTGTGTTGCGGAGTTGTCATAAATAAACATCATTGACTTTTATTCCTGGTTGTCGTGGTCACGCCTTCGGGCAATTCTTCTACATGTCTAGGGGTCTGATACAACCTGCCAGGTTCCAATACACCTCAGCCCCTACAACTGAGGCTGCCTCCCGTCAGCTCAGGCCCTCAGTTGTGACAGTCCCTACAACTGAGGCTGCCTCCCGTCAGCTCAGGCCCTCAGTTGTGACACAAATAGTTTGTTTTATAGTTAATGTTCCCCTTAATAATGACTGTAAGTTTGTTTAATGAAGATGGTCGCTGGACAGAGGAATTCCTCTTTGTATGGTACGAAGGGTCAGACAGGGTTTGAACAGCTGTGTCTGGTACCTAACTAAAGAACATTTTATTAGAAACAATCCGGTGCTGGTTAGGTAAAGATTAATCGCTCCTGCGTATAGATATGGCCATTAGTATTTTCTGGACATTTACTATATTTGCGATTCATTACCCATGCGGCGGGAATCTTCAGATTCCCTCCCACCTGAGCAGTTTGATATAGTCGCAGCCCACCTGTTCAAACTAACCTATGACCTTTTGTTATGATGCGAGGAGACATTCCTGTGTCCAATGAACAATGAGATTATAGGTCCCTTTGTAGTATACTGTACTCAGTGTATATAAGATCAGCCAGCCTGGGCAGCTCTCTTACTCTCCACAAACTGTTTTCATCTTGACTAACTCGGAGCTACCAGAAAGCTGCGCAGCGATCGTTCCCAGTGTGTGTAAGTAATTCTCTGCAAACCAACTTGTTCTCTGTTTGTATTGGCCATTCCCTCTCTCTCTGTTATAGTATAAGTTTGTGACACTATTGTATATTTCTGTCTAGATATTCTGTTAGAATTATATGTTAGTTTGTAGTGTATGACTTGTAAACTGTTTCCCCTTTTCAATATAACTAAAAGCTTGTTAGTAAAGGTGTTGGAACCTTAGCAAGGTATCGTGTGTTTATTATATTGCAGAAGGTAAGAGGAGCGTCTCGATCGCTCAAGCAGCTTTAGCATAAACAAGGTTAAGCAGCGTTATATTGCTACAGTATTTCAGTACAAGGTTTACAGCATAAGAGTATCTTTTCGGTGTGTTACATTCAAGGTTTACTGATTGTCATCCTGTGAGCGTCTGCGCCGCTCGTGATCTCCTCGTGGTCTCGAGCGTCCGCTACGCTGGTAGCGTAGCATTATGGTAGTCAACCGCCTATAGCGTGCCCGACACCACGCATTAAGCTGTGAACGAGCGTGTCGCATGTGCGTCTCGATCACGGCCGAGCGAATGCTACGCTAAGTGCGTACCCTTACGGTACCTCATACGCCAATTGCGTACTGTGTCTATTACCCATTATTGTGAATGTTATAAGATAAATAGTTAGCTTTATCAATTGGCGGCTCGTCCGTCCTCCACATATCCACACTAGCGAACACAGACTTTATCTGTCAGCAAGGGCGGGAAGGCAGTATCCCTTCGTATCAGGATACAGTAGTGCTGGCTAGATAAGCGTCTGTTTCGCTACGTTGAAGGAGTGCTGGTGGAATCCGGAACCGGAGATAAGAACAATACGCTAGTGTCTTTTAAAAACTGTTTATTTCTGTTTTGCATACACACGCACGCACACACCTGTATTTCTTTTCATTTGTGTATTCTCACATATCACTTTCCTGGTTGCCATTTCACAATTGATAACGTGCTGAGAAAGATGTGTTGCTATTGGTAGTTAAAAGTAATATTAATACGTTAAGGAGTAATTTGTAATACACGCGCACGGCTTGCCTAAGGTACAAGGAAGTTTGGTGTGGTGTCCGGTAGACTATTACAGTTAAAGATCATCTACATTGATATAAACGTGTTAATTGTATTTCTGTGGATATACCTGGCTGGCGTACACGTGTCTCTAACAAAGGGCGGGACTAGTGTACGCGACGCAAGGGCCGACGCACGGAGCGTATATTACGCAACGGAGCGTCTGGGTACGCCCACATAATACAAATCACACAATAGTATTGTTTTAGTTAGGCGATAAGGAGGCAACGTGATAATAGCGCAAATCGATCTCAGTGTCCAAAATTTTAAGCTAATAGTTCCTTCTCTAGTTGTAACTCCTCAGGATTAGCCTGCGATACTGAATGAAAGGGATTTCTGCGCAGAAACGAAAGTAAAGAGTATATGAGGTGAAAGAGTGTGTATACATATATATAAGTTTCTAATTTTTGGGGTTGAACCAAAGGAAATCATCGAGTTCTCGTGAAGGTACATACGTGTAAGTGACTGCATGGTGGCTTGGGAGGCATCCCTTGTTAAACATTTAAAAAAAGAGCATTAGAGTATAGCAGACCAGGAGGTCTACTGTAGCACAGACCAGGAGGTCCAGGTACAGCAGACTAAGAAGTCCGCTATAGATAAAGAGTAAAAGAGCACAACACCAGAAAGGGTTGGTGCGGTACCCATATAGGCCATTAAGCTCAGGCTGAAGGAATTCGCAGACGCAATTTTCGATTCCACTGGTCGCTCCGCACATAAGATTAGTTGCTTATGTGCAGAACGATTGTACCGCACGTAATTGTGTGCATTAGTTAGTAACTTGACCCAGTACCATTTGCGTACGCTAGGGGGGGTCATAAACGCTATGTGTACATTCTAACGTGATTTGTGTAATTTTTTTTATTTTAAGGGAAGTTCGCTGGTCACTTGGAAACTATCCAACAACCAATAGTTACTGGAAAGGGTTAAGTGCTCTTCGGATCACACCCACATGTTCCAGTAAATAGAGGTTCAGGTCGCAGGGGCCCTAGGTCGAGTACGCCAGCGCTAGAGCAGTGTGTGGGCATATTGGTCGACGTGGGCGAGTGAGTGGAGTACTCGGTAAACTTCCGCCGCCGGCCTACCCCGGACATCTTGGTTTTTGTAAGGGTTCGCTGAAGACCCTGATTTGAAGGTCAGAGGTAGTGAAAGCAACACCTGCAAAGATGGGGGCCAGTTGTTCAGGTAGGGGGCGATCAACCTCGGTTCGGGTTGATTTAGTAAACCGACCAATCGGGTCGGCAAGGTATGTAATGTGTGAGAAATACGGTTCACACACAGAAGTTTTGTGCGATGAATGGGAAAGAATGACTGTGCACGATGGGGAAAAGTTCCCACGGGTAGGCAGTTTTAGTCCCGAGGTGTTACAGAATCTAAGGAGAAGGATATGTCTCATTAAATCTGCAAAGAGACGGATCAAACATTATGATTATTTACAGTTATGGCAACAGGAAGGTGAAATACAAAGAGGATTGGCTCAAGCGGGTGGATCTAACCCTATCAGAAAACTGATAGCCACCGCGCCACCACCACCATACATAACGGGAGAGAAGGTGGTTGCAGAGAATGGCACACTGGTGAATGATAAACATGCACTTAGTAACTGTATTAATGTTAAGACTAATGTAACCAAGATTGTTGATGCTAATGTTAACCCGTGCAAGCTGTACCCTGTTTTAAACTTTCCCCAGGATTGTGACCAAGAGGATTAACCAACAACAATATCGGCACTCTCTATAGCAGCCACCATAGCAGAAACAACAGTGGGCACGGCCCAACCCGTAAGATTAGTATCAAAGGCCCCTAGTGGAGGGACAGGTGAGATCGTATCAACCGGTAAGTACGGCACCACACAATATGCTAAAACCATTTCACCACATGCTGTAGAATCTACTCAGAATGATGTTATTGAACTTAATCCCGTTATGGTAATTGCAGTGCCAAATGGGAAAACTGATACTTCAGGAGTCACTCCTCTCAGACACATCACCATGCACTGCCCCTTTTCCCGAATGGAATTAAGATCAATGGTGTCTGAATTCCCTGATCCTAGGAAAGATCTAGTGGCAAGCCAGGAATACATTAGAGAGCTAGGAAATACTGTGGAGCCCAATAACAAAGACTGGCAGATATTGCTGAGGGCATGTTTACCCTCCAATGTCGACTCAGCGAGATTTTTAGCTGACTGTAAATTAGATGAAGATGTACCCCTTACGGATGTGTACAACCAAGATAATGTAAAGAGAATAAATTTACAGTTAAAAGAGTATTTTCCAGCTGTTGTCAAATGGAACAAAATTTTCTCCATTAAACAGAGGGAGAAACAGCAGCTGATTATTTTCATCGGGCACTACAGGATATGGCTAAGTATACAGGCATAGAAGACATTAAGACAAATGTGAATCATAGAGAAGTAGCAGTATCATTGTTAATGGATGGTTTAAAGGAAGTATTGAGGACGAGGGTACAGACCACCCAACCATGTTGGCGAGGTCTGTCGGTGGCTACTTTGAGAGAGGCCGCTATTGATCATGATCGGAATATCACCAGACACAGGGAGTCGCAGAGTGATAAGTTAATGGCCGTAAGTATACAGGCCCTGACCACAAGGCCACCTCAGTATAAATCTCACACCCCTGTGGGTAAGTCAAATGTGATAACTTGTTATTACTGTCATAGAGAGGGACACTATGCACGAGACTGTAGATCAAAGAATGCACAAAAATCATATCAACCCCCTAGACAACGACATGACACACGAAATTGGGATCAAGGACCGCAGAGACGGAGTTATGAGCCACACGCAGGGGAAACAAAAAGGTATCCCCCAAAAAGAGACTGGCAAGTCACTGATAGATCCCATTTACCCCCTTCACAGGTAATAGCTGCCAGCGCAATGCAGGGAGGCCACCACGCACCATAGGGGCGAGGCCACACCTGTAATCTGCAGCCAGTGAAATTGATTGCGAGCCTTGGAAGTAAACCCGAGGTCACAATTGATGTAGCTGGTAAATCTCTAAATTTCCTTGTAGCTACGGGGGCGGCCAAGTCGGTGATAAATTCGACCGTGGGCATGAGAACCACTGGTAAAACAATTCCAGCCATGGGAGTAACAGGAGTAGTACAGCACTACCCTTTAAGCAAACCTGCAGAGATTACGATAGGGCCTTTGCATACCAAGCATTCTTTTTTTGCTGGCTGCATCGGCTCCGACTAATCTCCTAGGGAGAGATTTACTGTGCAAAATGGGATGCGTCATATACTGTACTCCTGAAGGTGTGTTCTTGGACATACCCGAAAACCACGCTCAGGAAGCGCAGGATATGCTAGACTCCCCAACAAGATTAATGTGTCACACTGTTGTTGTAAATAGGTGTCCGTCCAAGGTAGAGGAAATGATTTCCCAGATACCGGAATCACTTTGGACCAAGGATGGACAAGACACTGGATTGATGGCAAACGTAGCCCCAGTAGTTGTGCAAGTAAAAGATGGTAGGATAGCTCCAAAAATCCCACAATATCCTCTGAAGCCGGAGGTGGAGTTAGGAGTTTTCCCTGTAATAAAGCGCTTGCTACAACAGGGCATTCTGGTAAGGACGTCCAGCACTGCAAATAGTCCCATCTTCCCTGTTAAAAAGAGTGGGGGGAGGGGTTACAGATTAGTGCAGGACCTAAGAGGGATCAATAAAATAGTTGAGAGTCAATTCCCCGTAGTGCCAAATCCAGCTGTCATCCTTATGCAAATCCCTCCCACTGCCAAATTTTTCACTGTGATTGACCTCTGCTCCGCTTTCTTCTCGGTACCTCTGCACCCTGACAGTCAATACTTATTCGCATTCACATACAGAGGAGTTCAGTACACTTGGACTCGATTACCACAAGGTTTCATAGACAGTCCAAGTATTTAATCACAAGCTCTGCATGATTGTTTACAGTCTTTCCAACCAGAGAGTGGATCAATATTGATACAGTACGTGGACGATTTACTACTGTGTTCAGATTCACTGGAAGCGTCCCTGAGAGATACGAAACAACTCCTGTTTCATCTTTCAGACATAGGACACAAGGTTTCCAAGGACAAGTTACAATTATGCCAGACCCGTGTGAAGTATTTGGGACACTGTCTAACACAAGGACTGAGACACCTTACCGCTGATAGAATTCAAGCAATTCGTGACATGACCCTGCCACAAACACAGCAACAGATTAGAACGTTTTTAGGAATGTGTGGGTATTGCCGTAACTGGATCCCAGGTTTTTCCATACTGGCCTTACCTTTGCAGGAGATGGTCTCATCAAGCAAACCTGATCGGATTTCGCACACAGACGAATCTGAGATGGCATTTGAGAGACTTAAACAGTGCCTAACGCAGGCACCAGCATTAGGTATGCCTGACTATGGGAAACCCTTTGAGCTGTACGGAACAGAGAGTGCTGGGTGCGCAGCAGGTGTCTTAACCCAGAAGCATGGTGATGCCAGCAGGCCGGTAGCCTACTATAGCGCTCAGCTAGATACGGTAGCGCGATCCCTCCCCACATGCTTGCGAAGTGTTGCAGCAATAGCATTGCTAGTCACAAAAAGCGAAGATGTAGTGCTAGGACACAACCTCACAATTCATACACCACATGCAGTGTCAGCCTTACTGAATTCTGCCCAAACCAGACACGTCTCATCAGCGCGGTTTACAAGATGGGAATTGGCATTGATGGCCCCGTAAACATCAACATAAGGAGATGCAGCGCATTAAATCCTGCAACGTATCTCCCAGGTGTGCCTGGACATGCACAAAGGGTGGAGGATGAGAGTGATGGTGAAGGAGGATTTAATACAGGGGATGACACGCATGATTGTATGGAATATTTGACCCAAAATTTCACGGCAAGGCCTGACATCAGTGACAACCCACTGGAAGATGTAGATTTTACCTTCTACACTGACGGTAGTTGTCACAGACAGACGGACTCGGGAGACTTGTGTACTGGATACGCAGTCGTAGATGACCAAGGTACCATAGAAGCAGAACCGCTAGGCCCACCTCACTCAGCACAAGTTGCTGAACTGGTTGCCCTAACCAGAGCATGTGAATTGGCTAAGGGCAAGTCGGCCAATATTTACACAGATTCTAGGTACGCCTTCGGAGTAGTCCATGATTTCGGAGCCCTATGGCACCTCAGAAATTTCATGACGGCAGCTGGCACACCCGTAGCGCATGCAGCCCACATCAAAAGACTTCTAACAGCAATACAGGAACCCGACAGAGTGGCTGTTATCAAGTATTAAGCTCACACATATAGCCAAGACCCGGTATCACTTGGTAACAGCCGAGCAGACGAAGCTGCTAAATCAGCAGCCGGTAACCCCATACAAACAGATAGTACACGACTGATGGTATTTCATTCTGTAAACACACAGAAATTGTGTGAAATGCAAAATTTGTGTTCCCCACAGGAAAAGGCAGTCTGGAGGTCAAAAGGATATGGCCAGGAGTCCTCAGTACTCTGGACAGATGGACATGGTAAGCCAGTGGCACCCAGAGCATACCTTCCTAGTCTAGCGGAAGCAGCACACAGGCTGACTCATCTAGGCAAAGAAGGAATGTGTAAGCTAGTAAGAGCTTATTGGTGCGCCCCAGGATTTTCCTCCCATGCGGGTAAAAGAGCAATGACATGTCTCACCTGCTTGAGGAAGAATATCGGAAAGGCAATACCGACAGAGCCATCCCATATCCCTCCGACAGATGGTCCTTTCCAGGTAATACAGATTGATTTCATACAATTGCCACCTTGTAGAAATTTAAAATATGTATTGGTCTGTATTGATGTGTTCTCAAATTGGGTTGAAGCATTTCCTGCGGCCACAAATACCGCTGTATTTACTGCAAAGAAAATTGTGCAGGAATTTGTGTGTAGGTACGGTATCCCTAGAATAATTGAAAGTGATAGGGGTACCCATTTCACAGGTGAAGTCTTTCAAACAATGTGTAAGTTGATGGGAATTAATAGTAAGCTGCATACTCCGTACCGCCCCCAGGCGAGCGCGAAGGTGGAAAGAGTAAACAGCACTATTAAAAATAAATTGAGCAAGGTAATGACTGAAACAGGACTGTTATGGCCTGAAGCTTTGCCAATCGTACTATACAGCATCAAAACCACTCCCAGGTCCCCTCTAAATCTGTCTCCTTTTGAATTTCCGTTTGGTCGACAACCCCATGTTATGATTAACCCCCAGGATGATTTGAAATGTAACAATGAAGTAACCGTAAAGTACTTGGTTAAGATGAGTAAGCAATTGAGGAATCAGAATGATAATCTAAAGTTGGTGATTCCTGATTTGCCAGACAGTAATTGTCATGACATTGAACCTGGGGATTATGTAATGATACGGAATTTTCTACGCTCAGGTTGCCTTATTGACAGATGGGAAGGACCATATCAAGTCTTATTGACCAGCACAACTGCTTTGAAGGTTGCCGAGAGAGAGACTTGGGTCCATTCGTCTCATTGTAAAAAGGTCACTGACCCAGAGAGGTCCCGTGATAAAGAACAGACGGTAGAGGTTGTATCACTAGAGTGTCTGTTCAGGGAGGATTGAGACGACACCTGAGCGCTGAGAATAATAAGACCGGAAGCTTGTCGAGCCAGATTTCTTTTTCCCATTTGTTATTTTCTCTAGAGATGAGCGGATTCGGTTTTACTCTGTTCTCAAAACGGCATCTTATTGGCTCACTGATGTCACGTGTTTTGGATAGCCAATCAGATGCCGTTTTGAGAACCGAGTAAAACCGAGTAAAACCGAATCCGCTCATCTCTAATTTTCTCTAGTTCCCACCTCCCTCCTATTTCCTTTCCCCCTTCTTATTTTTCTCCTTTTACTCCTCTAAGATGGACTTGCCCCAAGAGACTGTGATCCGGATTTTCCTGTTGACCGTGATGTTGACCAGAGCAGTCTGTTTCGGTGAGAGTACCATGGAGGTCGAGAAAGGATTGGGAATGGGTTCTGATGACCAGGATGCAGGCGTAGATTTCCAAGAACAACATAATCTCCGAGTAAAGGCGAGTATCAGAAAACGATCTGGTAGCATTGACAATAGAAGGAATTGTGAAGGATTGTTAGCTGAAGAGAACTGCATCTGTAGGCATTGTGACAATATAGTTGAGGATGGGTGCATAAAGAAATGTCAGTCCAGTTTTAATGTCCACATGGACCGGCATCCATTGAGTGACTATCACTCCTTAGTGGGTAAAGTGTTAAATCAGACAGACTGTTGGGTATGCTCTCAAGTACCTCAAGGCCATAGCAAATCAGGACTAGTACCATTCCCATTAACTGTAGGAGAGGTACTTGAGCTAAGTGGTGGGAGGCCGGTGGACAAGAGGTTTAATATCTCTAGTCCTCCTAGTTTGAAGCTCCACCAATATCATGTGAATAGGTCTTTAGTATGCTTTAACATTTCCAATCCCCGAAAGCCGGGAAATTGGGAAGTGTCATGGAGTAATCAAACCATGACCTTTTCATACAGACCCGACAGAATGCCCATAGACACAGAACTTATACGCCAGATAGCCGACCATAGGAAATTTTTCCGGTATAGGTACACCTTAGGAAGTAGGACCATGCGAGTTGGAGAGGTATCACCAGGATACTGTGCACATATCGTACAAACTGATACGTGTACTAGACAGAGGGGAGAATTAGGGTTAGGAGATTTCACATGGAAGATGTGTAATATGGTTATGTCCTACTCCGTCCCATATGTTCTCCCCGATGATGCATATTTCATATGCGGGAGGAAGGCGTATAAGTGGCTTGCCCCAAACTCAGAGGGATTGTGCTATATTGGAAAAGTACTGCCTGAAGTAATGACTGTAACCCATAACAAAATGAAAGATATTCACCGCAGTGCCCAAGCTCCTTATACTCACACTCATTACGAGCACATCGTTAAACGGCACCTGATAGAGAGAACAGAGCATCCGGCCTCTGACCTGATCCATGAATCCACCGGGATTCAATTCCTAATCGCGTTAGATATCACTTGTACCGCCAGAGGAGTGATAAATTATAAATATATATCTGCGCTTGCAAATTTATTAGACAATATCACCGAAATGTATGATGACACATTCAGGTACACTGGGAAAGAGTTACAAGCCTACAAAACAGAACTGGTTCAGCATAGGATGATTCTCAATTACCTCACAGCTGTGACAGGCGGGTATTGTGTTACCCTGGCAACTCAATATGGAATAAAGTGCTGCACGTACATTACAAACAGCACGGAGGACCCAGCCAAGGTCATAGACCAAAAGATGGATGACCTTTTACAATTAAAGTGGGAGTTTCGAAGGAAACACAATCTCACACTCGCTGCTGTGGGTAATGAGCTGACCAGTTGGGTGTCATGGTTGAACCCACGAAATTGGTTCTCGGGCTTAGGAGAATGGGCCCAAGGTATTATTATGGATGTAGGGAAATTTCTTTTGTGTATTCTGGGAGTCGTCATATTGGTTGGCCTGATATTTAAATGCGTTTGGGTTTTAGCAAAGCGTAAAAGTAATACCAGGGTGATGAGTCTAAGGAGCGAGGACACTGTACTAACAACAACTAATTTGATGTATGACCCAACGATAGAGACAATGTTGTGATGAAAATTTGATTCCACGGTCCGTTTCTTTCACCCGTTTCTCCTTTGTTTTCCTCCAAGGTACAAAGACATCCGCTTGGAAGAAGAATTTGACAACCTCTTTTATACAGACCATTGATGGACAATGCCATAGACCCCCATTTTCCCTAGTGACTTTAACTTTCACGATAGCCCAATACTTTAAAGATTGTAAGTCTATGGACATTGAGAAAGCTTTTTGCTCACCACTTATAGCAAAAGCATCGGGAGACTACAGTCAACATGTACATCGAGACAAGACACAAGACAAGACCTCAATCGGCAAATGTATATTAACCTCACATAGTTTATGACTGCATTTACCATAATTGCTTCTTATCTTCATTTCTACAACCTTCAGGTAATGACACACATAGTCGATAGGGAATATAGGCACAGATATCAGCACTCGCATATCCCCCCATTCATGTATCATCAACTAAAATGTGCTCCCCCATTTTGTTACAACTAAAAGCCGAAAAGAGCTCGGTAAAGTTTGACAGCCCATCCACAGACCCGTAATACGGGATAAGAAGGAATTCAAATGTATACTTCGCAATATCTCGAAGCTTGATCTAAAACACGTACGGCACGATGATACATGACCCCTCAAAACATGGATTCATACACACATGCTTCTACTATCTCACTAGGTCATACTTTTTTTCCCCCACCTGATCCTCTTCTCCCTTACCTAATCATAGAAATGTATTTACATATGATATATATTTTCTTTTTTGAACTGTTTTAGGAAGTGGCAGTTAGTGATGACTGCCAAAGGGTGGACTGTCAAAGTCGGAAAAATATCATGCTACACGTTGCCATATATCCACCCCATGCGCGTGCCTGCTGCACGTGCACATTCTCTCCCGTGCGTGCGGATACTCGCAGCCGCGTGATGGCGCCTCGGCCATGCGCTCGAGCGCGTGGTATGTGCATTTACGGTAGAGTTTGTGTGCGTCTAGCAGGCGACTCAATTGTTAAATAATAAAACCAAATAGTATGTTTTATAGATAATGTTCCCCTTAATAATGACTGTAAGTTTGTTTAATGTAGATGGTCGCTGGACAGAGGGATTCCTCTTTGTATGGTACGAAGGGTCAGACAGGGTTTGAACAGCTGTGTCTGGTACCTAACTAAAGAACATTTTATTAGAAACAATCCGGTGCTGGTTAGGTAAAGATTAATCGCTCCTGCGTATAGATATGGCCATTAGTATTTTCTGGACATTTACTATATTTGCGATTCATTACCCATGCGGTGGGAATCTTCAGATTCCCTCCCACCTGAGCAGTTTGATATAGTCGCAGCCCACCTGTTCAAACTAACCTATGACCTTTTGTTATGATGCGAGGAGACATTCCTGTGTCCAATGAACAATGAGATTATAGGTCCCTTTGTAGTATACTGTACTCAGTGTATATAAGATCAGCCAGCCTGGGCAGCTCTCACTTTCCACAAACGGTTTTCATCTTGACTAACTCGGAGCTGGTACCAGAAAGCTGCGCAGCGATCGTTCCCAGTGTGTGTAAGTAATTCTCTGCAAACCAACTTGTTCTCTGTTTGTATTGGCCATTCCCTCTCTCTCTGTTATAGTATAAGTTTGTGACACTATTGTATATTTCTGTCTAGATATTCTGTTAGAATTATATGTTAGTTTGTAGTGTATGTTATGATTCCAGTACTCCTGACCGGAGGAGATCTCATGGCAATGGCCAGAGTACTGGAAGGGAATGCTGGTTACGGGAGCTGGAAAGACTAGTTGCCCCTGGCGCCCTAACTCTATTGTCTCACCCGTGCTATCGGAAATCCCTTGCGAGACTATGGTTTCTTGAGCCCCTGGCAGCCACGTTTGAAAGGCGGATTATGTCTGCCCAACTCCGGTGCCCCCCGGTCTTAGTGAGAGACAAAGGGAAATCCGAGGCAGGATGATGACAAGAGGACCTCTGACTGACAACAGGCCAGGGGCAACAAGCTAACTAACCAAACCAGAAGTATGCGCGGAAAAAACTCCAGATAAAAGGACAACCAAAATCCACTAGTCCGTTACTCCTACCCAGCACCGCTGGATACCAGAGTGGATCTGTGGAAGCGGAATCCTCCGCAAAAGCTCCGAAACACAAATAATAAATAATAAGTAATAAAGCGGCAAAGCCGCAACACACGGCTACGCCGTGACTCACGAACACCACTGGATGTTTAAAGGTGCTCAGTCAGGACTCCAGGAACAGATGACGACTTCCGAGTACAGGACAACTGAGGACAGGAACGACCGGGTACAGCAGGACTGGAAACACTCTCCGCAAACAGATACAGCATGCAGGAAGCTATTACCGGCGTCTGTGAGAAGCCCTGGGAGTGTACTTAACAGGGAGTCCTCCAATCAGCTGTTTAGAGGCTGATTGGACTAAATGCCGTGCAGCTGCCTTGCTGCACGGCCAGGAAACAGGTGCCCTTATTAATTTAAATGGACCCAGCAACGGGGAACGCGGTCCGCCAGTGGCGTCCCCGTTGCTAGGGTCCGTGCGGCTCCGTGCGCCCGGCGTCCAGCGTTGCCAGGGAGCCGGCGGCTGTACGCGCACAGCGTCCCTGGTTGCTAGGCGCCGGGCCGCACCGACGAGCGGACCCCGGCGCCTAACAGTACCCCCCCCTTGAGGAGGGGTCAAGGAACCCCTAAAGCCAGGTTTCCGAGGAAATTCCCGAAAAAATGCCCTCTTGAGCCTCGGGGCATGGAGATCCTTATCCAGGACCCAAGACCTTTCCTCTGGACCGTAGCCTTTCCAGTGCACCAGAAAATAAAGCCGACCCTGGGACAATTTGGAATCGAGAACCTTCTCCACCAAGAACTCCTGATGTCCCTGTACATCTACTGGTGATTTCCCCTGAGAGATCTTCCGAGGAAATCTACTGGAAGAAACGTATGGTTTCAACAGGGAGCAATGGAACGTATTTCCGATCCGGAGAGCTCTTTGTAAACGTAACCGGAAAGCAACTGGATTGATTTTTTTAATAATATGAAATGGTCCAATAAATTTTGGGGCCCAATCTAGCTGAGGTTTGTCGAAGTCTAATGTTACGAGTCGACAACCATACCCTGTCTCCCACCTTAAAAGTGCAAGGACGCCAGAGCCTGTCAGAAATTTTTTTCTCTCGAAATGCCGCTCTTCTGAGAGCAAGGTGCACTTTTTTTCCAAATGACTCTGAGATGAGAGGTTAAGGTTAGCGAGGAAACAGAAGAATGTTGAAAAAAAGAATTAGCTCTGGGGTGAAAACCAAAAACTGAAAAGAATGGAGACACATTAGTGGAGGAATGACAAGAATTGTTGTAAGCAAACTCCGCCAAAGGAAGAAACTCGGACCAATCATTCTGGAGTTTGGCTGAGTACAAACGCAAATACTGTTTTAATAATGGATTAACTCGCTCGGTCTGCCCGTTGGATTGGGGATGGTAGCCGGATGTTAAAGACAATTTCATCTTTAATGAGGCACAAAAAGACTTCCAGAATTGTGCAATGAATTGTGGACCCCGATCAGAAACAATATCAGTGGGCAACCCATGAAGTCTGAAAACATGGCGGAGAAACAAAACAACCAATCCCTGGGCAGATAGCAGTCGGGGAAGAGCAATGAAATGGGCCATCTTGCTAAAACGGTCCACTACCACCCATATGACTCGGAATCCGGCTGACAGAGGGAGGTCTACCACAAAATCCATGGAAATATGAGACCATGGCCTGAGAGGAACATTTAAGGGCATAAGTTGCCCGATAGGCAAGGAACGGGGAACCTTATGCTGTGCACAGACCTGACAAGAAAAAAACAAACTCCTTAATGTCTTTAGAAAGACCAGGCCACCATACTGAGCGGGAGACTAATTCCAAAGTCTTAGAGATCCCCGGATGCCCGGCAACTTTGCTATCATGAAACTCAGTCAAAACAGTAGCTCTCAAAAACTCAGGGACGTAAAGACGACCAGCAGGAGTATTTCCAGGAGCTTGATGTTGAAGCTGCTTTAACTGGGTAAATAAATCTTGTGTGAGGCCTGCCCAAATGACTGAAGACGGAAGTATGGGAGTAACAGGACTGTTATTATGAACTGGAAGAAAACTTCGTGACAGGGCATCCTGGCCTAAAAGTGATAATAAACTTGAAACGAGTAGAAAATAAAGCCCAACGAGCCTGCCGGGCATTCAGCCGCTTAGCTGATTCGATGTACTGAAGATTTTTGTGGTCAGTCAATACTGAAATGGTATGTGTTGCTCCCTCAAGCCAATGCCTCCACTCCTCGAAAGCCCATTTAATAGCCAGTAACTCCCAGTTACCAACATCGTAGTTGGATTCAGCGGATGAGAATTTCCTGGACATAAAGGCACAAGGATGTAGTTCCAGAGAGTCCGGATCCTTCTGAGATAGGATAGCCCCCACTCCAACCTCCGAGGCATCAACCTCAACAATGAAGGGCAATTCTGGGTTGGGATGTCTAAGGACTGGAGCTGAGACAAAAGCTTGTTTCAAGGCCTGAAAGGATAACTCAGCTTCACGTGACCAGTTGGTAGGATCCGCTCCCTTCTTAGTCAGTGCCACAATGGGAGCAACCAGGTCGGAAAAAGAATGAATAAATCTTCTATAATAATTCGCAAACCCTAAAAAGCGCTGAATTGCTTTTAAGTTGGTGGGTTGCGCCCAACTAAGGATGGCTTGGAGCTTCTTAGGTTCCATACAGAATCCCCGAGGGGAAATAATGTACCCTAAAAAGGATACCTCCGTGACATGAAACTCACACTTCTCCAGCTTGGCATATAGATGATTTTCACGTAATTTTTGAAGAACCTGACGCACCTGGGTAACATGTTGTTCAATTGAGTCAGAATAGATCAGGATGTCGTCTAAGTAAACGACCACGAATCTTCCTAGAAAATCACGGAGCACATCGTTAATGAGATCCTGGAAAACTGCCGGAGCGTTAGACAAGCCGAACGGCATCACCAGATACTCGTAGTGACCCGACTGAGTACTGAAAGCCGTCTTCCACTCATCTCCCAACTTGATTCGAATGAGGTTATACGCTCCCCTCAGGTCAATTTTAGAAAAAATCACAGCCGAACGCAGCTGATCAAAGAGGACAGAAATCAGCGGCAGAGGGTAAGTATTTTTAACTGAGATCTTATTCAGGGCTCTAAAGTCAATGCAAGGTCTGAGTGATCCATCTTTTTTCTCCACAAAGAAGAAGCCTGCACTTAAAGGGGATTTAGATGGCCTGATAAATCCTTTCCCTAGGCTCTCCTTAACATACTCATTCATGGCCGCAGTTTCTGGCCCGGATAATGCATATAACCTTCCCTTTGGCAATGTGGCACCAGGAATTAGCTCAATAGCACAATCATAAGGCCGATGGGGAGGCAGAATGTCCGCATTGCCCTTGGAAAACACATCAACAAAGTCCTGGTATTCCACGGGAATGAGTTCGGGAATGGCAGCAGCTATTCTGACGGGAAACGTAATACATTCCTTATTACAGATGGTACCCCATTGTGAAATCTCCCCCGACTGCCAATCAATGATGGGATTATGAAAGGCCAGCCAAGGGTGACCCAGAACCACTGGAACTGCTGGGCAATGGGTAAGGAAAAACTCAATCTTTTCGGAATGAAGAGCTCCTACCGTAAGTAGTACAGGGGGTGTACAGAGGGAAATAACCCCATTGGACAAGGGACTCCCATCTAAACCATGCATGGTGATACACCTACCCAAGGCTAACTGAGGAATACCTAAGGCCTTGGCCCACGTTAAGTCCATAAAGTTCCCTGCAGCTCCACTGTCAACAAAAGCCGACACCGAAGAACTGAGGCTGCCAAAGGAAACTTTAGCTGGGACTAAAAGGGAGTTATTCGAGGAGATAAGCTGCAGACCAAAGTGAACCCCCTCACAATTCACTTGGTCGAGGCGTTTTCCCGACTTGTTCGGACAATTACGGGCAAAATGTCCCTTACCCCCACAGTACAAACAAAGACCAGAGTTTTGCCTTCTGACTCTTTCTTCTGGAGACAGCCGGGAGAGACCCATCTGCATGGGCTCCTCTACGTCCTCAGGAATGGAAAATACACATGGAGTAGACCTGACAGGTGCTCCTTTTTCAGCCCTCCGCTCTCTGAGACGACGATCAATCTTAATAGAAAGCTCCATGAGTTTATCGAGAGTCTCAGGAGCGGGATACTGAAGGAGACTGTCTTTTATAGACTCTGATAAGCCGAGGCGAAACTGACTGCGCAGGGCTGGGTCATTCCAGCCACAGTCGTTCGACCAACGGCGAAACTCTGTACAAAAAACCTCTGCAGGATTTCTACCCTGTCTGAGAGCGCGTAACTGACTCTCAGCGGATGCCTCTCTATCAGGGTCATCATACAAAAGCCCTAAAGACCCAAAAAAGGCGTCTACTGACAACAACGCCGGATCCTCTGCTTTTAAACCGAATGCCCAGGTCTGAGGATCCCGCTGGAGCAAAGAAATAATAATTCCGACCCGCTGAGATTCAGTACCTGAGGAGATCGGTCTTAAACGAAAATAACGTTTACAGGATTCTTTAAAATTAAAAAACTCCTTCCTATCACCAGAAAAACGGTCAGGCAAGTGCATTTTTGGTTCAGGGACTACCCTCGGGGAAGTTCGTAAAAGATCTTCTTGCGACTTCACCCGAAGGGAAAGATCCTGAACCATCTGAGTAAGTTCTTGAATCTGGCTGACTAGGAGCTGACCAGGATTTGGCCCTAAACCTGTGGGATTCATGAGGCCGATAACTCTTACAAAACTGACTAAGGAAAAAATTAAACCCTGTTTAATTTTAAGTTTTGGTTTGGCCGGTAATAATGTTATGATTCCAGTACTCCTGACCGGAGGAGATCTCATGGCAATGGCCAGAGTACTGGAAGGGAATGCTGGTTACGGGAGCTGGAAAGACTAGTTGCCCCTGGCGCCCTAACTCTATTGTCTCACCCGTGCTATCGGAAATCCCTTGCGAGACTATGGTTTCTTGAGCCCCTGGCAGCCACGTTTGAAAGGCGGATTATGTCTGCCCAACTCCGGTGCCCCCCGGTCTTAGTGAGAGACAAAGGGAAATCCGAGGCAGGATGATGACAAGAGGACCTCTGACTACAACAGGCCAGGGGCAACAAGCTAACTAACCAAACCAGAAGTATGCGTGGAAAAACCGCCAGATAAAGGACAACCAAAATCCACTAGTCCGTTACTCCTACCCAGCACCGCTGGATACCAGAGTGGATCTGTGGAAGCGGAATCCTCCGCAAAAGCTCCGAAACACAAATAATAAATAATAAGTAATAAAGCGGCCAAGCCGCAACACACGGCTACGCCGTGACTCACGAACACCACTGGATGTTTAAAGGTGCTCAGTCAGGACTCCAGGAACAGATGACGACTTCCGAGTACAGGACAACTGAGGACAGGAACGACCGGGTACAGCAGGACTGGAAACACTCTCAGCAAACAGTTACAGCATGCAGGAAGCTATTACCGGCGTCTGTGAGAAGCCCTGGGAGTGTACTTAACAGGGAGTCCTCCAATCAGCTGTTTAGAGGCTGATTGGACTAAATGCCGTGCAGCTGCCTTGCTGCACGGCCAGGAAACAGGTGCCCTTATTAATTTAAATGGACCCAGCAACGGGGAACGCGGTCCGCCAGTGGCGTCCCCGTTGCTAGGGTCCGTGCGGCTCCAAGAGCCCGGCGTCCAGCGTTGCCAGGGAGCCGGCGGCTGTACGCGCACGGCGTCCCTGGTTGCTAGGCGCCGGGCCGCACCGACGAGCGGACCCCGGCGCCTAACAGTGTATGACTTGTAAACTGTTTCCCCTTTTCAATATAACTAAAAGCTTGTTAGTAAAGGTGTTGTAACCTTAGCAAGGTATCGTGTGTTTATTATATTGCAGAAGGTAATAGGAGCGTCTCGATCGCTCAAGCAGCTTTAGCATAAACAAGGTTAAGCAGCGTTATATCGCTACAGTATTTCAGTACAAGGTTTACAGCATAAGAGTATCTTTTCGGTGTGTTACATTCAAGGTTTACTGATTGTCATCCTGTGAGCGTCTGCGCCGCTCGTGATCTCCTCGTGGTCTCGAGCATCCGCTATGCTGGTAGCGTAGCATTACGGTAGTCAACCGCCTATAGCGTGCCCGACACCACGCATTAAGCTGTGAACGAGCGTGTCGCATGTGCGTCTCGATCACGGCCGAGCGTATGCTACGCTAAGTGCGTACCCTTACGGTACCTCATACGCCAATTGCGTACTGTGTCTCTTACCCATTATTGTGAATGTTATAAGATAAATAGTTAGCTTTATCACCTTGAACTTCCATAATCCTGAAAAACGAAATTGAGTGTACACACTAAGCAATTTTTCAAACAACTTGAAAGACGAACAATATCTTTGGAATTGGCACCTTATTTACATATTTTAATATTGGGGAGGCATTTCTGGGTGTATGGGCAGGGCTGTAGAAGGGGGAACCAATGAAGCTTTTTATCACCCACTGCCCTACCAATTATATTTCCACTGTGCCACCAACGTAATGAAAAATTAATTATGATGGGTTCAATATAATATATACATTTATATATAGATAGGCAGGTGTGGCACTCAACATGCATATCTTCATTTAAGTTTCTCAGACGCCAAGAGTGCCACACCTGCCTATCTACATACATCCTTTTATGTGTGGGCACCCGGCACAGCATATTTATTACAGGGAGAGCCAGACCTGCGTTTTTATTTTATTTATATATATATATATATATATATACACAGTGGAAAAATAATTGGTGGGGTAGTGGGCACATTGGTGGGGCAGTGGATAGAGATGCTGAGTGGTCAGCATCTCCCCTCCAGCAGCTCCCGTCAGTGGCTCAGCTACAATGAAGCTGCTGGCAGGGATGGAGCTGCTGGAAGGGAGATGCGCTGAGCAGTCAGCGGCTCCCGTCAACGGCCTCAGATATGAAGCTGCTGGCAGGGTGAGGAGCTGCTGGAGGGTAGGGAGCCGCTGCCGGGGAGGGAGTAGCCTGCAGGGGGTGAGCAATGTCATATTGTGGACATCACTCAACGCGGCTCCGAACACACTTGCCGTCAGGCTTGGACTGGCCCACAGGGGTACAGGGGAAACCACCGGTGGGCCCCACTCCCTGTGGTCCCACCTCCTGCTCTAACGATCAGGTTCCAGACTGTGCACTTGAATTATACATATGTTACCTTATACTGTACTATGGTGTATTTTCTACAGTGCATTGCTGTTATTAATCTGGTACATTATGCATGCAGCAGATGAATTTACTGTATATATTTATGAAGGGGCCTAGACGTTGCACTCTCTAATGGTTAGTCAAATCAATGAAGTGGCAGGCCACACCCCCTCAACGGGCTGGCCACACCCCTAAACATGGGCCCCTACCACTGCATTCACCCGGTGGGCCCTACAAGCCCAAGTCCGACACTGCTTGCCATGATGAGCGATGTCACAAGAGACATTGCTCACAATGAGCATGCTGCAGGGGCAACTGCCTACCTGCAATAAATGAGCACGGGTGCGCCCATCGTTGATTGCAGGACCATACACGCTGGATGATGTGAACAATATATTGTTCACAATCGTCTGTATTGGCCATATTGGTCAAAAAAATTGTCTTGTGTGTATGGCCCTTAAGAGTGTTTCCATCAATTTCCCTACTACTGATGTAAGGCTCACACTGGTCAGTAGTTGCTAGCGTCTTCCTTGTTTAAAGCTTTGTGCAGTGGGACTACGTTAGCTCTTTTTCATGAAATTACTCCTAGCCAGTGACTGATTGAATAATTTAGTTAATGGTAAAAAATGCATACTCAGTATACAATAACTATATTAAAAGCATATGTAATATTACTAAAACATAATAGAATTGCAGTGCATATGGGAAAAACACATGATTGATATATAATAAATGTTAGCATGCCTCACCAAATTATAGTTGAAGTATTGTGTGGTGGTGGTGGGTGGTTAACAGCGGTGGTTCCTTCCTTGTTGGAGGAGGAGGGCTGCCGCTGGCGATGCTACCAGGTCTCTACCTCTTTGTCTCCGCTGCCGTCTGGGTCCCAGGCACTTATGCTATGTACAGTTCACAGACGCTGGGACCCGAGCATGCGCAGTAATGGCGAGGGTACTGCGCATACACAAAAACACAGCTTCTATGGGCTACATCGACTGCAGCCTATAGAAGCCAGCTAGGGCTGATGAGGCAGGGAGCTGGCTTCCTACAGGAAGCTAGCTCTCTGCCTATTGCAGCCCGGTCTGGCTGTCCCAGAGGGAGGAAACACCTCCCAATGGGACAGCCTGTGACTGACGGGTAGGATTTCCAATATCGAAATATAACGAGAGATGTAACTTGCGCCAAGTAGCTGCTATGTACTAAACTCTTTAGGACCACCACTCCTAAATACACACATCACAAAAAATAGAGTAGTCCACAAGCGCTACTGTCTGTAAATTCGTCAAGATTTCACACGAACTCCCACCGTGTTCAATAGGTAATTTTCTTCCTAAGGTTCGCACCTCTAGACTGACCTCCTCTCAGTAGGGAATACTCATATAAAGGTTTCTTTTCACACATCCTCAATTTGTTCATTGCCAGAGGACACTCTCTCCCTTAGTGTGGGTGCTCACCTTAACACAGATCCCTATATGCCTTGAAAGGTTTCTTTTCTTTGTTCTTAATCTCCACACAGTGTTAGGCGCGGCGGTGCGCCCGCTTGCTGACAGAGCAGCGGTCACAGGCGCCGCGCCTCTCTTCTTGTTTCCTCTGCATGGCGCCTAGCAACGCCGGGACGCCAGGTGCGCGCAAGCCGGCGGCTCCCTGGCAACGCTAGGACGCCGTGCGTGCAGGGTCCTTAGCAACGGGGACGCCACAGGCGGACCGCGTTCCCCTAATCAGTATTCATCTGTTTTCCCCTGCTCGTGCAGCAAAGCAGCTGCACGGCATATGTTCATTAGCCTCTGTGTTCCTATTGGAGGGTTCCCTGTTATATGCCTCCTCAGTGCCTCACACTAACGCCGGTGATAGCTTCCTGCATGCTGCTCATGTTTGGTGAACGTCTGTTCTTGTTCTGTTGTATCCGGTCCGTCCTGCTCCCTGAGTTCCTGTATCTTGGAGTTCGTTAGCAGTCCCGGGAATCCTTCTGGTCCTCATTTACCTGTGGCAGTCGGTTGGGGTTCTCACCCGGTTTCGTGAGTGGCGGCCTTGCCGCGAGTTGCGGCCTAGGCCGCTTTAGTATTGTTTTTTTGTACTGGAGCATTTGCGGAGGTTTCCGCTTCCATAGTCCTCCCCGGAACTCGGCGGTGCCGTGTAGGGGAGTGGACAAGTGGTATCTTTGGTTGTCCTTTTCCTTGGCGGCAAGCCGCGCATACCTTTTGTTTTAGGTTAGCCAGTAGCCCCTGGCTTTGTTGTTGTTTCAGTTAGAGGGCCCCTTGTTATTACCCTGTCTCAGTTCACTCTTTGTCTCTCCTTAAGACCTGAGGGGGCATCGAAGTTGGGCAGACTTAATCCGCCCTTCAAACATGGCTGCCATGGGCCCAAGAAACCATAGTCTCGCAAGAGTGAATTGACAGCACGGGTAAAACAACGGAGGTAGGGTGCCAGGGGCTATTCCCATTCCGTTTCCCTTTTCCCAGCATTACGTCCTGCTGCTCTGGACTTCTGTATAAGATCTCTCCAGTCCTGAGCCTCCAGGTTATAACATTTCCCTTTCCGTTTCCCTTTCCCAGCATTACGTCCTGCTGCTCTGGACTTCTGTATAAGACCTCTCCAGTCCTGAGCATTATCACCGGCCCAAATAAAAAAAGGTTTTTTTTTGTGTTGTATTGGTGGGCCCAGAAATTCGTCCTCATGAATCCAGCAGTGTTAGGTCCAAATCCCAGTCAGCTTTTGGCCAACCAGATTCAGGAGTTAACTCAGATGGTTCAGGATCTTTCTCTTCGGGTGAGATCGCAGGAAGATCTTTTGCGAGCCTCTCCGAGTGTGGTTCCTGAACCGAAAATGCATTTACCTGATCGTTTTTTGGGTAGTCGGAAGGATCTTTTTAATTTTAAAGAAGCTTGTAAGCTTTATTTTCGTTTAAAGCCTCGTTCTTCCGGTACTGAGTCCCAACGGGTCGGGATTGTCATATCTTTACTCCAAGGTGATCCACAGACCTGGGTTTTTGGGCTAAAATCAGATGATGCTGCCTTGCTATCAGTAGACGCCTTTTTTAAATCCTTAGGCCTTTTGTATGATGACCCTGATATAGAAGCATCAGCTGAGAGCCATCTGCGTGCTCTAAAGCAAGGGAAAGGTCCAGCAGAAGCATATTGTACCGAGTTTCGCCGTTGGTCGAACGACTGTGGCTGGAATGACCCGGCCCTGCGCAGTCAGTTTCGCCTCGGTTTGTCTGAAATTATTAAAGACAGTCTCCTTCAGTACCCCGCTCCTGAGACTCTAGACAAACTCATGGAGCTTGCCATTAAAATTGATCGTCGTCTCCGAGAGCGGAGGGCTGAAAGAGGAACAACTTTTTAGGCCTAGTCCATGTGTATACACTTTTCCTGAGGACGTCGAGGAGCCCATGCAGATGGGTTTCTCCCGGCTGTCCCCAGAGGAAAGAACCAGAAGGTTAAAATCTGGTCTCTGTTTGTATTGTGGTGGCAAGGGACATATCGCACGTAGTTGCCCGAATAAGTCGGAAAACGCTTTGACCAAGTGAATGGTGACGGGGTTTACTTGGGTCTGCAGTTAATCTCCTCTAAAGATTCTTTATTAGTTCCGGTTAAGATTTCCTTTGGCAGCCTCAGTTCGTTGGTGTCGGCCTTCGTCGACAGTGGAGCTGCAGGAAATTTTATAGATTTAGCTTGGGCCAAGGCTTTAGGCGTTCCACAGATACCCTTAGATAGACATATCACCATGCACGGCTTGGATGGGGGTCCGCTTTCCAATGGGGTTATTACTCACTGCACACCTCCAGTATTGCTGGCAGTGGGGGCCTTACATTCAGAAGAATTAGAATTTTACCTTACACATTGTCCGGCAGTTCCAGTAGTTTTGGGTCATCCCTGGCTCGCCTTTCATAATCCCACCATAGATTGGCGGTCTGGGGAGATTTCCCAATGGGGTCCTTTTTGTTGCAAGGAGTGTATTTCCCATCCAGTTCGGGTTGCGGCTGTTACCCCAGAATCTATTCCTTTGGAATATCAGGATTTTGCAGATGTTTTCTCCAAAGGTAACGCGGACGTTCTGCCTCCTCATCGGTCCTATGATTGTGCTATTGACTTAATTCCAGATGCCACTTTACCTAAGGGGAGATTATATGCCCTGTCTGGGCCAGAAACCACGGCTATGGATAATTACATTCAGGAGAGCCTGAAAAAAGGTTTCATTAGGCCCTCGAAGTTTCCATTGAGTGCAGGGTTCTTTTTTGTTGAGGAAAAAGATGGGTCGCTCAGACCATGTATTGACTTTCGGGCTCTGAATAAAATTTCTGTTAAGAACACCTATCCCTTGCCATTAATTTCAGTACTCTTTGATCAGTTACGCTCTGCCGTCATCTTCTCTAAGATCGATCTTAGAGGAGCTTATAACCTCATCCGAATAAGATCTGGGGATGAGTGGAAGACGGCTTTTAGCACACAGTCAGGTCATTATGAATACCTGGTGATGCCATTTGGGCTGTCTAATGCACCTGCGATATTTTAAGACCTTATTAATGATGTGCTTCGTGACTTTCTTGGGAAGTTTGTAGTCTTTTATTTAGACGACATCTTGATCTACTCCGAGTCTTTGGAACAACATGTTTCCCATGTGCGTCTGGTTCTTCAAAAGCTACGGGAGAATCATTTATATGCTAAACTTGAGAAATGTGATTTCCACATCACGGAAGTGTCTTTTTTGGGATATATTATATCTCCCCAGGGGTTTTATATGGAACCGAAAAAACTCCAGGCCATCCTTAATTGGGCGCAACCCACGAATTTAAAAGCAATTGAGCGCTTTTTAGGGATGAAAATTATTATAGGCGTTTCATTCATGCCTTTTCTGATTTGGTTGCTCCAATTGTTGCCTTGACTAAAAAAGGAGCAGACCCTTCCAATTGGTCGCCAGAAGCTGAGTCTGCCTTTCTGGCCTTAAAACAGGCCTTTGTCTCGGCTCCTATTCTCAGACATCCTAACCCGGAGCTCCCCTTTATAGTTGAGGTAGATGCCTCAGAGGTTGGAGTGGGGGCTATCCTTTCTCAGGAAGATCCGGAGTCTCAGGAGTTACACCCTTGTGCCTTCATGTCCAGGAAATTCTCCTCCGCAGAATCCAACTATGATGTTGGTAATCGAGAATTGTTGGCAGTTAAATGGGCTTTCGAGGAGTGGAGGCATTGGCTGGAAGGTGCTAGGCATACCATTACAGTGTATACTGACCATAAGAACCTGCAATATATTGAGTCAGCTAAACGACTTAATGCTCGGCAGGCACGTTGGGCATTGTTTTTCACTCGTTTCAGGTTTATTATCACCTTCAGGCCCGGTTCCAAGAATACGAAAGCTGACGCTCTGTCACGTTGTTCCATCATCTATCATCCGGGCAGGCCTCACACAGGATTTATTTACACAGCTGGTCCAGCTTCAACAGCAGGCTCCCAAAGCTACTACTGCTGATCGTCTTTTTGTCCCTGAATTTCTTAGAGGCTCTGTTCTAGCTGAGTTCCATGACAACAAAGTGTCTGGTCATCCAGGTATCACTAAGACCTTGCAACTAGTAGCTCGTTCGGTGTGGTGGCCTAGTCTCTCTAAAGATGTTAAAGAATTTGTCCATTCCTGTCAGGTTTGTGCTCAGTTCAAGGTTGATCGAGCGTTGCCAGTCGGGCAACTCATGCCTCTAGCCATTCCTCTCAGGCCATGGTCACATATATCCATGGATTTCGTGGTGGACCTTCCTCTTTCTACGGGCCTTCAAGTCATTTGGGTGGTGGTAGACCGTTTTAGTAAAATGGCTCATTTCATTGCTCTCCCCCGGTTACCCTCTGCTCAAGGGTTAGCAGTTTTGTTCCTCCGCCATGTGTTCAGGCTCCATGGTTTACACACGGATATTGTCTCTGATCGGGGTCCACAATTCATCGCACGATTCTGGAAACGTTTTTGTGCCTCATTGAATATGAAACTTTCTTTAACATCTGGATATCATCCCCAGTCTAACGGACAAACTGAACGTGTAAATCAGTCATTAAAACAATACTTATTGTTATATTCGGCCAAACTTCAGAATGATTGGTCGGAATTTCTGCCGTTGGCTGAGTTTGCTTATAACAACTCTTGTCATTCCTCCACCAAGGAGTCCCCATTCTTTTCAGTGTTGGGTTTCCATCCTAGAGCAAATTCTTTTTACCCTCATGTTCCAGTCTCTTCGTTGACCTTAACTTCTATTATTTGGAGAAAAGTTCACCTTGCCCTCAAGAAGGCTGCCTTCCGAGAAAAGAGATTTTTTTCAGACAGGTTCCGGCGCCCATGCACGTTTAAGGTGGGAGATAAGGTGTGGTTGTCAACCCGCAACATCAGGCTCCGACAGCACTCGGCGAGATTAGTACCCCAGTTTATTGGACCGTTCTTTATCATTAAAAAGGTCAACCCAGTTGCTTTTCGATTATGTTTACCGAGATCACTAAAGATTGGCAATATGTTTCACTGTTCCCTTCTGAAACAGTATTTTTCCTCCAGGAGATTTCTTCGGAGGGCTTCCCGGAGTAGACTTCCGGTGAATGTGCAGGGGCAGCAGGAGTACTTGGTGGAGAAGGTTTTAGATTCCAAGTTGTCTCGGGGCCGACTTTATTTTTTGGTCCACTGGAAAGGCTATGGCCCTGAAGAAAGGTCTTGGGTCTTGGATAAAGATTTACATGCTCCAAGACTTAAGAGGGTATTTTTTTAGGAGTTTCCTCAGAAACCCGGCTCTAGGGGTTCTGTAACCCCTCCTCAAGGGGGGGTACTGTTAGGCGCGGCGGTGCGCCCGCTCGCTGACAGAGCAGCGGTCACGGGCGCCGCGCCTCTCCTTGTTTCCTCTGCACGGCGCCTAGCAACGCCGGGACGCCAGGCGCGCGCAAGCCGCCGGCTCCCTGGCAATGCTAGGACGCCGTGCGTGCAGGGCCGCCGGGTCCTTAGCAACGGGGACGCCACAGGCGGACCGCGTTCCCCGTTGCACTAATCAGTATTCATCTGTTTTCCCCTGCTCGTGCAGCAAAGCAGCTGCACGGCATATGTTCATTAGCCTCTGTTTTCCTATTGGAGGGTTCCCTGTTATATGCCTCCTCAGTGCCTCACACTAATGCCGGTGATAGCTTCCTGCATGCTGCTCATGTTTGGTGAACGTCTGTTCTTGTTCTGTTGTATCCGGTCCGTCCTGCTCCCTGAGTTCCTGTATCTTGGAGTTCATTAGCAGTCCCGGGAATCCTTCTGGTCCTCATTTACCTGTGGCAGTCGGTTGGGGTTCTCACCCGGTGTCGTGAGTGGTGGCCTTGCCGCGAGTTGCGGCCTAGGCCGCTTTAGTATTGTTTTTTTGAACTGGAGCATTTGCGGAGGTTTCCGCTTCCATAGTCCTCCCCGGAACTCGGCGGTGCCGTGTAGGGGAGTGGACAAGTGGTATCTTTGGTTGTCCTTTTCCTTGGCGGCAAGCCGCGCATACCTTTTGTTTTAGGTTAGCCAGTAGCCCCTGGCTTTGTTGTTGTTTCAGTTAGAGGGCCCCTTGTTATTACCCTGTCTCAGTTCACTCTTTGTCTCTCCTTAAGACCTGAGGGGGCATCTGAGTTGGGCAGACTTAATCTGCCCTTCAAACGCGGCTGCCATGGGCCCAAGAAACCATAGTCTTGCAAGAGTGAATTGACAGCACGGGTAAAACAACGGAGGTAGGGTGCCAGGGGCTATTTCCATTCCGTTTCCCTTTTCCCAGCATTACGTTCTGCTGCTCTGGACTTCTGTATAAGATCTCTCCAGTCCTAAGCGTCCAGGTCATAACATTTCCTTTTCCGTTTCCCTTTCCCAGCATTACGTCCTGCTGCTCTGGACTTCTGTATAAGACCTCTCCAGTCCTGACCATCCGGGTCGTAACACACAGCATATTATACTATCATCATTGGGTACCACCGTCTCCCTTAATTAAGACACTCACCTTGGGACAGAGCCCTATGTTCCTTGAAAGGTTTCTTTCGCCACCGTTTTCCTCAGCCACCTGCTATACAATTCTCCCATTTCCTCTCATAATGGTTAATTTCCGTAGATGATACAGCAGATAACAAAACGTCAGTCAAAAAAGGTATCCAACAAATTTATTCCAGAATGGACATAGAACAATCCATAAAAAACAGACTTTAAAAAAATACACACTACAAAACAAATAAAATACCCTCTATGTGGCAGCCTAGGTTAGTCCTCTTATATCCCCCTAGGAAACCGGTGGGGAAAATCAATTCCTCCCAATATAAAGGGAAAAATCCAAATATCACTCCCAACTATGGTCCCTAATACAGGGGAATACAAATATGGAACTACCTTACCGACCGGGGCTTTAAAAGAAACTGGTACCAACGCATTTCGGATTAAAAATCCTTCCTCAGGGTATATTGCAGGACTAACCCAGTCGGCCTTTTAAACCCCACTGAGTCCTTCCCACCATTATCTCCACCAATCAAACACAAATGGTCGTTCCATGTCTCAAAAAACATAATTGCAATCCATACATTGTATACAATACATTCCTCTTATAAGAACGTGCATTATATCATATCCATCTTTTTAAAAAATAATCATAATACAGGATAAAAAAAAGGATTTTAGTATAAATTGGTTGAGTCCAAACACTGTCATGGAGTCACGGACCGCAGTGTCTCTCATAGCATCCCTAAGGACACCTCATATCAGATCCGGGTCGATGATCCATGTATTAGCTGTAACTACCGGCATTTCCATACCGGGCACTTCCGGTCATCGTACCCCAGGATGCATCACATGTTCAGCATAAATCGTAGTCCCCTCACACGTTTACAACAGTTCCTGGTGTGTGTAACCCGCCGGCGGGTTACACACACCAGGAACTGTTGTAAATGTGTGAGGAGACTATGATTTATGCTGAACAAGTGATGCATCCTGGGATACGATGCTGGAAGGCAGCCTCGGATCTTCCCGCCTTGCTCGGTTAACCCGAACACGCCCGAATGTCATCATCCTGCTGTCGGATTCTTGTGAGATTCGTATTCTATATAAAGAGCTGCGCGTCGCCGCCATTTTCACTCGTGCATTGGAGATTGAACGGAGAGGACTTGGCTGCGATCTCTTCCTGAAAAGCTCTGTATCTGTGCTCAGTGTGCTGCAAATATCTGTGCTCAGTGTGCTGCAAATATCTACGTTCTCTGCCTGAAAACACTCCATATCTGTGCTCAGTGTGCTGCAGATATCTGTGCTCAGTGTGCTGCATTGTGGGGACCACCAGTATATAATTATAGTAGTACAGTACAGTAGGCTATTGCTGTATCTTGCAGCTCTGTGTCAAGTATACTATTTCTGTACTGCATTATTGTGAGCAGTATATAGTAGGACAGTGCAGCATTTTGGTGACCAGCAGTATACATATAGTACAGTACAGTTGGCCATTGCTGTATCTTGCAGCCCTGTGTCAAGTATACTATCTCTGTGCTGCATTATTGTGAGCAGTATATAGTAGGACAGTGCAGCATTTTGGTGACCAGCAGTATACATATAGTACAGTACAGTAGGCCATTGCTGTATCTTGCAGCTCTGTGTCAAGTATACTATCTCTGTGCTGCATTATTGTGAGCAGTATATAGTAGGACAGTGCAGCATTTTGGTGACCAGCAGTATACATATAGTACAGTAGGCCATTGCTGTATCTTGCAGCTCCGTATCACTTCAGGTATCCTTATCTGTGCTGCATTGTTGTGAGCAGTATAGAGTAGGACAGTGCAGCATTTTGGTGACCAGCAGTAGTAGTACAGACAGTACAGTAGGCCATTGCTATGGATATATTACTGGCATATAATTGGCATATAACTGGGGCAGTACGGATGGTGTAATGGTTAGCATTATTGCCTCACAGCACTGAGGTCATGGGTTCGATTCCCACCATGGCCCTAACTGTGCGGAGTTTGTATATTCTCCCCGTACTTGCGTGGGTTTCCTCCGGGTACTCCGGTTTCCTCCCACAATCCCAAAAATATACTGGCAGGTTAATTGGCTCCCAACAAAATTAACCCTAGATTGAATGTGTCTGTGTGTACATGTGGTAGGGAATATAGATTGTAAGCTCCACTGGAGCGGGGACTGATGTGAATGGGCAAATATTCTCTGTAAAGCGCTGCGGAATATGTGTGCGCTATATAAATAACTGGTAATAATAATAATATAATTCCACACATTAAAAAAAGGGAGAACAAAAATGTGGAAAGTAAAATAGGGAAAGATGAAGATTCACTTCCACCTCGTGCTGAAGCTGCTGCCACTAGGCATGGCCGATACAATGAAATGCCATCAACATTGTCAGCCAAGGCTGATGCCCAATATCATAGTAGAGAGCATGTAAAATCCCAAAAACTAAAGTTCAGTAAAATTACCTAAAAATCTAAATTAAAAGCAACAACTAAATCCCTTCCTCTTGTACCCAAGCTCCTGCAAACCACACCACCAACTCCCTCAGTGTCAATTTCCTCCTTAGACAGGAAAGACAATAGTCCTGCAGGCCATGTTACTGGCAAGTCTGACGAGTCCTCTCCTGCCTGGGATTCCTCCGATGGATCCTCGAGTGTAACGCCTACGGCTCCTGGCTCTGCTGTTGTTGCTGCTGGGAGTCAATCGTCATCCCAGAGGGAAAGTCGGAAGACCACTTGTACTACTTCCAGTAAGCAATTGACTGTCCAACAGTCCTTTGCGAGGAAGATGAAATATCACAGCAGTCATCCTGTTGCAAAGCAGATAACTCAGTCCTTGGCAGCTGTGTTGGTGTTAGACGTGCGTCCGGTATCCGACGTTAGTTCACAGGCAATTAGAGAATTTATTGAGGTAGTGTGTCTCCGGTACCAAATACCATCTAGGTTCCACTTCTCTAGGCAGGCGATACAGAGAATGTACACAGACGTCAGAAAAAGACTCACCAGTGTCCTAAAAAATGCAGTTGTACACAATGTCCAATTAACCACGGACATGTGGACAAGTGGAGCCGGCCAGACTCAGGACTATATGACTGTGACAGCTCGCTAAGTAGATATATTGCATCCCGCAGCAACAACAGCAGCGGCGGCACCAGTAGCAGCATCTCGCAAATGCCAACTCGTTCCTAGGCAGGCTACGCTTTGTATTACTGCTTTCCATAAGAGGCACACAGCTGACAACCTCTTACGGAAACTGAGGAACATCATCGCAGAATAGCTTACCCCAATTGGACTCTCCTGGGGATTTGTGACATCGGGCAATGCCACCAATATTGTGCGTGCATTACATGTGGGCAAATTCCAGCACGTCCCATGTTTTGCACATACATTGAATTTGGTGGTGCAGAATTACTTTAAAAATGACAGGGGCGTGCAAGAGATGCTGTCGGTGGCCCGAAGAATTGCGGGCCACTTTCGGCATTCAGCCACCGCATGCCGAAGACTGAAGCACCAGTAAACACTCCTGAACATGCCCCACCATCATCTGAAGCAAGAGGTGGTACTAAGGTGGAATTCAACCCTCTATATGCTTCAGAAGATGGAGGAGCAGCAAAAGGCCATTCAAGCCTATACATCTGCCTACAATATAAGCAAAGGAGGGGGAATGAACCTGACTCAAGCGCAGTGGCACGTCACAGTCCGTACGTATACTGGCAGGAAAAAAAGGCAATTTGTAGGCCCTTGCACAAACTGGCTTTCTTTTACCTAATTTGCCTCTCCTCCAGTGTGTACTCCGAAAAAGTGTTTAGTGCAGCCGGTCACCTTGTCAACGATCGGCGTACGAGGTTACTTCCAGAAAATGTGGAGAAGATGATGTTCATCAAAATGAATTTATAATTAATTCCTCCGTGGAGACATTCACCAGCAATTGCCTCCAGAAAGTACTCAGGGACCTGAGTTGGTGGATTCCAGTGGGGGCAAATTAATACTCAGTGAGGAGGGGGATGTACACAGTGAAAGGGGTGAGGAATCGGACGATGAGGAGGAGGTGGACATCTTGCCTCTGTAGAGCCAGTTTGTGCAAGGAGAGATTGATTGCTTCATTTTTGGTGGGGGACCAAACCAACCAGTCATTTCAGCCACAGTCGTGTGGCAGACCCTGTCGCTGAAATGATGGGTTTGTTAAAGTGTGCATGTCCTGTTTATACAACATAGGGGTGGGTGGGAGGGCCCAAGGACAACTACATCTTGCACTTTTTTTTTATTTATCTTTGCATCATGTGATGTTTGGGGCTAATTTTCTAAAGTGCCATCCTGTCTGACACTGCAGTGCCACTCCTAGATGGGCCAGGTGTTTGTGCCGCCCACTTGGGTCGCTTAGCTTAGTCATCCAGCGACCTCGGTGCAAATTTTAGGACAAAAAATAATATTGTGAGGTGTGAGGTATTCAGAGTAGACTGGAAATGAGTGGAAATTATGGTTATTGAGGTTAATAATACTATGGGATCAAAATTACCCCCAAATTCTGTGATTTAAGCTGTTTTTGAGGGGTTTTTGAAAAAAAAACACCCCGAATCCAACACACACCCGAATCCGACAAAAAAGTTTCAGGGAGGTTTTGCCAAAACGTGTCCGAATCCAAAACACGGCCGCGGAACCGAATCCAAAACCAAAACGCAAAACCCAAAATATTTCCGGTGCACATCTCTAATATATAATAGTTGTACTTTTTGGGGGTAATTCCAAGTTGATCGCTGCAGGAATTTTTTTTAGCAGTTGGGCAAAACCATGTGCACTGCAGGGGAGGCAGATATGAGAGAGTTAGATTTGGGTGGGTTATTTTATTTCTGTGCAGGGTAAATACTGGCTGCTTTATTTTTACACTGCAAATTAGATTGCAGATTGAACACACCACCCCCAAATCTAACTCTCTCTGCACATGTTAAATCTGCATCCCCTGCAGTGCACATGGTTTTGCCCAATTGCTAACAAAAATCCTGCTGCGATCAACTTGGAATTACCCCCTTTGTTTGTTTGTTTGTTTGTTTTTTCCAGCATCATACAAAAACTACTGGATGAATTCTAATGGCGTTTTCAATATTGGATAGCTTAGTGACCTAGAAATAAAGTGAGATATATATTATCTCAATGTGACATCAGGGAAACAAGCAATAAAGAAACATCAGACTCTTGAGATTTGGAGTTGGCATTTTAAATTGATCACATTTATTTATTTATTTAGTTATTAAAATTGTTAGTATTGTGGCAGACTAAAAAAGCAGCAAACAAAACAATCGCTTGCATACACAACTCAATACCTAGTGTTCAACTCTCCTCCAATCAACAAAGCACATCTGCAGTTAACCACAAAGTTAATTGGGGTCACCCACAAGAGTGAGCCCAATTAACTTTGCAGTTAACCGCAGACCGCAAAGTTCCCATCATTGGTTACAATGGAGCGCCGCTATGCTACATTGTAACCAGTGCGCTCCTCTGATTGACAGTGCTTGAGCGCACAGCCAATCAGGAGAGTTCCATGATGTGGCACTCCCTTATTGGCTGGCGGGACCTTCACTGACAGGAGTCACGGGAGGTCCCGCCAGTCGGGGAAAGGGGTTCCATGTGTAAACATGGGATCCCTTTCAGTTTGTGGTTCGGGTTGTTCGTTTTTTTATTTTAACAAGTCCCTGGATTACAAACTTAAAGAAGAGGACCGATCTACACAGGATTGTTTGTAAGTTTATTTTTTAGTTACAGGTACCCCATGGATTCTACTGGAGAAGAGGACCGAAGGGCTCCGTGTCAACATAGGTAATTATGTATGTGTGTAAGTTTGCATTTGTGTAAATTAAAGTTATACTATCAACGTGTGTGTCTTGTGGTGTTTGGGGGGTATTTTTTTGTAGTAGAACTACAGGTACCAGTGGTCCTGTTATTCTCCCGCATGCTGGTACTTGTGGTTCACCAAGTACCAGCCTGCAGGGGAGGCTTGCTGGGACTTGTAGTTCTTCTACAAAAACCAATATTCTTTATTTTTACACTATGGCTATCAGCCTCCCATCCATCACCCACGAATGGGGGGGACAGCCTCGGGCTTCACCTCTGGCCCTTGTGTGGCAGGGGGGGACCTCTTGATCTAAGGGGTCCCCACTCCTCCAGGATACCCCGGTCAGGTACTAGTTGGGAGGATAATGCCACGGCCGCAGGGACCAGTATAAAAGTGTCCCCCGGCTGTGGCATTATCTCTCTGACTAGTGGAGCCTGGTGCTGGTGTTAAAAATACGGGGGACCCCTATGTTTTCTGTCCCTTGTATTTTTTGCACCAGGACCAGGTGCAGAGCCTGGTGCTGGTTGATGAAATATGGGGGGACCCTATTCATTTTTTCCCCTGTATTTTTTCAACCAGGACCGGCTCAAAGAGCCCAAGACTGGTTATGCTTAGGAGGGGGGACCCCACGCAATTTTTTTGGGGATTTTTAACCCTTTCACACCCCTTCCCACTGATAAGCATGCACGGATCTCACTGATCCGTGCATGCCTATCAGAATACGGATAAGTAAAGCAGGTCTATTTTTAAACTGCTTTTTTAATGATTTGTAATATTTACCAGCAGTGTTTGTCTATTGCCGGCAGTGACTGTGAATACGAATTGTTAGTAAATTACAGAGTTGTATACCTAAACAGGCGTGTCTGACCGATGGTGTATTCATTTGTATTTTTTTTCTTTGCCCTCAAAAAAAATACGAATGCCCTCATCACTGCCGAGTTTTGTGGTTAGTAAAATTCCCGAGATGACACTGAAAAAACCCACAAAATCGGTCAAAATCGGGAGCTTATTATACCCCGGTCAAAATAATAATTTCCATTTCCACCTTTGCTGCTATGTCTACCCAAATCTGTTTGTGATGTTGAAGCTTGTGTCATATCTGCTGTTGGCTTTCATTTAAACCAAGGATCAAGTACAGCAAGACCCCTGGAATTATAGGTCAGCACCCCTGGATTTATACAGTATAGGCAGTATCCCAGGAGAATTACACAGTACAGCAGACAGGCAACTGCACCTCTGGACTTAAACAGCAGTGGGGCAGCACCCCCGGACTGATATGGCAGCACCCCATATAGGGCAGCACCCCTGGAATGATGTGGCAAAGAAAAGACGTGAAAGATGGAATTGACATGCACACTTTAACAAACCAATCATTTCAGCGTCAGGATCTGCCACACGACTGTGGTGTTAGGCGCCGGGGTCCGCTCGTCGGTGCGGCCCGGCGCCTAGCAACCAGGGACGCCGTGCGCGTACAGCCGCCGGCTCCCTGGAAACGCTAGACGCCGGGCGCACGGAGCCGCACGGACCCTAGCAACGGGGACGCCACTGGCGGACCGCGTTCCCCGTTGCTGGGTCCATTTAAATTAGTAAGGGCACCTGTTTCCTGGCCGTGCAGCAAGGCAGCTGCACGGCATTCATGCAATCAGCACTGGCAGCAGTTGATTGGAGCGCTTCGGTTTATATGCTCTTGCAGTGTCTCACACAGACGCCGGTAATAGCTTCCTGCATGCTGTATCTGTTTGCTGAGAGTGTTTCCAGTCCTGCTGTATCCGGTCGTTCCTGTCCTCAGTTGTCCTGCACTCGGAAGTCGTCATCTGTTCCTAGAGTCCTGACTGAGCACCGTTAAACATCCAGTGGTGTTCGTGAGTCGCGGCGTAGCCGTGTGTTGCGGCTTGGCCGCTTTATTATTTATTATTTGTGTTTCGGAGCTTTTGCGGAGGATTCCGCTCCCACAGATCCACTCTGATATCCAGCGGTGCTGGGTAGGAGTAATGGACTAGTGGATTTTGGTTGTCCTTTTATCTGGCGGTTTTTCCGCGCATACTTCAAGTTGGGTTAGTTAGCTTGTTGCCCTTGGCCTGTTGTAGTCAGAGGTCCTCTTGTCATCATCCTGCCTCGGATTTCCCTTTGTCTCTCACTAAGACCGGGGGGCACCGGAGTTGGGCAGACATAATCCGCCTTTCAAACGTGGCTGCCAGGGGCTCAAGAAACCATAGTCTCGCAAGGGATTTCCGATAGCACGGGTGAGACAATAGCGTTAGGGCGCCAGGGGCAACTAGTCTTTCCTGCTCCCGTAACCAGCATTCCCTTCCAGTACTCTGGCCATTGTCATAAGATCTCCTCCGGTCAGGAGTACTGGAATCATAACATGTGGCTGAAATGATTGCTTTGTTTTGGTCCCCACCATAAAAGAAGCAATTAATCTCTCCTTGTGCAAACTGGCTCTACAGAGGGAAAATGTCGTCCTCATCTTCGAGTCCCCCCTCCCTTAAGTATTTGCATCTTCATCCTCACAGAGAAATAATATTCAAACAAACCATATCATTTAGGTATCAGTGAACTGCTTACGCTATTACCCAAAGTTTCTGAACTTGACAATGACATGATAAATGCGCTGCAGGTGACGTATAAGGGAGGATGTTCCAAGGTGGTTAACGTCCTTACACCTACTTATTATTATTATTATTATCCTTTATTTATATGGCACCAGAAGGGTTCCGCAGCGCCCAATTACAGAGTACATAAACAAATAATCAAAACAGGAAAACAGCAACTTTCAGTTGAAGACAATATAGGACAAGTACATGGTAAATAAACATAGCTATATCTGCAGATAACACCGAAATAAGTATCAGGTGGCAGAGGACTGCTGGAGTTGATGCAGTTGAAGATCATTAAGGTAAGAGAAAGGATAAGCACATGAGGGAAGAGGTCCCTACTCGTGAGAGCTTACATTCTAAAGGTGAGGGATAGACAGACAGGGGTGACACAGACGGGGTACATAGAGAGCGTGGAAGAAGAGGGTTGGGATGAGATTTGGCTGGGTTTGGTGAAGAAGTGGGTCTTGAGAGCCCGATCGAAGTTTTGAAGAGAGGTGGAGAATCTGAGGGGGAGAGGTAGGGAATTCCAGAGAATTGGAGCAGCACGTGAAAAATCTTGGAGGTAGGAGTGGGAGGCAACAGATTGCTTGACACCTGTTGTCCAGATTTGTGGAGAAATTATTCCACACCGAAGAGGTTTCTTTTTTGGTATTTTGCCCATGCATGACAATGTGCTTTTTCATCCCATGTCCAACAACTCTCTCCCCTGGTGCCTTATTCAAACAAACCACATCACCATCAGAATCCTCATCATCAACATCTTCCTCAGCGCCAGCTACACCCATATCCTCCTCATCCTGGTGTACTTCTACAGTGACATCCTCAATTTCAGTATCAGCAATTGGACTGGCAGGGCTCCTCCCAGCACTTGCAGAGGGTGTGAAAATGTTGGTAGGAGTCTCCTCTAACCATACAGTGTTGTGAAGGTCAGGCCTAGACATCACAACCACGGACCGTGCCAGCTCTTCTGTATTTTACAACTCTCCTGTATTTTTACAGCATACAAGACAGGGCCAGTGTACTTTTATCAACAGTACCCCTGTATTTTGACAGCATACAGGGCACTTTTATTTTAACAGCCGCACCCCTGTATTTTTACAGCATACAGGACCAGTGTACTTTTATTTTAACAGCAGCACCCTTGTATTTTACAGCATACAGGACCAGTGTACATTTCTTTTAACAACTTCACCTCTGTATTTTTGCAGCATACAAGACAGGGCCAGTGTACATTTATCTTCACTACACCCCAGATTTTTTACAGCATAAAAGACAGGGCCAATGTACATTTATCTTCACTGTGCCACAGATATTTTACTGCATACAGGACAGGGCCAGTGTACATTTATCTTCACTGGACCCCAGATTTTTTACAGCATAAAAGACATGGCCAGTGTACATTTATTTTCACTGCACCCCTGAATTTTTACAGCATAAAAGACAGGGCCAGTGTACATTTATTTTCACTGCAACACAGACTTTTTACAGCCAGCACCCCTGTATTTTCACAGCATACAGGAGGACAGTGCCCCTGCCCCCTGCACAACACAGTGACAGCCAGGACAGCAACACCCATTTACAGCTGCAGCACCCCTAATAGCACATATGAAACACTAGTGACAGCCAGGACAACACCCCTAACCAGTGGCGTATCTATAATAGATGAAGTGTGTGCAGTGCACACGGGCCCCTGGGTCAAGAGGAGGCCCACACTGCACACACTGCACCCCTTTCTTCTATACTCACCTTTCCAGCCCCCATCGGATGACTGCGTGTGGGCCCCCTCCTCTCCCATAGCCATCACCACTGCTGCTAGCACACTGAGCACTAGAGACTCTGGCACATTGCCATGGTCTACAGCGCATACGCAGGACTCAGAACAAATGGTGCAGTGGCCATTTTTTTGGAGTCCTGTGCATGTGCTGTAGACTCTGGCACTGTGCCAGGGTCTCAATGCTGAGAGCACTAACAGTGGAGGTAACGGCTAAAGGAGGGGAGGGGGACCACACACGGAGTCTGCACATGGGTCCCTTCCTCTCTATAAATGCCTCTGCCCCTAACAACACAGGTACGTGGTGTGATAGGATCAGCACCCCTACAGAACACACACTGACCCCACTCAACACCACCACCCATAGAGAGACAGAGGTCTGTCTCCCTCACTCTCCAAGTCCAGATTGAAAATAGCGGCTGTTTATATGGAATCCAAAACCCACAAAAATCCCACAGCGGGATGATGATGTTTTGCCTCGTTCTGGTTTCTGAATCTGGCAGGAAGTCCCGAGCCGGACTCGGAAATGGGCTCGGAACAGGATGTTTGGGGTGGGGTGGGGCTTCTCAGAGAACCGAACCTGCTCATCCCTTCCATATAGATGAAGAAACATGCATTCTTTCTGCCACCAACAAATAACATTATACTGTAACAACACAAGGAAAATTAGGTTAGGGAGGGAGTCAGCCTAACAGTACATTAGGCTCACAAGTCAGCCTTATGTCTCACTTCTGAAACAGGCAGGAAATTGAGATACAGCATTCAGATAAAATCTCAACCACAAGAAAGGCCTTAGCCGAATTAATGACGGGGCAGAAGGGATGGTCATCCTGGGGCCCCCACACACTGTCCCCACAACTGGAAAAAAAAATAGGAGTGTAACTCCCACAAATCTGGTGCCAGAACAGAAAACTAAGTGTGAGGTACTAAAACGGACCAGGTTCGGGTATGATAAGAGAGGCAAACCTGATTTTAGCCCTCAGACACAATGACCCCACGTGGTACAGGATCCAACTCCATTTTATTGTTATATGACTGAACATTGTAAAGGGAAACAATTGCAAGGATAAAATGGAAAAATACATAACAGTTCATATAAAGGACAGTTTACATAAGATACAGGTGCACAGTAAACAGGCTGCTTTTGGCTTTAATCTCAATCCCAGGTAACCAGCATTAGCATTAGGTAGCAAGCAGGTGGAGCAAGAAACAGGTGCACAGTGAAACAGGCTGGCTATGGCTTCTATAACTCAGTCTCGGTTAACAAACATTAGCATTAGACAGTAGGCAGATGAAGCAGAAAACAGGTGCACAGTGACTTCTATAACTCAGTCTCGGTTAACAAGCATTAGCATTAGACAGTAGGCAGATGAAGCAGAAAACAGGTGCACAGTGAAACAGGCTGGCTATGGATTTTATCACTAAGTCTCAGGTAACCAGCACTAGCATTAGACAGAAGGCATGTGGAGTAGAAATGGATGCACATTGAAACAGGGTGGCTTTGGCTTTTTTTAACTCAGTCTCGGGTAACCAGCATTCACATTAGACAGTAGGCAGGTGAAGCAGAAAACAGGTGCACAGTGAAACAGACTGGCTAGGGCTTTTATAACTCAGTTTCAGGTAACCATCAATGAGAATGCACAGAATTTACATAATACACTTGTATTATCTCGAATTAATGGCCTAAACTTGCAGTTAACAGTACTGAAGAAAGAGATACACTATATGTCTTGTATCTCTAACAATTGAGCAGCAATAATCATAGAGGGGAGTCCATCCCAAAATAACTTTCACAATACTTCAGCAGTAATTACCAAGAGGAGTACTCAGAGGTTAAAGTGATCTGGAACGGGGCAGAACTGTGTTCCATCAGTTCCATTTGGAGACGGAACCAGTTCTGCCTCCTTCGGCTCAGATAACCCAGGGAGATGTCGGGCGCCCGCTGAGATTTTGTTACCAGCGGGCAACCGGCTCCTTCTCCTCAGTGGCAGCCAGAGGCAGGAGCTCATTCATCAGCTCCGGATTCTGGCTCAGACAGTGTGCAGCTGTGCACTATGGGAGAGATATCATGATGACTTTCCCATAGTTCTGAGCACAGCAGTCCGGAAGCAGGACCAGGGCTGGTGATTATTGTGTTTTTATTTTTATTTTTTGTGAATGTGTGTGTAAGCGATGCTACTAGAGGGTGCACATCTACTGTGGGCACACATACTGTGGGCACATAAACTGGGGGCATAACTACTAACTGGGGGCCTATCTACTGGGGGCACAACTAGTGGGGGCATATCTACTGGGGGCATAACTACTGACAGGGGGAATATCTACTGGGGGCACATCTACTGGGGGCACAACTACTGGGGGCATAACTACTGGGGGCAATACCACTGGGGGCATTACTACTGTGGGAACTACTAATGAGGGCATAGCATAGGGGGCACTTAATAAGGGGCATCACTCCTGGGGATATATGGGGCACTACTACTGGGGGCACTATATAAGGGCACCAATACTATGGGCTCTACATAAGGGGCACTACCACTACAGTGGGCATTGTATAAGGTACACTACTACTGTGGGCATTATGTGTATTTTGGGTGCTACTACTGTGGGCTTTGTGTATAAGGGGAACTAATGTGTGCTATAACATGAATAAGGGACACTACTATGTGGTGTAATGTGAAAAGATTGTGCTACTGTGCGGCATAATTTGAATTGGGGATACTATTAGGTGACCACCTGCCTTTATTTTTGAGACCACGCCCTTTTTTTGCAAGGCATCTGCAGTGCGCGCAATTCCTTTATTGCACAGGAGTGTGTGTGTGTGGGGGGGGGGGGGGGAGATAAGTTCCACCATCTCTTTCGGACCACTTTAAGCACTGGGTATACCCTACCTGACCCCTTGACTATGGGATAAGACTACCAATAGTATGGGAACCTCCCCCATTTTTACTGGCACAGGGTAACCAAGTGGGGAGCATAATAAACAATGGGGCACCAAGGATGAAGGGGAGCCTACTCCCTCATTGCTTTGTACACCAGGGGGCCAATAGAAGGGTTTGGAGCCTACGCACTTTTTTACTTTAACCACCTTTAGCAGAGTGCGCAGAAGGTGTTAAGCAGGATGTAGGATCTCACCCCAAGCTTTGGCTCTTCTGCCACCTCTGACCGGCTCCAAGTCTTCAGCGCCGCCCAGGATGCTGAGCACCGCACCAGGCAGTGCTATCTGCTGGGGTCCCCTGCAGAGTACTTTCACTTACTTCTCTCAGCGCCCTTCTCTGCACGCCTGGCCAGGGGTCTTATCAGGATCCATATTCCTAGGTGTGGTGTGTCTTCTGTGGTGCCTGTGCTACCCATCACCGGCTGCCTGCTGTCGCCCCTTGGGAGTGACGTGGGCAACACTTCTTCTCCAACAGGGGTCTCTGGTCCTCTCAGCACTGACAGCTCCGCTCCTAGGCTCGCTGCTGGCTGTGGTCATCAGATCTCCCCCTCCACTTCTCTCAGACAGCTCCACCCTCCAAGCTGGTCATCACTCACGACCCCGGCGATGGCTCAGCTGGGCAGCAGACAGATTCCAGCGGGCGACCCCGAACTTCTGGCTCCATGGTGACACCTCCTCACAGGTAGCCTTCCTATCCGATTCCCCCAAACCCTTTTGGCTGCTCCTTTTTATTCCCCTATGGAGCCCTCTGGACCTCCTCCACCCTGGGGCTCCCTGAACAGTGACTGGGTTCTAAGTCCACAGCAACAGCCCATCCCCTAGCCAGTCTGCCCTGTGATCCAATGGTCCAATAAGCTAAGTGGGATTTTCCCGGGCCAGAGGGTGACACACTCCAAGGCAGTGGCACCAAAATCCCTGTCAGCTAGCCTGGTAGGGTCAGCTAAAGTTCAATTAGAGTCCTGCCACAGAAATGTATAGGGACAGTACTGCAATATTCTGTAAAAAAATAAGAATTTACTCACCGGTAATTCTATTTCTCGTAGTCCGTAGTGGATGCTGGGTACTCCGTAAGGACCATGGGGAATAGCGGGCTCCGCAGGAGACTGGGCACTCTAAAAGAAAGATTAGGTACTATATGGTGTGCACTGGCTCCTCCCTCTATGCCCCTCCTCCAGACCTCAGTTAGGGAAACTGTGCCCGGAAGAGCTGACATTACTAGGAAAGGATTTGGAATCCAGGGTAAGACTCATACCAGCCACACCAATCACACCGTACAACTTGTGATAACTATACCCAGTTAACAGTATGAAAACAATAATGAGCCTCATGAACAGATGGCTCATAACAAAACCCTTTAGTTACGCAATAACGTATTGCAGAGAGTCCGCACTTGGGACGGGCTCCCAGCATCCACTACGGACTACGAGAAATAGAATTACCGGTGAGTAAGTTCTTATTTTCTCTGACATCCTAGTGGATGCTGGGTACTCCGTAAGGACCATGGGGATTATACCAAAGCTCCCAAACGGGCGGGAGAGTGCGGATGACTATGCAGCACCGAATGAGAAAACTCAAGGTCCTCCTCAGCCAGGGTATCAAACTTGTAGAATTTTGCAAATGTGTTTGAACCCGACCAAGTAGCAGCTCGGCAAAGTTGTAAAGCCGAGACCCCTCGGGCAGCAGCCCAAGAAGAGCCCACCTTCCTCGTGGAATGGGCTTTTACAGATCCAGGATGCGGCAGTCCAGCCGCAGAATGTGCAAGTTGAATCGTGCTACAGATCCAGCGAGCAATAGTCTGCTTTGAAGCAGGAGCACCCAGCTTGTTGGGTGCATACAGGATAAATAGCGAGTCATTTTTCCTGACTCTAGCCGTCCTGGAAACATAGATTTTCAGGGCCCTGACTACGTCCAGCAACTTGGAATCCTCCAAGTCCCGAGTAGCCGCAGGCACCGCAATAGGTTGGTTCAAATGAAACGCTGATACCACCTTAGGAAGAAATTGGGGACGAGTCCTCAATTCCGCCCTATCCATATGGAAAATCAGATAAGAGCTTTTACATGACAAAGCCGCCAATTCTGACACACGCCTGGCCGAAGCCAAGGCCAACAGCATGACCACTTTCCACGTGAGATATTTTAGCTCCACGGTTTTAAGTGGCTCAAACCAATGCGACTTTAGGAAATCCAACACCACGTTGAGATCCCAAGGTGCCACTGGAGGCACAAAAAGGGCTGAATATGCAGCACCCCTTTAACAAATGTATGAACTTCAGGCAGTGAAGCCAGTTCTTATTGGAAGAAAATCGACAGAGCCGAAATCTGGACCTTAATGGAACCCAATTTTAGGCCCATAGTCACCCCTGACAGTAGGAAGTGCAGAAATCGACCCAGTTGAAATTCCTCCGTTGGGGCCTTCCTGGCCTCACCCCAAGCAACATATTTCCGCCATATGCGGTGATAATGTTTTGCGGTCACATACTTCCTAGCTTTAATCAGCATACGAATGACTTCCTCCGGAATGCCCTTTCCCTTTAGGATCCGGTGTTCAACCGCCATGCCGTCAAACGCAGCCGCGGTAAGTCTTGGAACAGACAGGGCCCCTGCTGCAGCAGGTCCTGTCTGAGCGGCAGAGGCCATGGGTCCTCTGAGATAATTTCTTGAAGTTCTGGGTACCAAGCTCTTCTTGGCCAATCCGGAACAATGAGTATAGTTCTTACTCCTCTCCTTCTTATTATCCTCAGTACCTTGGGTATGAGAGGAAGAGGAGTGAAAACATAACCAACTGGTACACCCATGGTGTCACTAGAGCGTCCATAGCTATCGCCTGAGGGTCCCTTGACCTGGCGCAATATCTTTATAGCTTTCTGTTGAGGCGGGATGCCATCATGTCCACCTGTGGCCGTTCCCAACGGTTTACAATCAGCTGGAAGACTTCTGGATGAAGTCCCCACTCTCCCGGCTGGAGGTCGTGCCTGCTGAGGAAGTCTGCTTCCCAGTTGTCCACTCCCGGAATGAACACTGCTGACAGTGCTATCACGTGATTCTCCGCCCATCGAAGAATCCTTGTGGCTTCTGCCATTGCCACCCTGCTTCTTGTGCCGCCCTGGCGGTTTACATGGGCGACCGCTGTGATGTTGTCTGACAGAATCAGAACCTGTTGGTTTTGAAGCAGAGGTTCTGCTTGACTCAGGGCGTTGTAAATGGCCCTTAGTTCCAGAATATTTATGTGTAGGGAAGTTTCCTGACTCGACCATTGTCCCTGGAAGTTTCTTCCCTGGGTGACTGCCCCCCAACCTCGGAGGCTTGCATCCTTGGTCACCAGGACCCAGTCCTGTATGCCGAATCTGCGGCCTTCGAGCAGATGAGCACTCTGCAGCCACCACAGTAGAGACACCCTGGCCCTCGGGGACAGGGTGGTTAACCGATGCATCTGGAGATGCGATCCGGACTCCAACAGATCCCACTGGAAGGTCCTTGCATGGAACCTGCCGAAGGGAATTGCTTCGTAAGAAGCTACCATCTTTCCCAGGACTCGCGTGCAGTGATGCACCGACACCTGCTTTGGTTTCAGGAGGTCCCTGACCAGAGATGATAATTCCTGGGCCTTCTCCTCCGGGAGAAAGATTTTCTTCTGTTCTATGTCCAGAATCATGCCCAAGAACAGCAGACGCGTCACAGGAATCAGCTGCGACTTTGGGATATTCAGAATCCAGCCGTGCTGATGCATCACTTCCTGAGATAGTGCTACGCTGACTAGCAACTGCTTTTTGGACCTCGCCTTTATAAGGAGATCGTCCAAGTACGGAATAATAATGACTCCCTTCTTTCGGAGGAGCATCATCATTTCGGCCATTACCTTGGTAAATACCCGCAGTGCCGTGGACAGACCAAACTGCAACGTCTGGAATTGGTAATGACAGTCCTGTACCACAGACCTGAGGTACTTTGAACTTGAACTTTTTTATATAAATGTTCAAGGATTTTAAATTTTAGAATGGGTCTCACCGAACCGTCTGGTTTCGGTACCACAAACATTGTGGAATAGTAACCCCGTCCCTGTTGAAGGAGGGGTACCTTGATTATCACCTGCTGAAGATACAGCTTGTGAATTGCCGCCAGTACTACCTCCCTTTCTCTGAGGGCAGCAGGCAAGGCTGATTTGAGGTAACGGCGAGGGGGAGTCGCCTCGAACTCCAGCTTGTATCCCTGTGATACTACTTGCAGAACCGAGGGATCCACCTATGAGCGAGCCCACTGGTCGCTGAAGTTCCGGAGATGCGCCCCCACCGCACCTGGCTCCGCCTGTGGAGCCCCAGCGTCATGCGGTGGACTTAGAGGAAACGGGGGAAGATTTTTGATCCTGGGAACTGGCTGTCTGGTGCAGCCTTTTCCCTCTTCCCTTGCCTCTGGCAGAAAGGAAACGCCTTTGACCCGCTTGCTTTTCTGAGGCCAAAAGGACTGTACCTGATAATACGGTGCTTTCTTAGGCTGTGAGGGAACCTGAGGTAAAAATGTCGACTTCCCAGCTGTTGCTGTGGATACGAGGTCCGAGAGACCATCCCCAAACAATTCCTCACCCTTATAAGGCAGAACCTCCATGTGCCTTTTAGAATCAGCATCACCTGTCCACTGCCGGGTCCATAATACCCTCCTGGCAGAAATGGACATTGAATTAATTCTGGATGCCAGCCGGAAAATATCCCTCTGTGCATCCCTCATATATAAGACGACGTCTTTAATATGCTCTATGGTTAGCAAAATAGTATACCTGTCGAGGGCAACAATATTATCTGACAGGGTATCAGACCACGCTGCAGCAGCACTACACCTCCATGCTAAGGCAATTGCGGGTCTCAGTATAGTACCTGAGTGTGTATATACAGACTTCAGGATTGCCTCCTGCTTTCTATCAGCAGGCTCCTTCAAGGTGGCCGTATCCTGAGACGGCAGTGCCACCTTTTTTGACAAACGTGTGAGCGCCTTATCCACCCTAGGGGATATCTCCCAACGTGACCTATCCTCTGGCGGGAAAGGGTACGCCATCAGTAACTTTTTAGAAATTACCAGTTTCTTATCGGGGGAAGCCCACGCTTCTTTACACACTTCATTCAACTCATCTGATGGGGGAAAAAACACTGACTGCTTTTTCTCCCCAACATAATACCCTTTTTAGTGGTACTTAGGTTAATGTCAGAAATGTGTAACACATTTTTCATTGCCGTAATCATGCAACGGATGCCCCTAGTGGATTGTGTATATGTCTCATCCTCGTCGACACTGGAGTCAGACTCCGTGTCGACATCTGTGTCTGCCATCTGAGGTAGCGGGCGTTTTTGAGCCCCTGATGGCCTTTGAGACGCCTGGGCAGGCGCGGGCTGAGAAGCCGGCTGTCCCACGGCTGTTACGTCATCCAGCCTTTTATGTAAGGAGTTGACACTGTCGGTTAATACCTTCCACATATCTACCCACTCTGGTGTCGGCCCCGCAGGGGGTGACATCACATTTATCGGCACCTGCTCCGCCTCCACATAAGCCTCCTCATCAAAGATGTCGACACAGCCGTACCGACACACCGCACACACACAGGGAATGCTCTGACTGAGGACAGGACCCAACAGAAGTCCTTTGGGGAGACAGAGAGAGAGTATGCCAGCACACACCACAGCGCTATTTAATCAGGGATTTACACTAAGACAAGTGATTTTCCCTATAGTTGCTTTACATTACAGTTTAACGCCTAAATTTAGTGCCCCTCTCTTTTTAACCCTTTGAGCCTGAAAACTACAGGGGAGAGCCTGGGGAGCTGTCTTCCAGCTGAGCTGTGAAGAGAAAATGGCGCCAGTGTGCTGAGGGAGATAGCCCCGCCCCTTTCTCGGCGGACTTCTCCCGCTTTTATATGTAGTTTATGGCGGGGGAATTTGCACATATATAGTTTATTTGACTATATTATGTGCTGTTCGCCATTGTAAGGTACTCAAATTGCAGCCCAGGGCGCCCCCCCCAGCGCCCTGCACCCATCAGTGACCGGAGTGTGTGGTGTGCATAGGGAGCAATGGCGCACAGCTGCAGTGCTGTGCGCTACCTTAATGAAGACCGAAGTCTTCTGCCGCCGATTTCCAGGATTCTCTTCTTGCTTCTGGCTCTGCAAGGGGGACGGCGGCGCGGCTCCGGGACCGGAAGACCGAGGCTGGGCCTGTGTTCGATCCCTCTGGAGCTAATGGTGTCCAGTAGCCTTAGAAGCCCAAGCTAGCTGCAAGCAGGTAGGTTCGCTTCTCTCCCCTTAGTCCCTCGTAGCAGTGAGTCTGTTGCCAGCAGATCTCACTGAAAATAATAAACCTAACAAACACTTTCTTTTCTAGAAGCTCAGGAGAGCCCCTAGTGTGCAACCAGCTCGGGCCGGGCACAGATTCTAACTGAGGTCTGGAGGAGGGGCATAGAGGGAGGAGCCAGTGCACACCAGATAGTACCTAATCTTTCTTTTAGAGTGCCCAGTCTCCTGCGGAGCCCGCTATTCCCCATGGTCCTTACGGAGTACCCAGCATCCACTAGGACGTCAGAGAAAAATAGGGGGTCCTTCTTCCTTATATAATACCTATGGGGGTATTACAAGAGTACAGAATTTACCAGTCTTCTCTCTGGTCCTCCTCGGCAGCTCAGCTGTTCTAATACAGCTGCAGCTCCCAAGGAGCTTTACTTCACTGCAGTGTGAAGTCTCGCCAGATTTGATTTTAAACACAGAGCTGAGAAAAAGCAGAGCAGCTTTGCTGAATTTCGAGTCCCAGCCAACACTACGTTACAGCCTGCTCTGCTCCATGGCGTGGCCCGTGGCAGCCAGACAGGTACTTAAGTGCCCAACAATTTCATATATATAGAAAGAGAGGAAGTTTACAGGTTTCTAACCACTCTTATTTGTCCTGTTAATATATATATATATATATATATATATATATATATTAGTGCTGGGCAACGATTAAAATTTGTAGTCGCAATTAATCGCAGGATTTCATGCGATTAATAGCGATTAATCGTATTGTTAGCCGACTAAAGACAATAATGAATTCAAAAGTAGTGTATTGCGCACTTTTAGTACTTCTATATGAACTACACAGCAAAAACATTTGGTTTGCAGTTTTCCCTTAACACAGTAGCATTTAAAAAACTTTAAAAATTAAAATTAAAAAATAAAATATGTTTTCTGAGAATCTAAATCTGTTTTCTTACCCAGATTTTTCTTCCCACCAGATTGGACAGATATATTTTAGGTGTGTAACCTATTTACTGCTCTGCACCAAGCCAGTTGCTAAGACACACAAGGTTATTTACATTTTCAGATGATAAAGAAACTCTCCTCTTCTGTACAATATGACCAGCAAGAGAAAACAACCTTTCACAGAGTACTGATGTTGCAGGTGTGGCCAAGTACTTCTGTGCAATGGAGGCCAGCCTGCATGTTTGGACCACCACTCTAATGGACAGGACTCTGTACTGATGGTGGGCTCCGCTCTGAATCGACGCACACTGTTCTCAACTGAATCTTCCTCCTGTTCAGAATCAGACTCTGATGAAGCAGCCAATAGGGCTAACTTTTTATTTGGTGGCTCTGATGTTGTTGCTTCCACAGGTTTCTCTGCAACAAACCTCTGTTCCTTTAGTAAGTTGGTGACTAAGGCCCACACCTCACCCCTCTCAGCTCTGGGTATACACTTGAGGTCCTTGAATCTAGGGTCCAATGCGGTAGCAATCTTCAGATATGCAATGTTGGCATTTTCTTTGCGTGTCTCCAGGTCTGTTCTGAATGTAGACTTAAATTTGACCACGTAGGCTGGGTCATCATCTGAACTCTCCATGACCCGAGAGAGATGGCAAAAAGCAGGCAGAACCACAGAGCATGAAACATACTTTTCTCCTCCCAGAAGTTCAGTCACATACCTGCAACAGTAAAAAAAAATCAAACCCATTTCTTTGGGTACGGGAGAATGCTGGTGGTCAGAAGACCGACAGCGGCATCCTGGAATCCAGATACCCAAAAGTCCCCGGTAAGTATACTAACCCTCCCTACCCTTAACCCTCCCTGCTCCCTACTAACCCTAACCCTCCCTGCTCCCTACTAACCCTAACCATCCCTGCTCCCTACTAACCCTAACCCTCCCTGCTTCCTACCCACCACCAGTAAGTGCCTAAACCTACCTAACTACATCCCATTCATGCTATATTTTTTACAGACAGGACAGTGGAAAAATTAAATATATGAAGTATGTAAAATATACCTGCAGGGCTCCAGTAGCGTTTCCAACCTCTGCAGTTTGTCCATTTCAGCTGTAGTTGGCATGGCAATCTTGGTGTTGTGTGTGGTGAGGACATCCCTCAGTGCCTGTTCATTTCTACAGACACTTTTTATCATGTCCAGAGTCGAATTCCATCTGGTTGGAATATCTTGTATAAGCGACTCCTTATTTTGTCTATGTTGAAATTGTTGTTTTTGTAATTCTGCAGCACTTGCTGGACTGTGTTTAAAGTGGCCTACAACTTTTCTGCATTTGGCCAGGACATTGTCAAACGCACTGTTCTGCAGAGATACTGTGACAGAACGCTGGAGACTGTGCGCAGTGCAGGGGACATGTTCAAAAGGCAGGTGTCTTGCAGCAGCAATCATATTTCTTGCACTATCTGTGCTAAGTGTGCCGACTTTATCTGAAATGTTCCACTCCTGTGCAACATGAATAAAATGTTCAGCGCACATTTCAGCAAAATGTCTCTTCTGTTTTCATTACAGTCAGAGCATGTGAATGTAGCTCCCAGTGTTCATCAATATAATGCACTGTAACTCCGAGGTAATTATGGTTACCCAGCGATGTCCAGTAATCTCCAGTGAGAGCAACATGTGGTACACATTGTAACGCCATCGCTTTTGTAGTACTCTCCTTTTCATACAAGTCATGTATTCTTCTTGTGATGGTGCGTCTTGAGGGAGGCTCATACGTGCTGTCATTCGTTGCGATCCTAAGAACATTCCTCAGACCGACATCTTCGACAATACTAATTGGCCTGCAGTTTGTAGCTATCCACTTCGCTATGTTATTTGTTAGCTTTTCTTGCTTTTGTTTATCTATACTTCTCCCATACGCTGTATCCAATGTAGTCTGCCGAAGCTTGCCTCCACTGTTTGTTTGAGTGGGTGAGTTGCTGGCATCAACGGTGTGTATTGCATTTAAGTGATACTTCAGACTCGAAGTACTCCGGTGATAAGAAAATTCAGCTTTGCAGTGTTTACAAATAACTTTGGTTTTATCAACTGTGCCATCTGGTAGAGATTTAAAATGAAAATGTCCATGTAAGATTTCGGTTCCTTTCTCCATTTTCTGTGAAAAAATTTTTAAATAAATAAAATTAAATTTATTTAAAAAAAGTAAAACAAACTGTATTTTTTGTTTATAGCAGATTAGGCACCCCAGCAATAAAAGGGAGTATAATAGCTCAGCAGGGAGACCTTAATGAACGAAGGAGGCCCAAACTTCCACTAACTCTCCTGTTAATATAAGCAATATCAGCCCCAATGTACATAAACCCGTCACATCCAGTCCCACAGCGGCATTGATAGAACTTGCGCGCATGCTGCGGAACCATTCTCATCCAGTCCCACAGCGGCACCCGCCAGAGAAGAGAAGGGCTGCCCTGCTCGCTGCAACCCACGCGACTGAGGTTTCTCCTCAGCCACGTAACTAAGTTACCCAGTTCCGGCCAGCGCGCGCTACGGGATCCCACTCACCCAGTCCCACTGCTTGTGTTCTAGCTTAGAACTCTTAGAGCTTAGGCTCTGTATAAAAACCAGTACTCACAGAGATATTGTGAAGATGTCTCGGTCTCAAGAGGTTATGGCGGCTGGCGGCTTCCTCCTCTCAGGCGGCATCCGGTGGCTTCCTCTTCTCCGGCGGCATCCAGTGGCTTCTCCATCAAGGGGGTCAGATGAATAACTGCTTCCGGCGGCTTCTTCCGGCGCAGCAGCATTAACGGCGTTAACAATATTATCGCCGTTATTGCCTTATGGCGTTAACGCGTTAATAACGCGTTATCTTGCCCAGCACTAATATAGAAAGAGAGGAAAACGATCTTCCAGGCAGAGAACCAAAGTTGAGGAACCTTCACTAACTGAACCTAATAAGGGTATCTTTAACATATCCAAAATATAGGCTTAATCCAGTTGAGGAAAAAGTGTTATCGAAAGGTTTGTCTTATGCTACCTCATCGGGTCTAAATAAGGTGAATACGTATATTGATTTAAATCTCTATGTAAGGAATCTCACTCTAAAGAGGCATTTTCTTAGAAAAACAGATGCACCAGTAAGGAACTGGGATCAAAACAAGGGGGAATCTGGTCTAAGATTAAAATCTACCTTTTATCCCTTGGAATCAAAGGGTCCTTACATAGAGATGTTCAGCCAAATGATGAAAAAGGATCTGGAAAGTCTTGATACTAATGTAAGGAAAACTAACAACTTGAGTAAATTAGAACATCAGGCCCTGAAGGGTTTAACCACAAATAGGGATATAGTAATAAAAAATGCTGACAAGGGGGGTGGGATAGTGCTTATGGATAGGGAATATTATGTGGGAGAAGCACATAGGTTACTCAATGATTCTGAATCATATTTGAAGTTAAAGGATGACCCTACGACTGGATTTTTATCTATCCTGGAGGGTATCCTGAAGGATGGTCTATCCACTAATAGCATCTCACTTAGTGAATATAATTATTTATACAATCGGCATCCACGGATGGCCACATTTTATCATATTCCCAAAATCCATAAGAGTCTATCCCACCCCCCAGGAAGACCCATCATTAGTGGCATTAGGTCACTTACATCTAGAGTCTCTGAGTTTGTGGATTGTTATATTAAGAAATATGTTTCTAGTCTAGATTCTTATATTCAAGACACTACTGCGGTCTTGCACTTACTAAAGGGATTAAAATGGCAGGAATCTTATAAATGGTGTTCGATTGATGTTCAATCGCTCTACACGTCGATTCCACATGACAAGGGAATTCTGGCAGTAGAGGCCAAACTCAAGGAAGACCCTGAGATCAGTGATACAAAGTGTAAATTCATTTGCCAGTGTTTAGAATTTGTGCTTAAGTATAACTACTTTACATTTTTGGAAGAATGGTACCAACAGGTATGCGGGTCGGCCATGGGGAGCATTTGTGCCCCAAGCCTAGCTAACATCTACATGGACCAAAGGGAGGCTGAAACGTTGAAAGGTGAGATGAGATCCAAAATTGTCATGTATAAAAGATACATAGACGATTTGATTATTGTCTGGGATGGGAATGAAATGGAGTGGCTTGAATTTTTGGGAAAAATTAATGTGAATACATATAATTTGAGATTCACTGGTACGTTTGATCCAAATAGGCTAGAATTCTTGGATCTAGTCATATCCACTGAAGACTTTTTAAATACAGGTCAGATAGAGACCTTTACACATTTTAAAAAGGTAGATAGCAACAGCTATTTGGATTTTAAGAGTTGTCATCTTCCTCAGTGGAAGGAGAATATACCGTACTCCCAATATACTCGACTAAGAAGAAATTGCACCAACCTCTCCAAGTTTGATGAACAAGCAGAAATATATTTAGACAGATTCATGGAGAGGGGCTACCCTAAAGATCTTACACAGAAGGCTATGCTTAAAGCTAGGGATAGGGACAGAGATTCGTTATTGGTATATAAGAATAAAGATAAGGGAGAACGTAAGATTTTCTGCCCACTGGTTACACAATTTAGAACGGGTTTTAGGGATTTGGAGAGAATAGCCCAAAAAAATTGGAAGATTCTCAAATTGGACCCCGTATTGGGACATGAGCTCCCAAAAAAACCTGACATTATCTATAGAAAGGCAAGATCCCTAAAAACTATGATATCAAAAAGTAAACTTGAGAAGGTTCAGGTGGAAAAGGATGCTCATTTCCTTGCACCCGTGAAAGGCTTTTTTCAGTGTGGGGGGTGCAAAGTTTGTAATCTGGCTGATAAAGGGGCCAAAAAGATCATGGAGAAAAATTCCCTACGTCATAATCACATTATTCAATCTTTTATAAATTGTAATACTAGCTTCTGTATTTACGTTCTCATGTGCCCCTGCGGTCTTAGATATGTTGGAAAGACCAAAAGAGTACTGAAAACTAGAATACTTGAGCATAGTAGAAATATTAAGAATAGAGTTATGAATCACAGCGTTCCAAGGCATTGTCTAGAACGACATAACGCAGATCCGTCCCTTTTAAGATTTGCCGGTATCGAACATGTGGCACTCACTAAAGAGGGAGGAAATAGAGAGGAACGTTTACTTAAGAGGGAGACATTCTGGATATTAACACTTAATACGCTGATCCCTCATGGTCTCAATGAAAACTATGAGATCACTCCGTTTATTAGAGACAGATAATATACTCTGTCTGGACTTTTTCTGTCTATAGATTTCCTCAAATAAGGGGAGCCACTAATCAGGGCTCCAGGAGAATGGCTGCTATATGTAACTCTCATTAACAATGTATGGTACTCTGATAGTGACATTTTTTGTTACATATATATTTTTTGTCATACTCTGATCTTTCTGATGTGAGAAAATGGGTTTCTAAATGCAGGAGGATTGTGCAATAGAAGCGTATAGCTCTGTTTATCAATGGGAATAATCTGACAACATATAGGGGTATATGCAATAGCGGGCGAATTTCAAAAAAAGGCGAATTCCGGAACGTTTTCGCCTCAAAAAATCAATTCGCCTATGCAGTGCAGTACTTTTTCGCAAAAAAACGGACCGTCAAAATTCGCCTTTACTCAATTCGCCTTTTTCCGCATTCGCCTTTTCTGCAATGGTACAGATGCTGCAATTCGCCTCCAGCATATTCAATTCAAGTTTGGAAATTCGCCTGCAGTGCTTTTAGACAGCAAATTCGCGATTTTCAATCCGCCACACTTTGGAGGGTGAAAACAAATAAAAAAAATTTAAACATGTTTTTTTTTGTGTTTTTTTTTTTTTGGAATAGCAGATCTATTTATATTAGAAGGGATTAGGTACTTTTTTTTTTGGGGGGGGGAGGCACAAATATTATTTATATATTTTTTTAAATAATTTTTTTTTTTTTTTTTTATTGCTGGAACGGTAAAATCAGGAAAAAAAATGGCGTGGGGTCCCCCCTCCAAAGCATAACCAGCCTCGGGCTCATTGAGCTGGTCCTGGTTCTAAAAATGCGGGGGAAAAATTGACAGGGGATCCCCCGTATTTTTAAAACCAGCACCGGGCTCTGCGCCTGATGCTGGTGCCAAAAATACGGGGGACAAAACGAGTAGGGGTCCCCCGTATTTTTAACACCAGCATCGGGCTCCACTAGCTGGACAGATAATGCCACAGCCGGGGGTCACTTTTATGCCGTGCCCTGCGGCCGTGGCATCAAATATCCAACTAGTCACCCCTGGCCGGGGTACCCTGGGGGAGTGGGGACCCCTTCAATCAAGGGGTCCCCCCCCCCCCAGCCACCCAAGGGCCAGGGGTGAAGCCCGAGGCTGTCCCCCCCATCCAATGGGCTGCGGATGGGGGGGCTGATAGCCTTTGTGATAAAAAAAAGATATTGTTTTTTCCATTAGTACTACAAGTCCCAGCAAGCCTCCCCCGCAAGCTGGTACTTGGAGAACCACAAGTACCAGCATGCGGGAGAAAAACGGGCCCGCTGGTACCTGTAGTACTACTGGAAAAAAAATACCCAAATAAAAACAGGAGACACACACCGTCGACAGTAAAACTTTATTTCATACACCGACACACACATACTTACCTGTGTTGACACGCCGACTGCAACGATCTCCGACGATCCGAGGGTACCTGTCAAAAAATTATACTCACCTTCCAGCGTCCAGAGGTCCAGGTCCAGAGGTAAATCCACGTACTTTGTAAAAAAAAAAAAACGATCACCGAGCCATACCGGACTAGAAAGGGGTCCAATGTTTTCACATTAGACTCCTTTCTCCCGAATGCCGGGACATCACGTGACTCCTGTCACTGATGTCCCTTCAGCCAATCAGGAAGCGCTACTGCCGTGGCGCTCACCTGATTGGCTGGACGCCGTCTGTACTCTGACAGCGCCTCGCAAAGCCGCTCCATTACTTTCAATGGTGGGAACTTAGCGGCTAGCGGTGAGGTCACCCGCCGGTCAGCGGCTGACCGGCGGGTGACCTCACCGCTAGCCGCTAAGTTCCCACCATTGAATATAATGGAGGGAGCTGTGCGATGCGCTGTCACAGCGATCAGCCAATCAGGTGAGCGCAACGAAGTTGCGCTTCCTGATTGGCTTAGAGACCTGTCAGTGACAGCTGTCACTGACAGGTCTTATTCGTGGAAAGGTGTCCCATGTGTCAGCATGGGACCCCTTTCAGTCCGTTTTTGGTGCGGATAAATGCGTTTTATTTTTTTGCCAAGTACGTGGATTTATCTCTGGACCCTGGTTAAGGTGAGTATATTGAACTTTGCTTTTCAGGTATCCGTGGATTCTACAGGGAGAAGAGGACCGATGTCGGCGTGTGAACATAGGTAAGTATGTGTGTGTCGGTAGTGTGAAATAAAGTTTTACTGTCGACGGTGTGTGTGTCCTGTTTTTATTTGGGTATTTTTTTCCAGTAGTACTACAGGTACCAGCGGGCCCGTTTTTCTCCCGCATGCTGGTACTTGTGGTTCTCCAAGTACCAGCTTGCGGGGGAGGCTTGCTGGGACTTGTAGTACTAATGGAAAAAACAATATCTTTTTTTTTAACACAAAGGCTATCAGCCCCCCCATCCGCAGCCCATTGGATGGGGGGGGACAGCCTCGGGCTTCACCCCTGGCCCTTGGGTGGCTGGGGGGGGGGGACCCCTTGATTGAAGGGGTCCCCACTCCCCCAGGGTACCCCGGCCAGGGGTGACTAGTTGGATATTTGATGCCACGGCCGCAGGGCACGGCATAAAAGTGACCCCCGGCTGTGGCATTATCTGTCCAGCTAGTGGAGCCCGGTGCTGGTTTTAAAAATACGGGGGATCCCTGGCCGATTTTTCCCCTGCATTTTTAGAACCAGGACCAGCTCGATGAGCCCGAGGCTGGTTATGCTTTGGAGGGGGGACCCCACGCCATTTTTTTTTCGGGTTTTTCCCCGTTTTTTCCCGTTTTGTAAAATCGCGGCAAAATCCGCCAAATCGGCCGATTTTCGCCCGCGACTCTGGCGAATCCGTTTTTCATTGCATATGGTGAATTCCGGAAGCCACCTTCCGGAATTCACCTGGCGAATTTGGTCGAATTGAAAAAACGGCGATAATTGCCGCGAATTCGCCCGCTATTGCATATACCCCATTGTGAGCAATTTGAAACTGATAGATACATTTATTGCATTACTGTCTATTATAACTATAATTGCATGTTTTTTCACAGTTTGCTTAAGCCGCTTATTGCTTTTGATTGTGGCTGGCTGTCATTCGGATATTATGTGAAATGAAAAAATGTAGGGCTAGACCATAACTAGATATTATTATTAAACTGTATAATTAGCATAGATGGATGGTAGCATATTCTTGTATGAAGTTTGCACTAGCACTTTATTTGGCAGACACCTAATGATTAAAAAACTAAACATCAATGTGGAAATTAATTAGTTTAATTGAGGTTAGATAAGTGTGTTTTACTGATAAAAATGTATAATCCATTCTTAAAATGTTCTGAGTATGTGGGCTACTGGGTATTTATTGATATATGCTTGCCCGGTAGATGTTTAAATATCTGTGTAATTATCTGTGTATTACTGTTTCATGCTAAGGCTGTAATTGAGGAGAACCAATATAACTGCTGCTAATTAGTGGATACAGCTTGTAAAATATCTTGCTGTGATATATATAGCTCCCATTACGTCTGACAAGCCAGCCTCCTGACGAAGTAACTACGAAACGAGTAGAGGCGGGGCTTGCCAGACGTGCGTCTTCTCCCACCCGGCTCACACATCCCGGCTGCTTCACTGTGAGTGACCTGACGAGTTCGGCTTCTACCGGCGCGGTGCATGGTCCGGTCTTTGACTGCAGCAGGTTTGGTGGATAGCGTGGTGGATTGTTTCATGTGTTTTAACTGGCCCAAAGAGTGGGGGGTATATGCAATAGCGGGCGAATTCGCGGCAATTATCGCCGTTTTTTCAATTCGACCAAATTCGCCAGGTGAATTCCGGAAGGTGGCTTCCGGAATTCACCATATGCAATGAAAAACGGATTCGCCAGAGTCGCGGGCGAAAATCGGCCGATTTGGCGGATTTTGCCGCGATTTTAAAAAACGGGAAAAAACGGGGAAAAACCCGAAAAAAAAATGGCGTGGGGTCCCCCCTCCAAAGCATAACCAGCCTCGGGCTCATCGAGCTGGTCCTGGTTCTAAAAATGCAGGGGAAAAATCGGCCAGGGATCCCCCGTATTTTTAAAACCAGCACCGGGCTCCACTAGCTGGACAGATAATGCCACAGCCGGGGGTCACTTTTATGCCGTGCCCTGCGGCCGTGGCATTAAATATCCAACTAGTCACCCCTGGCCGGGGTACCCTGGGGGAGTGGGGACCCCTTCAATCAAGGGGTCCCCCCCCCCAGCCACCCAAGGGCCAGGGGTGAAGCCCGAGGCTGTCCCCCCCCATCCAATGGGCTGCGGATGGGGGGGCTGATAGCCTTTGTGATAAAAAAAAGATATTGTTTTTTCCATTAGTACTACAAGTCCCAGCAAGCCTCCCCCGCAAGCTGGTACTTGGAGAACCACAAGTACCAGCATGCGGGAGAAGAACGGGCCCGCTGGTACCTGTAGTACTACTGGAAAAAAAATACCCAAATAAAAACAGGACACACACACCGTCGACAGTAAAACTTTATTTCACACTACCGACACACACATACTTACCTATGTTCACACGCCGACATCGGTCCTCTTCTCCCTGTAGAATCCACGGATACCTGAAAAGCAAAGTTCAATATACTCACCTTAACCAGGGTCCAGAGATAAATCCACGTACTTGGCAAAAAAATAAAACGCATTTACCCGCACCAAAAACGGACTGAAAGGGGTCCCATGCTGACACATGGGACACCTTTCCACGAATAAGACCTGTCAGTGACAGCTGTCACTGACAGGTCTCTAAGCCAATCAGGAAGCGCAACTTCGTTGCGCTCACCTGATTGGCTGATCGCTGTGACAGCGCATCGCACAGCTCCCTCCATTATATTCAATGGTGGGAACTTAGCGGCTAGCGGTGAGGTCACCCGCCGGTCAGCCGCTGACCGGCGGGTGACCTCACCGCTAGCCGCTAAGTTCCCACCATTGAAAGTAATGGAGCGGCTTTGCGAGGCGCTGTCAGAGTACAGACGGCGTCCAACCAATCAGGTGAGCGCCACGGCAGTAGCGCTTCCTGATTGGCTGAAGGGACATCAGTGACAGGAGTCACGTGATGTCCCGGCATTCGGGAGAAAGGAGTGTAATGTGAAAACATTGGACCCCTTTCTAGTCCGGTATGGCTCGGTGATCGTTTTTTTTTTTTACAAAGTACGTGGATTTACCTCTGGACCTGGACCTCTGGACGCTGGAAGGTGAGTATAATTTTTTGACAGGTACCCTCGGATCGTCGGTGATCGTTGCAGTCGGCGTGTCAACACAGGTAAGTATGTGTGTGTCGGTGTATGAAATAAAGTTTTACTGTCGACGGTGTGTGTGTCCTGTTTTTATTTGGGTATTTTTTTTCCAGTAGTACTACAGGTACCAGCGGGCCCGTTCTTCTCCCGCATGCTGGTACTTGTGGTTCTCCAAGTACCAGCTTGCGGGGGAGGCTTGCTGGGACTTGTAGTACTAATGGAAAAAACAATATCTTTTTTTTATCACAAAGGCTATCAGCCCCCCCATCCGCAGCCCATTGGATGGGGGGGGACAGCCTCGGGCTTCACCCCTGCCCCTTGGGTGGCTGGGGGGGGGGGACCCCTTGATTGAAGGGGTCCCCACTCCCCCAGGGTACCCCGGCCAGGGGTGACTAGTTGGATATTTAATGCCACGGCCGCAGGGCACGGCATAAAAGTGACCCCCGGCTGTGGCATTATCTGTCCAGCTAGTGGAGCCCGATGCTGGTGTTAAAAATACGGGGGACCCCTACTCGTTTTGTCCCCCGTATTTTTGGCACCAGCATCAGGCGCAGAGCCCGGTGCTGGTTTTAAAAATACGGGGGATCCCCTGTCAATTTTTCCCCCGCATTTTTAGAACCAGGACCAGCTCAATGAGCCCGAGGCTGGTTATGCTTTGGAGGGGGGACCCCACGCCATTTTTTTTCCTGATTTTACCGTTCCAGCAATAAAAAATAAAAAATAAATTATTTTAAAAAATATATAAATAATATTTGTGCCTCCCCCCCCCCAAAAAAAAGTACCTAATCCCTTCTAATATAAATAGATCTGCTATTCCAAAAAAAAAAAACACAAAAAAAAACATGTTTAAAATTTTTTTATTTGTTTTCACCCTCCAAAGTGTGGCGGATTGAAAATCGCGAATTTGCTGTCTAAAAGCACTGCAGGCGAATTTCCAAACTTGAATTGAATATGCTGGAGGCGAATTGCAGCATCTGTACCATTGCAGAAAAGGCGAATGCGGAAAAAGGCGAATTGAGAAAAGGCGAATTTTGACGGTCCGTTTTTTTGCGAAAAAGTACTGCACTGCATAGGCGAATTGATTTTTTGAGGCGAAAACGTTCCGGAATTCGCCTTTTTTTGAAATTCGCCCGCTATTGCATATACCCCTGGGTCTTTTATGGTACGAGTCTTTTATAATCCATGGAATGTCCTGTTTTTAATTTAAGTGTGAAATAAATTTATCTGCACTATGGGCGCAGTCTCCTGATTTTTTCCAGACTAATATATATATATATATATATATATATACCTAAATCGGTTCTCTAGAATGGATTGCTGCTCCTCTCCACATTGCAATAAGAACCAGGCGGCACTCCACGGATTTTTGAAAGCAAATCAGCATGTATTAAAAGTACAAATCAAAAAAACAAATCTTGCATAGTGAAAACTACCGGACGTTTCAACGCCTCTAGGGTGTTTTCTTCAAGGTGCTATGCTGTATAGTGATAAAGCAAACCAAAAAACTTCACAAGTGAATCTTTCTTACCTTTTAAAGGGTTACGACCTGCCTCCCCTCCACGCTGGTGTCCTCCTGGGACCGGGAGCCATGGGACCCGGCACTTCCGGTTGGCGCAGTGGACGTAATGACGTCTCCTCCCGCGTCCTTCCTGATTGGCCCACTGCCGCCAGCTCACTGTCTATGGGGACACCGTTGCTATGGAGATAGGAGGCAGGAAATATAAACACCAGTGCAATACCTTAACCCACGGGCTCTACGCTATGTGAAGTACCAAACAGTGTAATCAAGTGATTAACAATAGAGCCCTATAGTGCATACATATAGCCACATGCTTTATAGTGAATTAAAAACAGGTAAAAACGATGTTGGAAACGTGCCATTGATATATTCCTAAATTCCTCTGTTTCTTTACCAATAGTGCAGAGTACCCCTTTGGGACCTCCTAATATAACTTATGACAGTTAGATATTTATATTTATATTTATAGGGGTAGCTAATACACTACTCTATGGATAATTCTCATTAGCTATATACAGACTCCTCCAGGTCTAAAGATAAAATAATAATAATAATGAGACCGAGTGTCCAACGGCCAGAGGACAGGGGATTGACCACTACCATAAGGGATTGCTGAGGACATTATTCAAGGGTAGAACCCTAACCCCCAAGCCTAATGGCCCCCATGAAACACATTTTCCTATCTACATCACCCTATAACACTAAGGGTGCACTTACTGTATATTGATCGGTAAGTACCTTCCCTAATTTATGGCTAACATTGCTACAGTGACTACAGAAATACATTCCACTGGATCTGTTTATTTAGTCTATTAGGGGACAGGGAGTCCAAAAGATGGATCCATCTAGTTTCCTTCTGCGACAGAATCTTCGCTCTATCTCCTCCCCTGCTCAATTTGGGCACATGATCTATGATAGTATATCTCAATTGGCCAAGATGGTGATTCGCCTGCTTGAAATGTCTCGCCACCAGCTGATCTTTCCCTTTACCTTCCAAGGTAGCTCTTCTTGCTGACCTATGTAGTGCCATTCTCTCCCGGAATGTCCTTGTGGTCTGACCTACATAGATCAACCCGCATAGGCACACAATTGCATAGATAACATAGGAGGACGTGCAGGTGGCAAAATGTCTGATATAAAATTCTCTATTTGTGCGAGGATGTTTAAACGTGTCCCTGGATCATAAAGTTGCAGGTTTCGCACTTCAAGCACCTGAAGCAACCCTTTTTATGGATCACCTCTGGTTTTTTGGAAACATCCAATTTTACCACCAAGTCCTTTAAGTTGCGGCCTCTTCTATATGATGGCATGATCGTTTTGCTCTTGAAGCAGGTGGTCTCCGGGTCCATAGATACTAGTGGCCACAATGCTCTAGTTGCCCTTGGGAGGACAGAACTGGCCGTGGAGAATTCCATTATCAATGGAATTCTTTCCCCAGCTTGAATTCTCTGATGGGGCGTCAGAAATGTTTCCCTGGGTTTACTAAGAACTTCTTCCTTCAACTGTAGCAGGGACTTTTTGTGATAACCTCTTTGGAGGAATTTATTCACAACCTGATCCAAGGCTGGTTCTACTCACTCTCTTTCCTGCTGGTGATTCTTGCTGTCCTCATTAGCTGAGATTTTGGTAAACCCTTCTTCAGAGCTGACGGGTGGAAACTGCTGTGTAATAAGAGCGTATTGCGGTCAGTCGGTTCATTATAGACATCTCCCCATTAGAATGTAAGCTCTCACGAGCAGGGCCCTCTTCCCTCATGTGCTTATCCTTTCTTACTTTAATAATCTTCAACTGCACCAAATCCAGCAGTCTTCTGCCACCTGATACTTATTCCAATGTCATCTGCTGATGTAACTATGTTCATTTACCCTGTACTTGTCCTATACTGTCATCAACTGTAAGTTGCTGTTTTCCTGTTTGATTATTTGTTTATGTACTCTGTAATTGGGCGCTGCGGAACCCTTGTGGCACCATATAAATAAAGGATAATAATAATGATAATAATAATAATTGTCATTTATGATGGAAATCCTCACATCCAGGAAGTTGATCTTTGTTTTGCTCCAAGATGCTGTCAGTTTTATTGGTGAGTCTTTGTTACTGAGCGTATTTAGTAGATCCTGGAACTCCAAGGTAGTGCCGTCCCAGAATAGGAGCAAGTCATCGATGTATCTTCGATACAACAGTATAGGGTTACTGAAGGAGGGGGTAGACAGGAAGAATTCTTTCTCAACTGCGAACATATATATGTTCACATACATGTGGGCCACGTTCAATCCTATTGCGCAGCCGGTCAGTTGTAGGAAGTATTGCCCATTATGTAAAAAATAATTATGCGTTAGAGTAAAATACAGTAACTCAAGAAAAAATGTAATGTCCATAGATTGGAAGTTGTTCTCCTCCAGAAAAGTCCTCATGGCCTGATAGCAATTCAGGATAAATCAAAGTATATAGAAGAAATAGACAGTCGGCTTATACCATGTCGGCAAGACCGAATGTCAACTCAAGGTCAGACTCACCCAACACAGATCAGCCATCCGTGGGGCACCAACATCAGGCACCAGTGAACAGCCGGTGGCTCGACATTTTGTGCAAGCAAGACACAGCTTGTCTAGCTTAAAATACAAGGTGATTGATCATGTGCCACTAGCACGCCGAGGGGGAGACCAAGGTAAAAAGCTGCTTCAATTGGAATCCCGTTGGATTTTTGGTTGGATTGTGTGGCCCCTAAAGGTCTTAATGAAACGTTGGGCTTATCTCATTTCCTGTAGACAGCATAATTTTTAACCTGTCTTAGTATAAAGGATTTATTTTAAACGGGATAAGATTTATCATTTGACCTCCGCTGCAGCTCTATGAATTTCACTAATACTTTTTAATATTTAATATATGCTTTTCAGTCACTAGATGGCAGTAGCCCCCCACAGGATTACAGCTTTTCTCTCAAATAGACCAAGATAAGGATATTATGTACCACCTTAATCTTCCGAATTTAGGAGGTGATTTTAACTATATTCTTACAGTAGATAGAATATAGGATGTAATTGCACAAATGCACTTTGATACACATTTTATGTTTCAATTTGAGTAAGTCAGACTGCACACGAACTGTTTGATGTCTTTCTGTCACTGTTTTATTGATACATGTTTAGCACAATGCACTTTGTTTTATTACAAGATGAAATAAGCATAATTGGTTATGATATTTTGCACATGCAGCAATGCACGCTGCTCATTATACCTTGTTGTTGCTTACAGTGTGTTTCCAAGGCAACCGGGGCAGGACGTGTGACGTCACTTCCGCCATGACGGGAGATCCACAGCCGGAAGCGCCACTACGGGATGGTGGCCGGGAGCGCCTGGGGCATACTGCAGGGAAAGGTGGAGGGTAAGATTGGGTTTTACTTATATATTGCACTTGTTTCACTGTATTGAGTTGTCTGAGGAAGGGGACAAGCACCCCAAAACGTCACAATAAATTTGCCCTGCGGGGCTTTTTTTCACCAAAGCCATTGCTTTTAAAGTCTCTGAGTACCGCCCATACTAAGGACAATATATATATATATATATATATAAAAGAGATGAGCGGGTTCGGCGGGATCCGAACACCCCCCCCCCCCCCCCCCGAACTTCACATGGTTTATACGGGTCCGAGGCAGCCTCTGTTCTTCCCGCCTAACACGCAAAACCCAAATGGGGGAAAACTTCATCATCCCGCTGTCGGATTCTCGCGAGATTCGGATTCCATATAAAGAGCCGCGCGTTGCCGCCATTTTCACTCGTGCATTGACGACTGAGCGGAGAGGACGTGGTTACGTTCTCTGCCTGAAAAGCTCAATATCTGTGCTCAGTGTGCTGCATTGTGGTGACCACCGGTATATAGTAGTACAGTGCTGCATTGTGGTAACCACCAGTATATAGTAGTACAGTACAGTAGTCCATTGCTGTATCTTGCAGCTCTGTGTCAGACTCAGTTCTATTCTCCTGATCAGTGCTCAATATCTGCTGCATTGTTGTGACCAGTATATAGTAGTACAGTGCTGCATTGTGGTGACCACCAGTATATAGTAGTACAGTACAGTATTGCTGTATCTTGCTGCTCTGTCACTTCTATTCTCCTGATCAGTGCTCAATATCTGTGCTGCATTGTGGTGACCACCAGTCAGTAGTAAAGTACAGTAGTACATTGCTGTATCTTGCAGCTCCATGTCACACTCCGTTCTATTCTCCTGATCAGTGCTCAATATCTGCTGCATTGTTGTGACCAGTATATAGTAGTACAGTGCTGCAATGTGGTGACCACCAGTATATAGTAGTACAGTACAGTAGGCAATTGATGTATCTTGCTTCTCTGTGTCACTTCTATTCTCCTGATCAGTGCTCAATATCTGTGCTGCATTGTGGTGACCACCAGGATATAGTAGTACAGTGCTGCATTGTGGTGACCACCAGTATACAGTAGTTCAGTACAGTAGTCAGTTGCTGTAACTTGCAGCTCCGTGTCAGACTTAGTTCTAGTATCCTGATCAGTGCTCAATATCTGCTGCATTGTTGTGACCAGTATATAGTAGTACAGTGCTGCATTGTGGTGACCACCAGTATAAAGCAGTACAGTAGGCCATAGCGTTATCTTGCTGCATGGTGTCACTTCTAGTATCCTGATCAGTGCTTAATATCTGTGCTCAGTGTCAGTGCTGCATTGTGGTGACCAGTATACTACAGTACAATAGTCCAGTGCTGTTCTCGCTGCTCAGTGTCAGTTCTCCGTAGTATCATCAGTGATCAGTATAATCAGTTCTCAGTATAATCAGTGCGCTGTTAGATGTGCGCCCATTTTCCGCCATTAGTGCATTGGGATTTAGACAATTGATGAAGTTATTGTGTCCCCGGTACAAAATCCCATCTAGATTCCACTTCACTAGGCAGGCGATAGCGAGATTTTACCAATTAATATCCGTGATTTATAATTATTAATTACAGTGATCTTGCCAAATAATTCCAGTGATTTCGTCATTTTCTTCCAGTGGTTTGGACCAATAAAACCATTGATTAGAACGAATAATTCCTGTGATATTGAGGTGTTTGTGTCGCTTAGCTTAATCATCCAGCGACCACAGTGCACCTCTTTTTCTCTTTTCTTTGCATCATGTGCTGTTTGGGGACTATTTTTTTAAGTGCCATCCTGTCTGACACTTCCGTATATGTCCAGTGGTACTGCCATTTCATATAATTCCCGACATTACTGCTATTTAATTCCAGTTATTTTGTAATTTTCTTCCAGTGATTTGGACCAATAATACCATTGATTAGAACAAATAATTCCTGTGATTTTGTCATTTTCTTCCAGTGATTTGGACCAATAATACCACTGATTAGAACGAATAATTCCTGTGATATTGAGGTGTTTGTGTCGCTTAGCTTAGCCATCCAGCGACCACAGTGCACCTCTTTTTCTCTTTTCTTTGCATCATGTGCTGTTTGGGGCCAATTTTTTAAGTGCCACCCTGTCTGACACTGCAGTGCCACTCCTAGATGGGCCAGGTGTTTGTGCCGGCCACTTGGGTTGCTTAGCTTAGTCATCCAGCGACCTCGGTGCAAAAAAACAAAACACAAAACCCGAAAAATTTCCGGTGCACATCACTAATATATATATATATATATATATATATATACAAATACAAACATATATATATTCTTGAGTTCCGCACTCTCTCCATATGATCCAACCATGGGGTGTTCTGTACCGGTCAAACTGTACACAAAATATCTATCAATCCCAAACAGGCTCTCCTCAATATCAGATGTAGTAAATTTATTGAAAGACTAAATAAATATCCAAAGAGAATAAGAGTAGATGTGGAGTGTCCATGTAAAAAAAAAACTTTCTTCAGTAGGGTGGTGCACCTGAAAAATAGGTATCCTCAAACTCCAATGCAATGCATACATAAAGTAAAAAAATAAAAAAAAGAAGGGTACATACCAATCAATTCTTAACTTAAGAGTGGTTTCGTAAAGGAAACAGATGCTTCAGGGTTCAAAAGTAACAGGAAGATATGAACATGCTGGGATGCATAATTAAATAAAGGTATACAAATTGTGGATACGATCACTTTAATCACTGCAGCAGGACAAATTAGAGGGGAATTACACTTCTATTTGCCTCAATAACATATAAAGTTAAACACAATGAGCACCAGCCTGTGTTTTCACTTTGTCCACGGGCCGGCTCCTTCCTCCAGCCATGGCTGCATAACTCGGCATCCTCCTAGCGCGACTGTGCATGCATTGGGGGCTTCATCATCCAGCCGAGGCTGCCTTTCCTGGCGTCCTCCTAGCGGGACAGCGCATGCGCCAGGGGGACGCTGAAGACTTCTGCCATTACCGGCAGTGTTTTCAAGTACCCCCGACCAGTCCGCTGCTTACCCCCAGGGGAACGCATAGCACGGGTTGGGAACCGCTGGTCTAGAGCAATATGGAAAAAGGTTATTCTCTATCCTAACAGAGATAAGAAACTACACTAGATCTTTAAAATAACTCCAACACTGTATTTTAGGTATTATGCTAATTGTCAAATGTTAATGTCTTGGTTTTAATGTATTTGATCATTTTATTTTAATAAATGTAAGAAATGAAGATACTATATGGTCATCTTATGGGACACTGGATATAGGGGTATAGAAGAATTCAAATTGATCAATTTAAACATTCCAAATCCTAACATCGATGACAAAATCCTAACCTCAAGACAATCAATGAAATGGTGTTGGGTTATAGCACCTTTTTTTGACTACCATATAAACTAATAGTGTTTGTTCAAAACCTCTACTGGTTGGTTTTTCATAAAAAAAGGTGCTGCTTAAAATATTTTTTAAATATTAAAAACTGAAGAAGAGCGCATTGGGATTATCCACATTTTGTCTCACATATATGTATATATACTGTGTATATATATATATATATATATATATATAGAGAGAGAGAGAGAGATGAGCGGGATTGTTTCCCTGAGAACCGACCCCCCCATCCCGAACTTCATGCTCCTAGCCCAGTTCCGACTTCCCACCTCGTGGGATTTGGATCCCATATAAACAGCCGTGCATCACCGCCATTTTCACTCTGGACTTGGAGAGTGAGGGAGACAGTCCTCTGTCTCTTTTTGTGGGTGGTGGTGTCAGGTGGGGTTAGTGTGTGCTCTGTAGGGGTGCTGCTGCAGTCACAGTGGTGTACCTATGCTGTGTTAGGGATGCTGTTCTGGCTGTCACTGGTCTTTCATGTGCTGCAGCTGTACAAGGGTGTTTCTGTCCTAGCTGTCACTGTGTTGTACAGGGTGCAGGGGCACTGTCCTCCTGTATGCTGGAACATATAGGGATGCTGCTGTAACAATTTGGGGTGCAGTTGTTAAAAATTAAAAGCACACTGCTCCTGTATGCTTTAAAATATTGGGGTGCTGCTGGTCCTGTATGATGTAAAAATTCAGAGGTGCAGTTGTTAAAAATTAAAAGCACACTGATCCTGTATGATGTAAAATATTGGGTTGCTGTTGGCTCTGTATGTTGTAAAAATTCAGGGGTGCAGTTGAAAATTAAATGCTGTATGCTGTAAAATATAGGGGTGCTGCTGTTCAAATAACATTACACTGGCCCTGTATGCTATAAAAATTCAAGGGGGCATTAGTTAAAATTTAAAAGCACACTGCTCCTGTATGCTTTAAAATATCAGGGTGCTGCTGGCCCTGTATGTTGTAAAAATTCAGAGGTGCAGTTGTAAAAAATTTAAATCACACTGCTGTATGCTGTAAAATATAGGGGTGCTGCTGGCCCTGTAGTGCAGTTGTTAAAAATTAAAAGCACAGTGCTGTATACTGTGAAATATAGGGTTTCTTCTGGCCCTGTATGTTGTAAAAATTCATAGGTGCAGTTGTTAAAAATTAAAATCACACTGCTGTATGCTGTAAAATATAGAGGTGCTGTTGGACCTGTACGATGTCAAAATCAGAGGTGCAGTAGATAAAAATTAAAATCACACTGCTGTGTACTGTAAAATTTAGCGGTGCTGCTGGCCCTGAACGTTGTAAAAATTCAGGGGTGCTGTTAAAAATTAAAAGCACACTGCTGTATGCTGTAAAATATAGGGGTGTTGCTGTTCAAATAACATTACACTGTTGTATGTTGTAAAAATTCTGGGGTACAGTTAAAAACTAAAAGCACCCTGCTGTGTGCTGTAAAATATAGGGATGTTGCTGTTCAAATAACATTACACTGGCCCTGTATGCTATAATAATTAAGGGGTGCAATTGTTAAAAATTAAAAGCACACTGTTCTATGCTGTAAAATATAGGGGTGCTGTTGGCCCTGTATGTTGTAAAAATTAAGAGGTGCTGTTGTTAAAAATTAATAGCACACTGCTGTATGCTGTAAAACATAGGGGTGCTGCTGGCCCTGTATGTTGTAAAAAATAAGAGGTGCAGTTATTAAAAATGAAAAGCACACTGCTGTATGCTGTAAAATATAGGGATAGGGGTGCTGCTGGCCCTGTATGCTGTAAAAATTTGGAGGTGCAGTTGTCAAAAATTAAATGTGCACTGTTGTATGCTGTAAAATATAGGGGTGCTGGAGGACCTGTATGTTGTAAAAATTCAGAGATGCAGTTGCTAAAAATTAAAATCACACTGCTGTATGCTGTAAAATATAGGGATAGGGGTGCTGCTGGCCCTGTATTATGTAAAAAATCAGAGGTGCAGTTGTTGAAAATTAAAAGCACACTGCTGTATTCCTGTAAAATATAGGAGTGTTGCTGTTTAAATAACATTACACTGGCCCTGTGTGTTGTAAAAATTCAGGGGTGCAGTTGTTAAAAATTAAAAGTGCACTGCTCTTGTATGCTTTAAAATATAGGGGTGTTGCTGTTCAAATAACATTACACTGAACCTGTATGTTGAAAAAAATTCACAGGTAAAGTTTTTAAAAATTAAAAGCACACTGCTGTATGCTATAAAATATAGGGGTGCTGCTGTTCAAATAACATTACACTGGCCCTGTATGCTGTTAAGTATACAGCAGTGCTGTGAAAATAAAGGGGCACTGTTCTGTGTGATATAATAATAAAGGGGTGCTGTCCTGTGAAATGGAGAACAATAATTTGGAGGAAAAAATAGTGGAAGATCAGGAGTCCAAGTGTGTCTGCGGTCGAGATGTCTAGGCCTGACCTTCCCTAGACTGTATGGTAAGAAGAGGATCCTACCACCATTTGCATGTCCCCTGCAAGTGCTGGGAAGAGCTCCGCCAGTCCAATTGCTGATATTGAGATTGAGGATGTCACTGCAGATGTACACCAGGATGATGAGGATATAGGTGTAGCTGGCGCTGAGGAGGAAGTTGATGATGAGGATTCTGATGGTGATGTGGTTTGTTTGAATAAGGCACCAGTGGTGACAGTTTATGTCCATGGGATGAGAAAGCCCATTGTCATGCCTGGGCAAAGTACCAAAAACGTCACCTACCTCTTCACTGTGGAATTATTTCTCCACAAATCTGGACAACAGGTGTCAAGCCATGTGTTGCCTTTGTCAATCTGTAATAAGTAGGGGTAAGGATGTTAACCACCTAGAAACATCTTCCCTTATATGTCACCTGCAGCACATTCATCAGAAGTCATTGTCAAGACCAGAAACTTTGGGTTAGAGCGTAAGCAGTCCACAGACACCACAGACACCTAAATCCCTTCTTCCTCTTGTACCCAAGCTCCTGAAAGCCACACCACCAACTCCCTCAACGTCAATTTCCTTCTCAGTCAGGAACATCAGTAGTCCTGCAGGCCATGTCACTGGCATGACTGACGAGTCCTCTCCTAACCGGGATTCCTCCAGATGGTCCTTGAGTGGTACGCCTACTGCTGCTGCAGCCACTGCTGTTGTTGCTGCTGGGAGTTGATCGTCATCCCAGAGGGGAAGTAGGAAGACCACTTGTACTTTTTCAACTAAGCAATTGACTGTCCAACAGTCCTTTGCGAGGTAGATTAAATATGACAGCAGTCACCTTGTTGCAAAGAGGATTACTGAGGCCATAACAACTATGCTGTTGTTAAATGTGCGTCTGGTATCCGCCATTACCACCAGTGCAGTGGGATTTAGACACTTGATAGACGTACTGTGTCCTCGGTACCAAATCCCGTCTAGATTATACTTCACTAGGTAAGCGATTCCCGGACTGTACAGGGACATTAAGAAAAGTGTCCTCAGTGTCCTGAAAAATTTGGTTATACCCACTGTCCACTTAACTATGGACATGTGGACAAGTGGAGCAGTGCAAACTAAGGACTACAGTGCATGACTGTGACAGCCCACTGGGTAGATGTATTGCCTCCCACAGCAACAACAGCAGCAGCACCACCAGCAGCCTCTCACAAATGCCAACTCGTTCCTAGGCAGGCTACACTGTGTATCACCAGTTTCCATAAGAGGCACACAGCTGACAACCTCTTTGAATGACTTCATCGCAGAATGGCTTATCCCACTTAGACTCTCCTGGGGATTTGGGATTTCGGACAATGCCACCAATATTGTGCGTGCATTACATCTGGGGAAATTCCAGCATGTCCCATGTTCTGCACATACAATTAATTTGGTGGTGCAGAATATTTTGATAAATGACTGGAGCATGAAGGAGATGCTGTCGGTGGCCTGAAAAACTGCGGGCCACTTTCGACATTCAGCCACTGCGTGTTGAAGACTGGAGCACCAGGAAACACTCTTGAACCTGCCCTGCCATCACCTGAAGCAAGAGGTGGTAACGAGGTGGCATGCAACACTCTATATGCTTCAGAGGATGGAGGAGCAGCAAAAGGCACTACAAAACTATACATCCACCTACGATATAGGCAAAGGAGGGGGAATGCACCTGACTCAAGCACAGTGGAGAATGATTTCCGTCTTGTGCAAGGTACTCCAACCCTTCGAACTTGCCACACGTGAACTCAGTTCAGACACTGCCAGCTTGAGTCAGATCATTCCTCTCATCAGGCTTTTGCAGAAACAGCTGGAGAAATTGAAGGAGGAGCTAGAATGGAGCAATTTCACTAAGTATGGGGAATTGTGGATGGAGCCCTTCATTCGATTTGTCAGGATTCAAGGGTGGTCAATCTGTTGAAATCAGAGCACTACATTTTGGCCAGCATGCTCGATCCTAGGTTTAAATCCTATGTTGTATCTCTCTTTACAGCAGACACAAGTCTGCAGAGGTGCAAGGACCTGCTGGTGATAAAATTGTTAACTCAAGCAGAACGTGACCCGTCAACAGCTCCTCCTTCAATTTCTCCTGCAACTGGGACTGCGAGGAAAAGGATAAAATTTCCTAGCCCACCCACTGGTGGTGATGCAGGGCAATCAGGAGCAAGTGTCGACATCTGGACTGAAGGACCTGCCAATGATTACTGACATGTCTACTGTCACTACATATGATGCTGTCACCATTGAAATAATGGTGGAGGATTATATTGGTGACAGCATCCAAGTAGGCATGTCAGACAGTCCGTACGTATACTGGCAGGAAAAGGAGGCAACTTGGAGGCCCTTGCTTTATTTTACCTAAGTTGCCCCCCCTCCAGTGTGTACTCCGAAAGAGTGTCGGCGTAGGAGGTTACTTCCACAAAATGTGTAGAAGATGATGTTTATCAAAATGAATTATAAATTCCTCTGGGAAGACCTTTATCAGCAATTGCCTCCAGAAAGTACACAGGGACCTGTGATGGTGGATTCCAGTGGGGATGAAATAATACTCTGTGAGAAGGAGGATGTACACACTGAAAGGGGCGAGGAATTGGAGTATGAGTACCACATCTTGCCTCTGTAGAGCCAGTTTGTGCAAGAAGATTAATTGCTTCTTTTTTGGTGGGGGGATTAATTGCTTCTTTTTTGTGGGGTCCCAAACAAAGCAATCATTTCAGCAACAGTCGTGTGGCATACCCTGTCGCTGAAAAGATTGGTTTGTTAAAGTGTGCATGTCCTGTTTATACAACATAAGGGTGGGTGGGAGGACCCAAGGACAATTCCATCTTGCACGTCTTTTCTTTGCCACATCATTCCAGGGGTGCTGCCTTATATGGGGTGCTGCTCCTCTAACCTATCAGTCCAGGGGTGCTGCCTTACTGCCATTTAAGTCCAGGGGTGCTGTTGTCTGACTGCTGTGCTATGTAATTCTTTAGGGGTGCTGCCTATGCTGTATAAATCCACAGGTGCTGCTGTATAATTCCAGGGTTCATTCCTTAAGGTCTGTGTAGGGTTATCGCAAGACCATGCCATGTTAGAAGAACAGGTTCAGTGATCTTGCATTACATCAGCTTTCCATTGCACTGCAGCACTAGATGGGCCATGAGCTCTTGTGAGGCACAAACAGTTACTGAATAAGGCCCAGTATGGAGTCTCATGGTGGCTTACAGCCAGGAAGATGTCTGGCTTGCCAGACTGAAACATGCTGTGAGCACAGAGGTTAGCATTATTTCCTCCCACAATTCTACTTATAGTAGGAAATGATTTTTAACTGTAGAGTGGTAAGCTCCACTAGAGCAGGGGCTCAATAACAAAAAATTCACTGCACAATCCTGCTTAGCACTGTAGAGGACCCACGTAAACTTAACTTGTCCCATCTGGGGCTGCTGTGAGGGCTGTGAAGGGGCTACTAAAGCATTTTAGGGCTACTTTATTTAAAAATTAAATATGAAAAAATATGAAAAAAAATAAACAAGACACACAGGTATGCTCACATGCGTGTAACTGGGAGGGTGGGTGAGAGGGCCCAAGGACAAGTCCATCTTGCACCTCTTTTTTTGTTTGCATTATATGCTCTTTGGGGCCTAGTTTTTAAAAATGCCATCCCATCTGCCACTGCAGTGCCACTCCTAGATGGGCCACGTGTTTGTGCCGCCCACTTGTGTCACCTAGCTTTGTCATCCAGCTACCTAGTTGCACCTCTTTTTTTTTCCTGTGCATTATGTGCTCTTTGGGGCCTAGTTTTTAAAACTGCCATCCTGCTGGCCACTGCATTGCCACTCCTAGATGGGCCAGGTGTTTGTTTCCGCCCACCTGTTTTGCTTAGCTTAGTCACCCAGCTACCTTGGTGCAACCTTTTGGCCTAAAAACAATATTGTGAGGTGTGAGGTGTTCAGAATAGATTGGAAATGAGTGGAAAAGAATGTTATTGAGGTCAATACCGTAGGATCAAAATTATCCCCAAATTCTGCGATTTTAGCCGTTTTTGTGGGGGGTTTTCAAAAATCATCCAGATCCAAAACCAAAACCCGAAAGGGTGGTTTTGGCAAAACCAATCCAGATCCAAAACACAAGTGGGGATCCAGATCCAAAGCCAAAACACAAAACACGAAAACTGCCCGCCGCACATCTCTAATATATGTATATATATATATTTATACACATGGCCCTCATTCCTAGTTGATCGCTCGCTAGCTGCTTTTAGCAGCAGTGCACACGCTAGGCCGCCGCCCTCTGGGAGTGTATCTTAGCTTAGCAAAATAGCGAACAAAAGATTCGCAGAACTGGTACAAAATGATTTGCTGCAGTTTCTGAGTAGCTCCAGACCTACTCCTAGACAGCGATCACCTCAGTCAGTTTAGTTCCTGCTTTGATGTCACAAACAAGCCCTGCGTTCGGGCAGCCACTCCCCCGTTTCTCCAGCCACTCCTGCGTTTTTACCTGGCATGCCTGCGTTTTTTAGCACACTCCCTGAAAACGGCCAGTTTCCGCCCAGAAACACCCACTTCCTGTTAATCACACTATGATCACTCGAGCAATGAAAAAACATCGCTCAAGCTTGTGTAAATCTACAAAGTTTTGTGTGAAAATACTTAGCGCATGCGCATTTTTGAAGTTTTTTTACTTAATTGCTGCACTGCGAAAATCGTCAGCGAGCGAACAACTCGGAATGACCACCCAATTCTCAAAGTAGTCCAGACAGCTGTTAAGCTGAAGACCTAGAGTCTTTATTATTCTATTTGCTTTTATATATATATATATATATATATATATATATACATACACATATATACATTAGTCAGGCTTCACTACCTGACTAAGGCACCCAGTATAATTGGGATTTACCTGAATATTTGCCGATTCATGTCATCGACTGCAGGAAAATCTGCTTCTATTATTGTTCTGTTTGGACAGTGTATTATACACCATTGGATTGTTGGCAGACAAGAAAACTGTTTGCATAAATGGCTGAACATCCAGATGATTATATTGATGCTTTTAATCCTCTGTTATTTCCTGTGAGTGAGTTATTCAGTTACTCTGAGGTTGAAACAGAAGATATTCTCCTGGATGAATAATTATGTGATCTCACTGACTCATTACCAACAGAAGTGATTTTTAGGGATTTAATGCATCTTAAGAAGAAAGCCATCGATTTCCATCTACATGGTGCATGCTTCAGCGATTATTACAGATCTAAACAGATACCGGTGGGAATCAGTGTGCGCAACTGCCCAACAATTGGGAGATCTGATCCCTTATTCTGTAAGAAATGGATAGGGATAATGAATTAATGCTCATTCGATATGATGCTATTGGTAAAAGAGCAATCTAAGAAAGAAGAAGCTCGCTTCAAAGAGAAAACTGCCCAGTTTGAGGAAACTCACTTAGGAATTCTGAATTCTGCAGGCCGAACAGGACCAAGATTGGATTAACAAGCTAAATCAACAACTGGCGGTATATAAGAAGGATCTAATTAAATTTAAAAGAGAAAAATTGTAAAAGTCAAACAAGACTACGAGAATCATTAGGTCTTTCAGTGGTTGAATGGTAAGAATGACAAGATTTCAAGTAAACAGGACAGAAAAAAGCCTTTTTTCCGTAGGTAAAGATATTCAAGAAATAAGCTTGATATGGATTCCTCACAAGAGGGCAGTCTAACGACAAGTGACTCAGACACCTCTGGTAAATCTTTGGCTAAAGCTAGCAAGAATGTCCCTTTAGGTGTAACAACTCAGACCAAAGCAGGAGCAGGAGACACATCCGCCAAGGTGGCCAAGGACGGCGACAAAGGCTCTGGAAACAAGTTGCCAACCAACAAAAACATTAAACCTCATATAGTCTGAGGATTGTCCGTAACATAAACCATAACATCTTAACACTTAACTACAATAAATAAAGACACAGAGACTTGAATTTGGCAGAAATTGTTAGCTATTTATTTAAGTGAACTATTAACTGTGAATAATTAAATTAAAGTATGGTGGCCAGAAAGAACGGCTAAACAACCCTATCCCATAGATAACTATCTTATAAAACAGAACTTACGTAAACCTTCCAACACACAAATAGGTATCCGCTCAACCTCCATCCTGACTACCCACCCGTGAAGGTGATGAGGCTGCCACCCGTGAAGGTGGTCCAGCAGATGTAAAACCAGTCAGCGAAGGAGAGCGCACCTAAAATCAACAACCAAATGACCTCCAATTCACTCTTTAATCCAACAAATGTTAACTTGGCGTTCTTTCCCGCCAACAGCGAAGTTCTGTTCTACAGAACTATGCACCGCCACCATACCCCTAACCTACCGAACCAACCACCGAAAACAGATCCTCCAAAAACATAGATAGTCCCTGTCCTGTCAAGTGCACACCATCCGGTCTAAACAAGTAGAAGTGCCGAAACTTGATCCGCTGATGCCAAACCACAGCACCGCCATGGGCCACCACAAACTTAGCCACCGCAGCATTCACCTTACGGCGAGCCACATCAATCACTCGACCATCCACCACTCCACACCAACACAACCGCGGCACCATACAAGACCAGATAAGCCTACAGCCTGGCCAAGCGTCAGAAATCACTTGCAGATCCTGAATAATGAGCAATCGAATATTCACTGCCTTCCTCCTACCTAGGTCGTTCCCTCCTAAGGGAATCACCAACAGTTTGGGGATGCCAAACCGCCGAACCTGCTCCATAAGCTTCACTTTCAGGTCATGCCAAAGCATACCACGCACACCTATCCACCGCACATCATCCGAGCCCACAAAGCAAGGAGCCCCTTCCGTAGGCAAAAATTTGGCTGCCCAATAAACATAGGAATGGCCAATCACCCACACATCACACACATCCACCCGCCAACCTAAAGGGGGAAAAAACAGATAAACAAATGTGAATATGTGAGGTAAAACCAAACCCAGCCCAGAACAGGAACCAACTATCAGAACAAGGATCTGCCAAAAAGAAAAAAATGTAATAGAGGACTATAACTTTCCTCTTGAACAAGCTTCAGGCCAATCCAAGCAACAGAAAGACACAAAAGGAAAAAACAAAATAACAAAAAAGGGGGCTGGGGGGGTTAGAGCTGGGGGTGGGGGGGGGGTTGGGGGGAACACAGAATAACTCGGCTGGAGGTGAAACGTAAAAACCTGCTGAGGAACTTGTAATTAGATGCCAATTAGCCGAATTGAATAAATTAAGCCAAATCAGTTTGTCAGTTCAGGCAAAAAATCGCGAAGCACTCCAGACCCCCACTGCCAGCAGCAGCGAGTAGCTAGCCATCCGAGTAGGGAGGACAGGGGAGACAAACAATACAGTACGAACACACTGAACTGAAACACACAATGCAGTAACACAAACAACATGTTAGTAGAACAAACTCGCCTACGCAACAACGAGCTGAATGTAACGCTTATAAGCCGCCGACTTCCAGCGGCCCAAAGCCTTAATTTCGTCCACGGCGCGCCCTGCTGATGCTGCGGAAGTGGCGGCCCCTATTCTAAAGGAATGGGAACCAAAGTCCCTAGGCGAGAGGCCCAAACTGGAGAGGCAGTGCCGCATCATCCATCTAAACTGGTACTTCATCAATGGCGACCCGTCGTAATGCAGGAGCCAAGACCCCTCAGATGAGGGCCTGACCTCCGCATACTGACCAGCCAATGCCACCGGACAACAGTCCCCACCACCCAATGGTGTCAAAGTGAGCCAATGCCCCCTACCCACAATAACATCCGCGCGCCGCATAAAGGCCTCGGTTTTCTTAGAAGCCGCAACCAGCTCAGAAACCCTGAATGCACCATGGAACGCCATGGAAAAGGCCAGCTGAAACAGGAGCGTTTCAAAACGGGAGTCCGCTACCCCCGCCACCGCCCCTAAGAGGGAAGAGAGCAGGGACGCATCAATAAGGCATCGGCCATTGGGAGGCACCGGAGCCGAATGCGCCCAACCTCTAAGCGCCCTTGCCAGCAGGAAACCCTTCGTAAAATCCGGCATACCCTTCAATTTAGAATAAAAGGAAATCCCGGCGAGGTACCGAGACACTACGGCCCTCGATCTCCCCATTACGAAGAGTTGCCAAACGAAGTCTAGCAACAAGCTCTGACCCCTCTTACCTCTAGGCCCTTTGTCACGGGAAAAGTCTTCCCACTCTTTCCAGGCCCTACGGTATCCAGCGAGAGTGGACGGAGCCAAAGACAGCACTGCTAGTCCTTCCAATCCGCTATGATGACCTGCCAAACATAAGAAGGGCAGGGCAAACCTACCGAATCAGCCTCCGGGGCCTACAAACAGAACCTATCCCACTACCCCCTGGACAAAGCGTCGGCGATCCCATTATCTACCCCGGGGACGTGTTGCGCCCGAAACAGAATATTGCAGCGCAAACAGGTTAGCACGAGCCGTGACAGCACTCGGAGGACCCGAAGGGCCTTAGCCCTTTGGTTGTTAACTGAGTGCACGACCCCCAAGTTATCACAACGGTAGAGAATACTGCGATCGCGCAGCCGCTACCCCCAAACTTCTAAGACCACCATGATGGGAAAGAACTCCAGCAACAACAGGTCGCCGGTCAGCCCCTCCCTCTCCCAATACTCGGGCCAAGAGGCCGCGCACCAAGCCCCGTCCAGGTAACAACCGAAACCCGAGGAGCCCGCCGCATCTATAAACAACTGCAATTCGCAACTATCAACGAACGGGGCCATCCAGATCCGTACACCATTAAAATCCGCCAGGAACTAAACCCACATAGCGAGGTCCTGCCTAATCTCTGCCGAGAAACGGACAAAATGGTGCGGCCTGGACACCCCCGGCCGTGGACCGCTCCAACTTCCGTCAAAAAACCCTGCCCATTGGAATCACCCAACAGGCAAAGTTCAAGCGACCTAAGAGGGATTGCGCATACCGCAAAGTAACCTTACTTCGTCCCGAGCATTGCGCAATGGACTCCCGAAGCTGCACGACCTTGCCCTGAGGCAGCCGGCACGCCCCCGCGACCATATCGATCTCGATACCTAAAAAGGACAAGCAGGAGAGGGGCCCCTCCGTCTTATCCTCGGCCACCGGGACGCCAAAATGCCCCAGCAACGCTCGCAGCGAGAACAGCAGGAAACCACAGCGAGGAGAATGCGCGGGCCCCATGCACAAAAAATCATCCAGGTAATGTGCAATCCCGCTACCTCTGCAAGAAAACTCCACGCACCAATGCAAAAAGGTGCAGAACTTTTCAAAAAAGGCACACGAAACGGAACACCCCATAGGCAGACACTTGTCAATGAAGTATTCCTTCCCGACGCGGAAACCCATGAATCGAAACGACTCCGGGTGCAAAGGGAGCAATCGAAAAGCCGATTCAACATCCAGCTTAGCCATGAGGGCCCCGGGCACACTCCCGGACCAAGCCCAGAGCATCCTCAAAGGACTGATACACCACCGAACAATCTTCCGGCGAAATCGCATCATTCACAGAGGACCCCGATGGATAAGACAAATGCTGAATGAGCCGAAACTTACCCGGAGCCTTTTTGGGCACCACCCACACCGGGGAAATAATCAAATCCTCAATAGGTGGCTGCGCAAAGGGGCCCGCCATTCTCCCTAGTCGAACCTCCTGTTCCACTTTACCTCGAAGCACATCAGGGAAATCACGGGCAGACTGCAGGTTCCTGGCAGCCCGAACTAAAACATCCCCCACCAACGAAAACCTGATGCAAAACCCTCCCGCAGAAACCTTGCGTCGTCTGTGTTTGGGTACCATCCCAACCATTTTAGCATGGCCCCCAAACAAACCGGGGATGGCGCCCTAACTAGCGGCAAGCCCGCCCGTTGCTCTTCCGGCAGGGCCAGCGGCCGTCTTGGCACCAGGATGCCCCCCGCGGAAGCAATTGGAAGCAGGGTGGGATCCGTTACATCACAAAGCAAAGGTGTCGAAAACGACACCGTTGCCCAAGGGGGCACGTGGCATTATTGAACGCGAAACACTTCCCCTTTGCCGGCGTCTGCTGTGGAAAACGGGCCGCGTTCCAAGGGCAGCGCGGCGGACCCTCCACCGCTGGTCGAAACTGACTCTCCGTTGCGGCCTGTGCCACCAGCGTCCCCTTAGCCACCACCTTCACATCTTGCGCTCGCGTGACCCGCAGCCATACCTCCACGTCTTTGCATCCGAAGTCAATGACGTGCAGACAATCGTGTTTCTGACGGAACTGTTTGTCGTATTGCAGCCACGAATCGTCCTTAGACTGACGCTGCATGTCATGCACGAGGTGAATATACCTGATGATGTTCATGTGCTCATCAGGGCGATCCTCCAAGTAGCACGCAGCAAAAACACAGAAACCCGCCAACCAGTTGTCATATGATCGAAAGGCCTCCGTCCCAATACCGCCCTTCGCTAGCGCTTCCTTACCTTCCCTTTTGGTGTCCTCCGTCAACGTAAAGAGGTCGACGTATTCCCCCCGTCTAATCTTCCTCCTGCAACTCTCCCGCAATCCCAGCAAGACTGCCGTGTACTCGCAGCGAACCACGCCCGGCAAATTACGCCTCCTCCTTTACCGTCGAGAACTACTACTACTCCTCCGAGACCGCTTATCTCGGTGCCGCGCCTCACGCCGCGCGTACCTGATAGCCCTCTTCCTAGCCTTCGCGGTGCTACTAACCGCAGACTGGCACAACGAAGAAGAGGAAGATCTACTCGACGTACTGCCGTACGAGGAAGAAGAGGACCCCAGCGACATAGCAACAGTATCGGCGTCCCACTCACCGGCGAGCCCGCTTCCGGAAGGTGATACGACGGCCACGACCGGCTCCTCGTCCTGATCGCTATCCGGATCCGCACCTGAAAAAGAAGGGACAACCGCCCCCGGAGCCGTAGCCCCCCTGGCAGAAATGAAAGAAGACGCCCCCGCGGGCGATGGGGTAGTGCTACCCAGCAACGCAGCGGCGGAGCCCAGACTGCGACATGCCTGTAGAAACTGCGCCATGGCTGGGTCAGACGCACTTGGGGGAACGGCCACGTCGCCGGCAGCGGGAACCGATGAAACGCCACCCAGGGACAAAGCCGACAAAAACGGCGCAAATGCCACCGTCATGGCCGACAGTGCCGACGCAACGGCAGAGGGATCCGCAGCCGCAGCTCCAGAGGTACCCCCAGCCCCCGGGTCCACAGCTGGAATGGGTCGAACCGCGCCGGCATGCCGCCCAGGTCGGGAACCGGCACTAGCCGCCCCAATAGCCACCGAGCCGCTCCGACCCCTACTGGCCCCGCCCACCGGGAGAACACGCTGCCTTCTGCCACCAGCCAGAACCCCCCCCCCCCCCTCCGGCCCCCCGCCGTCACTACCAGAGGCCCCCGGGAGCTTCCCCCGTCAGAGCGGGGAGAGCGCCCCAGGAGTCCATCTGCCCCACGGGCACATGCACGCGCCCGCGATCCGGACTGTACCAGCCTCACCAGACGGCCCGTGGAAGGGTCACCGTCCCCTCCCAGAGAGGCAATCCCCTCATGTTCTGGGGAGCCTCTAGTGACTCTCAGCGGTGGAGAGCGCAGGGATCGCGCGTGCGCCCGTCCCCGCGCCGCAGCAGCCGGTGGAGAACCCACGTCAGCGGGCTCCCCGGCTGGCTCTCCCCGCCGGCAGCCCGCTGCACCGTGCACCCACCCGCCGCCCAGCCCAACAGCAGCCGCAGACGCGCCTGAGGGATCCCCGGCGGCCGCGGCCTAGCCGGCGACGGAGCAGACGCGCCCGCAGCAGCACCAGCAGGCACAGACCCGGCCGCGAGCAGAGCGCTCCGGCCCGATGCACCGGAGGCCGGCTCCCGAGTAGGGGCCGCATCAAGGAAGCGGGCAGGGGGGACAGAGGAGCAGCGAGGACGGGGCATGTCAGGCAGAAGTAGAATCCCGGGCAAGAGGACAGAGGGGGCACAGCAACAGCAGCTATGACAATGGCACAGAAAATTAGGATGCAGCACAGCAAGAGACAAAAGGGGGTAGAGCACTCACCCTTACCACGACAAAAGCAGAAGAGGCTGACCCAGCCCCTTTCTCAGGCTTAAGAACCCATTCCACCTACCCCCAATATTCATTCCTATTGGCTAACAATAATACTCCCATAATGCCTTACCGTCCTGCCCCCAGACTAGCTGAGGTTTAACCCACTCCTCTCCTATTCTGTCAATTCGTTCTCCAAAGAAGTAATTTTTAATTTTTCATCTTATGATCTCAGTAAAACAGAAACATCAGTACTATCCAAAGGGCTGTCATTTATTCCGACAGTATCTATTAAAGATCTGCAAAGAAAAGTTGAAAAACATCGGTTTCAAAGGAGTTTGAAATTGAATAAGCATTTCCATAAGAATGTGACAACTACTTTGGAAGAACTTGTGTTTCCTGAAAGATTGAAATAGTTCCAGAAAAGAAGAGCATTTGAACCTTTGTCTTCGAATGCTTCTATAAAAACATTTATGCGGCTTTTAGAATCTGATACTGCTGATACAAGAGAAAAGGGGTTTACACCTAGTCATAAACTAACAAAAAATCAACAATTAGCTTTAAAGTCTTCAGCCGGCAATAATACTCAGTTAGTGATCCGACTAGCGGACAAAGGGGGCGGGGTGGTCCTGCAGGATATTGATGATTATATATATGAAATTTTATGGCAACTTAGCGATTCCAACGTGTATGTTAAATTGAAGGGGAATCTAACTGCTACTTTTAAGAAAGATCTGAAAGAACTACAGTAGTTGTGTTGGCTTGTGATCCTAAATTAATAACTGCAGCAAAAATGTAAGTACTAATACCTGACTTTCTATTAACCCCTATTATATTCACGCTCCCGAAAATCCATAAGGGCCTGAACCCGCCACCTGGTCGTCCAATTAATTCAGCGAGGGGATCCCTGATGCAGCTGTTTGTTGATTCTATACTACAACCCATTGTACAATCCCAGAGGAATTTCCTTCTTGATACTACATCACTTTTGAATAAATTATTGACATTACCTGGGATTCCAAAGAACTTGTGGCTTATTACTGCTAATGTAACAAGTCTCTATACAGTCATCCCTCATAATGATGGTTAAGCAAGCAGCAACTAAATCTCTACTATTGAAAAGTATGACTATGGACCCTTCTCATGTGAACTTTGTTATATGCACGCTTGAAATTTCATTAACAAATAAAAATCTCTTTGAGAACACATATTGGGGGTAATTCCAACTTGATCGCAGCAGGAAATTTTTTAGCAGTTGGGCAAAACCATGTGCAGTGCAGGGGAGGCAGATATAACATGTGCAGAGAGAGTTAGATTTGGGTGGGGTGTGTTCAATCTGCAATCTAAATTGCAGTGTAAAAATAAAGCAGCCAGTATTTACCCTGCACAGAAACAAAATAACCCACCCAAATCTAACTCTTTCTGCACATATTATATCTGCCTCACCTGCACTACACATGGTTTTGCCCAACTGCTAAAAAAATTCCTGCTGCGATCAACTTGGAATTACCCCCATTATTTGCAAACAACCGGGTGAGAGATTGGTTCTGCCATGCCACCGGTGTATGTGAATACATACAAGTTTGCGGTAGAAAATTATGTTTTCTTCAATAATTGTAGCATCATCTAAAATATTTTTCTACACACGCTTTATTGATGACCTCTTAATCTTCTGGTGAGGAACCCAAGTCGAATTTATTGACTTGATGTATGCACATAATAATTCTGTTTCCCCGGTGAAGTTCACTTTTAGCATGAGTCAAGAGTCTGTAAGCTTTCTTGATGTAAAGATAGGGTTGAGTGATGGCAAAATCAGTACTACTGTACATGTAAAGAAAACTGATCATAATTCCCTCTTTCAATATGGTAGCTGTCGCCAGGGCTGCTATCAGAAATTGTGGGGCCCGGACCTGACAAAATAGGCAGGGCCCCAGCCATCTCTTCACACCCTAACCCACTCCCGCCCCTCAAAAAAAAAGTGGGTGGAGTTATAGCGGTTGTGGGACTCGGTTGATGCATAAACCAATTTTATTTTATATATAAAGCTTGGGCTGTGGGGATGGGTGTTTTAACTAGTGATGAGCGGGTTCGGTTTCTCGGAAACCGAACCCCCCCGAACTTCAGCCTTTTTACACGGGTCCGAGGCAGGTTCGAACCTTCCCGCCTTGCTCGGCTAACCCGAGCGCGCCCGAACGTCATCATCCCGCTGTCGGATTCTCGCGAGGCTCGAATTCTATCGCGAGACTCGGATTCTATATAAGGAGCCGCGCGTCGCCGCCATTTTCACACGTGCATTGAGATTGATAGGGAGAGGACGTGGCTGGCGTCCTCTCCGTTTATAGAGAAGAGAGTAGAGAGTTAGAGACACTATTTAGTAGAGATGAGCGGGTTCGGTTTCTCTGAATCCGAACCCGCCAGAACTTCATGTTTTTTTTCACGGGTCCGAGCGACTCGGATCTTCCCGCCTTGCTCGGTTAACCCGAGCGCGCCCGAACGTCATCATGACGCTGTCGGATTCTCGCGAGGCTCGGATTCTATCGCGAGACTCGGATTCTATATAAGGAGCCGCGCGTCGCCGCCATTTTCACACGTGCATTGAGATTGATAGGGAGAGGACGTGGCTGGCGTCCTCTCCGTTTAGAATTAGAATAGATTAGAGAGACACTTGATTTACTAATTTTGGGGAGCATTAGGAGTACTCAGTAGTGTACAGTGCAGAGTTTTGCTGATAGTGACCAGTGACCACCACTTTTATTTATAATCCGTTCTCTGCCTGAAAAAAGCGATACACAGCACACAGTGACTCAGTCACATACCATATCTGTGTGCACTGCTCAGGCTCAGGCCAGTGTGCTGCATCATCTATTATCTATATATAATATTATATATATCTGTCTGACTGCTCAGCTCACACAGCTTATAATTGTGGGGGAGACTGGGGAGCACTACTGCAGTGCCAGTTATAGGTTATAGCAGGAGCCAGGAGTACATAATATAATCCGTTCTCTGCCTGAAAAAAGCGATACACAGCACACAGTGACTCAGTCAGTCACATACCATATCTGTGTGCACTGCTCAGGCTCAGGCCAGTGTGCTGCATCATCTATTATCTATATATAATATTATATATATCTGTCTGACTGCTCAGCTCACACAGCTTATAATTGTGGGGGAGACTGGGGAGCACTACTGCAGTGCCAGTTATAGGTTATAGCAGGAGCCAGGAGTACATAATATATTATATAGTGAGTGACCACCAGACACACAGTGCAGTTTATTTAATATATCCGTTCTCTGCCTGAAAAAAGCGATACACACAGTGACTCAGTCAGTCACATACCATATCTGTGTGCACTGCTCAGGCTCAGGCCAGTGTGCTGCATCATCTATATATATTATATATCTGTCTGACTGCTCAGCTCACACAGCTTATAATTGTGGGGGAGACTGGGGAGCACTACTGCAGTGCCAGTTATAGGTTATAGCAGGAGCCAGGAGTACATAATATTATATTAAAATTAAACAGTGCACACTTTTGCTGCAGGAGTGCCACTGCCAGTGTGACTAGTGACCAGTGACCTGACCACCAGTATATAATATTAGTAGTATACTATCTCTTTATCAACCAGTCTATATTAGCAGCAGACACAGTACAGTGCGGTAGTTCACGGCTGTGGCTACCTCTGTGTCGGCACTCGGCAGCCCGTCCATAATTGTATATACCAGTGACCTAACCGTGGTTTTTTTTTCTTTCTTTATACATACATACTAGTTACGAGTATACTATCTCTTTATCAACCAGTCTATATATTAGCAGCAGACACAGTACAGTGCGGTAGTTCACGGCTGTGGCTACCTCTGTGTCGGCACTCGGCAGCCCGTCCATAATTGTATATACCACCTAACCGTGGTTTTTTTTTCTTTCTTTATACATACATACTAGTTACGAGTATACTATCTCTTTATCAACCAGTCTATATATTAGCAGCAGACACAGTACAGTGCGGTAGTTCACGGCTGTGGCTACCTCTGTGTCGGCACTCGGCAGCCCGTCCATAATTGTATATACCACCTAACCGTGGTTTTTTTTTCTTTCTTTATACATACATACTAGTTACGAGTATACTATCTCTTTATCAACCAGTCTATATATTAGCAGCAGACACAGTACAGTGCGGTAGTTCACGGCTGTGGCTACCTCTGTGTCGGCACTCGGCAGCCCGTCCATAATTGTATATACCACCTAACCGTGGTTTTTTTTTCTTTCTTTATACATACATACTAGTTACGAGTATACTATCTCTTTATCAACCAGTCTATATATTAGCAGCAGACACAGTACAGTGCGGTAGTTCACGGCTGTGGCTACCTCTGTGTCGGCACTCGGCAGCCCGTCCATAATTGTATATACCACCTAACCGTGGTTTTTTTTTCTTTCTTTATACATACATACTAGTTACGAGTATACTATCTCTTTATCAACCAGTCTATATATTAGCAGCAGACACAGTACAGTGCGGTAGTTCACGGCTGTGGCTACCTCTGTGTCGGCACTCGGCAGCCCGTCCATAATTGTATATACCACCTAACCGTGGTTTTTTTTTCTTTCTTTATACATACATACTAGTTACGAGTATACTATCTCTTTATCAACCAGTCTATATATTAGCAGCAGACACAGTACAGTAGTTCACGGCTGTGGCTACCTCTGTGTCGGCACTCGGCAGCCCGTCCATAATTGTATATACCACCTAACCGTGGTTTTTTTTTCTTTCTTTATACATACATACTAGTTACGAGTATACTATCTCTTTATCAACCAGTCTATATATTAGCAGCAGACACAGTACAGTAGTTCACGGCTGTGGCTACCTCTGTGTCGGCACTCGGCAGCCCGTCCATAATTGTATATACCACCTAACCGTGGTTTTTCTTTCTTTCTTTATACATACATACTAGTTACGAGTATACTATCTCTTTATCAACCAGTCTATATATTAGCAGCAGACACAGTACAGTAGTTCACGGCTGTGGCTACCTCTGTGTCGGCACTCGGCAGCCCGTCCATAATTGTATATACCACCTAACCGTGGTTTTTTTTTCTTTCTTTATACATACATACTAGTTACGAGTATACTATCTCTTTATCAACCAGTCTATATATTAGCAGCAGACACAGTACAGTGCGGTAGTTCACGGCTGTGGCTACCTCTGTGTCGGCACTCGGCAGCCCGTCCATAATTGTATATACCACCTAACCGTGGTTTTTTTTTCTTTCTTTATACATACATACTAGTTACGAGTATACTATCTCTTTATCAACCAGTCTATATATTAGCAGCAGACACAGTACAGTGCGGTAGTTCACGGCTGTGGCTACCTCTGTGTCGGCACTCGGCAGCCCGTCCATAATTGTATATACCACCTAACCGTGGTTTTTTTTCTTTCTTTATACATACATACTAGTTACGAGTATACTATCTCTTTATCAACCAGTCTATATATTAGCAGCAGACACAGTACAGTGCGGTAGTTCACGGCTGTGGCTACCTCTGTGTCGGCACTCGGCAGCCCGTCCATAATTGTATACTAGTATCCAATCCATCCATCTCCATTGTTTACCTGAGGTGCCTTTTAGTTGTGCCTATTAAAATATGGAGAACAAAAATGTTGAGGTTCCAAAATTAGGGAAAGATCAAGATCCACTTCCACCTCGTGCTGAAGCTGCTGCCACTAGTCATGGCCGAGACGATGAAATGCCAGAAACGTCGTCTGCCAAGGCCGATGCCCAATGGCATAGTACAGAGCATGTCAAAACCAAAACACCAAATATCAGTAAAAAAAGGACTCCAAAACTAGAGATGAGCGCCTGAAATTTTTCGGGTTTTGTGTTTTGGTTTTGGGTTCGGTTCCGCGGCCGTGTTTTGGGTTCGAACGCGTTTTGGCAAAACCTCACCGAATTATTTTTGTCGGATTCGGGTGTGTTTTGGATTCGGGTGTTTTTTTCCAAAAACACTAAAAAACAGCTTAAATCATAGAATTTGGGGGTCATTTTGATCCCAAAGTATTATTAACCTCAAAAACCATAATTTACACTCATTTTCAGTCTATTCTGAATACCTCACACCTCACAATATTATTTTTAGTCCTAAAATTTGCACCGAGGTCGCTGTGTGAGTAAGATAAGCGACCCTAGTGGCCGACACAAACACCGGGCCCATCTAGGAGTGGCACTGCAGTGTCACGCAGGATGTCCCTTCCAAAAAACCCTCCCCAAACAGCACATGACGCAAAGAAAAAAAGAGGCGCAATGAGGTAGCTGTGTGAGTAAGATTAGCGACCCTAGTGGCCGACACAAACACCGGGCCCATCTAGGAGTGGCACTGCAGTGTCACGCAGGATGGCCCTTCCAAAAAACCCTCCCCAAACAGCACATGACGCAAAGAAAAAAAGAGGCGCAATGAGGTAGCTGACTGTGTGAGTAAGATTAGCGACCCTAGTGGCCGACACAAACACCGGGCACATCTAGGAGTGGCACTGCAGTGTCACGCAGGATGTCCCTTCCAAAAAACCCTCCCCAAACAGCACATGACGCAAAGAAAAAAAGAGGCGCAATGAGGTAGCTGTGTGAGTAAGATTAGCGACCCTAGTGGCCGACACAAACACCGGGCACATCTAGGAGTGGCACTGCAGTGTCACGCAGGATGTCCCTTCCAAAAAACCCTCCCCAAACAGCACATGACGCAAAGAAAAAAAGAGGCGCAATGAGGTAGCTGTGTGAGTAAGATTAGCGACCCTAGTGGCCGACACAAACACCGGGCCCATCTAGGAGTGGCACTGCAGTGTCACGCAGGATGTCCCTTCCAAAAAACCCTCCCCAATCAGCACATGATGCAAAGAAAAAGAAAAGAAAAAAGAGGTGCAAGATGGAATTATCCTTGGGCCCTCCCACCCACCCTTATGTTGTATAAACAAAACAGGACATGCACACTTTAACCAACCCATCATTTCAGTGACAGGGTCTGCCACACGACTGTGACTGATATGACGGGTTGGTTTGGACCCCCCCCAAAAAAGAAGCAATTAATCTCTCCTTGCACAAACTGGCTCTACAGAGGCAAGATGTCCACCTCATCTTCACCCTCCGATATATCACCGTGTACATCCCCCTCCTCACAGATTATCAATTCGTCCCCACTGGAATCCACCATCTCAGCTCCCTGTGTACTTTGTGGAGGCAATTGCTGCTGGTCAATGTCTCCGCGGAGGAATTGATTATAATTCATTTTAATGAACATCATCTTCTCCACATTTTCTGGATGTAACCTCGTACGCCGATTGCTGACAAGGTGAGCGGCGGCACTAAACACTCTTTCGGAGTACACACTTGTGGGAGGGCAACTTAGGTAGAATAAAGCCAGTTTGTGCAAGGGCCTCCAAATTGCCTCTTTTTCCTGCCAGTATAAGTACGGACTGTGTGACGTGCCTACTTGGATGCGGTCACTCATATAATCCTCCACCATTCTATCAATGTTGAGAGAATCATATGCAGTGACAGTAGACGACATGTCCGTAATCGTTGTCAGGTCCTTCAGTCCGGACCAGATGTCAGCATCAGCAGTCGCTCCAGACTGCCCTGCATCACCGCCAGCGGGTGGGCTCGGAATTCTGAGCCTTTTCCTCGCACCCCCAGTTGCGGGAGAATGTGAAGGAGGAGATGTTGACAGGTCGCGTTCCGCTTGACTTGACAATTTTGTCACCAGCAGGTCTTTCAACCCCAGCAGACCTGTGTCTGCCGGAAAGAGAGATCCAAGGTAGGCTTTAAATCTAGGATCGAGCACGGTGGCCAAAATGTAGTGCTCTGATTTCAACAGATTGACCACCCGTGAATCCTTGTTAAGCGAATTAAGGGCTGCATCCACAAGTCCCACATGCCTAGCGGAATCGCTCCGTGTTAGCTCCTTCTTCAATGCCTCCAGCTTCTTCTGCAAAAGCCTGATGAGGGGAATGACCTGACTCAGGCTGGCAGTGTCTGAACTGACTTCACGTGTGGCAAGTTCAAAGGGCATCAGAACCTTGCACAACGTTGAAATCATTCTCCACTGCACTTGAGACAGGTGCATTCCATCTCCTATATCGTGCTCAATTGTATAGGCTTGAATGGCCTTTTGCTGCTCCTCCAACCTCTGAAGCATATAGAGGGTTGAATTCCACCTCGTTACCACTTCTTGCTTCAGATGATGGCAGGGCAGGTTCAGTAGTTTTTGGTGGTGCTCCAGTCTTCTGTACGTGGTGCCTGTATGCCGAAAGTGTCCCGCAATTTTTCTGGCCACCGACAGCATCTCTTGCACGCCCCTGTCGTTTTTTAAAAAATTCTGCACCACCAAATTCAAGGTATGTGCAAAACATGGGACGTGCTGGAATTTGCCCATATTTAATGCACACACAATATTGCTGGCGTTGTCCGATGCCACAAATCCACAGGAGAGTCCAATTGGGGTAAGCCATTCCGCGATGATCTTCCTCAGTTGCCGTAAGAGGTTTTCAGCTGTGTGCGTATTCTGGAAACCGGTGATACAAAGCGTAGCCTGCCTAGGAAAGAGTTGGCGTTTGCGAGATGCTGCTACTGGTGCCGCCGCTGCTGTTCTTGCGGCGGGAGTCCATACATCTACCCAGTGGGCTGTCACAGTCATATAGTCCTGACCCTGCCCTGCTCCACTTGTCCACATGTCCGTGGTTAAGTGGACATTGGGTACAACTGCATTTTTTAGGACACTGGTGAGTCTTTTTCTGACGTCCGTGTACATTCTCGGTATCGCCTGCCTAGAGAAGTGGAACCTAGATGGTATTTGGTAACGGGGGCACACTGCCTCAATAAATTGTCTAGTTCCCTGTGAACTAACGGCGGATACCGGACGCACGTCTAACACCAACATAGTTGTCAAGGACTCAGTTATCCGCTTTGCAGTAGGATGACTGCTGTGATATTTCATCTTCCTCGCAAAGGACTGTTGAACAGTCAATTGCTTACTGGAAGTAGTACAAGTGGGCTTACGACTTCCCCTCTGGGATGACCATCGACTCCCAGCGGCAACAACAGCAGCGCCAGCAGCAGTAGGCGTTACACGCAAGGATGCATCGGAGGAATCCCAGGCAGGAGAGGACTCGTCAGACTTGCCAGTGACATGGCCTGCAGGACTATTGGCATTCCTGGGGAAGGAGGAAATTGACACTGAGGGAGTTGGTGGGGTGGTTTGCGTGAGCTTGGTTACAAGAGGAAGGGATTTACTGGTCAGTGGACTGCTTCCGCTGTCACCCAAAGTTTTTGAACTTGTCACTGACTTATTATGAATGCGCTGCAGGTGACGTATAAGGGAGGATGTTCCGAGGTGGTTAACGTCCTTACCCCTACTTATTACAGCTTGACAAAGGGAACACACGGCTTGACACCTGTTGTCCGCATTTCTGGTGAAATACCTCCACACCGAAGAGTTGATTTTTTTGGTATTTTCACCTGGCATGTCAACGGCCATATTCCTCCCACGGACAACAGGTGTCTCCCCGGGTGCCTGACTTAAACAAACCACCTCACCATCAGAATCCTCCTGGTCAATTTCCTCCCCAGCGCCAGCAACACCCATATCCTCCTCATCCTGGTGTACTTCAACACTGACATCTTCAATCTGACTATCAGGAACTGGACTGCGGGTGCTCCTTCCAGCACTTGCAGGGGGCATGCAAATAGTGGAAGGCGCATGCTCTTCACGTCCAGTGTTGGGAAGGTCAGGCATCGCAAACGACACAATTGGACTCTCCTTGTGGATTTGGGATTTCAAAGAACGCACAGTTCTTTGCGGTGCTTTTGCCAGCTTGAGTCTTTTCAGTTTTCTAGCGAGAGGCTGAGTGCTTCCATCCTCATGTGAAGCTGAACCACTAGCCATGAACATAGGCCAGGGCCTCAGCCGTTCCTTGCCACTCCGTGTGGTAAATGGCATATTGGCAAGTTTACGCTTCTCCTCCGACAATTTTATTTTAGGTTTTGGAGTCCTTTTTTTTCTGATAATTGGTGTTTTGGATTTGACATGCTCTGTACTATGACATTGGGCATCGGCCTTGGCAGACGACGTTGCTGGCATTTCATCGTCTCGGCCATGACTAGTGGCAGCAGCTTCAGCACGAGGTGGAAGTGGATCTTGATCTTTCCCTAATTTTGGAACCTCAACTTTTTTGTTCTCCATATTTTATAGGCAGAACTAAAAGGCACCTCAGGTAAACAATGGAGATGGATGGATTGGATACTAGTATACAATTATGGACGGACTGCCACGGTTAGGTGGTATAAAAAAACCACGGTTAGGTGGTATATAATACAATTATGGATGGACGGACTGCCTGCCGAGTGCCGACACAGAGGTAGCCACAGCCGTGAACTACCGCACTGTACACTGGTTGATAAAGAGATAGTAGTATACTCGTAACAACTAGTATGACGACGGTATAAAGAATGAAAAAAAAACCACGGTTAGGTGGTATATATTATAATACAATTATGGTTGGACGGACTGCCTGCCGAGTGCCGACACAGAGGTAGCCACAGCCGTGAACTACCGCACTGTACACTGGTTGATAAAGAGATAGTAGTATACTCGTAACAACTAGTATGACGACGGTATAAAGAATGAAAAAAAAACCACGGTTAGGTGGTATATAATACAATTATGGTTGGACTGACTGCCTGCCGAGTGCCGACACAGAGATAGCCACAGCCGTGAACTACCGCACTGTACACTGGTTGATAAAGAGATAGTAGTATACTCGTAACAACTAGTATGACGACGGTATAAAGAATGAAAAAAAAAACCACGGTTAGGTGGTATATATTATAATACAATTATGGATGGACGGACTGCCTGCCGAGTGCCGACACAGAGGTAGCCACAGCCGTGAACTACCGCACTGTACACTGGTTGATAAAGAGATAGTAGTATACTCGTAACAACTAGTATGACGACGGTATAAAGAATGAAAAAAAAAACACGGTTAGGTGGTATATATTATAATACAATTATGGTTGGACGGACTGCCTGCCGAGTGCCGACACAGAGGTAGCCACAGCCGTGAACTACCGCACTGTACACTGGTTGATAAAGAGATAGTAGTATACTCGTAACAACTAGTATGACGACGGTATAAAGAATGAAAAAAAAACCACGGTTAGGTGGTATATAATACAATTATGGTTGGACGGACTGCCTGCCGAGTGCCGACACAGAGGTAGCCACAGTCGTGAACTACCGCACTGTACACTGGTTGATAAAGAGATAGTAGTATACTCGTAACAACTAGTATGACGACGGTATAAAGAATGAAAAAAAAACCACGGTTAGGTGGTATATATTATAATACAATTATGGTTGGACGGACTGCCTGCCGAGTGCCGACACAGAGGTAGCCACAGCCGTGAACTACCGCACTGTACACTGGTTGATAAAGAGATAGTAGTATACTCGTAACAACTAGTATGACGACGGTATAAAGAATGAAAAAAAAACCACGGTTAGGTGGTATATATTATAATACAATTATGGATGGACGGACTGCCTGCCGAGTGCCGACACAGAGGTAGCCACAGCCGTGAACTACCGCACTGTACACTTGTTGATAAAGAGATAGTAGTATACTCGTAACAACTAGTATGACGACGGTATAAAGAATAAAAAAAAAACCACGGTTAGGTGGTATATAATACAATTATGGTTGGACGGACTGCCTGCCGAGTGCCGACACAGAGGTAGCCACAGCCGTGAACTACCGCACTGTACACTGGTTGATAAAGAGATAGTAGTATACTCGTAACAACAACTAGTATGACGACGGTATAAAGAATGAAAAAAAAACCACGGTTAGGTGGTATATATTATAATACAATTATGGATGGACGGACTGCCTGCCTGCCGAGTGCCGACACAGAGGTAGCCACAGCCGTGAACTACCGCACTGTACTGTGTCTGCTGCTAATATAGACTGGTTGATAAAGAGATAGTATACAATACTACTAATATACTGGTGGTCAGGCACTGGTCACCACTAGTCACACTGGCAGTGGCACTCCTGCAGCAAAAGTGTGCACTGTTTAATTTTAATATAATATTATTTATCATGTACTCCTGGCTCCTGCTATAACAACCTGCAGTGCTCCCCAGTCTCCCCCACAATTATAAGCTTTATATACAATACATTGATGTGCAGCACACTGGGCTGAGCAGTGCACACAGACTGAGTCACTGTGTGACTGTGTATCGTTTTTTTCAGGCAGAGAACGGATATATTAAATAAAACAAACAACTGCACTGTCTCTGGTGGTCACTGGTCACTGTGGTCGTCAGTCACTAAACTCTGTCTGCACTCTGCACTCTCTTCTAATCTACAGTATCACAGCAATCTCTCTCTCTCTCTCTCTTCTAAATCTAATCTAAATGGAGAGGACGCCAGCCACGTCCTCTCCCTATCAATCTCAATGCACGTGTGAAAATGGCGGCGACGCGCGGCTCCTTATATAGAATCCGAGTCTCGCGAGAATCCGACAGCGTCATGATGACGTTCGGGCGCGCTCGGGTTAACCGAGCAAGGCGGGAAGATCCGAGTCGCTCGGACCCGTGAAAAAAAAAGTGAAGTTCGTGCGGGTTCGGATTCAAAGAAACCGAACCCGCTCATCTCTATCCAAAACCTAAAATAAAATTGTCGGAGGAGAAGCGTAAACTTGCCAATATGCCATTTACCACACGGAGTGGCAAGGAACGGCTGAGGCCCTGGCCTATGTTCATGGCTAGTGGTTCAGCTTCACATGAGGATGGAAGCACTCAGCCTCTCGCTAGAAAACTGAAAAGACTCAAGCTGGCAAAAGCACCGCAAAGAACTGTGCGTTCTTTGAAATCCCAAATCCACAAGGAGAGTCCAATTGTGTCGGTTGCGATGCCTGACCTTCCCAACACTGGACGTGAAGAGCATGCGCCTTCCACCATTTGCACGCCCCCTGCAAGTGCTGGAAGGAGCACCCGCAGTCCAGTTCCTGATAGTCAGATTGAAGATGTCAGTGTTGAAGTACACCAGGATGAGGAGGATATGGGTGTTGCTGGCGCTGGGGAGGAAATTGACCAGGAGGATTCTGATGGTGAGGTGGTTTGTTTAAGTCAGGCACCCGGGGAGACACCTGTTGTCCGTGGGAGGAATATGGCCGTTGACATGCCAGGTGAAAATACCAAAAAAATCAGCTCTTCGGTGTGGAGGTATTTCACCAGAAATGCGGACAACAGGTGTCAAGCCGTGTGTTCCCTTTGTCAAGCTGTAATAAGTAGGGGTAAGGACGTTAACCACCTCGGAACATCCTCCCTTATACGTCACCTGCAGCGCATTCATAATAAGTCAGTGACAAGTTCAAAAACTTTGGGTGACAGCGGAAGCAGTCCACTGACCAGTAAATCCCTTCCTCTTGTAACCAAGCTCACGCAAACCACCCCACCAACTCCCTCAGTGTCAATTTCCTCCTTCCCCAGGAATGCCAATAGTCCTGCAGGCCATGTCACTGGCAATTCTGACGAGTCCTCTCCTGCCTGGGATTCCTCCGATGCATCCTTGCGTGTAATGCCTACTGCTGCTGGCGCTGCTGTTGTTGCCGCTGGGAGTCGATGGTCATCCCAGAGGGGAAGTCGTAAGCCCACTTGTACTACTTCCAGTAAGCAATTGACTGTTCAACAGTCCTTTGCGAGGAAGATGAAATATCACAGCAGTCATCCTACTGCAAAGCGGATAACTGAGGCCTTGGCATCCTGGGTGGTGAGAAACGTAGTTCCGGTATCCATCATTACTGCAGAGCCAACTAGAGACTTGTTGGAGGTACTGTGTCCCCGGTACCAAATACCATCTAGGTTCCATTTCTCTAGGCAGGCGATACCGAAAATGTACACAGACCTCAAAAAAAGAGTCACCAGTGTCCTAAAAAATGCAGCTGTACCCAATGTCCACTTAACCACGGACATGTGGACAAGTGGAGCAGGGCAGGGTCAGGACTATATGACTGTGACAGCCCACTGGGTAGATGTATGGACTCCCGCCGCAAGAACAGCAGCGGCGGCACCAGTAGCAGCATCTCGCAAACGCCAACTCTTTCCTAGGCAGGCTACGCTTTGTATCACCGCTTTCCAGAATACGCACACAGCTGAAAACCTCTTACGGCAACTGAGGAAGATCATCGCGGAATGGCTTACCCCAATTGGACTCTCCTGTGGATTTGTGGCATCGGACAACGCCAGCAATATTGTGTGTGCATTAAATCTGGGCCAATTCCAGCACGTCCCATGTTTTGCACATACCTTGAATTTGGTGGTGCAGAATTTTTTAAAAAACGACAGGGGCGTGCAAGAGATGCTGTCGGTGGCCAGAAGAATTGCGGGACACTTTCGGCGTACAGGCACCACGTACAGAAAACTGGAGCACCACCAAAAACTACTGAACCTGCCCTGCCATCATCTGAAGCAAGAAGTGGTAACGAGGTGGAATTCAACCCTCTATATGCTTCAGAGGTTGGAGGAGCAGCAAAAGGCCATTCAAGCCTATACAATTGAGCACGATATAGTAGGTGGAATGCACCTGTCTCAAGTGCAGTGGAGAATGATTTCAACGTTGTGCAAGGTTCTGATGCCCTTTGAACTTGCCACACGTGAAGTCAGTTCAGACACTGCCAGCCTGAGTCAGGTCATTCCCCTCATCAGGCTTTTGCAGAAGAAGCTGGAGGCATTGAAGGAGGAGCTAACACGGAGCGATTCCGCTAGGCATGTGGGACTTGTGGATGCAGCCCTTAATTCGCTTAACAAGGATTCACGGGTGGTCAATCTGTTGAAATCAGAGCACTACATTTTGGCCACCGTGCTCGATCCTAGATTTAAAGCCTACCTTGGATCTCTCTTTCCGGCAGACACAGGTCTGCTGGGGTTGAAAGACCTGCTGGTGACAAAATTGTCAAGTCAAGCGGAACGCGACCTGTCAACATCTCCTCCTTCACATTCTCCCGCAACTGGGGGTGCGAGGAAAAGGCTCAGAATTCCGAGCCCACCCGCTGGCGGTGATGCAGGGCAGTCTGGAGCGACTGCTGATGCTGACATCTGGTCCGGACTGAAGGACCTGACAACGATTACGGACATGTCGTCTACTGTCACTGCATATGATTCTCTCAACATTGATAGAATGGTGGAGGATTATATGAGTGACCGCATCCAAGTAGGCACGTCACACAGTCCGTACTTATACTGGCAGGAAAAAGAGGCAATTTGGAGGCCCTAGCACAAACTGGCTTTATTCTACCTAAGTTGCCCTCCCACAAGTGTGTACTCCGAAAGAGTGTTTAGTGCCGCCGCTCACCTTGTCAGCAATCGGCGTACGAGGTTACATCCAGAAAATGTGGAGAAGATGATGTTCATTAAAATGAATTATAATCAATTCCTCCGCGGAGACATTGACCAGCAGCAATTGCCTCCACAAAGTACACAGGGAGCTGAGATGGTGGATTCCAGTGGGGACGAATTGATAATCTGTGAGGAGGGGGATGTACACGGTGATATATCGGAGGGTGAAGATGAGGTGGACATCTTGCCTCTGTAGAGCCAGTTTGTGCAAGGAGAGATTAATTGCTTCTTTTTTGGGGGGGGTCCAAACCAACCCGTCATATCAGTCACAGTCGTGTGGCAGACCCTGTCACTGAAATGATGGGTTGGTTAAAGTGTGCATGTCCTGTTTTGTTTATACAACATAAGGGTGGGTGGGAGGGCCCAAGGACAATTCCATCTTGCACCTCTTTTTTCTTTTCTTTTTCTTTGCATCATGTGCTGATTGGGGAGGGTTTTTTGGAAGGGACATCCTGCGTGACACTGCAGTGCCACTCCTAGATGGGCCCGGTGTTTGTGTCGGCCACTAGGGTCGCTAATCTTACTCACACAGTCAGCTACCTCATTGCGCCTCTTTTTTTCTTTGCGTCTTGTGCTGTTTGGGGAGGGTTTTTTGGAAGGGACATCCTGCGTGACACTGCAGTGCCACTCCTAGATGGGCCCGGTGTTTGTGTCGGCCACTAGGGTCGCTAATCTTACTCACACAGCTACCTCATTGCGCCTCTTTTTTTCTTTGCGTCATGTGCTGTTTGGGGAGGGTTTTTTGGAAGGGCCATCCTGCGTGACACTGCAGTGCCACTCCTAGATGGGCCCGGTGTTTGTGTCGGCCACTAGGGTCGCTAATCTTACTCACACAGCTACCTCATTGCGCCTCTTTTTTTCTTTGCATCATGTGCTGTTTGGGGAGGGTTTTTTGGAAGGGACATCCTGCGTGACACTGCAGTGCCACTCCTAGATGGGCCCGGTGTTTGTGTCGGCCACTAGGGTCGCTTATCTTACTCACACAGCGACCTCGGTGCAAATTTTAGGACTAAAAATAATATTGTGAGGTGTGAGGTATTCAGAATAGACTGAAAATGAGTGTAAATTATGGTTTTTGAGGTTAATAATACTTTGGGATCAAAATGACCCCCAAATTCTATGATTTAAGCTGTTTTTTAGTGTTTTTGGAAAAAAACACCCGAATCCAAAACACACCCGAATCCGACAAAAAAAATTCGGTGAGGTTTTGCCAAAACGCGTTCGAACCCAAAACACGGCCGCGGAACCGAACCCAAAACCAAAACACAAAACCCGAAAAATTTCAGGCGCTCATCTCTACTATTTAGTATTTACTAATTTTGGGGAGCATATTAGGACTGGAATACTACTACTTGCTGATAGTGTGACCATTGACCACCAGTTTAATTAATCCGTTCTCTGCCTGAAAAAAAACGATACACAGTGTGACACAGTCACATACCATATCTGTGCTCAGCCTCAGTGTGCTGCATCATCATATGTAATACTGTATATCTGACTGTGCTGAGTGCTCACTGCTCACACAGCTTAATTGTGGGGGAGACTGGGGAGCAGTTAGAGCTGGAGTACATAAATAATATATTTTAAGTACAGTGCACACTTTTGCTGCCAGAGTGCCACACTGCCAGTGTGACTGACCAGTGACCACACTGACCACCAGTATATTGTGATTGTCTGCTTAGGACGGAGTACTACTTGCTGATAGTGTGACCAGTGACCAGTGACCACCACCAGTTTAATTAATCCGTTCTCTGCCTGAAAAAAAACGATACACAGTGTGACACAGTCACATACCATATCTGTGCTCAGCCCAGTGTGCTGCATCATATGTAATACTGTATATCATTATCTGACTGTGCTGAGTGCTCACTGCTCACACTGCTTAATTGTGGGGGAGACTGGGGAGCAGTTATAGCAGGAGTACATATTTTAAGTACAGTGCACACTTTTGCTGCCAGAGTGCCACTGCCAGTGTGACTGACCAGTGACCACTGACCACAAGTATATTGTGATTGTCTGCTGACCACCAGTATATTGTGATTGTCTGCCTGAAAAAGTTAAACACTCGTCGTGTGGTGTTTTTATAAACGCATTCTGCAGACAGTGTCCAGCAGGTCCGTCATTACATAATATATATACCTGTCCGGCTGCAGTACTAGTGTGATATATATATATATATTTTAATTTTATCTCATTATCATCCAGTCTATATTAGCAGCAGACACAGTACGGTAGTCCACGGCTGTAGCTACCTCTGTGTCGGCAGTCGCTGGTCCATCCATAATTGTATACCACCTACCCGTGGTTTTTTTTTCTATCTTCTTGATACTAGTAGCTTACTTTAGGAGTCTGCAGTGCTGACAGACAGTGTCCAGCAGGTCCGTCATTACATAATATATATACCTGTCCGGCTGCAGTACTAGTGTGATATATATATATATTTTAATTTTATCTCATTATCATCCAGTCTATATTAGCAGCAGACACAGTACGGTAGTCCACGGCTGTAGCTACCTCTGTGTCGGCAGTCGCTGGTCCATCCATAATTGTATACCACCTACCCGTGGTTTTTTTTTCTATCTTCTTGATACTAGTAGCTTACTTTAGGAGTCTGCAGTGCTGACAGACAGTGTCCAGCAGGTCCGTCATTACATAATATATATACCTGTCCGGCTGCAGTACTAGTGTGATATATATATATATTTTAATTTTATCTCATTATCATCCAGTCTATATTAGCAGCAGACACAGTACGGTAGTCCACGGCTGTAGCTACCTCTGTGTCGGCAGTCGCTGGTCCATCCATAATTGTATACCACCTACCCGTGGTTTTTTTTTCTATCTTCTTGATACTAGTAGCTCACTTTAGGAGTCTGCAGTGCTGACAGACAGTGTCCAGCAGGTCCGTCATTACATAATATATATACCTGTCCGGCTACAGTACTAGTGTGATATATATATATATATATTTTAATTTTATCTCATTATCATCCAGTCTATATTAGCAGCAGACACAGTACGGTAGTCCACGGCTGTAGCTACCTCTGTGTCGGCAGTCGCTGGTCCATCCATAATTGTATACCACCTACCCGTGTTTTTTTTTTTCTATCTTCTTGATACTAGTAGCTTACTTTAGGAGTCTGCAGTGCTGACAGACAGTGTCCAGCAGGTCCGTCATTACATAATATATATACCTGTCCGGCTGCAGTACTAGTGTGATATATATATATATATATTTTAATTTTATCTCATTATCATCCAGTCTATATTAGCAGCAGACACAGTACGGTAGTCCACGGCTGTAGCTACCTCTGTGTCGGCAGTCGCTCGTCCATCCATAAGTATACTAGTATCCATCCATCTCCATTGTTTACCTGAGGTGCCTTTTAGTTGTGCCTATTAAAATATGGAGAACAAAAATGTTGAGGTTCCAAAAATAGGGAAAGATCAAGATCGACTTCCACCTCGTGCTGAAGCTGCTGCCACTAGTCATGGCCGAGACGATGAAATTCCATCAACGTCGTCTGCCAAGGCCGATGCCCAATGTCATAGTACAGAGCATGTAAAATCCAAAACACCAAATATCAGTAAAAAAAGGACTCAAAAATCTAAAATAAAATTGTCGGAGGAGAAGCGTAAACTTGCCAATATGCCATTTACCACACGGAGTGGCAAGGAACGGCTGAGGCCCTGGCCTATGTTCATGGCTAGTGGTTCAGCTTCACATGAGGATGGAAGCACTCAGCCTCTCGCTAGAAAACTGAAAAGACTCAAGCTGGCAAAAGCACCGCAAAGAACTGTGCGTTCTTCGAAATCCCAAATCCACAAGGAGAGTCCAATTGTGTCGGTTGCGATGCCTGACCTTCCCAACACTGGACGTGAAGAGCATGCGCCTTCCACCATTTGCACGCCCCCTGCAAGTGCTGGAAGGAGCACCCGCAGTCCAGTTCCTGATAGTCAGATTGAAGATGTCAGTGTTGAAGTACACCAGGATGAGGAGGATATGGGTGTTGCTGGCGCTGGGGAGGAAATTGACAAGGAGGATTCTGATGGTGAGGTGGTTTGTTTAAGTCAGGCACCCGGGGAGACACCTGTTGTCCGTGGGAGGAATAGGGCCATTGACATGCCTGGTGAAAATACCAAAAAAATCAGCTCTTCGGTGTGGAAGTATTTCAACAGAAATGCGGACAACATTTGTCAAGCCGTGTGTTGCCTTTGTCAAGCTGTAATAAGTAGGGGTAAGGACGTTAACCACCTCGGAACATCCTCCCTTATACGTCACCTGCAGCGCATTCATAATAAGTCAGTGACAAGTTCAAAAACTTTGGGCGACAGCGGAAGCAGTCCACTGACCAGTAAATCCCTTCCTCTTGTAACCAAGCTCACGCAAACCACCCCACCAACTCCCTCAGTGTCAATTTCCTCCTTCCCCAGGAATGCCAATAGTCCTGCAGGCCATGTCACTGGCAATTCTGACGAGTCCTCTCCTGCCTGGGATTCCTCCGATGCATTCTTGCATGTAACGCCTACTGCTGCTGGCGCTGCTGTTGTTGCTGCTGGGAGTCGATGGTCATCCCAGAGGGGAAGTCGTAAGACCACTTTTACTACTTCCACCAAGCAATTGACTGTCCAACAGTCCTTTGCGAGGAAGATGAAATATCACAGCAGTCATCCTGCTGCAAAGCGGATAACTGAGGCCTTGGCATCCTGGGTGGTGAGAAACGTGGTTCCGGTATCCATCATTACTGCAGAGCCAACTAGAGACTTGTTGGAGGTACTGTGTCCCCGGTACCAAATACCATCTAGGTTCCATTTCTCTAGGCAGGCGATACCGAAAATGTACACAGACCTCAGAAAAAGAGTCACCAGTGTCCTAAAAAATGCAGCTGTACCCAATGTCCACTTAACCACGGACATGTGGACAAGTGGAGCAGGGCAGGGTCAGGACTATATGACTGTGACAGCCCACTGGGTAGATGTATGGACTCCCGCCGCAAGAACAGCAGCGGCGGCACCAGTAGCAGCATCTCGCAAACGCCAACTCTTTCCTAGGCAGGCTACGCTTTGTATCACCGGTTTCCAGAATACGCACACAGCTGAAAACCTCTTACGGCAACTGAGGAAGATCATCGCGGAATGGCTTACCCCAATTGGACTCTCCTGTGGATTTGTGGCATCGGACAACGCCAGCAATATTGTGTGTGCATTAAATATGGGCAAATTCCAGCACGTCCCATGTTTTGCACATACCTTGAATTTGGTGGTGCAGAATTATTTAAAAAACGAGAGGGGCGTGCAAGAGATGCTGTCGGTGGCCAGAAGAATTGCGGGACACTTTCGGCGTACAGGCACCACGTACAGAAGACTGGAGCACCACCAAAAACGCCTGAACCTGCCCTGCCATCATCTGAAGCAAGAAGTGGTAACGAGGTGGAATTCAACCCTATATATGCTTCAGAGGTTGGAGGAGCAGCAAAAGGCCATTCAAGCCTATACAATTGAGCACGATATAGGAGGTGGAATGCACCTGTCTCAAGCGCAGTGGAGAATGATTTCAACGTTGTGCAAGGTTCTACTGCCCTTTGAACTTGCCACACGTGAAGTCAGTTCAGACACTGCCAACCTGAGTCAGGTCATTCCCCTCATCAGGCTTTTGCAGAAGAAGCTGGAGACATTGAAGGAGGAGCTAACACAGAGCGATTCCGCTAGGCATGTGGGACTTGTGGATGGAGCCCTTAATTCGCTTAACAAGGATTCACGGGTGGTCAATCTGTTGAAATCAGAGCACTACATTTTGGCCACCGTGCTCGATCCTAGATTTAAAACCTACCTTGGATCTCTCCTTCCGGCCAACACAAGTCTGCTGGGGTTCAAAGACCTGCTGGTGAGAAAATTGTCAAGTCAAGCGGAGCGCGACCTGTCAACATCTCCTCCTTCACATTCTCCCGCAACTGGGGGTGCGAGGAAAAGGCTCAGAATTCCGAGCCCACCCGCTGGCGGTAATGCAGGGCAGTCTGGAGCGACTGCTGATGCTGACATCTGGTCCGGACTGAAGGACCTGCCAACGATTACGGACATGTCGTCTACTGGCACTGCATATGATTCTCTCCCCATTGAAAGAATGGTGGAGGATTATATGAGTGACCGCATCCAAGTAGGCACGTCAGACAGTCCGTACTTATACTGGCAGGAAAAAGAGGCAATTTGGAGGCCCTTGCACAAACTGGCTTTATTCTACCTAAGTTGCCCTCCCACAAGTGTGTACTCCGAAAGAGTGTTTAGTGCCGCCGCTCACCTTGTCAGCAATCGGCGTACGAGGTTACTTCCAGAAAATGTGGAGAAGATGATGTTCATTAAAATGAATTATAATCAATTCCTCCGTGGAGACATTGACCAGCAGCAATTGCCTCCACAAAGTACACAGGGAGCTGAGATGGTGGATTCCAGTGGGGACGAATTGATAATCTGTGAGGAGGGGGATGTACACGGTGATATATCGGAGGATGATGATGAGGTGGACATCTTGCCTCTGTAGAGCCAGTTTGTGCAAGGAGAGATTAATTGCTTCTTTTTTAGTGGGGGTCCAAACCAACCCGTCATTTCAGTCACAGTCGTGTGGCAGACCCTGTCACTGAAATGATGGGTTGGTTAAAGTGTGCATGTCCTGTTTATACAACATAAGGGTGGGTGGGAGGGCCCAAGGACAATTCCATCTTGCACCTCTTTTTTCTTTCATTTTTCTTTGCGTCATGGGCTGTTTGGGGAGTGTTTTTTGGAAGGGCCATCCTGCGTGACACTGCAGTGACACTCCAAGATGGGCCAGGTGTTTGTGTCGGCCACTAGGGTCGCTTAGCTTACTCACACAGCTACCTCATTGCGCCTCTTTTTTTCTTTGCGTCATGTGCTGTTTGGGGAGTGTTTTTTGGAAGGTCCATCCTGCGTGACACTGCAGTGCCACTCCTAGATGGGCCAGGTGTTTGTGTCGGCCACTAGGGTCGCTTATCTTACTCACACAGCTACCTCATTGCGCCTCTTTTTTTCTTCTTTGCGTCATGTGCTGTTTGGGGAGTGTTTTTTGGAAGGGCCATCCTGCGTGACACTGCAGTGCCACTCCTAGATGGGCCAGGTGTTTGTGTCGGCCACTAGGGTCGCTTATCTTACTCACACAGCTACCTCATTGCGCCTCTTTTTTTCTTTGCATCATGTGCTGTTTGGGGAGTGTTTTTTGGAAGGGCCATCCTGCGTGACACTGCAGTGCCACTCCTAGATGGGCCAGGTGTTTGTGTCGGCCACTAGGGTCGCTTATCTTACTTACACAGCTACCTCATTGCGCCTCTTTTTTTCTTTGCGTCATGTGCTGTTTGGGGAGTGTTTTTTGGAAGGGCCATCCTGCGTGACACTGCAGTGCCACTCCTAGATGGGCCAGGTGTTTGTGTCGGCCACTAGGGTCGCTTATCTTACTTACACAGCTACCTCATTGCGCCTCTTTTTTTCTTTGCGTCATGTGCTGTTTGGGGAGTGTTTTTTGGAAGGGCCATCCTGCGTGACACTGCAGTGCCACTCCTAGATGGGCCAGGTGTTTGTGTCGGCCACTAGGGTCGCTTAGCTTACCCACACAGCTACCTCATTGCGCCTCTTTTTTTCTTTGCGTCATGTGCTGTTTGGGGAGTGTTTTTTGGAAGGGCCATCCTGCGTGACACTGCAGTGCCACTCCTAGATGGGCCAGGTGTTTGTGTCGGCCACTTGGGTCGCTTAGCTTAGTCATCCAGCGACCTCAGTGCAAATTTTAGGACTAAAAATAATATTGTGAGGTGTGAGGTGTTCAGAATAGACTGAAAATGAGTGGAAATTATGGTTTTTGAGGTTAATAATACTTTGGGATCAAAATGACCCCCAAATTCTATGATTTAAGCTGTTTTTTAGGGTTTTTTGAAAAAAACACCCGAATCCAAAACATACCCGAATCCGACAAAAAAAATTCGGTGAGGTTTTGCCAAAACGCGGTCGAACCCAAAACACGGCCGCGGAACCGAACCCAAAACCAAAACACAAAACCCGAAAAATTTCAAGTGCACATCTCTAGTTTTAACATGCTGAGCTGTATTCATAGAAAAACACATTAATGATAAAGTCCTGCAGTAACACTAGTCAGGAATTGTGTCCCAACTCCCGGCATGGGTATATTGTAACCATCATAACAGTCCCACCTGGGAACCATGTGTCAATGGCCACATTCTTATCTAACACACTCCAGCCTACACACTGACTGACACAACCCCAGGGTCAGAGCTTTACATGTACTCAGGGGCGGATCCAGAAAAAAATTACAGGGGGGGCACCATAAGTGGTTGTGTGTCAAGGAGGGGTGGAGTTAGTAGTGGAGTGGGCATGGCCATGTTTCAGTGGGTGTGACCAATTGTGTGAGGGGGTGTGGTCAAGTGCTCAATGTGAGTATTGAGTGTGTGTATGGTCGAAATGCACTGCTGGAGGGGGTACAGGTCCACAGTTCGTTCTTATACCTTATGGGGGTCATTCCGACCCGTTCGTACGCTGCTGGTTTTCGTAGCTGTGCGAACGGGTCAGAACTGCGCATACGCAGTGGACGCAATGCGCAGGCGTTGACAAGAACACCGAAGAAAGCGATCGCATGAAGATTGACAGCAGGAAGGCGTTCTGGGGTGGCAACTCACCGTTTTCGGTGAGTGGTGAGTCCAACGCAGGCGTGTCCAGGCGTTTGCAGGGGCGGGTGTCTGACAATGCCGTAACTAGGCATTTTAGCGCTGTGTGCAAGAAATGGCGTTGGTGCCACGATGCGAGACAGAGGCAGTGCGCGCCGTAGGCGCGCGAAAAATATATAGGGGCATGGCTTCATGGGGAAGGGGCGTGGCCACAAAATAATACCAATTCATATTACGGTGCACAGTAGTCTCCATTATTCAAATTACGCTGCACAGTAGCACCACTACACCAGGTAGAGATCCTTTTACACATTATGGCAGACAGTCCCCCTTTTTACACATTACGGCAGACAACGTTCCCCTTTTTACACATTACGGCAGCCAGTCCCCCTTTTCACACATTACGGCAGACAGCGTCCCCTTATTGCACATTACGGCAGACAGTGTCCCCCTTTTCACACATTACAGCAGACAGCGTCCCCCTTTTTACGCGCGTGTGTGTTACTCGCCTGGGGAGGATAGCACGATCCACCATCCGGACGGCTCAGTCACTCTCCTCCGCAGCACGATCCACCATCCGGACGGCTCAGTCACTCTCCTCCGCAGCAGGATCCACCATCCGGACAGCTCAGTCACTCTCCTCCGCAGCAGGATCCACCATCCGGACAGCTCAGTCACTCTCCTCCGCAGCAGGATCCACCATCCGGACGGCTCAGTCACTCTCCTCCGGTCTGGGACCTGCAAGCTGCGCCTACACTCCGCGCTCCTTCACAGAGGAGACATCCGGCGCCGCCAGCGGGACTCTTACACGGAGTGTACTTAATAACTACTGTCAGATGGCGGCAGCGGGAGTCAGGGACAGCGGCGGCGGGACTTCATGACGGCGCTGGCAGTACTCAGGGATGGCGGCGCCGGGACACGCAGAAGGTGTGTGCTGCCTGATTGTGAATATAGCAGCGCTCCCACTGCTTGCAGAGGAGGGAGACCAGCGGCGGAACTTTCACTACTGACTGACTGCCGACAACGGGCATATGGGGGATGTGCTGCTGATGGTTCGCCTTCAGTGCATTTGCGCTGTAGGCAAGGCACCATCGGCACACACCTAGTTACGGCCCTGGTGTCTGACGTCAATTCCGGGACAAGTCACGCTGAAGACATCTCTCCCCAGGTCACCCCCACTCTCCCCCCCAGCAAAAGACCACTCACAGCAGCACCAGTCTCCCTCCCCAGCAGCACCAGCTTCCCTCCCCAGCAGCACCAGTCGCCCCCCCCCCCCTCCCCTCCCCTCCCCAGCAAATGACTGCTCACAGCAGCACCAGTCTCCCTCCCCAGCAGCACCATTCTCTCTCCCCAGGTCGCCCCCCCCCCCAGCAAAAGACCGCTCACCACTGCAGCAGCATTCTCCCCAGGTCACCCCCACACTCCCCCCCCCCAACAAAAGACCGCTCACCGGCAGAAAGCATGGCGGCTTCTGTCCCGGACGGACCCTTGCGCTGCTGTGTACGGGTGGGCAGCGGGCTGCTGGTCACACAGGTGCACACCGCCGTGCACTGTTCCTGGTGTTCCTGGATGCTGACACTCAGCAGTGGCGGTGCGCTCTCCATCAGCGGCGGCGGCCTAGATCTGTGAAGTTCCTCCTCCTGCTCGGCTCCTCTGAACTGACTACATGTCACATTTCTCCAGGGAGCCAATCAGGAGGAGGAACACATGAGCAGCAGCAGCAGCAGGTGACAGGGAAGGAGGGGGACATGTCGGGTGCCGGGTGCGCGCAGCGGCGCGAAAATCAATACAAAAAATCAATTAAAAATGACAGGGGGGGCACGTGCCTTGGTGCCCCCCCCCTAAATCCGCCACTGCATGTACTACTGTATACACACCCCTCTGCACATCACATAGAAACCCTGCAGCTACAGGATGCTGGGACCTGTGGTTCCACAAGAAAAATACACCTTACAGATGTTACATTCCTGGGAATGAGCAGAGAGTACCAGTCTCCCATGTTCTTGACACATGTCCTCTCAGTACTACCCACTGTGACATCACCATCAATCATCTGCTCCTGGTCTGTGGCGTTAGGGTCACTCACTAAACTAATTCTCCGGAGCTGTAGGTGGCCGCCGACGCTTCCACTCCTAGGACTTCCCCCTCTCCCCCATTCCCCACTTCTAGCCAGACATAGCAAGCCGATTGTGATTCTGCAGCTGAGCATGAAGAGGAAGCGCAGTGGCATTTTGAGTTTGCCGCTGTGCATGAACCAATTACAACTCCCAGACTTGCGGCCGCCCCTGATTAACTGCCAGTCCGTGAGCTGCTATTAGCTCCAGGACAGCGGCAAATTTGAAATGATGCAGTGTTGCCTCAGTCAGTGCCTCTGTACGCATGGCTGGCTAGTGGTCCAAGATGTCCTTTCGTGCCCGGCACGCCAGTACCCACGAACCCCCCTTGATGATGGCCCTGGCTGTCACCCCAAGGGTCTCAAACTGGGACTACCAGACTCCCAGATGATACGTATTTTTTGTATAAATAGTGACCCTGTGATGGCAGCTTTACAAATTAACGGTTTGATTGATAAGTAATACCCCTTTTACACTCGCACTCCCGGGATGCTTCCCGGGATGCGTCCCAGGATGCCTTCCCGGGACTGACCCCTTTCACATTAGCGGGCTGACCCGGCATATTGCCGGGTCAGTGACGTCACCGCTGAGTCTCCCAGAGGCGGTGCTTGGAGATAATCTTCTCCAAGCACCGCCTCCTCCTATGAAGAGAACGGGTGCCGGGTCGCCTTGACCCGGTATACCCGTTTACACTGGCAGCTTCCCGGGACGGTCCCGGGTTCAACCCTGCTCTAGACCTGGGATGAAATCCCGGGATGCTCGTCCCGGGAAATTGTCCCTGTACCCATTTACACTGAGAAAAATCCCGGGATGATGCGCGTTCACGTGCAATATCCCGGGATTTTTCTGCGAGTGTTAAAGGGGTATAACTGACCAGGGGTTATAGCTACAGCCATCTGCATGCTGCTAAAATGAAGGTTTTAGCGCTTAACAGGCAGGACCTTTTGAATAATAAAAAAAATAAAAAATAAAAAATATATTTTGGTTAATAAATACACCACATCTTCACATGCTTTTTAGAGCAGATGCTCTAAAAAGCTATGGCCTATTGTGAAAGATGAAAAAGAGATTAATATTGCACATCGAGACTTGGTGCCCTGCTACTCACGCGGTAACAATTTATGAGATATACTTCTGAAGTCTGATTGCCCTATGCTGAGTAATTTACCACTAAAAAATGTTTTTAGGTGCCAAGAAAAATGGGTGTTTTAAGTGTTTATGTACCATCTGCGTTTTTTTTGTTGGCAGGTGAATTTTTCTACCATACCCACACTGGGAAGAAATTTGCTATTAAGTACTGTCTAACCTGTGAGGGTACCCAGGTAATTTTTCAAATAGTATGCCCATGTGGGCTCTCTTACATGGGCAAAACCATTGGCGTGCGCACGGGGGGTGCCTGGTGCACACAGGCATCCCCTAATGTCCAGCACCCCCGTCACACATGCAGCACGCAGTGATCAGCAGTGTGGCGATTACCTTCCTCCGGCTCCTCCCTGCCACCCCATGCACTGCAGCCACTGCAGGAGGCTGGAGCTCAGCTCAACCTTCCGTATTCCGGTTCCTGCAATGTGTGAAGGGAGAATCATCACAACGTCATGACGTCTCTCCCGTCGTACCAAGCGCGAGGAGTTTCAGAGTTTGGAAGGTGGCCGGCGCTGGAGCGGGGAATAAGTAAGTGTTGTTCTGTCTACACTTGGGGCTGTGGGCATGTGTATAAGGGCACTACTATCAGAGGGCATTGCGCAAGGGTTACTACTACCAGTGAGCATTGTGCAAGGGGTACCAATGGACATTGTGTAAGGGGGCATTACTACAAATGGGCATTGTGTAAAGGGTACTACTACCAATGGACATGTGTAAGGGGCACTACTACAAATAGCAATTGTGTAAGGGGGCACTACTACAAATGGTCATTGTGTAAGGGGCACTACTACATATGGGCATTGTGTAAGGGGCACTACTACAAATGGGCATTGTGTAAGGGGGCACTACTACAAATGGGCATTGTGCAAGGGGTACTTCTACCAATGGCTATTGTGTAAGGGGGCACTACTGCAAATGGGCATTGTGCAAGGGGTACTACTACCAATGGGTATTGTGTAAGGGTGCACTACTACAAATGGGCATTGTGCAAGGGAAGCTACTACCAATGGCCATGTGTAAGGGGCACTACTACAAATGGGCATGTGTAAGGGGCACTACTACAAATGGGCATTGTTTTAGGGGCACTACTACAAATGGGCATTGTTTAAAGGGACACTACTACAAATGGGTATTGTGTAAGTGGCACTACTACAAATGGGCATTGTTTTAGGGGCACTACTACAAATGGGGATGGGTAAGGGGGCACTACTACAAATGGGCATTGTGTAATTGGGCACTACTAGAAATGGGCATTGGGTAAGGGGGCACTACTACAAATAGGCATTGTGTAAGGGGCACTATTACAAATGGGCAGTGTGTAAGGGGTCACTACTACAAATGGGCATTTTGTAAGGCAACACTACTACAAATAGGAATTGTGTAAGGAGGCACTACTGCAAATGAGCATGTGTAAGAGGGCACTACTACAAATGAGCATGTGTAAGGGGCACTAATACAAATGGGCATTGTGTTAGGGGGCACTACTATAAATGGGCATTGTGTAAGGGGGCACTACTACAAATGGCCATTGTGTAAGGGGCACTATTACAAATGAGCATATGTAAGGGGCAGTACTACAAATGGCCATTATGTAAGGGGCACTACTATAAATGTTCATTTGTAAGGGGCACTACTACCAATGGGCATGTGTAAGGGGCACTGCTACCAATGGGCATATGTAAGGGACACTACTACTAGTGGGCATTTGTAAGGGGGCACTACTACAAATTAGCATTTGTAAGGGGGCGCTACTACAAATGGGCATGTGTAAGGGGCATTACTACCAATGGGCATTGTGTAATGGGTACAACACTGGGCATTGTGTAATGGGCACTACTAGAAATGGGCATTGTGTTAAGGGCACTACTACAAATGGGCATTGTGTAAGGGGCACTACTATGGTCATTGTGTATGGGGCACAACTATTGGCATTGTGTAAGCTACACTACTACTATGGGCATTGTGTAATGGGCACAACTATGGGCATTGTGTTAGGGGTAAAACCACTGTGAGGACATTGTGTAAGGGGCAAAACCACTGTGAGCATTGTGTAAGGGGCACTACTACTGTGGGCACTGTCTGTAGGTGGCATAGACACAGAAAAAAAGGAGGCGTAGGCTGAAAGACACAGAGTAAGGGGGGATACTCGGAGACACAAAGGGGGTAATTCAGAGTTGATCGCAGCAGCAAATTTGTTAGCTATATTGTTTTTGTGCAGGGTAAATACTAGGGATGTGCACTTGAAATTTTTCGGGTTTTGTGTTTTGGTTTTGGGTTCGGTTCCGCGGCCGTGTTTTGGGTTCGACCGCGTTTTGGCAAAACCTCACCGAATTTTTTTTGTCGGATTCGGGTGTGTTTTGGATTCGGGTGTTTTTTTCAAAAAACACTAAAAAACAGCTTAAATCATAGAATGTGGGGGTCATTTTGATCCCAAAGTATTATTAACCTCAAAAACCATAATTTCCACTCATTTTCAGTCTATTCTGAATACCTCACACCTCACAATATTATTTTTAGTCCTAAAATTTGCACCGAGGTCGCTGAATGACTAAGCTAAGCGACCCTAGTGGCCGACACAAACACCTGGCCCATCTAGGAGTGGCACTGCAGTGTCACGCAGGATGGCCCTTCCAAAAAACACTCCCCAAACAGCACATGACGCAAAGAAAAAAAGAGGCGCAATGAGGTAGCTGTGTGAGTAAGCTAAGCGACCCTAGTGGCCGACACAAACACCTGGCCCATCTAGGAGTGGCACTGCAGTGTCACGCAGGATGGCCCTTCCAAAAAACACTCCCCAAACAGCACATGACGCAAAGAAGAAAAAAAGAGGCGCAATGAGGTAGCTGTGTGAGTAAGCTAAGCGACCCTAGTGGCCGACAGAAACACCTGGCCCATCTAGGAGTGGCACTGCAGTGTCACGCAGGATGGCCCTTCCAAAAAACACTCCCCAAACAGCACATGACGCAAAGAAGAAAAAAAGAGGCGCAATGAGGTAGCTGTGTGAGTAAGCTAAGCGACCCTAGTGGCCGACACAAACACCTGGCCCATCTAGGAGTGGCACTGCAGTGTCACGCAGGATGGCCCTTCCAAAAAACACTCCCCAAACAGCACATGACGCAAATAAAAATGAAAGAAAAAAGAGGTGCAAGATGGAATTGTCCTTGGGCCCTCCCACCCACCCTTATGTTGTATAAACAGGACATGCACACTTTAACCAACCCATCATTTCAGTGACAGGGTCTGCCACACGACTGTGACTGAAATGACGGGTTGGTTTGGACCCCCACCAAAAAAGAAGCAATTAATCTCTCCTTGCACAAACTGGCTCTACAGAGGCAAGATGTCCACCTCATCATCATCCTCCGATATATCACCGTGTACATCCCGCTCCTCACAGATTATCAATTCGTCCCCACTGGAATCCACCATCTCAGCTCCCTGTGTACTTTGTGGAGGCAATTGCTGCTGGTCAATGTCTCCACGGAGGAATTGATTATAATTCATTTTAATGAACATCATCTTCTCCACATTTTCTGGAAGTAACCTCGTACGCAGATTGCTGACAAGGTGAGCGGCGGCACTAAACACTCTTTCGGAGTACACACTTGTGGGAGGGCAACTTAGGTAGAATAAAGCCAGTTTGTGCAAGGGCCTCCAAATTGCCTCTTTTTCCTGCCAGTATAAGTACGGACTGTGTGACGTGCCTACTTGGATGCGGTCACTCATATAATCCTCCACCATTCTTTCAATGGTGAGAGAATCATATGCAGTGACAGTAGACGACATGTCCGTAATCGTTGTCAGGTCCTTCAGTCCGGACCAGATGTCAGCATCAGCAGTCGCTCCAGACTGCCCTGCATCACCGCCAGCGGGTGGGCTCGGAATTCTGAGCCTTTTCCTCGCACCCCCAGTTGCGGGAGAATGTGAAGGAGGAGATGTTGACAGGTCGCGTTCCGCTTGACTTGACAATTTTGTCACCAGCAGGTCTTTGAACCCCAGCAGACTTGTGTCTGCCGGAAAGAGAGATCCAAGGTAGGTTTTAAATCTAGGATCGAGCACGGTGGCCTAAATGTAGTGCTCTGATTTCAACAGATTGACCACCCGTGAATCCTTGTTAAGCGAATTAAGGGCTCCATCCACAAGTCCCACATGCCTAGCGGAATCGCTCCCTTTTAGCTCCTCCTTCAATGCCTCCAGCTTCTTCTGCAAAAGCCTGATGAGGGGAATGACCTGACTCAGGCTGGCAGTGTCTGAACTGACTTCACGTGTGGCAAGTTCAAAAGGTTGCAGAACCTTGCACAACGTTGAAATCATTCTCCACTGCGCTTGAGACAGGTACATTCCACCTCCTATATCGTGCTCAATTGTATAGGCTTGAATGGCCTTTTGCTGCTCCTCCAACCTCTGAAGCATATAGAGGGTTGAATTCCACCTCGTTACCACTTCTTGCTTCAGATGATGGCAGGGCAGGTTCAGGCGTTTTTGGTGGTGCTCCAGTCTTCTGTACGTGGTGCCTGTACGCCGAAAGTGTCCCGCAATTCTTCTGGCCACCGACAGCATCTCTTGCATGCCCCTGTCGTTTTTTTAAAAAATTCTGCACCACCAAATTCAAGGTATGTGCAAAACATGGGACGTGCTGGAATTTGCCCATATTTAATGCACACACAATATTGCTGGCGTTGTCCGATGCCACAAATCCACAGGAGAGTCCAATTGGGGTAAGCCATTCCGCGATGATCTTCCTCAGTTGCCGTAAGAGGTTTTCAGCTGTGTGCGTATTCTGGAAACCGGTGATACAAAGCGTAGCCTGCCTAGGAAAGAGTTGGCTTTTGCGAGATGCTGCTACTGGTGCCGCCGCTGCTGTTCTTGCGGCGGGAGTCCATACATCTACCCAGTGGGCTGTCACAGTCATATAGTCCTGACCCTGCCCTGCTCCACTTGTCCACATGTCCGTGGTTAAGTGGACATTGGGTACAACTGCATTTTTTAGGACACTGGTGAGTCTTTTTCTGACGTCCGTGTACATTCTCGGTATCGCCTGCCTAGAGAAGTGGAACCTAGATGGTATTTGGTAACGGGGGCACACTACCTCAAGAAATTGTCTAGTTCCCTGTGAACTAACGGCGGATACCGGACGCACGTCTAACACCAACATAGTTGTCAAGGCCTCAGTTATCCGCTTTGCAACAGGATGACTGCTGTGATATTTCATCTTCCTCGCAAAGGACTGTTGGACAGTCAATTGCTTGGTGGAAGTAGTAAAAGTGGGCTTACGAATTCCCCTCTGGGATGACCATCGACTCCCAGCAGCAACAACAGCAGCGCCAGCAGCAGTAGGCGTTACACGCAAGGATGCATCGGAGGAATCCCAGGCAGGAGAGGACTCGTCAGAATTGCCAGTGACATGGCCTGCAGGACTATTGGCATTCCTGGGGAAGGAGGAAATTGACACTGAGGGAGTTGGTGGGGTGGTTTGCGTGAGCTTGGTTACAAGAGGAAGGGATTTACTGGTCAGTGGACTGCTTCCGCTGTCGCCCAAAGTTTTTGAACTTGTCACTGACTTATTATGAATGCGCTGCAGGTGACGTATAAGGGAGGATGTTCCGAGGTGGTTAACGTCCTTACCCCTACTTATTACAGCTTGACAAAGGCAACACACGGCTTGACAAATGTTGTCCGCATTTCTGGTGAAATACTTCCACACCGAAGAGCTGATTTTTTGGGTATTTTCACCAGGCATGTCAACGGCCCTATTCCTCCCACGGACAACAGGTGTCTCCCCGGGTGCCTGACTTAAACAAACCACCTCACCATCAGAATCCTCCTGGTCAATTTCCTCCCCAGCGCCAGCAACACCCATATCCTCCTCATCCTGGTGTACTTCAACACTGACATCTTCAATCTGACTATCAGGAACTGGACTGCGGGTGCTCCTTCCAGCACTTGCAGGGGGCGTGCAAATGGTGGAAGGCGCATGCTCTTCACGTCCAGTGTTGGGAAGGTCAGGCATCGCAACCGACACAATTGGACTCTCCTTGTGGATTTGGGATTTCGAAGAACGCACAGTTCTTTGCGGTGCTTTTGCCAGCTTGAGTCTTTTCAGTTTTCTAGCGAGAGGCTGAGTGCTTCCATCCTCATGTGAAGCTGAACCACTAGCCATGAACATAGGCCAGGGCCTCAGCCGTTCCTTGCCACTCCGTGTGGTAAATGGCATATTGGCAAGTTTACGCTTCTCCTCCGACAATTTTATTTTAGATTTTGGAGTCCTTTTTTTACTGATATTTTGTGTTTTGGATTTTACATGCTCTGTACTATGACATTGGGCATCGGCCTTGGCAGACGACGTTGCTGGCATTTCATCGTCTTGGCCATGACTAGTGGCAGCAGCTTCAGCACGAGGTGGAAGTGGATCTTGATCTTTCCCTAATTTTGGAACCTCAACATTTTTGTTCTCCATATTTTAATAGGCACAACTAAAAGACACAGAGGTAGCTACAGCCGTGGACTACCGTACTGTGTCTGCTGCTAATATAGACTGGATGATAATGAGATGAAATCAATATATATATATATATATAATATCACTAGTACTGCAGCCGGACAGGTATATATATTTATTATGTAATGACTGATGACGGACCTGCTGGACACTGTCAGCTCAGCAGCACCGCAGACTGCTACAGTAAGCTACTATAGTAGTATGTATAAAGAAGAAAGAAAAAAAAAAACCACGGGTAGGTGGTATACAATTATGGATGGACCAGCGACTGCCGACACAGAGGTAGCTACAGCCGTGGACTACCGTACTGTGTCTGCTGCTAATATAGACTGGATGATAATGAGATGAAATCAATATATATATATATAATATCACACTAGTACTGCAGCCGGATAGGTAGATATATTTATTATGTAATAACTGATGACGGACCTGCTGGACACTGTCAGCTCAGCAGCACCGCAGACTGCTACAGTAAGCTACTATAGTAGTATGTATAAAGAAGAAAAAAAAAAAAACCACGGTTAGGTGGTATACAATTATGGATGGACGAGCGACTGCCGACACAGAGGTAGCTACAGCCGTGGACTACCGTACTGTGTCTGCTGCTAATATAGACTGGATGATAATGAGATGAAATCAATATATATATATATAATATCACTAGTACTGCAGCCGGACAGGTATATATATTTATTATGTAATGACTGATGACGGACCTGCTGGACACTGTCAGCTCAGCAGCACCGCAGACTGCTACAGTAAGCTACTATAGTAGTATGTATCAAGAAGAAAGAAAAAAAAAACCACGGGTAGGTGGTATACAATTATGGATGGACGAGCGACTGCCGACACAGAGGTAGCTACAGCCGTGGACTACCGTACTGTGTCTGCTGCTAATATAGACTGGATGATAATGAGATGAAATCAATATATATATATATAATATCACTAGTACTGCAGCCGGACAGGTATATATATTTATTATGTAATGACTGATGACGGACCTGCTGGACACTGTCAGCTCAGCAGCACCGCAGACTGCTACAGTAAGCTACTATAGTAGTATGTATAAAGAAGAAAGAAAAAAAAAACCACGGTTAGGTGGTATACAATTATGGATGGACGAGCGACTGCCGACACAGAGGTAGCTACAGCCGTGGACTACCGTACTGTGTCTGCTGCTAATATAGACTGGATGATAATGAGATGAAATCAATATATATATATATAATATCACTAGTACTGCAGCCGGACAGGTATATATATTTATTATGTAATGACTGATGACGGACCTGCTGGACACTGTCAGCTCAGCAGCACCGCAGACTGCTACAGTAAGCTACTATAGTAGTATGTATAAAGAAGAAAGAAAAAAAAAAACCACGGGTAGGTGGTATACAATTATGGATGGACCAGCGACTGCCGACACAGAGGTAGCTACAGCCGTGGACTACCGTACTGTGTCTGCTGCTAATATAGACTGGATGATAATGAGATGAAATCAATATATATATATATAATATCACACTAGTACTGCAGCCGGATAGGTAGATATATTTATTATGTAATAACTGATGACGGACCTGCTGGACACTGTCAGCTCAGCAGCACCGCAGACTGCTACAGTAAGCTACTATAGTAGTATGTATAAAGAAGAAAGAAAAAAAAAAACCACGGGTAGGTGGTATACAATATTATATATATATTATATACAATTTTATATATATATATATATATATATATATATATATATATATATATTAAACTCACTGGTGGTGATTATTAAACTGGTGGTCAGGTCACTGGTCAGTGGTCACACTATCAGCAACTTGCAAGTAGTACTCCTAAGCAGACAATCACAATATATATTATACTGGTGGTCAGTGTGGTCACAATGGCAGTGTGGCACTCTGGCAGCAAAAGTGTGCACTGTACGTTATATGTACTCCTGAGTCCTGCTCTCAGACTCTAACTGCTCCCCACTGTCAGTGTCTCCCCCACAAGTCAGATAATACAGTCACACTATCTATCACTTCAGCAAGTAACTACTAGTACTCCTCCTAATGCTCCCCAAAATTACTACTGTGTCTCTCTCTACTGTCTCACTCTCTTCTCTATAAACGGAGAGGACGCCAGCCACGTCCTCTCCCTATGAATCTCAATGCACGTGTGAAAATGGCGGCGACGCGCGGCTCCTTATATAGAATCCGAGTCTCGCGATAGAATCCGAGCCTCGCGAGTATCCGACAGCGGGATGATGACGTTCGGGCGCGCTCGGGTTAACCGAGCAAGGCGGGAAGATCCGAGTCGCTCGGCCCCGTGTGAAAAAAACTGAAGTTCGGGCGGGTTCGGATTCCGAGGAACCGAACCCGCTCATCCCTAGTAAATACTGGCTATTTTATTTTTACACTACAATTTAGATTTAAGTTTGAACACACCCCACTCAAATCTAACTCTCTCTGCACATTATATCTGCCATCCCCCCCACAGTGCACATGGGCCCTTATTCCGAATTGATCGCTCGCTAGCTACTTTTAGCAGCCATGAAAACGCATTGTCATCGCCCATGGAGGTGTGTATTTTCGCTTTGCAGAAATGCGAACGCCTGTGCAGGCGAGCAGCTGCAAACACATTTTGTGCAAAACAAGACCAGCCCTGTAGTTACTTATTTTGTGCGATGATTGCTGCAACGAGTGACATGGTAATGACGTCAGATACCCTCCCTGCATATGGCCAGCCATGCCTGCATTTTTCCAAACACTCCCAGAAAACGGTCAGTTGCCACCCAGAAACTTCCACTTGCTGTCAATCTCCTTGCGTTCGGCCGTGCATTTGGAATCGTCGTTAGAACCTGTGCAAAACCACAAAGCACTTCGTACCTGTACGACACACGTGTGCATTGCTGTGCATATGCAGAATAGCCATTTTTTTAACTGATTACTATGCAGCGAACAACGGCAGATAGCGATCAAATCGGAATGAGGTCCATAGTTTTGCCCAACTGCTAACAAATTTGCTCCTGTGATCTACTCTGAATTAGGCCCAAAGGGAGGTGGAGTGTGAGAGATGCATGGCAGGCAGATGCAGGCAGGAGATGATGATGTGGATGAGAGATGACACAGGGAGGGGATGATGGTGGGGGTGAGAGATGTCACAGGGAGGAAAGGAGATGGTGTTGTTGAGAGATGCAAGTTCAAAGAGCGGATGACATTGCACCGCTCTGCTATTAGGGCTGCTTTAATGGGTGGTGGTCACGACCAGCTGGTGACTAAACACTATTTACAGGCCCAATACAATTTAGCTAGCCTGAGATACAGAATGATCGACCATGTTCCTCTATCACGTAGAGGTGAGGACCGGGCTAAACAGTTGCTTCGAAGGGAGGCCTTTTGGATAAATACTGTAAACTGGATGTGATAGCACCAAAGGGGTTAAATGAGATGCTGCCACTCTCTTTCTTTTACCAAAGTCATTGTGCAAGATTAATAGTTTTTTATTTTTATAACTGGCTTTTGGTTTTTATAACTGGTCCTTGATCTTTAACTTTGCTTGATTTAAAAACAATCAGATTTATTCTAGTGGTTACTGACTGTTCTTGCTGCTAGAATGATCATGAATTTTCCTCTGCCAGCGGAATATTAACTGTAACATTTTTGTTTGTTTATAAATGCTTAATCGCGTTGTTCATAGTAATAATTGTTATACTGTGTAAACATAGCAGTGATTTGATGTATCCTCTTACAGTACACAATGAGGTGGTAACTATGGTGACGGGAGGCTGTGAATGGGTTTGCTCTTAGGTGCGATGATGTAATTGGTATGTGCCGGACGCCTGAAAGCTGGCTGCAGCACCAGGGATCGGAGACACATGTTGTTTGGTGGTGGGTATAAGCTAAGAAAATATGGACCGGACCAAGTTCAATATTTATTGGGAGTGCCGTGTCTATGAAAGTATATATATATATACATATATATATAACTTCAAGGGGACGGAAAAACTTTGTGTTTGTGTGTGTGTGTGTGTATACAGAGGTGTAGTAAGGTGTCATAGTGCCTGGAGCAAGGTATGTTTCGGCACCCCCTCTCCTGTACTGAATTGGGGGTGCGGCCACCAGGGCCGGTTCTAGACCTTGTGACATCCAGGGCGAAAGTTTCCTTTGGCGCCCCCCCCCCATACACACACACTCATAGGATAAGCATCGTGCGCGCCAAAGGCGGACGTCAAAAATAGGAGCATGGCTTCATAGAGAAGGGGCGTGGACACAGTTATGCCCCCTGTAGTAATGGACCCAGTAGTTGTGCCCCTTGTAGCTGTGCCCCCTGTAGATTTGCCCCAGTAGTTGTGCCCCCTGTCGATTTGACCCCAGTAGATGTGCCCCCTGCAACTGTGCCCTCAGTAGGTGTGCCCCCTGTAGCTGTGCCCCTCGGTAGCGCCGCAAACACAAAATAGAAAAAAACAAAAAACTAAGAAAAATACTCACCTGCCCGTTCCTGCTTCCCGACTGCTGCTGGCCGCGTCTCCGCTGTACGTGCGTGTGATGCTGCCATATATCCAGTGTAGCTGTATAAAGTGTGCTGTGCTGTGCAGACCAGTAGTAGTGTCCTGTCTCATCAGTCATTCCACTGACGATATACACTGCTGCTATATGTCCACTGCTACAGTATAACAATTATAACAACAACCTGTTGTGCTGCATCAGACCAGTGGTAGTGTCCTGTCTCATCAGTAATTCCAGTGACGATATACCATACTTGCCTACTTTTGAAAAAGGATTTCAGGGAAATTGTGAAAGTAACAACTAAAACCGTGGGCGCGTACCGCTACATCGGAGAGGCGTGTTATGAAAATGACTTACATCCAAATGTAAATGAGGCCCAAACTTACTAATATCTATTTGTTGTAGAAAATACACTGATATTTGCAGGATGTGTTTGTGTATTGTTTTTTACAGGAGGTTCCATATACTGTAAGTGGCTACAAGAAACCTTATTTAAAATGCATGTAGCCATAGGGATCATTGTGCCTTATAATCAATGCAGGGAAATGGCACTGGATGTTCCCATTTGAATGAATTTATCCCTGATTTCTTCTCTCCCCCCCCCCCCCCTCCCTCCCCAAGAATGTAATTGCTACTTAATGGGGGTAAGGTGTAATCAGGGAGATTGCTGGACTATTCAGGGAGTGAGGGAGATTGTTGCTGTTTCAGGGAGTCTCCTGCAGAATGAGAGAGGGTAGGCAACTATGTCCACTGCTGCAGTATAATAATTGTACAACAACCTGTCCTGTCTCATCAGTAATTCCAGTGACGATATATGCTGCTGCTATATGTCCACTCCTGCAGTATAATAATTATAACAACAACCTGTTGTGCTGCAACCTGTTGTGCTGCATTGTGCTGTTGTGCAGCACAAAGATGAGGAAACAGTTCTAAAAAGAGGTCTAAAATTTGCGCCCACCAGTCAATTGGAACCGTTTGATTTTTATATAGATTTACAAACATATATACGCAAGCTCACAGTCAAAAAAATCTTTCTAAATAAAGATGAGGTTGAAACCAGGGACACCAGAGAACCCTCGGGTTCTGGGTTTAAAACCAAATCATATTTTTATCCTACTTACTGTAGGGGCAGTTTTGTAGACTGTTTCAACAAATTAGTATTGGATGATGTAGAGAAGGTTATAAAGAAAAAACGTAAGAATTGTAATTTGACAAAAAAAAGTGTGGCATGCTCTAAAAGGATTGATAGAGGATGACCAATTGGTCATTAAACCATTAGACAAGAGTGGAGTGGTAGTCCTTATGGACTGGGAGGACTATATTGCAGAAATTAATTGCCAGTTAAATGAGGGTGATAATTATACAAAATTGAAAGGTAACCCCATGGAGAGAATAACCAAATCCTTGAAAAATTTAACAAATGATGCTTTAACTAAAAATGTCATCAGGAAATCCGAATATAAATATATCAACATTAAGCATCCGTCTATAACAACCATATATACTCTGCCAAAGGTCCATAAGGATCCCCTCCACCCCCCTGGTAGACCAGGTATCACCTCAAACTTATCATCAGTTGTAGATTTTTATCTACAAACGCTGGTAAGGAAAACTAAGTCTTATCTCAAAGACACCAGTGATGTATTAATTTATTGTCCACCACTAATTGGTGTGAAACTTATGTTATGGTTAGTGCTGAGGTATCAACCTTAAACACAATAATACAGGAAACTAAGGGGATTGAAGCAGTCCAATATTTTTGGATCAGTCAGAGTATTCTATAGGTTTAAAAGATTTCATCATCCGAAGTATAAAATTTATTTTAAATAATAATTACTTTGTATTTAATATTATTTATTTCCTACAATGTGTCGGCACAGCTATGGGTACCAGCTTTGCCCCTAGCTATGCCAATCTATTCATGTCCTATTGGGAGGACCAGACTGTTTGGTGGGATGGTGTTCTGAGGGCGAACCTGGTACTCTGGTACAGATACATTGATGATCTGCTATTTATTTGGAGCTGTGACAAGGAAGAACTCAAGTCCTTCTGCGATTCACTGAACAACAACGAGTTTAATATTAAACTCACTGTGAATATTAGCAGTGAGGTACTAGTTTTCCTTGACCTGTGTATTTATATAAAAGAGCAAACTATACACACTCGGTTATATAGGAAACCGACTGACTCAAATAGCTATATTAGTGTCAACAGTCAACACCATACTAATTGGCTGAACAGTATCCCTTACAGCCAATACATGAGAGTTAAACAATTGCACAGAGTCAGAAGTTTGCCGAACTGAGTCCATTGATATGACCAACCGATTTCTACAAAAGTGATATTAAAAAGAACTTCTGAATGAAGCTCTAACTAAGGTTAATACCTTTGAATGAAAAGATCTTATCGGTAAAACAAGATTAGTTGCTAAGAGTGATACACATCAGTGGTCGCTTGTGTCTAATTATAATTGTCAGCATAAAGAAATCGAACGTGTTTTTAACAAACATTGGATTATCCTGAGAAAAGACCCTGTGATAGGTTTATGTTTACCGATAAAACCAGCTTTTATTTATAGAAAGTCCAATTCTCTAAAGGATAAATTAGTACACAGCGCAATTGAGACCAATAAAAGAAGTAGTATTCACACTCAGGGGTTTCATCGTTGCGCTATGTGTAACATGTGTAAGGCCACTAAAGGTCCTAGTAAATTAAAAGAATTTACAGTAAAGGAGGCCAATTACAATATTAGGGAATTCATAACTTGTAACTCCAAGAACGTTATATACGCCATAGATTGCCAATGCTCTCTGCTTTATATTGGTAAAACCACAAGATGTTTGAAAACAAGATTTTCGGAACATCTTTATAATTATCAAAAAGGGGCTAGAAACCCACTCACTGTCCTCCCATTTTAAAGATGTACATGGAGGTAAGGTGAGTGGAATTAAATCCTTTTGGGGTATTCAATTAATTAACCCTACCTGGCGTAATAAGGATATTGAAGTCCCCCTTGCCAAGGCAGAGATGCGCTGGATTTACAAATTGGGCACATTGCTCCCCAATGGCCTTAACGCTAATTTTGAGTTAAAATGGCATTTGGAATCTTGATCTCTGTTCTTAGCCTCCTATATTTCTCAATTATTTGCTGGTATTAAAAATGTATTTTAATGTTTTATCATTGTAATTGTGTTTTTTATTTCATTTTATATTCTTATGGACCCACATACTTCTTAATAAATATGCACCCCATGGCTGTTCTGGACTTTGAGATGGATCTGCTCCGTTTAAATATATTAAATCCTCCTGTAAATCTTCCTTCCTGATATTGAGCGCTGGGACCAGGAAGCGCTGCGGACTATTGGAATGCAAACAGGAAGTATGAAGTCACCGTTGGAACGCACGTGTCACTTCCGGTGACGCGCTTCCGAGCGGGCACCGATCCACACCAGAATCTGCTTTGAACACCTGAGAGTGGGTTAATTAAGAAGGGTATTTAAGTGGCTCCTGCTGACTAGTGCCTTTATTCTTCTGAGGAACGTCTGTGGACCGAAAGCGCGCTAAAGCATAAGGCTCTAACCAACTGGACCCCATTCTGGAGACTTAACACTGCTGGCAATGTGACAAATTGAACTTCCAGTACCCCATTGGGTGATATATGTTTCAAACTATTTATCTATGTGAGTGTGTTTTTGTCAGAATAAATTTTATGTGTGGTAAAGCTGCATTGCACTAGTTTACAGCCCATAGAGATATTCGTTGGAATTGAGGTGTCATACCCTCTGGTGGATGATATGCAGTATTGACTCATACTTATGTGAGTGGAACCAATAAAACTTCCAATACCTATTGCACTATTGGCTGCACTATGTTTGTTTTGTTTTAATTCTGCAGATATTAATTTTCTCTGAAAAGAGTCTATTTGTCAATCAAATAATCAAAAAGTAAGCTGTGATTTCATTTCACTACTTGTTGTATGGTGGCGCCAGGTGTGGTCATCTTTCTATACAGTGTTCTATTTGGGGTCTTGGTGAAGGCTCTTTTGTACCATATAGGCTGCCATTTTAATTATAAGCGCAGATCAAACCACTATTTCTATTTTTGTTATAACAACAACCTGTTGTGTTGCATCAGTGGTAGTGTCCTGTCTCATCAGTAATTCCAGTGACAATATACGCTGCTGCTATATGTTCACTGCTGCAGTATAATAATTATAACAACAACCTGTTGTGCTGCATCAGACCAGTGGAAGTGTCCTATATCATTAGTAATTCCAGTGACGATATACGCTGCTGCTATATGTCCACTGCTGCAGTATAATAATTATAACAACAACAACCTGTTGTGCTGCATCATACCAGTGGTAGTGTCCTGTCTCATCAGTAATTCCAGTGATGAAATACGCTGCTGCTATATGTCCACTGCTGCAGTATAATTATAACAACAACTACAACCTGTTGTGCTGCATCAGACCAGTGGTAGTGTCCTGTGTCATCAGTAATACCAGTCATTCCTGTGCCGCATATTTTCTCATCTAACTCCCAAAAAATAATGGAGAACAAAAATTTTGAGGAGAAAATAGTGAAAGATCAAGAAGAACCACTTCCTCCTAGTGCTGAAGCTGCTGCCACTAGCCATGACATAGACAATGAAATGCCATCAACATCGTCTGCCAAGGTCAATGCCCAATGTGATAGTAGAGGGCATGAAAAATCCAAAAAGCCAAAGTTCATGGCTAGTGGTTCAGCTTCACATGACAATGGAAGCCCTCATCCTCCAGCTAGAAAAATTAAGAGTTAAGCTGGAAAGAGCACAGAAAAGAACTGTTAGAGGTGCGTCCGGTATCCACCAACTGTTAGAGGTGCGTCCGGTATCCACCATTAGTTCAGTGGCACTTAGAAATTTGATGGAGATAATGTGTCCCCTGTATCAAATCCCATCTAGGTTCCACTACTCTAGGCAGGCAATACCGAGAATGTACACAGACGTCAGAAAAAGTCACCAGTGTCCTACAAAATGCGGTTGTATCCAGTGTCCACTTAACCGCAGACATGTGGACAAGTGGAACAGGGCAGACTAAGGACTATATGACTGTATCAGCCCACTGGGTAGATGTATGGCCTCCCGCAGTGGCACCAGAAGCAGCATCTTGCAAATGCCAACTCGTTCCTAGGCAGGCTACGCTATGTATCACCGCTTTCCATAAGAGGCACACAGCTGACAACCTCTTACGGAAACTGAGGAACATCATTGCAGAATGCCTTACCCCAATTGGACTCTCCTGGGGATTTGTGATATCGGACAACGCCACCAATATTGTGCGTGTATTACGTCGGGGCAAATTCCAGCATGTCCCATGATTTGCACATATAATTAATTTGGTGGTGCAGAAATTTTTTGAAAAATGAGAGGGGTGTGCAGGAGATGCTGTCGGTGGCCCGAAAAATTGCTTTCCACTTTCGGCGTTCTCTCACTGCGTGCCGAAGACTGGAGCGCCAGCAAACACTCCTGAACCTGCCCTGCTATCAATTGAAGCAAGAGGTTGTAACAAGGTGGAATTCAACACGCTATATCAGTGTTTCCCAACCACGGTCCTCAAGGCACACTAACAGTCGTGGTTATAGTGATATCCAGGCTTGAACACAGGTAACTTAATTAGTACTTCGGTTATTTTGATTTAACCATCTGTGCTAAAGCCTGGATATCACTAAAACCTGCACTGTTGGTGTGCCTTGAGGAACGTGGTTGGGGATGCCTGTTCTATATGCTTCAGAGGATGGAGGAGCAGCAAAAGGCCATTCAAGCCTATACATCCACCTACGATATAGGCAAAGGAGGGTTAATGCACCTGACTCAAGCGCAGTGGAGAATGATTTCCGTCTTGTGCAAGATTCTCCAACTCTTCGAACTTGCCACACGTGAAGTCAGTTCAGACACTGCCAGCTTGAGTCAGGTTATTCCCCTCGTTACACTTTTGCAGAAGCAGCTGGAGAAATTGAAGGAGGAGCTAAGACGGAGTGATTCCGCAAAGTATGTGGGACTTGTGGATGGAGCCCTTCATTCGCTTTGCCAGGATTCAAGGGTGGTCAATCTGTTGAAATCAGAGCACTACATTTTGGCCACGTGCTCGAATCTAGATTTAAAGCCTACGTTGTATCTCTGTTTCCAGCAGGCACAAGTGTGCGGAGGTGCAAAGACCGCTGGTTAGTAAATTGTCAACTTAAATGGAACGTCAACGGCTCCTCCTTCAATTTCTCCCACCACTGGAGCTGCAAGGAAAAGGATAAGATTTCCTAGCCCACCCGCTGGCGGTGATGCAGGCCAGTCAGGAGCGAAAGCTGACATCTGGTCTGGACTTAAGGACCTGCCAATGATTACTGACGTCTACTGTCACTGCATATGATTCTGTCACCATTGAAAGAATGGTGGAGGATTATATGAGTGACAGCATCCAAGTAGGCATGTCAGACAGTCCGTACATATACTGGTAGGTAAAAGAGGCAATTTGGAGGCCCTTGCACAAACTGGCTTTATTTTACCTAAGTTGCCCCCCCTCCAGTGTGTACTCCGAAAGAGTGTTTAGTAGAGATGAGCGGGTTCGGTTTCTCTGAATCCGAACCCGCCAGAACTTCATGTTTTTTTTCACGGGTCCGAGCGACTCGGATCTTCCCGCCTTGCTCGGTTAACCCGAGCGCGCCCGAACGTCATCATGACGCTGTCGGATTCTCGCGAGGCTTGGATTCTATCGCGAGACTAGGATTCTATATAAGGAGCCGCGCGTCGCCGCCATTTTCACACGTGCATTGAGATTGATAGGGAGAGGACGTGGCTGGCGTCCTCTCCGTTTAGAATAGATTAGAGAGACACTTGATTTACTAATTTTGGGGAGCATTAGGAGTACTCAGTACAGTGCAGAGTTTTGCTGATAGTGACCACCAGTTTTATTTATAATCCGTTCTCTGCCTGAAAAAAGCGATACACAGCACACAGTGACTCAGTCACATACCATATCTGTGTGCACTGCTCAGGCTCAGGCCAGTGTGCTGCATCATCTATTATCTATATATAATATTATATATATCTGTCTGACTGCTCAGCTCACACAGCTTATAATTGTGGGGGAGACTGGGGAGCACTACTGCAGTGCCAGTTATAGGTTATAGCAGGAGCCAGGAGTACATAATATATTATATAGTGAGTGACCACCAGACACACAGTGCAGTTTATTTAATATATCCGTTCTCTGCCTGAAAAAAGCGATACACACAGTGACTCAGTCAGTCACATACCATATCTGTGTGCACTGCTCAGGCTCAGGCCAGTGTGCTGCATCATCTATATATATTATATATCTGTCTGACTGCTCAGCTCACACAGCTTATAATTGTGGGGGAGACTGGGGAGCACTACTGCAGTGCCAGTTATAGGTTATAGCAGGAGCCAGGAGTACATAATATTATATTAAAATTAAACAGTGCACACTTTTGCTGCAGGAGTGCCACTGCCAGTGTGACTAGTGACCAGTGACCTGACCACCAGTATATATAATATTAGTAGTATACTATCTCTTTATCAACCAGTCTATATTAGCAGCAGACACAGTACAGTGCGGTAGTTCACGGCTGTGGCTACCTCTGTGTCGGCACTCGGCAGCCCGTCCATAATTGTATATACCACCTAACCGTGGTTTTTTTTTCTTTCTTTATACATACATACTAGTTACGAGTATACTATCTCTTTATCAACCAGTCTATATTAGCAGCAGACACAGTACAGTGCGGTAGTTCACGGCTGTGGCTACCTCTGTGTCGGCACTCGGCAGCCCGTCCATAATTGTATATACCACCTAACCGTGGTTTTTTTTTCTTTCTTTATACATACATACTAGTTACGAGTATACTATCTCTTTATCAACCAGTCTATATATTAGCAGCAGACACAGTACAGTGCGGTAGTTCACGGCTGTGGCTACCTCTGTGTCGGCACTCGGCAGCCCGTCCATAATTGTATATACCACCTAACCGTGGTTTTTTTTTCTTTCTTTATACATACATACTAGTTACGAGTATACTATCTCTTTATCAACCAGTCTATATATTAGCAGCAGACACAGTACAGTGCGGTAGTTCACGGCTGTGGCTACCTCTGTGTCGGCACTCGGCAGCCCGTCCATAATTGTATATACCACCTAACCGTGGTTTTTTTTTCTTTCTTTATACATACATACTAGTTACGAGTATACTATCTCTTTATCAACCAGTCTATATATTAGCAGCAGACACAGTACAGTGCGGTAGTTCACGGCTGTGGCTACCTCTGTGTCGGCACTCGGCAGCCCGTCCATAATTGTATATACCACCTAACCGTGGTTTTTTTTTCTTTCTTTATACATACATACTAGTTACGAGTATACTATCTCTTTATCAACCAGTCTATATATTAGCAGCAGACACAGTACAGTGCGGTAGTTCACGGCTGTGGCTACCTCTGTGTCGGCACTCGGCAGCCCGTCCATAATTGTATATACCACCTAACCGTGGTTTTTTTTTCTTTCTTTATACATACATACTAGTTACGAGTATACTATCTCTTTATCAACCAGTCTATATATTAGCAGCAGACACAGTACAGTGCGGTAGTTCACGGCTGTGGCTACCTCTGTGTCGGCACTCGGCAGCCCGTCCATAATTGTATATACCACCTAACCGTGGTTTTTTTTTCTTTCTTTATACATACATACTAGTTACGAGTATACTATCTCTTTATCAACCAGTCTATTTTAGCAGCAGACACAGTACAGTGCGGTAGTTCACGGCTGTGGCTACCTCTGTGTCGGCACTCGGCAGCCCGTCCATAATTGTATATACCACCTAACCGTGGTTTTTTTTTCTTTCTTTATACATACATACTAGTTACGAGTATACTATCTCTTTATCAACCAGTCTATATATTAGCAGCAGACACAGTACAGTGCGGTAGTTCACGGCTGTGGCTACCTCTGTGTCGGCACTCGGCAGCCCGTCCATAATTGTATATACCACCTAACCGTGTTTTTTTTTTCTTTCTTTATACATACATACTAGTTACGAGTATACTATCTCTTTATCAACCAGTCTATATTAGCAGCAGACACAGTACAGTGCGGTAGTTCACGGCTGTGGCTACCTCTGTGTCGGCACTCGGCAGCCCGTCCATAATTGTATACTAGTATCCAATCCATCCATCTCCATTGTTTACCTGAGGTGCCTTTTAGTTGTGCCTATTAAAATATGGAGAACAAAAATGTTGAGGTTCCAAAATTAGGGAAAGATCAAGATCCACTTCCACCTCGTGCTGAAGCTGCTGCCACTAGTCATGGCCGAGACGATGAAATGCCAGCAACGTCGTCTGCCAAGGCCGATGCCCAATGTCATAGTACAGAGCATGTCAAATCCAAAACACCAAATATCAGTAAAAAAAGGACTCCAAAACCTAAAATAAAATTGTCGGAGGAGAAGCGTAAACTTGCCAATATGCCATTTACCACACGGAGTGGCAAGGAACGGCCTATGTTCATGGCTAGTGGTTCAGCTTCACATGAGGATGGAAGCACTCAGCCTCTCGCTAGAAAAATGAAAAGACTCAAGCTGGCAAAAGCAGCACAGCAAAGAACTGTGCATTCTCGAAATCCCAAATCCACAAGGAGAGTCCAATTGTGTCGGTTGCGATGCCTGACCTTCCCAACACTGGACGTGAAGAGCATGCGCCTTCCACCATTTGCACGCCCCCTGCAAGTGCTGGAAGGAGCACCCGCAGTCCAGTTCCTGATAGTCAGATTGAAGATGTCAGTGTTGAAGTACACCAGGATGAGGAGGATATGGGTGTTGCTGGCGCTGGGGAGGAAATTGACCAGGAGGATTCTGATGGTGAGGTGGTTTGTTTAAGTCAGGCACCCGGGGAGACACCTGTTGTCCGTGGGAGGAATATGGCCGTTGACATGCCAGGTGAAAATACCAAAAAAAATCAGCTCTTCGGTGTGGAGGTATTTCACCAGAAATGCGGACAACAGGTGTCAAGCCGTGTGTTCCCTTTGTCAAGCTGTAATAAGTAGGGGTAAGGACGTTAACCACCTCGGAACATCCTCCCTTATACGTCACCTGCAGCGCATTCATAATAAGTCAGTGACAAGTTCAAAAACTTTGGGTGACAGCGGAAGCAGTCCACTGACCAGTAAATCCCTTCCTCTTGTAACCAAGCTCACGCAAACCACCCCACCAACTCCCTCAGTGTCAATTTCCTCCTTCCCCAGGAATGCCAATAGTCCTGCAGGCCATGTCACTGGCAATTCTGACGAGTCCTCTCCTGCCTGGGATTCCTCCGATGCATCCTTGCGTGTAACGCCTACTGCTGCTGGCGCTGCTGTTGTTGCCGCTGGGAGTCGATGGTCATCCCAGAGGGGAAGTCGTAAGCCCACTTGTACTACTTCCAGTAAGCAATTGACTGTTCAACAGTCCTTTGCGAGGAAGATGAAATATCACAGCAGTCATCCTACTGCAAAGCGGATAACTGAGTCCTTGACAACTATGTTGGTGTTAGACGTGCGTCCGGTATCCGCCGTTAGTTCACAGGGAACTAGACAATTTATTGAGGCAGTGTGCCCCCGTTACCAAATACCATCTAGGTTCCACTTCTCTAGGCAGGCGATACCGAGAATGTACACGGACGTCAGAAAAAGACTCACCAGTGTCCTAAAAAATGCAGTTGTACCCAATGTCCACTTAACCACGGACATGTGGACAAGTGGAGCAGGGCAGGGTCAGGACTATATGACTGTGACAGCCCACTGGGTAGATGTATGGACTCCCGCCGCAAGAACAGCAGCGGCGGCACCAGTAGCAGCATCTCGCAAACGCCAACTCTTTCCTAGGCAGGCTACGCTTTGTATCACCGCTTTCCAGAATACGCACACAGCTGAAAACCTCTTACGGCAACTGAGGAAGATCATCGCGGAATGGCTTACCCCAATTGGACTCTCCTGTGGATTTGTGGCATCGGACAATGCCAGCAATATTGTGTGTGCATTAAATATGGGCAAATTCCAGCACGTCCCATGTTTTGCACATACCTTGAATTTGGTGGTGCAGAATTTTTTTAAAAACGACAGGGGCGTGCAAGAGATGCTGTCAGTGGCCAGAAAAATTGCGGGACACTTTCGGCGTACAGGCACCACGTACAGAAGACTGGAGCACCACCAAAAACTACTGAACCTGCCCTGCCATCATCTGAAGCAAGAAGTGGTAACGAGGTGGAATTCAACCCTCTATATGCTTCAGAGGTTGGAGGAGCAGCAAAAGGCCATTCAAGCCTATACAATTGAGCACGATATAGTAGGTGGAATGCACCTGTCTCAAGTGCAGTGGAGAATGATTTCAACGTTGTGCAAGGTTCTGATGCCCTTTGAACTTGCCACACGTGAAGTCAGTTCAGACACTGCCAGCCTGAGTCAGGTCATTCCCCTCATCAGGCTTTTGCAGAAGAAGCTGGAGGCATTGAAGAAGGAGCTAAAAGTGAGCGATTCCGCTAGGCATGTGGGACTTGTGGATGCAGCCCTTAATTCGCTTAACAAGGATTCACGGGTGGTCAATCTGTTGAAATCAGAGCACTACATTTTGGCCACCGTGCTCGATCCTAGATTTAAAGCCTACCTTGGATCTCTCTTTCCGGCAGACACAGGTCTGCTGGGGTTGAAAGACCTGCTGGTGACAAAATTGTCAAGTCAAGCGGAACGCGACCTGTCAACATCTCCTCCTTCACATTCTCCCGCAACTGGGGGTGCGAGGAAAAGGCTCAGAATTCCGAGCCCACCCGCTGGCGGTGATGCAGGGCAGTCTGGAGCGACTGCTGATGCTGACATCTGGTCCGGACTGAAGGACCTGACAACGATTACGGACATGTCGTCTACTGTCACTGCATATGATTCTCTCAACATTGATAGAATGGTGGAGGATTATATGAGTGACCGCATCCAAGTAGGCACGTCACACAGTCCGTACTGATACTGGCAGGAAAAAGAGGCAATTTGGAGTGCCCTTGCACAAACTGGCTTTATTCTACCTAAGTTGCCCTCCCACAAGTGTGTACTCCGAAAGAGTGTTTAGTGCCGCCGCTCACCTTGTCAGCAATCGGCGTACGAGGTTACATCCAGAAAATGTGGAGAAGATGATGTTCATTAAAATGAATTATAATCAATTCCTCCGCGGAGACATTGACCAGCAGCAATTGCCTCCACAAAGTACACAGGGAGCTGAGATGGTGGATTCCAGTGGGGACGAATTGATAATCTGTGAGGAGGGGGATGTACACGGTGATATATCGGAGGGTGAAGATGAGGTGGACATCTTGCCTCTGTAGAGCCAGTTTGTGCAAGGAGAGATTAATTGCTTCTTTTTTTGGGGGGGTCCAAACCAACCCGTCATATCAGTCACAGTCGTGTGGCAGACCCTGTCACTGAAATGATGGGTTGGTTAAAGTGTGCATGTCCTGTTTTGTTTATACAACATAAGGGTGGGTGGGAGGGCCCAAGGACAATTCCATCTTGCACCTCTTTTTTCTTTTCTTTTTCTTTGCATCATGTGCTGATTGGGGAGGGTTTTTTGGAAGGGACATCCTGCGTGACACTGCAGTGCCACTCCTAGATGGGCCCGGTGTTTGTGTCGGCCACTAGGGTCGCTAATCTTACTCACACAGTCAGCTACCTCATTGCGCCTCTTTTTTTCTTTGCGTCATGTGCTGTTTGGGGAGGGTTTTTTGGAAGGGACATCCTGCGTGACACTGCAGTGCCACTCCTAGATGGGCCCGGTGTTTGTGTCGGCCACTAGGGTCGCTAATCTTACTCACACAGCTACCTCATTGCGCCTCTTTTTTTCTTTGCGTCATGTGCTGTTTGGGGAGGGTTTTTTGGAAGGGACATCCTGCGTGACACTGCAGTGCCACTCCTAGATGGGCCCGGTGTTTGTGTCGGCCACTAGGGTCGCTTATCTTACTCACACAGCGACCTCGGTGCAAATTTTAGGACTAAAAATAATATTGTGAGGTGTGAGGTATTCAGAATAGACTGAAAATGAGTGTAAATTATGGTTTTTGAGGTTAATAATACTTTGGGATCAAAATGACCCCCAAATTCTATGATTTAAGCTGTTTTTTAGTGTTTTTTGAAAAAAACACCCGAATCCAAAACACACCCGAATCCGACAAAAAAAATTCGGTGAGGTTTTGCCAAAACGCGTTCGAACCCAAAACACGGCCGCGGAACCGAACCCAAAACCAAAACACAAAACCCGAAAAATTTCAGGCGCTCATCTCTAGTGTTTAGCGCAGCCGGTAACCTTGTCAGCGATTGGCGTAAGAGGTTACTTCCACTAAATGTGGAGGAGATGATGTTCATCAAAATGAATTATAAATTCCTCCGGGAAGACTTTTACCAGCAATTGCCTCCAGAAATTACACAGGGACCTGTGATGGTGGATTCCAGTGGGGACGAATTAATACTCAGTGAGGAGGATGTACACGGTGAAAGGGGTGAGGAATCAGAGGATGATGATGAGGTAGACATCTTGCCTCTGTGTAGCCAGTTTGTGCAAGGAGAGATTGATTGCTTCTTTTTTGTGGGGGCCCAAACAAACCAGTCATTTCAGCCACAGTCATGTGGCAGACCCTGTCGCTGAAATTATTGGTTTGTTAAAGTGTGCATGTCCTGTTTATACAACATAAGGGTGGGTGGGAGGGCCCAAGGACAATTCCAACTTGCACCTCTTTTTCATTTTTGCATCATGTGCTTTTTGGGACTAGTTTTTTAAGTGCCATCCTGTCTGTAACTGCAGTGCCACTCCTAGATAGGCCTGGTGTTTGCGCTGCACACTTATGTTGCTTAGCTTAGTCATACAGCTACCTCATTGCACCTCTTTTTCTTCTTTGCATCATGTGCTGTTTGAGGTCTATTTTTTTTAAATCTGCCATTCTGTCTGTAACTGCAGTTCCACTCCTAGATGGGTCAGGTGTTTGTGCCGCACACTTATGTCGCTTAGCTTGGCCATCCAGCTACCTAATTGCACCTTTTTTTCTTCTTTGCATCATATGCTGTTTGTGGACTAGTTTTTGAATAGTGCCATCTTGAATGTAACTGCAGTGCCACTCCTAGATGGGCCAGGTGTTTGTGCCGCACACTTGTGTCGCTTAGCTTAGTCATACAGCCACCTCGGTGCAACTTTTAGGTCTAAAAACAATATTATGAGGTGTGAGGTGTTCAGAATAGACTGGAAATGAGTGGAAATGATTGTTATTGATGTTAATACTACTGTAGGAGTAAAATTACCCCCAAATTCTTACTTATTCATACTTATTCGGCCGTACATGCACATATTCACGGTCGTGCGTGTTAGCGCGTGGTATGAGTAATTACAGAGGCATTTGTACTCGCATGGAAAAGCCACAAATACATATCATATATTTAATCCATATATTGCATAAATTACCCACTGTTTGCTCACTCTTCTAATAGCATAAAGTTGGTTCTCACATAAATTATCCTCCCAGAGACTCAAATACAATGTACCAGATGGCCTTATTTACACAAAGCTTTGAAATCCTATGAAGAAGGCAAATACCTTTGGTTACCCCTATTGTTCTAGAGTTGTCCAGTATCTGTCGAAGACAATAAATACTGGATTGTCATTGTCTTATCTGAAAACAGGACAAACAAGAAAGACAATATCCAGGAACCTAGGTTGACTGAAGAGAAACTTAATTAGCAATAGCTAAGAAATTACAAACCAGACATTCAGAAATCTGAGGTAATAACATTTATAGTCTAAACTCTTGGAGATATATATATATATATATATATATATATTTCCTAATAAATTGTAATAGCAGGAGTGTGTGTGTATGTGTATGTATATATATAGATAGACAGATAGATAGATAGATAGATAGATAGATAGATAGATAGATAGATAGATAGATAGATAGATATGGATATATGTATATCTTGAGGATGGAGAGTATGATCATATATTACAACATTAAGTTATTGATAATACCAGATTTATGTATGATTAATTTGATGGGTTTAACTGGTCATGGGGTGGGAACTCAGATGCAAACAACAGAAATCACATCTCAAGTTTTAGCAATCACCCACCTCTTGAGCTGACCAATGATCCCCGGTGCACAGGATATGTCCCACCCCCGAACCAATGGAAGAAGAGCACACAGTGTCTATTGTATTATGTTTTGATCCACTGTATAAAAAGCCAGCTGCAGGCCAGGTCACTATCACAGACTCTGAAGGTCATCTACCTTGATGACTGAGGACCAGACTGGGAAGCGCAGGCAAAACTAAAATGTATGTACCATTGACTGTAGCCATTTTACTATTGTATTGCATTGTTATTGTAACCCCCTTTCAGTAATTATATGTTGGTGTGTTGGAACCCGGTATTTTAAATACAATCTGGTGTCGTGTCTCCTTTCTCTGCTAAGGTTATAAGTGTATTTCAGTCACACATGTAGCTGCAGAGGGCTCACGGCGTGTCTTTGGGTGTGTACGCACTGTGTGTACTTTGTATGGTCAGCACAGCATTTGTACGCAAACTGCGTACATGGTACGGGGCTTTGTACGCTAATGGTGTAAAAAGTACGTAGGCTAAGGTTTGATTACAGCGGCCGCAGCGGCTCCATTTTAAAGTGTATTTAATGTGTTTCTAAAGTGTTGCTTTTAGTCCTGTATGTAAATCGACGTTTACATATATGTCTGATATCCTATCACCATTTGAAAGAATGACATCTAATATTGAGTCTTTGCGAGTGGGCTCCCTCACCAATTGCTTGAGAGATGCTCCCTATAAGGAATGTAGAAATTTGCAACTTGTAGCTGAACTTGCAAAAGACCCCTCCCAATTTACATCAGGTACATTAAAGTCTCCCATGATTATGAATTTCCCTTTAAAGCCATTTTAGTGATGTCCAACAATAGGTTTCTGTCCAAATCCTGCCCCTGGCCTGGTGGTCTATAGATCACCCCAATGCGAATAATGACCTTCTCCTCAGTTTCTATGGTGACTCAAAGGGCCTCAGTTTTGTCTTCAATATTTTGTATTAAAGTAGCATTTATGCTTTTTTCACATACATTGCTACCCCTCCTCCTATTCTTCCTATTCTATCCTTTCTAAATAAATTGTATCCTGGTATAGCTATGTCCCAGTCATGATTCTCATTGCACCATGACTCTGTAACTGCCACAAACTCCAGGTTATCCCTTGTTTTTAAGGCAATTAGCTCTGGAATTTTGTATCCTAAGCTCCTAGAATTTGTACACATAGCTTTAAGAATTTTGACTGTGCATTTGTTATTAACAGCCATGTCCAGACCATACAAAATAAATGACAAGTTTAAAGTTGAAATTACCTGTTTGGGGATGTTTCTCATTGTTTGTTTGTTGTTGTTTTTTTACTAATCAGGAATCACACTGTGTCCTTTACACCATGATTACACTAGTGATGAGCAGATTCGGTTTTACTCAGTTCTCAAAACGGCATCTTATTGGCTCACGGATGTCACGTGTTTTGGATAGCCAATAAGATTCTGTTTTGAGAACCGAGTAAAACAGAGTAAAACCAAATCCGCTTATCACTAGATTACACCTCACTAAATGTGAAGATATAGTACACCTGACCACAATGGTCAAATAATCAAAGGAGTTAAATACCAGAGAGCATGCAATAATAAACTATGTTTCACCGGGCAACTTCCCCACTCATGCAATGCCAATTACAAGCCAATCATTACATCAAAAAACATACATGAGTTTGCATAAGAGAGAGCTGTAGTGAGCAGATTGGGGATGTCTTTTCATAGTGTAAAAAGACAGATAACATTGGTACAGGTGAGAATTCAGATGTTTTTGGTATGCTATAGACATAAATTTGAGTAGTTGCGGATGATGTGGAAAGGTCTTGCAGCGTTCCTGTCCTTTAGTGGTCCAGATTGTGGACTGATTGTTGTCCTTCTGTTTTCCTTCGGTATAACGTCGGTGTAACGTCGAAATTATGTTTAAACTTGTAGTTATCCTTTGAATAATGTCCTTTGAAGTAATGGCCACAAGCCTACGGCCCAAGCCTTCCTGATGCTCTTTAAGTAATAATATATATATATATATATATATATATATATATATTTGTATCATTTTATACTTTTTTTACTGCAAATATAACACTTTGATATTTTTATTGACAGGGGCATCCATGGACAACACACTGCTTGCAGGAGCAAGGACAATCCAAAGAATGCAAAGGCCAGCAACAAGTAGCAGAGCAATAACACAGGTCAGGAATAGAAATGTTAAAATGAGCTTCTAGTCCCTTCCCTAGACTTTAGAGAGTTGATATCTTTTTACCTCTCTCTAGAAATAACTCCATAGAATTTGCAAGATGTGCTAGTATTACTCCTGAGTACATTATTTCATCATGTAGAGGTACTTTAAACCTAAGCTTATAAAACCTAATACATATTTCTACTAGAGATGTGCGCTGACCCTCCGTGTTTTGGTTTCGGATCCGTTTCTCCTTAATATTTTGGATTTGTATTCGGTTTTGCCACAGCCGCTCTTGCATGTTGTGGTTTATATATATATATATATATATATATATATATATATACATACATACATAGATGGGTAAGGCACTCCAAAAAGCTTAAGTGTGAATAATGCCTGCTATAAACCGCTGATGTGTTTGTGATCATTGCAGTTTGCCGTGAGTGCCACGTCTGTCTTAATTGCATCCACACCATGAGGCTCCAGCTGGGGCTATGTTGTAGATGAGGCCAGCACTCAATATATAATCAAACGTTTTTATGCCATTTCATGATACATCACAACGCGTTTTCTGTGCAAATTCAGCAATTTGACTTATTCAATAGCAGGTTTCTCACACATCCTGTGCATACTGGGGATATACATCCTACCCAGCAGGATCTCCCAACAGCCGTTTTGGCTACCGCCGTCGTCAGGGGAGTGATTACCATCAGTAAGCCAATCTTGCCACATTTATTACCAATAGATTCATCAAAATGTGCTCACCTGTCCCATCAATCTTAATCACCTCCGCCCGGTGGTGTTGAAAGGCGCGCGGGTCCGGCCACACAGACGCCGGGACGCCCAGCTATGACATCATCCAGCCTTGCCCAGTGCTCCTGACGAGCTGCTTCCAGCCTCCTATCCGTCGCCCTGGTAACAGGGACGCTGCCTCCCCGCGCCACATGATCGTGACGCAAGTCTGGCACCCCCTGCCCTGTCCGCAATCAGCGGCTAGCCGATAGGTCCACTCCCACAAGGGAGCCCCCTGCCTGTCATGACGTGACTTCACTGGTCTCCCTGTCTCCTAGCAACCGGGCCACATTACCTTCCCACACCTATAACAGAGAATCAAAAGATATCAGTGTATATATATACTGTATATATATACTGTATATATATATATATATATATATATATATATAAAAACAATAAAAATACTCCTTTTATGTGCTAAAAGAAGAGCAGCACTATAGATAGAACCACTGTTAATAAAAGTTCTTTTATAGCATACAAATACAAACAGATATATCCTGGTGCATTAGTACATACTGTACAATACTGTAAATTCAGCTCATCAGAAAATTCAGGGTGAATTTCACCTCAAAGAGGATCTCTTTAGGAAGGGTCAGTGTAGGATATCCTAAATGGGACCCTCTCATCAAAAAAAATGTCACCCAAAAGAAGACAAAAATTAGTGATCACATTTTTTAATATGGTATGTATCATTTATTAACAGTGAAATTATAAAACAATGCTAAAAATTGTATATAAAAAAGATCGCATCACCACACCATTTATATTCATGTTAGTAATAAGGCATTGACATGTAACACACCCTCACCTTAGCAAAGGTGTATGCTCAGGGTGGGTGGAATTCTCATAGACATACAGTATACACGAACAGTGGAAATTGGCGAAACCTACGCGTTTCGTCTCAATGACTTCATCGGGGTATACTTCAGGTTAAACACGATTTTCTTGTGAGGTATTTGTGGGAATGGATTATTCTTCTGGAGATGTGGAAAGGTATTCAAAACCAGAGATAAAATAGCGAATTACCTTGAATTCAGCAAAGAATTCAGATGATAAAAAATAGCATCACAGTGTGCCCTAGATTAAAATAGTATGCATATACTAGTGACATATAAACTTATCCTTATGCAGTAGACTGATGACCCGTACACACATACACTTTAGGAGATTGGGCCTAATTCAGATCTGATTGCAGCAGCAAATTTGTGAGCTAATGAGCAAAACCATGTGAACTGCAGGGGGGGGGGGGCAGATATAACATGTGCAGAGAGAGTTAGACTTAGGTGGGTTATATTGTTTATGTGCAGGTTAAACACTGGCTGCTTTATTTTTACACTGCAATTTAGATTTCAGTTTGACCACACCACACCCAAATCTAACTCTCGCTGCACATATTATACCTGCACCCCCCTGCCCCGCCCTGCAGTGCACATGGTTTTGCCCATTTGCTAACCAATTTGCTGCTGCGATCAGATCTGAATTAGGACCTTTGTCTGTTAATCACTTCATTCTATTGCATAAGGAGAAGTTCATATGTCACCATTATGAAAATCTGGATGCTCAGGTAAGTTTTAACGTTTCGATAGTACAACCATTCACAAGCTTTATCCCCTGAGAACACACCATGTGATCTGGCACACACTTAAATTACTGATACGCCCACACATGATGTCATCAGTAAATCAGTGCAATGTAGTGTAGAAAGGGCCAGTGTACTCGTGCGGTCACTGGCCCTGCTACTAGCATGTGCGTCCCTCCTCGTCTGGGACGGCCCGGCGCCGTCCCATGGGGCCGGAGGTAGCGCTGGCTTCGGGCGGCGCTGGAGACCGGACCTTGTCCGGTCTTCACCTGCCCTGGTCCGGTCTCCACCTGCCCAGCTGAATGCAGAGTTCGGCAGCGGGCGTGTGGGCGGCGGTGGATATCCACCGCCGCTCCACACGGGTGATGGCGGCGGGCGTGCATACTCCGAGACGCAGACCCCACCAATCGCCGTGCGGCATTTTTAATTTGGCGCCAGCCGCGAGCCAATCACGCCTCGCAAACTGGTGGCCAATCAGGAGTGGCAGTGGCGAGCCAATCCCGACTCGCCACATCATAGCCCCGCCCCCTGGCACTGGCTGAGACTAGCTAGCGCCGGGCGCGAGAGCAGAGTTCGTCGGCCGGGAGGGAGCAGAGAAGAGCTCCTGAAGACGGCAGCAAGAAGACGGAGCCGGAAGTCCTGGAGGGCGGCGGCAGTTGTGAAAGAGCTGTTACACACCGCTGCCCGCCGGGTGAAGACGTCGGAAGCCCTGGGCCAGCGGTGTGCAACGCAAAAGAGCTTGCACGTGCCCCTGCTGCCCAGGTGAAGCCCTCAGGAAGCCCGGAGGTGGTGGGAGCCGCCCTGCCTCCGGCGAAGACAACGCGGTGGGTGTGGCCGGGCTAGGCTTGGTCCAGCCGCGACCCTTAGGAGGGGTAAGTACAGGTCGCCCCTCTCCCCCTAGACCACCAGGTATTCGGGCACTAGGCCCGTGGGGCAAAACAGGCACTAGGCCTGAGACAACATAGGCAGGCCCACGGCCTGAGCAGCAGAGGGCGCTAGGCCCCCCCATTACCCCCCCACAGTTAGGCAGGCCCACGGCCTGAGCAGCAGAGGGCGCTAGGCCCCCCCCCATTACCCCCCACGGTTAGGCAGTCTCTAGGCCTGAGCAGCAGAGGGCGCTACAGTGGCAAACGCAGGATTTCCATGGGGGGGGGTTTCCAAAACTGGGTGGAGCCAATCACGGGGGTGGGGACTGAGGTGACCCAGTATATGCTGGGTCCATAAAACTAGTGTGTGTGTGTGTGTGTGTGTGTGTGTGTATATATATATATATATATATATATATATATGTGTGTGTATATATACATATAAATATATATATATATATATATACATATCTACACATATAAATACTGTATATACACATATATATATATATATATATATACCCTCTATTGCTTGATAAGCAAATGGCACGTCATGTTTCACATGAGCAGCGGCAATAAATCCTGATGACGGGACTAGGTCTTGAAACGAGCCGTTGATACTGCCATGCTGCACACTTAATCGTTGTATGACTATGGAATTTATCATGGATCATTAAATCCTTTTTTCAGTAACCCTGGAGTGACGTGCCATTTGCTTATCAAGCAATAGAGGGATTATACTAAAATTGCACGGGCACCCAGGTTACTGTTGTCAGTTACATTAGGAGTGCCGGATGAATTACAGATACATATATATATACACCTATATATATATATATATATATATATACACACAAATACATATACACATATACATAGCATATTAAACATGCATGCATACATATATATATATATATATATATACATACAGTACACGTATATATACACACATGTATATATATCATATATGTGTCTGTTTATATATATATATATATATGTATGTATATACCTGTGTATATATGTATGAACATGGATATATATGTACTATAATTAAAATAAAGTAAACTTTTATTAAGCACTTACAAGTGCCACCAGGAAGACAGCAGGCTGCAGAGGATGCTAGACAGCCATTAATAATACTCATGCAGCAAAAAAAAAAAATATATATGCTCGGAAACCCCCCCCTGGGTGCGACACTGCGCTAGCCCCCCCCCCCCCCCATTACCCCCAACAGTTAGGCAGGCTCACGGCCTGAGCAGCAGAGGGCGCTAGGCCCACCCCCATTACCCCCCACAGTTAGGCAGGCCCATGGCCTGAGCAGCAGAGGGCGCTAGGCCCCAATTACCCCCCCAGATAGGCAGCCATAGGTAGGGGGCATGCAGGGCAAGGAAGCCCAATGCTATTGTGTGTATGGGAAGTCGGCGCTAGGCCACAGGTCGCTAAAGTCGGCGCTACGCCGCAGGTGTGGTAAGTCGGCGCCAGGCCGTGGTATCTCTTAATCCGGAGCTAGGCCGCAGGGTGTGTAAGTCGGCGCTACGCCGCAGGTGGCTGAAGTCGGCGCTAGGCCGCAGGTCGCTGAAGTTGGCGCTACGCCGCAGGTGTGGTAAGTCGGCGCTAGGCCGTGGTATCTCTTGATCCGGCGCTAGGCCGCAGGGTGTGTAAGTCAGCGCTACGCCGCAGGTTGCTTAAGTCGGCGCTATGCCGCAGGTTGCTTAAGTCGGCGTTACGTCGCAGGTTGTTAAAGTCGGCGCTAGGCCGCGGTTTGCATAAGTTGGCGCTACGCCGCATGTGTGATGAGTTCTCAGTTTTCCCCACAGCCAGGCCCCCATGAAAGGTAGGCTGTCGGAAGTACGCGTTGGCGAGTACTACAAGGTTGAAACAGTATTACGGTGTCATGCTATAACCTCTGTATAAGTGTCTCTCCGTCATAAAGCGTAAGCAGCGCCACATCCCGTGGGCTGTGTTGTGTGTTCTCTTACAGGAGCAAAGAAGAAGTGCCAGTCGTCTGGCGGAACCCGAGTATATAGCTGGTGAGCATAAAGGTGTTTCGTGTGTGTTTGTGCTGTATGTTGCCCCCTCCCCCACCTCCCCTTTGGGTGTTTTCATTCAGTGTCGCCCCTGGTGCTTCGCACCGCTACGGGGGCACCCAGTCTGAGGCCACAAGTGCCAATGATGACCCTTCACTGAGCCCAGTATAGGCCACCCCTGCGTAGTGTGTCCCCCATTCTTTTCAGCTCACCCAGGAAATTCTTCTCCGTGTCTGGACGTGTGCCAGTATCGTCTGAGCTACCTCGTCGGACTGAAGGTGGAGGACGGGAGGCGTGAGGTACGTAGGCCTGGTAAGTGAGCGCTCCGTATTCTTTCCCCAGGGCCCCACCCCCATGCCTCTTACAGTAGCTCCGGTAGTTAAAAACAGTAGGAGACAGAAATGTAATGTACTCACTAGAATTGTAACAATATAACAATGTATCAATATTGTAAAGTAGTAACATCACTGAATAATATGCATATAAAAGACCCACATGCTCATATTACACTAAATACAAACAAGAATATCATACAAGTATAAAGCATAATGAAAATCTGCTACCCCATTTTCCCAGAATCCTTAGACATTAACACTTCATTCACATCATAAGCTAATAAATGAATTCTGATGGAAGTATTATTGGATACTGGATCAAAAGAAGATTTCTTCTGCAGTTTCCACTGAAGAAACTGTCTCCGGGATTGTAGATAGGGGGTCATTCCGAGTTGATCGCTAGCTGACGTTGTTTGCAGCGTAGCGATCAGGCTAAATGTCGGCATTTCTGCGCATGCGTACGGGACGCAGTACACACACGCAAAGTACTTTCACACAAAACTATGCAGTTTTACACAAGGTCGAGCGATGCTTTTCAGTCGCTCTGCAGATCGTTGAGTGATTGACAGGAAGTGGGCGTTTCTGGGTGGTAACTGAGCGTTTTCCGGTAGTGTGCTAAAAAATGCAGGCGTGTCAGGTAAAAACGCAGACGTGCCTGGGGAAACGGGGGAGTGGCTGGCCGAACGCAGGGCGTGTTTGTGACGTCAAAGCAGGAACAAACCAATCTAATGATCGCAAGGTAGGAGTAGGTCTGGAGCTACTCAGAAACGACATTAAAATTTTTCCCTGCAGTTCTGCTAACCTTTCGTTCGCACTTCTGCTAAGCTAAAATACACTCCCAGAGGGCGGCGGCTTAGCATGTGCACTGCTGCTAAAAGCAGCAAGCGAGCGATCAACTCGGAATGAGGGCCATAGTGTAGTCGATGGTATAGAAGTCGATTTTGTTCCATTATAATACTCCTCGGGGTATATTTAATAAGAATCGTATTTTTCGAAATTTGTTTGACGATTAAACACGAATGACATCGGGAGTGATAATTTGCAACTTTTTTTTTTACGCCTCATTTACTATGCTGTCGTATTTTTGTTATCCGTATTTACCGATGTCGATGTTATTCGTATTTTTTAAGTTCCTAATGCGGCTGAATTTTGTTTTGCAACCGTATTATTGTTTTTTTTTTTACGGTTTCGTATATTTTTTTTCACGGTCGAGATTTTACTCCCTTCCCGGACGCGTTTTTTTCTGACTTTCGTTTTCGTCACTCGTCCGTGATTGGTTGGGTTTGTGATGAGGAGTGTCTGTGCAGCATAGTATAAATACGCCCCAAACCAGATGGACCTCGTGGGATTAGCTAGTGGAGAGGAGAGAGGTAGTGTTGTTTGCGGTAGGAGTTGTAGAAAGTTGGTTAGGTGAGTTTAAGTGATTACTGAGTGGTGTATTTGGTTTGTAAGTCGTCTTGTGATTATTGTTGTGGTGTTGTTTTGAAGTGTGTCATATTTTTAGTGGTTGTTTTTTATTTCAGTCTATTGTTGTGTGTGTGTGTGTGTGTGTGTGTGTGTGTGTGTGTGTGTGTGTGTGTGTGTGTGTGTGTGTGTGTTTGGGTGTGTTTGATGTGTGGTGTGTAGTGTTAGTGGAGGAGTGTGTTTTGTGTTTTTGTTATTCGTGTTATTTGTTGTTTGTGTCAATTATGTCTCAGTCAGAGGTCAGTGAGGTGTGGAAGGTGAGTGAAGTGGAGGTGTTGAGTGAGGTGGAGGGGGTTAGTTTGAGGGAGGAGGTGAGTGAGGGTGTTAGTGAGAGGGAGGAGAGTAGTGAGTCGGAGGGTGAGGAGGAGGGTGAGGTTGCTGCTGTGGACTCTAGTGAGAGTGAGAGTGATGGTGCTGTGGCTCTGCAGCCACGCACCACTACGAAAACTGGGCGCAACGTGAAGTTTTGTTATGCAGAAAATGTTGCACTGAGGCCTCCAAAGTCACTTCTCGCAGAAAGAGTGCTATTTGGGCTAAAGTTGTTGCTGCAGTGAATAGCGTGGGAGTTGTTCGCAGGACAGAAGACACATGACGTAAACGTTTTTACGACATAAAGCGCCATGTCAAGGCCAAGATGGCCAAGGAGGCCAAGTCTGCCCGTCAAACCGGTGGTGGGCATCCGTATATTGCAACTTATGCGGAGTGGGAGGAGCCAGTGCGGAGCTTAATTCTTTGCAAAGTGGTTTGGGGCACTTATGTGCATGATTCAGATCGGCCCAGGCAGGATGGTGAGTAGTTTTTATGTGTTTTTTTTGTGTACAATTGTTTTGATGTTAAAACTTTGGAATCCTGCTATGTGTTGTCAAAGTCGGAAAAATATCATGCTACACGCTGCCATATATTCACCCCATGCGCTTGCCCGCTGCACGTACACATATTCGCAGTTGCGTGATGGCGCCTCCTCGGCCATGCGCTCGAGCGCATGGTATGTGCATTTACGGTAGAGTTTGTGTGCGTCTAGCGGGTGCCTCAATTGTTACATAATAAATTCAAATAGTATGTTTTATAGGTAATGTTCCCCTTAATAATAACAGTAAGTTTGTTTAATGTAACTGGTCGCTGGACAGAGGAATTCCTCTTTGCATGGTACGAAGGGTCAGACAGGGTTTGAGCAGTTGTGTTTGGTACCTAACTAAAGAACATTTTATTAGAAACAATCCGGTGCTGGTTAGGTAAAGATTAATCGCTCCTGCGTATAGTTATGTCTATTAGTAGTTTCTGGACATTTACTATATTTGCGGTTCATTATCCATGCGGCGGGAATTCTGAGATTCCCTCCCACCTGAGCAGTTTGATATAGTCACAGCCCACCTGTTCAAACTAACCTATGACCTTTTGTTATGATGCGAGGAGACATTTCTGTGTCCAATGAACAATGAGATTATAGGTCCCTTTGTAGTATACTGTACGCAGTGTATATAAGGACAGCCAGCCTGGCCAGCTCAGTCTTCTCTCCACAAACGGTTTTCATCTTGACTAACTCGGAGCTGGTACCAGGACTGCGCAGCGAATCATTCCCCAGTGTGTGTAAGTTATTCTCTGTAACCATCTTATTCCCTGTTTGTATTTGCCATATTCTCTCTCTCTGTTATTGTATAAGATTGTGACGCTATTGTATATTTATGTGTAGTTATTCTGCTTAGATATTGATGTTAGTTTGTAGTGTATGAATTGTTAACTGTTTTCCCCTTTTTACATAGCTAGACATTGTTAGTAAAGGTGTTGGAACCTTAGCAAGGTATCGTGTGTTTATTACATTGCAGAGGGTAATCGGAGCGTCTCAATCGCTCAAACAGCTTTCACATTAACAAGGTTAAGCAGCGTTATATCGCTACAGTATTTCAGTAGTAAGGTTTACAGTACAAACTCAATCTTTCACTGTGTTGCATACAAGGTTTACTGAGTGTCATCCCGTGAGCATCTGCGCCGCTCGTGTTCCCCTCGTGATCACGAGCGTACGCTGCGCTAGTAGCGTAGCATTACGGTAGTCGGCCGCCTATAGCGTGCTCGACACCAAGCGTTAAGCTGTGAGCGAGCGTGCCGCATGTGCGTCTCGACCACGGATGAGCGTCTGCTACGCTAAGTGCGTACCCTTACGGTACCCCATACGCCAATTGCGTACTGAATCTCTTACCAGTATATAGTGAAGGTTATAAGGTAATAAATCGGCATTATCAGTGTAATAGTAGGACTATGCTAGTTTAGTGTGTATTAGTGTGTGTAATTGTGTCTATCATGATTGTTTGTGTAAAATCTCCTGGGTTTTACTATTGTGTGTTAGCAATTAGTTCAAGTCCTTAATAATGTAACTGGTGAAAGGTACCTTATTTAGAATGGATTGTATTGGTTATTGGTGTGACACACCATTTATCTGCAAAGGTGTAAGTGTGGTGTCTTCATGATTTATTTGTTAAGGACACATGTTCGCATGATGTTTAGTGAATTTTACAACAAAGACGCTTTTCTAGGTGGTGTTTTGTGGTTTCACAAATACTTTTTTTATTCCTAATTTTTTTTTAATTGTTATGTATGCATTTGGTATGTAGTTTGTTTTTCAGTCAAAATTGTATGTGTTCTGATTTGTGTTTGTAACATTAATCTGTTTAATTTTGTATGCTACGCACGTGTCGCCATGTGTGTTGCATAGTTGTTGCCACAATGTGATGAAGTTGCATTACTCTTTTGTGTTTTAGTTTTGAGGATTTGTTTTATAATGTATGGATATGTATGTGTTTGTAACTAATTTTTGAGAAATGCTGTTGTTATTGTTGTTTGCAAATGCATTTGTGTGTACAAATCATATGTTTCTTTGTATTACAGTGGCTCGGAAATGCACACGCCAATCCACTCCTTCAAATGTTGAACATGGTGCTGATGTTGCAGAAGGTAAATGTGAAACACATTAACACTAAAGGAGGAGTTCAAATTTTTGCCAAATTCCATCCCGCCATCATCCGACTGCGCAAATGCGCACAGGCCACGGATCCACAACGCATCAATGTGTGGCACAGAAAAGACCATGACAGGATCTGCCCAGAACACAATCTGCCTCTCCACCAATGCGAAGCATCAGTATGGTTGCATCAAGGTCACCTTCCGATTTGCTGGTGCCCTCCCCACCACTTCAACTGCAGTCCCCTCAAATTCCAGGTGAGTCAAAAAATATACACACACAAAAAAATACACATTACTAATATTTTTAATACATACAAATACACACAGTAATCTTATTAGATTAGCCTTTACACTGATTTAACAAAATGCTTTTGACATAGCCAACCCTTTCTAGATTACAAATAAAGTTTAGGATTATTCTGTCCGTACATTGGAAGCAAACACTAGCATATTGTGCTGAAGTATACTACCAAATGTGAATTTAACATTAGCACACAGAATAATATTGGGACCTTGAGTAATTTTTATAATATAAAATGTATAAATTTAGTTTAGTATAGCCATCACAGATGTACTGTAACATACTAGTCAAGTTATTTAGTCAGAATCACACTAAACCAGGTTTTGAACTTAAAAATGTCACTTGACATTAGGTTTAGGCTTAAGGTTGTGAAGCTTAATATATTGAGACAAAATAACAACAATAGCAGGCCATAATACAGTGGTATCCAAACTTTATGTAATCACGGTGCCCTAGGGTTTTCTAAATGTAAACATGGCACCCCTAGCCAAACAAAAACTTATTGTTAAATTTTGCAAAAATACTTAATATAAGTAGATTGTGTTTATATAACATCCTTAGCCTCAATTGTGTGTTGTGTGAAAATATTTACTTCTGTTTGTCCCCATATTTTATGACTAACAGCTACTAGCACTAATTTAGATTATTATATTGAGCTAAAAAAACAATATTTGGCCGTGGACCCCCAACCCAAGGCACAACGGCAAGTATCCCGAGACACCACAGGGAGCCACGGCTCACAGTTTGAGAAACACTGGCATAATGGGTAGGCAAAATTTCTGCTTATGTACTGTAGGTATTGTCACAACTGAGGGCCTGAGCTGACGGAAGGCAGCCTCAGTTGTAGGGGCTGAGATGTACCGGAACCTGGGAGGTTGTATCAGACCCCTGGACATGTAAGTAACATGAAGAGAAACCGCCCGAAGGCGTGACCACGACAACTTGAGTAAAAGTCAATGATATTTATTTATGACAAACTCCATGCATCACAGTAGCAGTAAAAAGTAACATAAAAATCAGCAGAGAAATAATAATACAGTTCCTGGGTACTACAGGGTGGCAGGGGCCACAGAGCTCTGGTGGTATGAGACAGTTCTTATTATCTGCAAGTTGGAAAGTCCTTACCAGGCTCAACTGTAGCAATGAGGAAAGCCCAGGGTCGTACCAGCTGGTGTTCCAGGGAAAGCTGGACTGCTGTAGATAAAATGCTGCTGTGGGTACTGGTTAGAACCAGACAGGTGTTGGCACGGAGTGGATACTGGCTGGAACCAGTTAAATAATAAATAAAGCTTGAGAGCGATGCAATGTAGATGAAATGTAAAATTTGAGAGCGGAGAAATAATAATACCGGTGGAGAGTGGTAAACTGCAGAAAGGACACCGGCCCTTTAAGAGAAGCTGTACACTGCTGGAAGCTGAGCTGGAAGCAGGTGATGTTGTAGCTGGAAACAGGTGAGTCCAGAATGGATCGGAGAGTCAGGCTACACCGCAGATGGAATGCTGGTGCGGGTCTCTATAGCAGAAGTCTGGAGACAGGAGCTGGAACCTGGAAGACATTCACAGAAGAGAGACAAACTGGAACTAGGTTTGACAACCAAAGCACTGACGCCTTCCTTGCTCAGGCACAACCTATTTATACCTGCAGCAAGGAAGGCATTGGCTAGGCAATTATGCAAATTAATAATACTGACAACGGAATGGTAGGAATGATCAGCTGACAAAATCCAAGATGGCTGCGCCCATGCAGACACTTGGAGGGAAGTTTGGATTGTAATCCATGTGGTCTGGAAAACAGTAATGGCGGCGCCGGCCACCGGAGACAGGAGACGCCAGGCTGACAGATGCACATCCGACCACGCGGACACAGCGGAGGCCGCGGCTGACGTAATCGCCACTCTGAATGCAGAAGCTCAGAGACGGCGGCGGAGGCCGCGGGAGACGCCATGCCAGATGTATAAGGCGTTACTGTGACTGCGTCCAGAGAGACAGGAGAGGATGCGGGAATGTGCACATCAGGATAACAGATGGGATCCGGTCCTGGAGCGCTGAGCCAGCCTTAGGAGGCATCTGATAGGTAAGAAATGGCGTCCAGATACCCGGATCGTGACAGCACCCCCCCTTTAGGAGTGGCCCCAGGACACTTCTTTGGCTTTTGAGGAAACTTGGAATGGAATCTCCGGACCAAGGCAGGAGCATGGACATCAGAAGCATTGGTCCATGAACGTTCCTCAGGGCCATAACCCTTCCAGTCAATAAGATACTGAAGTTGACCGTAACGGTGACGTGAGTCCAGGATCTTGGCTACTTCATACTCAACGCCTCGTTGAGTTTGGACTTTCGGAGTTGGAGGAAGTGAGGAATGAAACCGATTCAAGATTAGCGGTTTCAACAGGGAAACATGGAATGTCCTGGGTATCTTTAAGAAGGGAGGCAACTGGAGTCTGTAAGCAACAGGATTGATGACTTGATCAATTTTAAAAGGACCGATGTAGCGAGGTGCAAACTTCATACTGGGAACTCTTAACCTCAAATTCTTCGTGGATAACCATACCCGATCACCCACCTTGAGAGCAGGAACTGCTCGACGCTTCTTATCCGCAAACTTCTTGTACCTGAACGATGCCTTGAGCAGAGCTGATCGTACACTCTTCCAGATATTGGCAAACTGATGCAAGGTGATATCCACTGCGGGAACAGAAGTTGCTGGAAGCGGTTGGAACTCAAGGACTTTAGGGTGGAATCCAAAGTTGGTGAAGAATGGTGTTGAAGAAGATGAAGAATGATACTGGTTGTTATGACAGAACTCGGCCCAGGGAAGTAATTGAACCCAGTCATCTTGAGAGGAGGACACATAGATGCGGAGGAAGGACTCCAAGTCCTGATTCACCCTCTCAGTTTGACCATTGGTCTGAGGATGGTAAGCCGTGGAAAACTTTAGCTTGACTTGGAGGGCTTGACATAAACTTCGCCAGAATTTGGCTGTGAATTGAACTCCTCGATCTGAGATAATTTCTTCTGGAAGACCGTGGAGTCGAAAGATCTCCTGTATGAATACTTGAGCCAACTTGGAAGCTGACGGAAGACCGGTAAGAGGAATGAAGTGTGCCATCTTGGTGAACCGGTCAACTACCACCCAGATGGTATTAAACTTGTTGCACATGGGCAAATCTGTAATAAAATCCATCGACAAATGGGTCCATGGTCGACGGGGAACAGATAGTGGAACCAGTTGCCCCGCTGGCGACTGGCGGGATACTTTATGTTGAGCACACTTTGGGCAAGATGCAATAAACTCCAAAACGTCCTTTTTCAGAGTTGGCCACCAATAGGACCTAGAGATAAACTCCAGGGTTTTTTGGATACTTGTATGTCCGGCAAAGCGGGAAGCATGGGCCCAATGCATGAGCTTCTTCCTTAGTGTCGGCTTCACAAAACTTTTCCCTGATGGGGGCGTAGAGTCCATCCCTACCGTGGAGAATGCCAACGGACTTATAATAGGATGCTTGTCTGAAGACTCTGACTCATTTTCTTGCTCCCATGAGCGGGAAAGGGCATCGGCCTTGCGATTCTGAGAGCCCGGACAGAACTGGAGTTTAAAGTCGAACCTGGAAAAGAAAAGTGCCCATCTGGCCTGACGAGGGTTGAGACATTGTGCGCCTTTCAGATATAGAAGGTTCTTGTGGTTTGTAAGGATGGTGATTGAATGAGAAGCTCCCTCCAACAGATATCTCCACTCCTCTAGAGCGAGCTTGATGGCTAGCAACTCCAGGTCGCCAATGGCATAGTTGCGCTCCGCTGGGGAGAACTTCCGTGAGAAGAAACTGCAAGGATGTAAATGGCCATCTTTAGCCCTCTGAGATAACACCGCTCCTACTCCAACGGAGGAGGCATCCACCTCTAGGATGAAAGGAGAGTCGATGTCAGGCTGTTTCAGGACAGGCGCAGAGATGAACCTCTGTTTTAAAAGATGAAAAGCTTGCATGGCTTCTTCAGACCACTTGGACGGGTTAGCACCCTTCTTGGTGAAAGCAGTAATAGGCGCCACAATGGTGGAAAAGTCTCGTATAAACTTTCGGTAATAATTGGCGAACCCTAAGAACCTCTGGACCCCTTTGAGGGTTAAGGGTACCGGCCAATTCTGGATTGCTTGTAGTTTCTCAGGATCCATCTCTAGTCCGGAACCGGACACAATGTACCCTAGAAACGGAATGGACTTGACTTCAAAGACGCATTTCTCTAATTTGCAATAGAGATGATTGACACGGAGACGGGACAGAACCTCCTTTACCCAAAAACGATGTTCCTCTAAATTGTTGGCAAAAATGAGGATATCATCTAGATAGACCACGACATGACGGTATAGAATGTCTCTGAAGATCTCATTGACGAAATGCTGGAAGACAGCTGGAGCATTGCTCAATCCGAAGGGCATGACGAGGTACTCATAATGTCCGTCACGGGTGTTAAATGCGGTCTTCCACTCGTCACCCTCACGGATCCGGATGAGATTGTATGCACCTCTCAAGTCCAGCTTTGTAAAGATGGTAGCTCCGCTAACTCTGTCAAAGAGCTCAGTAATCAGGGGTAAAGGATAGCGGTTCTTGATGGTAATGTCGTTCAAACCTCTGTAGTCGATGCACGGCCGCAGACCACCATCTTTCTTTTTTACAAAAAAGAAGCCTGCGCCGGCTGGAGAAGAAGAAGGTCGAATGAACCCCTTTGCTAGGTTCTCTTTAATGTATTCCTCCATAGAATGCGTCTCGGGCAGAGACAACGGATAAGTTCGGCCTCGAGGTGGAACCTTCCCTGGAACGAGATCAATCGGGCAGTCCCATTCTCTATGAGGAAGAAGGATATCAGCAGAAGCTTTACTGAACACATCCGTGAAATCTTGATATGGAGGAGGTGGAACATCAGACGACCTGGGGGAGGAAGAACAGACAGGCAACACTTTAAACAAACATGTCTCAGCACAGGAGGGACCCCATGCCAGGATTTGCGTAGTCGTCCAATCAATTGTAGGATTGTGAAGACGGAGCCATGGAAGGCCCAGGACCACAGGATGTGTGGCTCTTGGAATCACTAAAAGTGAAATAAGTTCGGAATGAAGAACTCCCACTCTCAGACGAACTGGTAGAGTCCTTAGAGCAATAACTGTATCAAAAATTTTACTGCCATCCACGGCAGTTAAGGAAAAGGAGGAAGGAAGTCTCACGGTGGGTAGGGACCGCCGTTTAACATAGGCTTCGGTAATAAAGTTCCCAGCTGCTCCGGAATCCAGGAGGGCAATGACGTTCTGATAACGTTGAGCAACTTGAAGCGAGACTGGGAGATTACAATCTTGAAGAGATGGAGAGGAGATCATTACTCCTAGCCGGCCCTCTCCTTGGCGAGTTAGGATTTGAAGTTTCCCGGACGTTTGGGACAGGCATGAATTGTGTGAGATGGGGCTGCACAATACAGACAGAGAGACTCAGAGAGACGTCTTCGGCGCTCAGCAGGAGTTAAACGGGAACGGCCAATTTGCATGGGTTCATCTTTAGTTGGTGACAGTTGGCGAGGAGGAGGAGCAGAAGATTTTGGAGCAGATGATCTTCCACGCTCAGTTGCTCTCTCTCTGAAACGTAAGTCAACTTTTGTACAAAGTGAGATTAGCTCATCTAACTTGGAGGGTAAGTCTCTGGTAGCTAACTCATCTTTAATACGCTCGGATAAACCATGCCAGAATGCAGCATACAGGGCCTCGTCGTTCCATGCCAGTTCAGATGCCAGGATCTGGAACTGTATAAGATATTGTCCTACAGTATGTGATCCCTGGCGTAAACGGAGAATCTCAGACAAAGCTGAAGTTACCCGGCCTGGCTCGTCGAAGATGCGCCTGAATGTTGACACGAATGCAGTGTAAGAAGATAGCAGGGTGTCGGACCTCTCCCATAACGGTGATGCCCAGTCAAGGGCTGAGCCACTGAGAAGTGAGATGATGTAGGCAATTTTTGTACGGTCACTGGGAAAATTGCCAGGTTGTAGCTCAAACTGAATCTCACACTGGTTGAGAAATCCCCTGCAGAATCTTGGAGATCCGTCAAATTTTGCTGGCGTTGGAAGATGAAGACGTGGAGCAGAAACGGGTAAGGTGGGTGGGGTTATAGTTGGAGTCACTGTGGTTGACGCCCCAGATGCACCTGATCCACGGAGAGTTGTCTGAATCCCATCCAGCCGAGTAGAGAAATCCTGGAGACAGCGGATGATGTGGCCCTGTGCAGCCTCCTGATGTTCAAGTCGGGCTGCCAGTTCTTGCATCGGCCTGGCCGCTTGATCCTGGTCTCCGGCTGGATTCATTTGGTCAGTGCTTACTGTCACAACTGAGGGCCTGAGCTGACGGAAGGCAGCCTCAGTTGTAGGGGCTGAGATGTACCGGAACCTGGGAGGTTGTATCAGACCCCTGGACATGTAAGTAACATGAAGAGAAACCGCCCGAAGGCGTGACCACGACAACTTGAGTAAAAGTCAATGATATTTATTTATGACAAACTCCATGCATCACAGTAGCAGTAAAAAGTAACATAAAAATCAGCAGAGAAATAATAATACAGTTCCTGGGTACTACAGGGTGGCAGGGGCCACAGAGCTCTGGTGGTATGAGACAGTTCTTATTATCTGCAAGTTGGAAAGTCCTTACCAGGCTCAACTGTAGCAATGAGGAAAGCCCAGGGTCGTACCAGCTGGTGTTCCAGGGAAAGCTGGACTGCTGTAGATAAAATGCTGCTGTGGGTACTGGTTAGAACCAGACAGGTGTTGGCACGGAGTGGATACTGGCTGGAACCAGTTAAATAATAAATAAAGCTTGAGAGCGATGCAATGTAGATGAAATGTAAAATTTGAGAGCGGAGAAATAATAATACCGGTGGAGAGTGGTAAACTGCAGAAAGGACACCGGCCCTTTAAGAGAAGCTGTACACTGCTGGAAGCTGAGCTGGAAGCAGGTGATGTTGTAGCTGGAAACAGGTGAGTCCAGAATGGATCGGAGAGTCAGGCTACACCGCAGATGGAATGCTGGTGCGGGTCTCTATAGCAGAAGTCTGGAGACAGGAGCTGGAACCTGGAAGACATTCACAGAAGAGAGACAAACTGGAACTAGGTTTGACAACCAAAGCACTGACGCCTTCCTTGCTCAGGCACAACCTATTTATACCTGCAGCAAGGAAGGCATTGGCTAGGCAATTATGCAAATTAATAATACTGACAACGGATTGGTAGGAATGATCAGCTGACAAAATCCAAGATGGCTGCGCCCATGCAGACACTTGGAGGGAAGTTTGGATTGTAATCCATGTGGTCTGGAAAACAGTAATGGCGGCGCCGGCCACCGGAGACAGGAGACGCCAGGCTGACAGATGCACATCCGACCACGCGGACACAGCGGAGGCCGCGGCTGACGTAATCGCCACTCTGAATGCAGAAGCTCAGAGACGGCGGCGGAGGCCGCGGGAGACGCCATGCCAGATGTATAAGGCGTTACTGTGACTGCGTCCAGAGAGACAGGAGAGGATGCGGGAATGTGCACATCAGGATAACAGATGGGATCCGGTCCTGGAGCGCTGAGCCAGCCTTAGGAGGCATCTGATAGGTAAGAAATGGCGTCCAGATACCCGGATCGTGACAGGTATGGACTTGCAAATAATAAAATTTCACTTGTTGGTGTTATTTAAAAAAATATGTACAAAAGAAAATTAATACAAAACCAAAAAAACTAAAATATGATTCCATTCATACACACACAGATCAAGGCAACATGACTTATGTCCTTAAACTGCAGCCGGTAGACCCGACAACACCAAGCACGCCACCTATGGCTGGTCCTCCGCCTCCAACTACTCCACCACCACAATTGAGCACAGCCACACCCCCGCCACAAAACACATTTCAGGCATTTTATGACAGCTGGACAACCCAGCAACCGCAACATATGGAGTGTCTTCGCAGACAGACCCAGCTGCTGTCAAGTTTTCCACATTATCTCCCCAGATTAATTCGCCCTATGTGCAGACAAAATTCTGAACTCAGCAGAATTGCCACATGCATGGAACTAATGCGGGCTGATACCAGCAACATGATGCTCACCATGGCCAGGATTATGGACGACCAAATGAGGCAACACCAGAACTACTCAATCTCCTTGATTCAAACAATCGACTATGTGAAAGTCTAGCCAGAATAATAGAAAATAACACAGCATCAAACATCCAACTGAATGCAACATTAAGCAACCTCAGCCACAATATTGCCAATGTACACAACCAACAAGCGAGCACAAGCTCTGAAACAACAACACCGTTAACTATGCCTATTTCTTCCCCAGTTAGAAGATCAAGAAGAAGAGCTAATGTCCCTGGCCCTGACTCTGCCGGATCTCAGGGCCACCCTAAAAAATAATTTAAAGCAGCAACAGGTGTTAGGTTGTTAGTGGGGTAAAGTTTTTCTGTGTTTATATTTTATATTTATGAATATTTTCTAACCAAAAAAATAAACACATTTGCTTGCACAATAAACACCTGATTTGTGGCCAAAATTAATATAGTTATAATGAGTTAAGACATATTATTTTATTATGTGTAACACATACATTTTAAAACAAATGAACACATAAATTTAATGCAACACAGGGCAACATCCATTTGTGTGTGTGGGATTGTAATCATGTAGTTAGGTACTGTTTTATGTTTCAACAAATGTAGGCTGAACTAAGGTTTTACATGAAACACATCTAAACACGCTTCTCTAAAGCAGGTCTATTTGAAAAACTTATTTTTTTACGAATCTCTAAAATTCACGGCTGAAATGCTCCTTTCACGGTGGTAATTAGAAATACGAATTTTTGATAAATGACCGAGTTCTATTTTTAAACAGCCGTGTTTGACCGATGGTGTTTTCATTCGTATTTTTTAACACAGCCCAACAAAAAAATACAAATGCCTTCATCACTGCCGAGATTTGAGTTTACTAAATTCCAGAGATGACACTTTGAACAAAAAACACCAACCCGGTCAAAATCGGGACTTTAGTAAATATACCCCCTGCAATTTAAGTTGTCTATTGAGTTTATATTTTCAATTTCCCAATCAAAATCATTAAACTATACTGTTGGCACAAGGAAAAGTCCGTACTGTAATAATTTCAACTGATTGTCAGACAGTTGCTGTGATTATAAATTAAAGACTATCATCTTCTCTGCTGTAACGGGGGACATTTTTTTCTCTACTGCCTATGTGTCTGGCATGATCAAATTTTATGCCAGATACATATATGATGTGTTTTTGATCTGGTCAGGTAGTCAGCTTGAGTTTACTGAATTTATTGATAAACACAATTCTTCTAATAGTCCAATCAAATTTACATATGATATCAGTGCTTCTGAGGTCTGATCTTCTGAAAACAGAAAGTCAATAAACATGAGCAAAAGCATTTACCTTGGGTTAATGGATGTAATGTATTGAGCCCTACTGTTGGTACTATTTCTAGAAAACGTTGGCCCATAGTGGAAACTGACACTGATCTAAACTTAAAAGGTACATCTCTTATGCAATGTTTCTCGAGAGGTCTTAACCTGCGAGACTGGTTAGTTAAATCAGCTGTTACTGTGTTTAAACCGCATTTTCTGTCAAAAAAGAATAGCTGCTTGAAATGTGATTGCTTTTTTCATTCGTATAGTGGTAGAAAATATTTAATCAAACACAGGGTCACCTGTACTACAAAATGTATTATCTATATAATCACTTGCTCTTGTGAGTTAAGTTACATTGGGAAAACTGATAGAACCCTTCGTGAACGGATGCACAACAACGCTCTGCAATTTGGGCTGCACTTGAGGTTGGTCATAGTGATCAACACGTGGCCCATCATTTTTACCAGGCTGGTCATGGACTAGCTCTGATAAAATATCAGATTATTGATCATATACCATTAAACAGACGTAATGGTGATAGATCTTTGCAATTACTTAAATGTGAATCCAAATGGATACCCATGTTACAAACACTTTCCCCTAAAGGGTTAAATGAACATCGAGGCTTGAATAACTTTCTTTAATTTCAGTGCCCATATACATGCTTAATGGGATAGCAGGCTTTCATTATGCTTTATATTTGTACGAGATTCTTGTTTGTATATAGTGTAATATAAGTATGTGTGTCTTTTATATGCATCTAATTCAGTGATGTTACTACTGTATTTTACAATATTGATACATTGTTATATTGTTACAATTCTAGTGAGTCCATTACTTTGCTGTCTCCTACTCAGCTGTTTTTAATTACCGGAGCTACATGGCACTGATTTGCTGATGACGTCATGTGTGGGCGTCTCAGTAAATCAGGTGTGTGCCGTATCACATAGTGTGTTCTCAGGGGATAAAGCTTGTGAATGTTTGTACTATCATGTGTATCCTGAATATGATAGAATAAACTATTGAAACGTTGAAACTTACCTGAGCATCCAGATTTTCATTTCTGAGTGCCGCCGACTGCTGCTACTATATAGGACCCCATGCCGGGAGTATATACGGAGGGCACCAGGTCATATTTACTGCCTTATGGTTGTGCTGTCAAACTGCTTTATATGTCAATAGTATGTGCATACTATTTTAATCTAGGGCAAACTGTGATGCTTTTTTTTTAATTCAATTTTTTTAAATCCAATTAGGTGGAGATATGCGTTAAGTATTTCCAGCTGGCACCATTGTCAGTGGTCAAGATTCCAGCATCGTTATCCTGACCTCCGGGATCCCAACTGCCAGAAAAGTAACTACATCCCATCGTGAGGGGTAACAGTACAGGAGATTGCCTGTAGAAATCCACTATCATCTCATCTGTTTTGATTTAACTCCAAATTATTCGACTTGCACCAAAGGGCCACTGCTCAACCTCCCTACCATAAGCGGACTCCCCACCATCTTTTATGAGGCCAATATCCATAGTATCATCTGCAATTTTCAAGAGTTTCACAGATTGGTTACAATAAGTGCAGTAATTTGTATAAACAAAAAAAGAAAAGGGGAAAGAACACATCCTTGTGGGGTCCCCGTGCTAATTATCCGAGCACTAGATAAATATTTTCCCAACTTTACACACTGCTCCCTACCCTCCAAAAAATGTAAAATGCAAGAACACATAGTTACTGGAAATAAAGTCCACAAACAAGACCTTCACATACACTCCCAGCAAGTCTAGATGTTGCAAAATGTAATGCACTCTTATAAGGACCATATCTTCAACTGATCTATTCACCTGATAGGCGAATTGCAAGTGATCCAAGAGGTAACCTACATTGTCCTTCAGATGGGTCAATAACAATCACTCAAACAGAACCACAGCTACAGGTCTGTAATCATTCAAGCCCGAAATAAGAGATTTCTTCAGGACTGGAACACTCACATACCGCTTAAAGCACAGCTTTCCAAAGATCTATTAAAAATATCAGTGAAGACAGGGGCTAACTGTTTGGCACAGGTTTTCAGGACAGATGGTGACACACCATATGGACCAGGTGCCTTCCTGGGCTTTAAGCCCCTAAACAGCTTGCCCACTTCTTCTACCCGTACCTTTAATGCGGACAAAATACCCAAAGAGCCAGGTGGGCAAGTAGCAGGAAGTTTCAACACTTGAGCACTCTAAGGAAAACTATCAGTCTTCAGCGAAAACAGGCTTTTCAAATCTGCAATATAGAACATTCAGCTAATAGGAGAATTTTCGGATCAAACCAGTGCAGGCAGAAGGTTTTCCTGTTGATAGCCAACAGTAGTGAAACGGACTGTCTGTTATACCTATTTGGACACTATCACTAAAATAATCATCAACCATTTTTTGAATGGTGACCGTATCAGATGGAGTCATGGCAGAGTTGTCACTAATTGTAATTATTAGACCCGACAAGATGTCAAAAGGTTGTGTTGACTCATTTGCATCACCACCAGTTTCTTCCTGGCAGCCACAGTTGTGGAGAAACTGAAGGAGGAGACGTTGCCCTATCACGTGCCGCTTGAGCTGACAATTTGCTCACCAACAGCTCTTTGCATCTCTTCAGATTGGTGTCCATTGGAAAAAAAGACACAACATACGACTTAAACTTAGGATCAAGTACGGTTGCCAAAATATAGTGATCTGATTTTAAGATATTGACAACCCTTGGATTCCGGCAAAGTGAATAAGGGACTTGATCTACAAGTCCAACATACATAGCAGAATCGCATAGATTCAGCTGCTCCTTCTTTTCCTCTAACTGCCTTTCCAAAAGTCTAATTAGGGTTATTACCTGACTCAAGCTGTTCACATGTGACAATTTCGAAGGGTTTGAGCACCTTGCACAACACAGAAAGTATTCTCCACTGCGCATGAGAAAGATACGTTCTCCTTCCTCGCCCTGTGTCATAGGTCATTGTGTAGCCTGGGATTGCCTTTTGCTGTTACTCCATTCGCTGAAGCATATAAAGGGTGGAATTTCACCTTTGCTCCTAGCTCTTGCTTCAGCTGGTGGCAGGGCAAATTCAACAGTTCTTACAGGTGCTGCAATCTTCTACATGCATTTGTTGAACGTTAAAATGAACCAAAATGTTTTGGGCCATATATAGCATCTCCTGCATACCCATGTCATTTAAAAAAAAAAAACTGTACCACCAAATTGATTGTGCGAGCAAAACATGGGATGTGTTGGAATTCATCCAACTGTAATGCTTTCACAATATTGGTGGCATTGTCAGAAATCACAAAACCCAAGTCCAAATGGGGTAAGCCATTATGCAATGATTTCCCTCAGTTTTTCTAAGAGGTTGTCAGTGATATGCCTCTTAGTGAAAAGCCATTTGTTAGATGCTGCTGCTGTTAGTGCTGCTGAAGGCAATACATCTACCCAGTGGCTGTCACAGTCATGTTATCTTAGTACTTTTCTCTGTTCTGCTTTTCCACATATCTGTGGTTAAGTGAACAATGGGTACAACAGCATTTTGGAAAACACTAATTAAGTTTTTTTATCATAAAAATTTTTATTGATAAAATTAAAATTGGCAACAATTACAGGTATTTCGCCCAAAGATTGTAAGCTTGCGAGCAGGGCATTCATACCTCTATGACTGTTCATTATTACTCAGTTTTGTCTTATCATTGTGTACAGCTGTAAAGCACAACGGAATTTGCTGCGCTATATAAGAAACTGTTAATAAATAAATACATTTCAAAAAATTTTTTGGTTCAAGTAAAGGTACAGTAGGGAATAATATATATAATAGAAATATTTTCAAAAATATCCTATAGTAGGAGACAGAGTGACTTCCTATGGGCCCGCCAGTGGTACCCCAGAAAAACTATAGAGGACTACAAACATTATCAGGGAGGAGAGTGTACTAGGTCAGGATATAAAGTTCAAAAGAGGAATCGGTTTTGAGAGAAAACAGAGAAGCAGGAGAGATGTAAAGAAAGAAGGAGAAGGAAGAAAGAGAAGAGAGGGGAGCCAGAAGAGATAGAGAGAGACAGAATGTGGGAAGGAGCGAGATGGAGAGAGAAACAAAAAGGAGGACCAAGGGTTTTGCTTTAATGAAGTCCTGTAAAATCCGTGCTGTACTTAGAATACCAGTACATCCAAGTGCTATGAAACTTTTTCACTGTGTTGTTCACCAAGGAAGACAGGTATTCCATTTTTGCCACAAAGCAGATGCGGTTCACAAGTTCAAGACTGATAGAAAGGTTTATTTGTTTCCATGTTTTAGCAATTTGAAAATTAGCTGCACAGGCTACAGATGGAGCCTCAGTTATCTTGGCTGGCTGAGGTGTTAGTCGCGATCGGGCATACACAGCATGCCTGGGTGCAATGAGGCGCACCTAGTCGTAGGGAGGCGCACAGAGCGTTTGGCATTACCTCTGAGTGTAATACCTTCATCATCCACCAGATGATGCTTTTTAAAATATATTAGTATAATGGGGAGAGATAAAAGCTCCTCCCTAAGTTCCTGGATGCCAAATCACCGTGCTTAGCATCTCTGTACAGTATTTTGTATTTGAGTACTAAATAGTAGGAACAGCTTGTAACATACAGTACTCTGCTGTAAAGGCAGCAGAGACAAGTGTTATCTTTCTAAGTATAATGGGGAGAGATAAAAGCTCCTTCCTAAGTTCCTGGATACCAAATCACATGCTTAGCATCTCTGTACAGCATTTTGCATTTGAGTACTAAATAGTAATGATGAGCGGGTTCGGTTTCTCGGAATCCGAACTCCCCCGAACTTTACCCATTTTACACGGTTCCTAGGCAGACTCAGATCCACCCGCCATGCTCGGTTAACCCGAGCGCAGCCGAACGTCATCATCCCGCTGTCGGATTCTCGCGAGATTCGTATTCTATATAAGGAGCCGCGCGTCGCCGCCATTTTCACTCGTGCATTGGAGATGATAGGGAGAGGACGTGCAGCGTTCTCTCAGTTTCTGTGTTCAGTGTGCTGCAAATATCTGTGCTCAGTGTGCTTGCAAATATCTGTGCTCAGTGTACTGAAAATATCTACGTTCTCTGCCTGAAAAACGCTCCATATCTGTGCTGCATTGTAGTATAGGAGGACAGTGCAGAATTTTGCTGACCAGTGACCACCAGTATTATATAGCAGTACGGTACAGTAGTCCACTGCTCTACCTACCTCTGTATTGTCAAGTATACTATCCATCCATACCTGTGGTGCATTTTAGTTGTGCGCAGTATATATAGTAGGAGGACAGTGCAGAATTTTGCTGACCACCAGTATATAATATATAGCAGTACAGTACAGTAGGCCCCTGCTCTACCTACCTCTGTGTCGTCAAGTATACTATTCATCCATACCTGTGGTGCATTTTAGTTGTGCGCAGTATTATATAGTAGGAGAACAGTGCAGAATTTTGCTGACCACCAGTATATAATATATAGCAGTACGGTACAGTAGGCCACTGCTCTACCTACCTCTGTGTCGTCAAGTATACTATCCATCCATACCTGTGGTGCATTTTAATTGTGCGCAGTATTATATAGTAGGAGGATAGTGCAGAATTTTGATAACCACCAGTATATAATATATAGCAGTACCGTACAGTAGGCCACTGCTCTACCTACCTCTGTGTCATCAAGTATACTATCCATCCATACCTGTGGTGCATTTTAGTTGCGCGCAGTATTATATAGTAGGAGGACAGTGCAGAATTTTACTGACAACCAGTATATAATATATAGCAGTACGGTACAGTAGGCCACTGCTCTACCTACCTCTGTGTCGTCAAGTATACTATCCATCCATACCTGTGAGGCATTCTAGTTGTGCGCAGTATTATATAGTAGGAGGACAGTGCAGAATTTTGCTGACCACCAGTATATAATATATAGCAGTACGGTACAGTAGGCCATTGCTATTGATATATTACTGGCATATAATTCCACACATTAAAAAATGGAGAACAAAAATGTGGAGGGTAAAATAGGGAAAGATCAAGATCCACTTCCACCTCGTGCTGAAGCTGCTGCCACTAATCATGGCCAAGATGATGAAATGCCATTAACGTCGTCTGCCAAGGCCGATGCACAATGTCATAGTAGAGAGCATGTAAAATCCAAAAAACAAAAGTTCAGTAAAATTACCCAAAAATCAAAATTAAAAGCGTCTGATGAGAATCGTAAACTTGCCAATATGCCATTTACGACACGTAGTGGCAAGGAATGGCTGAGGCCCTGTCCTATGTTCATGGCTAGTGGTTCAAATTCACATGAGGATGGAAGCACTCATCCTCTCATTAGAAAAATGAAAAGACTTAAGCTGGCAAAAGCACAGCAAAAAACTGTGCATTCTTCTAAATCACAAATCCCCAAGGAGAGTCCAATTGTGTCGGTTGCGATGCCTGACCTTCCCAACACTGGACGGGAAGAGGTGGCGCCTTCCACCATTTGCACACCCCCTGCAAGTGCTGGAAGGAGCACCCGCAGTCCAGTTCCTGATAGTTAAATTGAAGATGTCACTGTTGAAGTACACCAGGATGAGGATATGGGTGTTGCTAGCCCTGAGGAGGAAATTGACAAGGAGGATTCTGATGGTGAGGTGGTTTGGTTAAGTCAGGCACCCGGGGAGACACCTGTTGTCCGTGGGACGAATATTGCCATTGACATGCCTGGTCAAATTACAAAAAAAATCACCTCGTCGGTGTGGAATTATTTTAACAGAAATACGGACAACATTTGTCAAGCCGTGTGTTGCCTTTGTCAAGCTGTAATAAGTAGGGGTAAGGACGTTAACCACCTAGGAACATCCTCCCTTATACGTCACCTGGAGCGCATTCATCACAAGTCATTGACAAGTTCAGTGTAACGCCTACTGCTGCTGGCGCTGCTGTTGTTGCTGCTGGGAGTTGATCGTCATTCCAGAGGGGAAGTCGGAAGACCACTTGTACTACTTCCAGTAAGCAAATGACTGTCCAACAGTCCTTTGCGAGGAAGATGAAATATCACAGCAGTCATGCTGCTGCAAAGCAGATAACTCAGGCCTTGGCAGCCTGGGTGGTGTTAAACGTGTGTTCAGTATCCACCGTTAATTCACAGGGAATTAGAGAATTTATTGAGTTAGTGTGTCCCCGGTACCAAATACCATTTAGGTTCCACTTCTCTAGGCAGGCGATACCGAGAATGTACACAGATCTCAGAAAAAGAGTCACCAGTGTCCTAAAAAATGCAGTTGTACCCAATGTCCACTTAACCACGGACATGTGGACAAGTGGAGCAGGCCAGACTCAGGACTATATGACTGTGACAGCCCGGCACCAGTAGCAGCATATCTCAAACGCCAACTTGCTCCTAGGCAGGTTACGCTTTGTATCACCACTTTCCAAGGGAGGCACACAGCTGACAACCTCTTACGGATACTGAGGAACATCATCGCAGATTGGCTTACCCCAATTGGACTCTCCTTGGGATTTGTGACATCAGACAACGCCACCAATATTGTGCGTGCATTACATGTGGGCAAATTCCAGCACGTCCCATGTTTTGCATATACAATGAATTTGGTGGTGCAAAATTATTTAAAAAACGACAGGGGCGTGCAAGAGATGCTGTCGGTGGCCCGAAGAATTGCGGGCCACTTTCGGCATTCAGCCACCGTGTGCCGAAGACTGGAGCACCAGCAAACACTCCTGAACCTGCCCCGCCATCATCTGAAGCAAGAGGTGGTAACGAGGTGGAATTCAACCCTCTATATGCTTCAGAGGATGGAGGAGCAGCAAAAGGCCATTCAAGCCTATACAGCTACCTACGATATAGGCAAAGGAGGGGGAATGCACCTGACTCAAGTGCAGTGGAGAATGACTTCAACGTTGTGCAAGGTTCTGCAACCCTTTGAAATTGCCACATGTGAAGTCAGTTCAGACACTGCCAGCCTGAGTCCGGTCATTCCCCTCATCAGGCTTTTGCAGAAGAAGCTGGAGATATTGAAGGAGGAGCTAAAACAGCGATTCCGCTAGGCATGTGGGACTTGTGGATGGAGCCCTTTATTTGCTTAACCAGGATTCATGGGGGGGGGGGTCAATCTTTTGAAATCAGAGCACTACATTTTGGCCACCGTGCTCGATCCTAGATTTAAAACCTATGTTGTATCTCTCTTTCTGGCAGACACAAGTCTACAGAGGTTCAAAGACCTGCTGGTGAGAAAATTGTCAAGTCAAGCGGAACGTGACCTGTCAACAGCTCCTCCTTCACATTCTCCCACAACTGGGGCTGTGAGGAAAAGGCTAAGAATTCCGAGCCCACCCGCAGGCGGTGATGCAGGGCAGTCTGGAGCGAGTGCTGACATCTGGTCCTGACTGAAGGAACTGCCAACGATTACTGACATGTCGTCTACTGTCACTGCATATGATTCTGTCACCATTGAAAGAATGGTGGAGGATTATATGAGTGACCGCATCCAAGTAGGCACGTCAGACAGTCCGTACGTATATTGGCAGGAAAAAGAGGCAATTTAGAGGCCCTTGCAGAAACTGGCTTTATTTTACCTAAGTTGCCCTCCCTCCAGTGTGTACTCCGAAAGAGTGTTTAGTGCAGCCGCTCACCTTGTCAGCAATCGGCGTACGAGGTTACTTCCAGAAAATGTGGAGAAGATGATGTTCATCAAAATGAATTATAACCAATTCCTCCGTCAAGACATTCACCAGCAATTGCCTCCAGAAAGTACACAGAGACCTGAGATGATGGGGACGAATTAATAATCTGTGAGGAGGGGGATATACACAGTGAAAGGGGTGAGGAATCGGAGGATGAGGAGGAAGTGGACATCTTGCCTCTGTAGAGCCAGTTTGTGCAAGGAGAGATTGATTGCTTCTTTTTTGGTGGGGGCCCAAACCAACTAGTCATTTCAGTCACAGTCATGTGGCAGACCCTGTCGCTGAAATGATGGGTTTGTTAAAGTGTGCATGTCCTGTTTATACAACATAAGGGTGGGTGGGAGGGCCCAAGGACAATTCCATCTTGCACCTCTTTCTTCTTTAATTTATCTTTGCATCATGTGCTGTTTGGGGACTATTTTTTGAAGTGCCATCCTGTCTGACACTGCAGTGCGACTCCTAGATGCGCCAGGTGTTTGTGTCGGCCACTTGGGTCGCTTAGCTTAGCCATCCAGCGACCTTGGTGCACCTCTTTTTTTTTTCTTTGCATCATGTGCTGTTTGGGGATTATTTTTAAAATCTGTCATCCTGTCTGACACTGCAGTGCCACTCCTAGGTGGGCCAGGTGTTTGTGTCGGCCATTTGGGTCGCTTAGCTTAGCCATCCAGCGACCTTGGTGCACCTCTTTTTTTCTTTGCATCATGTGCTGTTTGGGGACTATTTTTTAAATCTGCCATCCTGTCTGACACTGCAGTGCCACTCCTAGATGGGCCAGGTGTTTGTGTTGGCCACTTGGGTCGCTTAGCTTAGTCATCCAGCAACCTCGGTGCAAATTTTAGGACTAAAAATAATATTGTGAGGTGTGAGGTGTTCAGAATAGACTGGAAATTAGTGGAAATTATGGTTATTGAGGTTACTAATACTATGGGATCAAAATGACCTCCAAATTCTATGATTTAAGCTGTTTTTGAGGGGTTTTTGTAAAAAAACACCCGAATCCAAAACACATCTGAATCCGACAAAAAAATTTCAGGGAGGTCTTGCCAAAACGCGTCCGAATCCAAAACACAGCCGCGGAACCGAATCCAAAACCAAAACACAAAACCCGAAAAATTTCCGGTGCACATCACTAGTAAATAGCATGAACAGCATGTAACGTACAGTACTCTGCTGTAAAGGCTACAGTGGCAAGTGTTATCTGTCTAAGTATAATGGGGAGAGATAAAAGCTCCTCCCTAAGTTCCTGGATGCCAAATCACCATCATTAGTATCTCTGTACAGTATTTTCTATTTGAGTACTAAATAGCATGAACAGCTTGTAACATACTCTGCTGTAATGGTTAAGAATGTGAAGGTATATTACAATAAGCCAAAGATCTACAGTACTGTGTTGCTCGAACAGTTAGTTGCATCAGAATACACTAATTTATATTAATTGGTATGTCTACGGGTCCTCATTGTCACTGTGTATTTTAGATAATGGAATGAGTTGCTTCTGCAGATTTACACTGATTTATGCAAAAAAACTGTGTGCACACTTCTATTGAATGCGAAGGTATATTACAATAGATTTTAAAAAAATAATTGAGTGTCCGGAAAAAAAAATACACTTTGGGAATTGAACCCCGGACTATGAGCATGGGAGCCAGAAGACTTCACCGCTTGCCCATGCCACTTCATGGAAGATACACAAGCTCATGTGTAAAAGTACTGTAAGCAGCAATTCCTTCCCATTGGTGTTTGTTTATGCCATTAAGGGACTTGGACGCTCATTTGGCAAAACATGGTATTTAGCCACCACCTCCCCCTACCTGCATCCCACTTCCCCCTTCCCCCCTGGGAGCCTGCACAGTTCATACAGTAGACAGGGAGGGAGGTCAGGTTACAATAAATGTACACTATACTGTACTGTATATGAAAATCAGATAAAGAACTGCAGTCACTTTGATAGATGTGTAAATGGTACAGTAGCAGTGATCCCTTCTCATAAAGTAAAACACAGATTCTCTAACGCTGACGGTCTACAGTACTGTTTTGCTTGAACAGTTAATTGCGTCAGAATACACTCATTTATATTAATTGGTATGTCTACGGGTCCTCATTGCCACTGTGTATTTTAGATAGAGGAATGAGTCACTGTTGTAGATTTACCCTGATTTATGTAAAACCTGTGTGCATAAAGTAGCGATTCCTTCCCATTGGTGTTTGTTTATGCCGTTAAGGGACTTGGACGCTCATATAGTACAAAACATACAGTATACTGTACATACTTTTACGTCAATGAACTACATTATTGTTTTCACACATTAGTTGCGTCTGCATACATTATATTAATTTTTACTCTATTGCTTTATCTACGGGACTTGGATGCTCACATGCAGTAACAAGTGTTTTAATATGTTCGTTTGCATCTGTATAAACGATATATATTTTTTTTCATTGACCCTCTCTGTCTGACCATTTGTCTGTGTACATTAACATTACAGTCGCCTAGGTGCGACTAAACCTCTGTTTAGGCAGAGAAACTGCCAAGATAACGGAGGCTCCATCTGTACGTGTAAAATCATTTTGTTTTCAGATTTAGATAGCTGGAAAGCAGGGTCATATAGAAGAAGCATTGCCGGAGTGAGAGAGTGCCCCTCTCGCACTCCGGCAGATACAACTGAATTTATAAGAGCTTGAACCAGGGATCAGAAGGGTGCAATCTTAGGATAACTTCACCAAATATGAAAAAAAAGAAACTATTTGGCCGCACTGGTACCAACAAAGATTTGAAGTGGTAGGCTAAATGTGATATAGATGTTCCAGAAGATACCAACATGTGTATACTTTATAGGAATTTTCTTTAATGGAGACGCTGATAGAGCATTTTGTAATGTTTGAGTGAATAGTGTCCCAAACATCTTCATCAAGAGAGATCCCCAAATCCTCTTCCCAGGAAATCTCATGTGCTGCTCGGGGAGAAGAGTCAGGTGATAAAATGGAATGATACAGTAGGGAGATGATGCCTCTATTCAAAGAATGGTAAGTACTTCGACACTCGATAGCTGACATTATATGCAAAGGATCAATAGCTCATAACGAATTTCTAATTTGAAGATATTGGTAGAAATAGGACGTCGGAAGAGAATGTTTCTCTTGAATTTCAGCAAAAGAGTATGGGATGTTATTATGAATTTTATGATGAAAACGAGTGATGCCTGCTGCTGACCACATACAGTATCAGTCATAAAAGGGGATCAACCAAGGGGAAAGGAAGGGTGATTCCATAAGAATGTTAGTGGAGAAGGATAGGTGTAGAGGGAAAGTTTAGAATTTACCAATAGTGGAACAGAAGAAATGGTTTTTGGGCTATGGGGGCAGGGGAGCCATGGAAGGTGGGAGATCAAATCCACCCATACCAGATCACTCTCTAGGATGACCCATCTCCTCATGTTCCTCAGGGAGTGCCAAGCAACTAATTGACTGAGTTTTGAGTCATAATAATATCTCAACAATGATGGGAGACCCAAGCCACCACTAATGGAACTCCTCTGAAGAGTGTCCCTCCATAGGTGGGTTTTTTATCATTCCAGATAAATTTCCCATATTGTGCCTGAAGAGATGTGAGGACTCGGAGAGTACCCGACATAGACAACATCTAAAATATATAACATTTTGGGTAAGACATTCATCTTAATGGCATTGATTCTGTCAGTCAAGGAAATTATTATTTTTTTCCCAGCACTGTATATTTTGTGAAATGTATTTAAATAGGGGAGGAAAATTAGCTTCATACAGGTAGTGATAAGATTTAGTGATATGAACACTTAGGTATTTAATAGATGTGTGTCACCAAGTAAAAGAAAAATTAGTCTGAAGAAGATCTAGTATGTTTGCCTGAATGTGTAAAGGGAGGACTTCTGACTTATCATGATTGATTTTATAACCAGAGAGTCCTCCATAGAGAGTCAATTCCTTGAAAAGATTGGGAAGGGAGATAAGCGGGTTGGTGAGAGTAAAGATAACATTGTCTGTGAAAAGGGAGAGCTTGTGTTGGGGATCCTTAATAGTAAAGCCTTCAATGTCCAAATAGAGTCAAATACGCTGGCAATAGGTTCAATTATCAAGGCAAATATAAGTGGTGACAGGGGTCATCCTTGTCGTGTCCCATTAGATACAGAAAATGGGTCTGAAAGAATCCTGCCTGCCAGGACCGAGGTGGAAGGGTTATAATAGAGTGCTTGGATAGCTTGGAGAAATTCACCTTGAAAACCATAGCTTCAGAGGCTTTGGTTAAGGAAGACCCAGGTAACACTGTCAAAAGGCTAGGAGAAGAGAAGGGAGTCTGACAGAGTTAGCATGGTGGATCAGGTTTATGGTACGTCTAGTGTTATTTAGAGCTTGCAAAGAAAGAACAAAACCAACTTGGTAAAGATGTATAAGACATGGGAGAAGAGGGATCAATTGCAGAGCCAATATCTTTGGCAAATAGCTTAATGTCAGTATTTAGAAGGGACATGAGATGATAATTAGAAATCTGTTGGTGATTTTTGCCTGGTTTAGGAATAACAGTAATTAGAGCTTTGGTGGTTTCATTATGAAGAAACTCACCTTTAAGTATTTTATTAAAGGTATAAGTCAACTGAAGAACAAGTTGATTATCAAATGATTTGTAGTAAGCAAAGGGAAGGCCATCAGGCCTTTGGTGGCTTTTGAAGTTTGAGGGCAGCCGAAACCTCTTCATCCGTTATAGGCTTACACAGTGCATTGGAGGAGGAGGCATCGATCTACAGTAATACACATGATGTCAGATAGTCTGAAATCTGTGTTGATGAGTCAGGTGTAACAGACTTAAGGTCAGGAGAATTATACAGGCATGTGTAGTAGTCTGTGAAAAGGGAGTTCATTTTAGCAGGATTATAATGATTTGTACCTTGTGAATCCTTGATCAATGCTATAGATGAAGCAACTTTGCAAGCTTTTAATCTATTAGCAAGAAGGGTGTCAGCCTTATTACTTTTCTCATAAAAATGCTGATTCAGCCAACGAAGAGATTCATCTATTTTTTTCAGACAGAATAGCATTAAGAGCTGCTCTAGCAGCAACTAGTTGTTTGTAATTATAATCAGGGGGTTCCATTTATGGAGAGATTCAAGGGAGTGGACCTGGTCCGTGAGATATCTTAGATTCGTTTATTACTCTTTATTGCGGTGACATGCATAACTGATCACATGTCCTCTAAAGACAGCTTTGTTGGCTTCCCACACTAGCGGGGAGCAGTCTGATTCAGCATTGTTAAGAGAAAAGTAGTCCCTAAGAATTTCACCCATCTTAGTTTGAAATGTGGGAATTTTGAGTAGTCTCATTCAAGTGCCAAGAAGGATGACAGGTTAGTATATCCAAAAAATCAAAAGTAGAGGTGATTTATGAGTGGTCAGACCAGACATTAGGTGTGATTGTCAATGCTAATAGGTGATTAAAAGCTGGGGGACCACAAAATAGCTAGTCAATCCTGGAGTAAGTATGATGAGGAGCCGAAAAGAAGGTATAGTCTTTCGAGGTTGGATTAAGAGCGCACCAGCTGTCAAAAAGATACGCTTCCTTAATATATTTTGAAAATGAGCTATTGATGGGGCATGTACATGAGGATCTATCTAATGATGGATCCTGGACAGCATTAAAGCCCCAGCTAAAAATACATAGCCTACTCTACAATTATGAAGTGCAGAGAAAAAGGACTTAAAAAAATGTTGTTGGCCTGAATCTGGTGCATATAGATTTGCGATGGTGACTTCCGGGTGGCCCAGCTTGCCAGTTAAAAAAAATATATCTCCCGTCTGTGTCCGCAGCACTGAACCTTGAATGAAGGGGAGTTTGTTGCTAATCAAGATGGCCACTCCATTGTGCTTAGATTTATTTGAAGATACAACACAGTGGGAAAGCGCTTGGATATCAAGGTGGGATGTCCAGGATTTTTGAAATGTGTTTCCTGGAGGAGGACAATGTCAGCCTGTAGAGTACAAATCGTGTGGAACAGATGAGAACATTTTTGAGGCATATTGAGGCCCCGGACATTCATAGAAGCCATAGTGAAAGGCATATTGCTAAGAAGAAGGGTAAAAAGAGAAAATAATAAAAAACAGGAGAAAAAAAGAGATGAGAGGCCGACTCGCTAAGAAAAAAAGAGGCGGAGGAGAGAAGGAGGAAAAAAAGCCAGAAAAGAGTTATAGCTGAAGAAAAAGCAGAAAACAAAGAAAAATGGGTGGAGTACTCAACCTCGATTGAGCAGGGCTGAAGAGAAAGAGAAAAAGATTAAGCTACTACTCAATGAGAAGGGGTATGTAGTCGTTATTTAGGACCCTTGGGTCTAACTGGGCAAGGGCAAGAAAACCCGAACCGCCACAAGGGGATGAAATTTGTATCAAAACAGTGTGAAATGTTAACACATAATAGGACAAAAGCAATACATACAGTATATACTGTTGAACAGGTGGGTTGTTATTCTAAATTAGTTGAGGAATAATGTGTGAGATCAAAGGGAGGGAATGGCCTCCCCAGGGTGAGCAAGGGGGAAGAGAACACAGAAAAAGAGGGGACGACGACAATCAAGTAACACTGGTACATTTTTGTAGAAAGAGGGGACCTGACATAAAGGGAAAAAGACATAAAATGACCAGTAATACAAATACAAAATAGAGGATTTTAATTATTTACCGGTAAATCCTTTTCTCATAGTCCATAAGGTATACTGGGGAACACTTAGTACTATTGGGTATAGATGGGGTCCAAAGGAGCCGGTGCACTTTAAATTTCTTCAACTGGGTGTTCAGGGTCCTCCCCTCTATGCCCCCTACTACAGCCAGTATAGGTAAAACTGTGCCCGAAGGAGAATGGACATACTTGAGAGAAGGAACATAACAACGAGTGGTGAGATTCCCACACCAGCAGTGTCGGACTGGGGCATGGAGGGTCCACTGGGGGAATGCAGAGGTAAAGCACCATGCTTAGGGGTGTGGCCATCTGCTAATGCATGCATGATAATGTACCAGATTAATAACTGCAATAATATGTATAATGTACAATTCAAGTACACCCGATCCATAGAGGAGGAGGTGGTCCCCCAAGCAGTGAGACCCACCAGTGGTTTCCCCTGTACCCCTGTGGGCCGACCCAACCCTGCACACCATAACATAAAACAACCAGCAACAACTGGTAACAAAACAGCAATAGCTGAACAGGTAAAATGAACAAGAGAAAACCTGCAAACAAGTCCACGCACTGAGGCGGGTGCCCAGTATCCTTTATGGACTACGAGATAAGGAGGTAATTAAAATCCTCTTTTCTCTAACATCCATAAGGGATACTGGGGAACACTTAGTATGATGGGGACATTCCAAAGCTTCCAGAAAGGGTGGGAATGTGCGTAGACATCTGCAGCACTGCCTGGCCAGGGTATCAAACTTGTAGAACTTCACAAAGGTGTTCTTCCCTGACCAGGTATCAGCTCGGTATAGTTGCAAGGCCGAGACTCCGCGGGCAGCCATCCAAGAAGAGCCCACCAATCTAGTAGAGTGGTCCTTCAGTGACTGTGGAACAGGTAAGGCTGCTGACACATAGGCCTATTGGATAATCAGCCTAATCCAAAGAGCAATGGACTCCTTAGAAGCAGGGCCACCTTTTTTCTTTTCATTGTAAAGCACAAACAGGGAATCCGTCTTCCAGATCCGAGCCGTCCTCTTAACATAGATCTTCAAGGCTCGCATAGCATCCAACGTCTCCAGAGGAGCAGAAGAGCCAACAATGGACGGAATCACAATAGGTTGATTCAAGTGAAAAACAGAGACAACCTTTTGGCAGAAACTGTTGTCTAGTCCTAAGCTCAGCTCTGTCTTCATAAAAGACCAAGTAAGGACTTTTACACGATAAGGCCCCCAATTCTGAGACACGCATAGCAGAAGCCAGACCCAGTAACATTACCTTCTTCCACGTAAGGTATTTATCTTCTTCCATCAGCAAAGGTTCAAACCAGGAGGACTGTAGAAATTCCAACACAACATTCAAATCCCAAGGTGCCGTGGGTAGCACAAAAGTAGGTTGTATGTTGAGTACTCCTTGCAGGAAGGTCTGGCCCTCCGGCAACACTGTTAACTTCTTCTGGAAGAAAAGTAAGAGAGCTGAAATCTGGACCTTAATAGAACCCAGATTTAAGCCCTTATCCACACCAGCCTGCAGGAAACATAAGATGCACAGCAGGCGGAAACATGCGATACTCGCAACAAGAGACATATCTTCTCCAGATATGATGGTAGTGTTTTGACGTCACAGGATTTGTAGCCTAAACTATGGTTGCAATAACCTTTCTAGAAAGGGCTTTTTGAGCTAGGATGTTCTGCTCAACTTCCATTCCATCAAACTAAATTGCCGTAAATCTTGGTAAACGAACAGTCCCTATTGCAGAAGATCTATTCTCAGTGGCAGAGGCCAAGGGTCTGTGACGGACATGTCCAGAAGATCCGCGTACCATGCCCTCAGAGGCCAATCTGGGGCAATCAGAATTGCCTGGACACCATGATTCCTGATTCACTTGAGCACCCTCATTAGCAATGGAATCGGAGAAAACAGGTAAACGAGCCGGTACAGCCACGGATACATTAGCACATGTATGGCCATCGCCTGAGGGTCCCTGGTCCTGGAGCAATACCTGCAAAGCTTCTTGTTGAGTCGATATGCCATCATGTCTATCTGAGGGCAACCCCACAGGTCGACGATCTGTTGAAACACCTGTTGATGCAGGCCCCATTCCCCTGGGTGGAGATCGTGACGACTCAGGAAGTCCACTTCCCAGTTGTCCATCACCGGAATAAATATGGTGGACATTGCCCTTGCATTTCTTTCTGCCCAGAGGAGTATCTTTGAAACTTCTCGCATTGCAGGCTCTGCTTTTTGTCCCTCCTTGCCGATATATTTAAGCCACCACTGTGGCGTTGTCCGACTGGACTTGGATCGCCCGATCCCTGAGCAGAGTAGAAACCTGAAGCAGAGCACTGTAGGTCACCCGAAGTTCCAGAATGTTGATTGGATGAAGGGCTTCGTGGGCTGACCATCTGCCCTGGAAATGAGCCCCTTGGATGACAGCTCCCCATCCTCTCAGACTTGCATCTGTCGTGAGGAGGATCCAATCCTGAATCCTGAAATTCCGACCTTCCAGTAGGTTTTAGTACTGTAACCACCACAGGAGGGAGATCCTGGCCTGAGGTGACAGATATATTATCTGGTGCATCTAAAGATGTGATCAGGACCACTTGCTCAGGAGATCCAATTGAAATGTTCTGGCATGGAACCTTCAGTATTGGATGGCCTCGTATGAGTCTACCATCTTTCCCAACAATTTTATGCAAAGATGGACGGATATTGGAGTAGCCCATAGGACCAGTCGGACCATCTCCTGGAGTGTCCGTGCCTTGTCCTATTCCAGGAGGAACACTTTCTGAGCCACAGTATCGAGAAACATACTGAGGAACAGGAGCCGCTGAGTAGGCTCCAGGTGGGACTTCTGAAAATTGAGGATCCATCCACGTAGTGACAGCAGCTGAATAGTACAATCTATATCGAGCAGTAGAAGCTCCCTGGATCTCGCTTTTATCAAGAGATGGTCCAGGTAAGGAACAATATTGACCCCCTGAACTCTGAGCTGGAACATCATTTTTGCCAAACCCTTTGTGAAGACCCTTGGAGCTGTGGATAGGCCGAAGGGTAGTGCCTGGAACTGGTAGTAATTATTCAGCAGGGCACAGTCTAGCTAAGCCTGGTGGGGCAGCCAAATTGGGAAATGGAGATAAGCAGCCTTTATATCCAGGGAGACCATGAACTTCCATTCTTTCAGACCTGCAATCACTGCTCGCAGGGATTACATCTTGAACTTCAAAACCTTTAGGTAAGGGTTCAAGGATTTTAGATTCAGAATGAGTCTTACCGAACTGTCTGGTTTTGGTACCACAAACAGGTTGGAGTAATAATCCTTTCCTTGTTGTTGTAGTGGCAGAGGAACAATGACATGGGACTAGACCAACTTTAGGATGGCCAGTTGTAGCATAGCCCGTGTATCCTCCAAAACTGGTAAGCTTGACTTGAAAAACCATTGGGGAGGAGCGCTGTCGAACTCCAGCTTATAGCCCTGAGAAATGAGGTCCTTTACCCAGGTATCCTGGCAGGAGCTTTCCCAGATGCGGCTGAAGTGACGCAGCCGAGCTCCCACTTTTAGATCCCCTCGGGGTGGGGGGGCACCGTCATGCTGAGGTTTTAGTAGAAGCTGCACTGGTGCTTGGTTCCTAAGAACTAGCTGTAGCTGGTCTTTGTGTTTTACCTCTGGTGCCTCATGCTGCACCTCTGTTTTTTTACCTGAATCTAGCAGACCGAAAGGACTGGGTAGATGGCCCCGGGTAGGGATGCCTAGCATCTCCCCAAGGAGAGAAACGTGGGTTTTTCTGCAGTAACCTTAGAATGCCATGTATCTAACTCAACCCCGAATCGCCACTCCCCTGAAAAAGGAGAGACCCCACACTGCGCTTGGAATCTGCATCCACAATCCACTGACACAGCCACAAAGCCCTGCGCGCCGACACTGCCATGGTAATGGTCCTAGCATTAATAATGCCTATCTCTTTGAGAGAGTCAAACGGGACGTGTGCAGTGCCTTGAATGTGTTTTATGAGGTTCACCGTAGTGACCAGGGGCATATCCCCTGCAAGGCCTTCTTGAACTTGAGTTGCCCAGGTACGGATGGCATGAGTCATCCAGCAACCTGCTATCACAGGTCTTTGTAATATGTCTGCTTCTGTATAAATAGACTTCAGTATAGTTTCTATTTTTCTATCCCCAGGATCCTTAAGTTGAGAGGAGCCAGGAGCAGGTAACACCACCTTTTTTTAGACTGAGACATCCACGGCTGGGGGTTCTTCCCAATATTTCGTACCTTCAGGTGTAAATGGGAAAGTACGCAAAAACATCCTTGTATCCTGATATTTCATTTCAGAATTTTTCCAGGCTTGCTTAAATAAGTAATCTAATTCCGGACAATCAGGGAATGTTACGCTGTTTCTTTTGCGCTAGGAAGAATGACTGCAGTGTTGCAGCGTCCTCTGAAGGGAGTTTTAACACATCCCTGATAGCCAGTATGAGGGGCTGAATACCCTGGGCTGAAGTGGAATCCTCAGGTATAGGATCCAATTCCTCCCCCACCTCCTGTACTTCTTCCTCAGTTTCTGAGAGCAAATCAGGCAGCCCACGCTTAGGTGGCTCTGAACTAGGGAGTGGGGGCTGTTTGTCTGTCTTAGCAGTCAGATCAGCAACAGCTTGTTGCAGCTGTTGTGTTTGCTGGGTATTAGCAGTGAGCTGGGATGACATGTCAGACATCATAGATTTCATGGCACTTAGGTGGTCATTCCGAGTTGATCGCTAGCTGCATTTGTTCGCTGTGCAGCAATGAGGCAAAAAAATGGCACTTCTGCGCATGTGTATGCGGCGCAATGTGCACGCGCAATGTAATATTACAACGAACGATGTAGTTTCACACAAGGTCTAGCGAAGCTTTTCAGTCACACTGCTGGCCGCAGAGTGATTGACAGTAAGTGGGCATTTCTGGGTGGCAACTGACCGTTTTCAGGGAGTGATGAAAAAAACGCAGGCGTGCCAGGAAAAATGCAGGCGTGGTTGGCCGAACACAGGGCGTGTTTGTGACATTAAAACAGGAACTGAACAGTCTGAAGTGATCACAAGAGCTGAGTAGGTATTGAGCTACTCTAAAATTGCACAAAAAAATGATTCCGCCACTCTGCGATCCTTTCGTTTGCACTTCTGCTAAGCTAAAATACACTCCCAGTGGGAGGCGGCATAGCGTATGCACGGCTGCTAAAAACTGCTAGCGAGCGAACAACTCGGAATGACCATCTTAGCCAGGAAGGTTCCTGACCCTTTCCCCCCAGTGCCATCACTAACTTGAGAAAATTGACTGCATTGCTCACATGACAATGAACCAGTGTATGAGGTAGAGAATCTGGTGTGACATACACTGCACAGCTTGTGTTTTACCATATTTACAGTAAATAACACTCACACACCAACACAATGATACAATAGCAAGTCTGACCTTACTGTATGTGAGAAGGAGACATAGAATGAGGAAGGGACAGCTCACCGAAGCCTGACTAACTCAGTAAGCTGTACAGGCTCCTATATAAATCAGAGTATAACCAGATTTATTGTCCTTTTCAGAACACTAGGATTATGTACAATAGCGGCTCTCCCCCGTTTTACACCCCCGTACCAGTTTCTTGTGTATCCCGGAGAGTCTGGAGGAGCTGTGTGCTGCAGCTGTAAGCAGAGGAAGGCACCAAATGCCGCTGGTTCCACTCTGAGGAAGCTCCACCCCCTGCAATGGTGCCAGAGCTTGTATAGATATTTATACTGGCAAAGTCTCCTTACTGTGTAAAAACATCACATGAATGCTAGTTTTTCACTACCAATGCCAGTGTACATAGGGGGTATAGCGGGACACCCCCCGTGGAGGGTCCCATACAGGCCCGGCGCTACCCGCTCAGCTAAGGGATGCAGTGCAGGGAGGCGCTTGGACAGAGAGGCGCTCCCCCTGCTCTGCATCCCTTCCCTGCTGCGCCGTCCTGGCCCCCCTGCTGCTGCTGCTGTGTCTGTCACTGTAGGACAGTCACTGGCAGCGGCGCCTGCAGCATGAAAAGCCTCCTCCCTCCCCTCACCTCACCTCCCCTCCCCTGTGTGACAGTGGCTGTGTACGGGACGGAAGGCGGCGGAGCTAAACGGGATGGAAGGGGCGGAGCTAAATGGTCCAGAAGGGGCGGAGCTACACGGACCAGGCTGCTGTACTGAGGGAGACTGGCTTAGATAAGTAGAGGATGAGAGAGAAGTGTGTGTTTGTATATATGGTGGGTGTATATGTGTGTGTATATATGTGTGAATAGTTTGTGTGTGTGTGAGGTAAGTCTGTGTACGTGCAGTTTATGGATGGTAGTACTAGTGATGTGCACCGGAAATTTTTCGGGTTTTGTGTTTTGGTTTTGGGTTCGGTTCCGCGGCCGTGTTTTGGATTCGGACGCGTTTTGGCAAAACCTCACCGACATTTTTTTGTCGGATTCGGGTGTGTTTTGGATTCGGGTGTTTTTTTTCAAAAACCCTAAAAAACAGCTTAAATCATAGAATTTGGGGGTCATTTTGATCCCAGAGTATTATTAACCTCAATAACCATAATTTCCACTCATTTTCAGTCTATTCTGAACACCTCACAATATTATTTTTAGTCCTAAAATTTGCACCGAGGACGCTGGATGGCTAAGCTAAGCGACACAAGTGGCCGACACAAACACCTGGCCCATCTAGGAGTGGTACTGCAGTGTCAGGCAGGATGGCACTTCAAAAAAATAGTCCCCAAACAGCACATGATGCAAAGAAAAAAAGAGGCGCAATGAGGTAGCTGTGTGACTAAGCTAAGCGACCCAAGGGGCCGACACAAACACCTGGCCCATCTAGGAGTGGCACTGCAGTGTCAGACAGGATGGCACTTCAAAAAAATAGTCCCCAAACAGCACATGATGCAAAGAAAAAAAGAGGCGCAATGAGGTAGCTGTGTGACTAAGCTAAGCGACCCAAGTGGCCGACACAAACACCTGGCCCATCTAGGAGTGGCACTGCAGTGTCAGACAGGATGGCACTTCAAAAAAATAGTCCCCAAACAGCACATGATGCAAAGAAAAAAAGAGGCGCAATGAGGTAGCTGTGTGACTAAGCTAAGCGACCCAAGTGGCCGACACAAACACCTGGCCCATCTAGGAGTGGCACTGCAGTGTCAGGCAGGATGGCCCTTCAAAAAAATAGTCCCCAAACAGCACATGATGCAAAGAAAAATGAAAGAAAAAAGAGGTGCAAGATGGAATTGTCCTTGGGCCCTCTCACCCACCCTTATGTTGTATAAACAGGACATGCACACTTTAACGAACCCATCATTTCAGTGACAGGGTCTGCCACACGACTGTGACTGAAATGACTGGTTGGTTTGGGCCCCCACCAAAAAAGAAGCAATCAATCTCTCCTTGCACAAACTGGCTCTACAGAGGCAAGATGTCCACCTCCTCCTCATCCTCCGATTCCTCACCCCTTTCACTGTGTACATCCCCCTCCTCACAGATTATTAATTCGTCCCCACTGGAATCCACCATCTCAGGTCCCCGTGTACTTTCTGGAGACAATTGCTGCTGGTGAATGTCTCCACGGAGGAATTGATTATAATTCATTTTAATGAACATCATCTTCTCCACATTTTCTGGAAGTAACCTCGTACGCCGATTGCTGACAAGGTGAGCAGCTGCACTAAACACTCTTTCGGAGTACACACTGGAGGGAGGGCAACTTAGGTAGAATAAAGCCAGTTTGTGCAAGGGCCTCCAAATTGCCTCTTTTTCCTGCCAGTATACGTACGGACTGTCTGACGTGCCTACTTGGATGCGGTCACTCATATAATCCTCCACCATTCTTTCAATGGTGAGAGAATCATATGCAGTGACAGTAGACGACATGTCAGTAATCGTTGGCAGGTCCTTCAGTCCGGACCAGATGTCAGCACTCGTTCCAGACTGCCCTGCATCACCGCCAGCGGGTGGGCTTGGAATTCTTAGCCTTTTCCTCGCACCCCCAGTTGCGGGAGAATGTGAAGGAGGAGCTGTTGACGGGTCACGTTCCGCTTGACTTGACAATTTTCTCACCAGCAGGTCTTTGAACCTCTGCAGACTTGTGTCTGCCGGAAAGAGAGATACAACGTAGGTTTTAAATATAGTATCGAGCACGGTGGCCAAAATGTAGTGCTCTGATTTCAACAGATTGACCACCCGTGAATCCTGGTTAAGTGAATTAAGGGCTCCATCCACAAGTCCCACATGCCTAGTGGAATCGCTCTGTTTTAGCTCCTCCTTCAATGTCTCCAGCTTCTTCTGCAAAAGCCTGATGAGGGGAATGACCTGACTCAGGCTGGCAGTGTCTGAACTGACTTCACGTGTGGCAAGTTCAAAGGGTTGCAGAACCTTGCACAACGTTGAAATCATTCTCCACTGCGCTTGAGTCAGGTGCATTCCACCTCCTTTGCCTATATCATGGCCAGATGTATAGGCTTGAATGGCCTTTTGCTGCTCCTCAATCCTCTGAAGCATATAGAGGGTTGAATTCCACCTCGTTACCACCTCTTGCTTCAGATGATGGCAGGGCAGGTTCAGGGATGTTTGGTGGTGCTCCAGTCTTCTGTACGCGGTGCCTGAACGCCGAAAGTGGGCCGCAATTCTTCGGGCCACCGACAGCATCTTTTGCACGCCCCTGATGTTTTTTAAATAATTCTGCACCATCAAATTCAAGGTATGTGCAAAACATGGGACGTGCTGGAATTTGCCCAGATGTAATGCACGCACAATATTGCTAGCGATGTCCGATGTCATAAATCCCCAGGAGAGTCCAATTGGGGTAAGCCATTCTGCGATGATCTTCCTCAGTTGCCGTAAGAGGTTTTCAGCTGTGTGCCTCTTATGGAAAGCGGTGATACAAAGCGTAGCCTGCCTAGGAACGAGTTGGTGTTTGCGAGATGCTGCTACTGGTGCCGCCGCTGCTGTTCTTGCTGCGGGAGGCAATACATCTACCCAGTGGGCTGTCACAGTCATGTAGTCCTGAGTCTGCCCTGCTCCACTTGTCCACATGTCCATGGTTAAGTGGACATTGGGTACAACTGCATTTTTTAGGACACTGGTGACTCTTTTTCTGACATCTGTGTACATTTTCGGTATCGCCTGCCTAGAGAAATGGAACCTAGATGGTATTTGGTACCGGGGACACAGTACCTCAATCAAGTCTATAGTTGGCTCTGAATTAACGATGGATACCGGAACCACGTTTCTCACCACCCAGGCTGCCAAGGCCTCAGTTATCCGCTTTGCAGCAGGATGACTGCTGTGATATTTCATCTTCCTCGCAAAGGACTGTTGGACAGTCAATTGCTTACTGGAAGTAGTACAAGTGGTCTTCCGACTTCCCCTCTGGGATGACGATCGACTCCCAGCAGCAACAACAGCAGCGCCAGCAGCAGTAGGCGTTACACTCAAGGATGCATCGGAGGAATCCCAGGCAGGAGAGGACTCGTCAGACTTGCCAGTGACATGGCCTGCAGGACTATTGGCTTTCCTGGGTGAGGAGGAAATTGACACTGAGGGAGTTGGTGGTGTGGTTTGCAGGAGCTTGGTTACAAGACGAAGGGATTTAGTGGTCAGTGGACTGCTTCCGCTGTCACCCAAAGTTTTTGAACTTGTCACTGACTTAATGATAAATGCGCTGCAGGTGACGTATAAGGGAGGATGTTCCTAGGTGGTTAACGTCCTTACCCCTACTTATTACAGCTTGACAAAGGCAACACACGGCTTGACACCTGTTGTCCGCATTTGTATTGAAATAATTCCACACCGAAGAGCTGATTTTTTTCGTATTTTGACCAGGCATGTCAATGGCCATATTTCTCCCACGGACAACAGGTGTCTCCCCGGGTGCCTGACTTAAACAAACCACCTCACCATCAGAATCCTCCTTGTCAATTTCCTCCCCAGCGCAGCAACACCCATATCCTCATCCTGGTGTACTTCAACACTGACTTCTTCAATTTGACTATCAGGAACTGGACTGCTGGTGCTCCTTCCAGCACTTGCAGGGGGTGTGCAAATGGTGGAAGGCGCAAGCTCTTCCCGTCCAGTGTTGGGAAGGTCAGGCATCGCAACCGACACAATTGGACTCTCCTTGGGGATTTGTGATTTTGAAGAACGCACAGTTCTTTGCTGTGCTTTTGCCAGCTTAAGTCTTTTCTTTTTTCTAGCGAGAGGATGAGTGCTTCCATCCTCATGTGAAGCTGAACCACTAGCCATGAACATAGGCCAGGGCCTCAGCCGTTCCTTGCCACTCCGTGTCGTAAATGGCATATTGGCAAGTTTACGCTTCTCCTCAGACGCTCTTAATTTTGATTTTTGTGTCATTTTACTGAACTTTTGTGTTTTGGATTTTACATGCTCTCTACTATGACATTGGGCATCGGCCTTGGCAGACGACGTTGATGGCATTTCATCGTCTCGGCCATGACTAGTGGCAGCAGCTTCAGCACGAGGTGGAAGTGGATCTTGATCTTTCCCTATTTTTTTAACCTCCTCATTTTTGTTCTCCATATTTTAATGTGTGGAATTATATGCCAGTATCAATAGCAATGGCCTACTTCTATATTTACTGCGCACAACTAAAATGCACCACAGGTATACAATGTAGATGGATAGTATACTTAATGGATGACGAGTGACGACACAGAGGTAGGTACAGCAGTGGCCTACCGTACTGCTATATATAGTATACTGGACCTGGTGGACACTGTCAGCAAACTGCTAAACTAGTCTAAAAAAAAGGCACCACAGGTATACAATGTAGATGGATGGATAGTATACTTAATGGATGACGAGTGACGACACAGAGGTAGGTACAGCAGTGGCCTACCGTACTGCTATATATAGTATACTGGACCTGGTGGACACTGTCAGCAAACTGCTAAACTAGTCTAAAAAAAAGGCACCACAGGTATACAATGTAGATGGATGGATAGTATACTTAATGGATGACGAGTGACGACACAGAGGTAGGTACAGCAGTGGCCTACCGTACTGCTATATACAGTATACTGGATCTGGTGGACACTGTCAGCAAACTGCTAAACTAGTCTAAAAAAAAGGCACCACAGGTATACAATGTAGATGGATGGATAGTATACTTAATGGATGACGAGTGACGACACAAAGGTAGGTACAGCAGTGGCCTACCGTACTGCTATATATAGTATACTGGACCTGGTGGACACTGTCAGCAAACTGCTAAACTAGTCTAAAAAAAAGGCACCACAGGTATACAATGTAGATGGATGGATAGTATACTTAATGGATGACGAGTGACGACACAATGGTAGGTACAGCAGTGGCCTACCGTACTGCTATATATAGTATACTGGACCTGGTGGACACTGTCAGCAAACTGCTAAACTAGTCTAAAAAATTGGCACCACAGGTATACAATGTAGATGGATGGATAGTATACTTAATGGATGATGAGTGACGACACAGAGGTAGGTACAGCAGTGGCCTACCGTACTGCTATATACAGTATACTGGACCTGGTGGACATTGTCAGCAAACTGCTAAACTAGTCTAAAAAAAAGGCACCACAGGTATACAATGTAGATGGATGGATAGTATACTTAATGGATGACGAGTGACGACACAGAGGTAGGTACAGCAGTGGCCTACCGTACTGCTACATATAGTATACTGGACCTGGTGGACACTGTCAGCAAACTGCTAAACTAGTCTAAAAAAAAGGCACCACAGGTATACAATGTAGATGGATGAATAGTATACTTAATGAATGACGAGTGACGACACAGATGTAGGTACAGCAGTGGCCTACCGTACTGCTATATATATTATACTGGACCTGGTCGACACTGTCAGCAAACTGCTAAACTAGTCTAAAAAAAAGGCACCACAGGTATACAATGTAGATGGATGGATAGTATACTTAATGGATGACGAGTGACGACACAGAGGTAGGTACAGCAGTGGCCTACCGTACTGCTATATATAGTATACTGGACCTGGTGGACACTGTCAGCAAACTGCTAAACTAGTCTAAAAAAAAGGCACCACAGGTATACAATGTAGATGGATGGATAGTATACTTAATGGATGACGAGTGACGACACGGAGGTAGGTACAGCAGTGGCCTACCATACTGCTATATATAGTATACTGGACCTGGTGGACACTATCAGCAAACTGCTAAACTAGTCTAAAAAATTGGCACCACAGGTATACAATGTAGATGGATGGATAGTATACTTAATGGATGACGAGTGACGACACGGAGGTAGGTACAGCAGTGGCCTACCGTACTGCTATATACAGTATACTGGACCTGGTGGACACTGTCAGCAAACTGCTAAACTAAAATGCACCACAGGTATAGGAATGTAGATGGATAGTATACGTAATGGATGACGACACAGAGGTAGGTACAGCAGTGCACTCTGCACTGTACTCCTCCTATATAATATTAATTATACTGGTGGTCCCCAGTCCCCACAATAAAGCAGCACACTGTGAGGCAGTGTGAGCACAGATATGGAGTGTTTTTCAGGCAGACAAACGTATACTGGTGGTCACTGTCAGCAAAACTCTGCACTGTACTCCTGCTATAGCTGCTCCCCAGTCCCCACAATTAAGCAGTGTGAGCACTCAGCACAGATATATAATGCAGCACACTGAGCACAGATATGGTATGGAGCGTTTTTTTCAGGCAGAGAACGGATAAACTGGTGGTCACTTATTAGTTATTATATTATCAGCAAAACTCTGCACTGTACTCCTAACAGCTGCTCCCCAATCCTCCCCACAATTAGCAATAAACAACCAATCAAATCAACTGTCAGTGTCTTCTACTATATAAACGGAGAGGACGCCAGCCACGTCCTCTCCCTATCATCTCCAATGCACGAGTGAAAATGGCGGCGACGCGCGGCTGCTTATATAGAATCCGAATCTCGCAAGAATCCGACAGCGGGATGATGACGTTCGGGCGCGCTCGGGTTAGCCGAGCAAGGTGGGAAGGTTCGAACCTGCCTCGGACCCGTGTAAACAAGGTGAAGTTCAGGGGGGTTTGGTTTCCCCCGAAACCGAACCCGCTCATCACTAGGTAGTACTGGGGGGCATTACTTATAATGACGATATTACTGAGGGGGGGGGCAATACATGTAAGGACGCTACTACTACAGGGGGGGGCATTTTGTGAAACAACGCTAGTACTGGGGGGGCCATTACGTATAAGGACAATACTACTACTAGGGGGGAATTACGTATAAGGACACTTCTACTACAGGGGGGGCATTACGCGTAATGACGCTACTACTACTGGGGGTGGGCATTACATATAAGGACGCTACTACTACTAGAGGGGAATTACGTATAAGGACGCATCTACTACTGGGGGCGCACTATATATAAGGATGCTACTACTACTAGGGGTGCATTATGTATAAGGAGGCTACTACTACTGGGGGTGCACTACGTATAAGGATGCTACTACTACAGGGGGGGCATTACGCATAATGATGCTACTACTATTGGGGGGCATTACGTATAAGGACGCTACTACTACTAGGGGGGCATTATGTATAAGGACAATACTATTACTGAGGGGGTCATTACGTATAAGGACGCTGCTACTACTACTAGGGGGGAATTACGTATAAAGACGCATCTACTACTGGGGGCGCAGTACATATAAGGATGCTACTACTACTGGGGGGGCATTATGTATAAGGAGGCTACTACTACTGGGGGGCATTATGTATAAGGACGCGTCTACTACTGGGGGGGCATTATGTATAAGGAGGCTACTACTACTGGGGGGCATTATGTATAAGGATGCTACTACTACTGGGGTGCATTACATATGACGCTACTACTACGGGTGGGGCATTATGTATAAGAGGAATAAGATTGTGCTACATTGTGGTGTCATTTTAAATGGGGGTACTATTGTGTGGCCATGCCCCTTACTTGTGAGCCCACACCCCTTTTCCCGGCGCTTGCCAAAGGAATATGGGAGGGCGCAAATTTATAGTTTGCAGGGGGGCGCCGAACACCCTAGCACCGGCCCTGGTCCCATACACCATCCCCGCATTGCACCACACCAAGCAGGGCCCCCGGTTTGTACTCCTCACTCTTCTTACCTTCAGGCTACTGTAAAGGGTTGTGCAGCATGCTGCGATTGTGACAACCTAGGCGCATTGCCCCGCGGTACAATCAACCTCTCAGGACAGTGGTCCGGCAGTGGGGAAGTGGCTCTGATGCCTTACAGAGGCCGGTAACCGCCCCTCCCCCAACTCCCACGGTGCAGGTATACTGCTGCCTAAACAGTATACCGAAATGATCAAAAGTTTATAATAAACTGAAGAAAAACTCTGGACCTTGCAGAGTGTGCATCCTCTCCTGAGGGCATATTTTTCTAAACTGGGTGTAGGAGGGGGCATAGAGGGGAGGAGCCAGCACACCTAGTTGAAGAAATTTAACGTGCACTGGCTCCTTTCTACCCCATCTATAAATCCCATCGTGCTCCCCAGTATCCCTTATGGAAGTTAGAGAAAAGTTGTTTCTCTTTTTTTCTGGTTTTGTAAAAAACGTAATACATTTTAACCAACATGGTCGATAATCACCGATCACCCGTTTCAAAGGGCATTCCAGAACTCCAACCAGGTGGCGTGGATGAAGGATCCTGCCACAATTTAATTAAAACTGTTGAGTACTCTGTGCCCATCGACTGAGTCTTAATAGTACAGGTTGAGTATCCCATATCCAAATATTCCGAAATACGGACTTTTTTGACTGAGAGTGAGATAGTGAAACCTTTGTTTTTTGATGGCTCAATGTGCACAAACTTTGTTTAATACACAAAGTTATTAAAATTTTGTATGAAATGATCTTCAGGCTGTGTGTATAAGGTGTATATGAAACATAAATGAATTGTGTGAATGTAGACACACTTTGTTTAATGCACAAAGATATAAAATATATTGTCTAAAATGACCTTCAGGCTGTGTGTATAAGGTGTATATGAAACATAAATGCATTCTGTGCTTAGATTTAGGTCCCATCACCATGATATCTCATTATAGTATGCAATTATTCCAAAATACGGAAAAATCCCATATCCAAAATACCTCTGGTCCCAAGCATTTTGGATAAGGGATACTCAACCTGTATAAGCAAAAAAGGTTAACCATCAGTTTCATCAAAAGAGATAAACAAATATTACCAGTACTCCTTCCAGTTTCGATAAAGATAACAAGGCCGAAACTAGGATTTTCGTCCCTCGGCGCAAGGCTGTAATTTGGCGCCCGCCCCCCAAAACAAACCCCCCCCCCCACAAAAAATACTTAGATTATGAAAAAAAAAAAGAAAAAAAAAGGGGGATACTATTGGACAATGGGGGGTCATTCTGAGTTGATTGCTAGCTGCCGTTGTTCACAGCGCAGCGATCAGGCTAAAAATCAGCATTTCTGCGCATGCGTATGGACCGCAATGCGCACGCGCGACGTACGGATACAAAGTACTTTGTGGTTTTGCACAGGTTCTAGCAATGTTTTCATTCGCACTGGCGGCCGCAAGAAGATTGACAGGAAAGGGGCGTTTCTGGGTGTCAACTGACTGTTTTCAGGGAGTGCTTAAAAAAACGCAGGCGTGCCAGGGAAAACGCAGGCATGGCTGGGCGAACGCTGGGCGGGTGTGTGACGTCAAAAGCCAACCCACCAACATTAGAATCAACACACACGAAGAGTAACTACAGGGCTGGTCTTGTTTTGCACAAAATGTTTTTGCAGGCACTCTGCTGCACAGGCGTTCGCACACCTGCAAAGCGAAAATACACTCCCCGGTAGGCAGCGACAATGCGTTTGCACGGCTGCTAAAAGTGCTAGCGAACGTACAACTCGGAATGACCACCAATATTCCCCTATGTACCTCAAATGCCCTATGCATCACATGCCCCACTACATGCTCCCCTGTGTCCCCATACACTGCACTAAATCACTGCACTATATCATAACACTTCATCACTGCTCTACATTCCCCTATCCACTGCACTATATCAATATACTACATCGCCTGCACGCTGAACTACATCACTACACTACATGCCCCTATACACTACACTACATCCCCTATATACTACACCAAATCCCCCCATCTGGGAGGCAAAGCGGAGGTTGATACTGCTACCTGGGAGCACAGTTCCGATAATAAAGTCTGTCTTTAAACTCACCACAAAGCTGCTGTAGTGATACTCGGTGAGAGTTGGAGGTTGTCCAGGCTCTAAATTTCCACTGTCAAGTGTACAGCCAGCAAAGTGAACCTTTGATTTCTGTAACATTGGTAACTGCACCTGTTAGCAAGCATAAGCCTCGGGCAGTGTGGTGTAGCCTGCAGCTTCTTATCGGTTGGTGATGGGCAAGCAGCCGGAATCATAGCCTGCTGAAAAACACAGCACCAACAGCTCACTTCTATAGCTTGTACAGTGGACCGCACGCTAGTCGCAGCACTGCATGGCAAAGATGAGAGTGTAAGACAGTAGCCAACCTAGGAAAGATCCCAGTTACTGAAGCTCACCTGCACAGCATCGGAGGCAGCTGCAGCCAGACAGGTGGGTCAGAGACACTGCCCCGGGAACCGTCTGCTGTCTCACTGGAGCAGCACAACACTGCAGGTAAAAAAAAAAAACCCTGCTCCTCTGTAACTCCTCAGCGCTTCCTCAAATTTCTACACCCGGGGCGCATGCCCCCTTAGCCCCCGCCCTAGTTACGGCCCTGAAAATAACATGAATTAAGATAAAGAATCAAGGAGAACTGGGAGAAAACACAGTCACATTGAATATTACAAGTAAGAAAAGTTAGCTAAAGTCATGTTGACCTGTTAATCTCAATACAGGCACGTATTGGGTTCAACCAGTTTTGCTAAATTTTCAGGAGGGACATAGTATACGGGATAACGAGGGCACTGTAGTGAATGATAACAAGCTAATATATCTAAGTCACCAAGGTTTTAGTATAAGTGAGATACTAAATACAGTTTATGACTTCATGTAGAATTATTAAAAGACAAAAGTGTGCCATAGCGTTACCCGTTCAGAAGCTAGTAACAAGTTTAGAGAGAGAGGGCTCCAGGAGATCATCTCCCAGTATGAGAATAGTTGTCAAGCTGTGTGGTCATCTTCAGTGGGGGATCTTTACTACCTATTGCTTCAAGTGATTGCAGGGCAGGGTCAAGAGTGTTTGCTGGCGGTCCAGTCTTCGGCACGCAGTCGCTGAACGTCGAAAGTGGCTCGAAATATTTTTGGCCATAGACAGCATCTCCTGCATGCCCCTGTCATTTTTCAAAAAATTCTGCACCACATGAGACATGTTGGTATTTGCCCCGATGTAATGCACACACAATATTGGTGGCATTGTAAGATATCTCAAATCCCAGGAGAGTCTAAGTGAGGTAAACCACTGTGCGATGATGTCCCTCAGTTTCTCTAAGAGGTTGTCAGCGGTATGCCTCTTGCAGAAACCGGTGATATACAGCGTAGTCTGCCTAGGAATTAGTTGGTGTTTGTGAGATGCTGGTGCCGCTGCTGTTGTTGCTGTGGGAGGCAATACATCTACCCAGTGGGCTGTCACAGTCATGTTGTCCTTAGTTTGCCCTGCTCCACTTGTCCACATGTCCATGGTTAAGTGGACAGTGGGTACAATCGCATTTTTCAGGACACTGAGGACACTTTTCTTAATGTCCCTGTACAGTCCGGGAATCACTTGCCTAGTGAAGTGGAACCTAGATGGGATTTATTACCGGGGACACAGTACGTCCATCAACTGTTTAAATCCCACTGCACTAATGGCGGATACCGGACGCACATTTAACACCAGCATAGTTGTTATGGCCTCAGTAATCCACTTTGCAACAGGGTGACTGCTGTCATATTTCATCTTCCTTGCAAAGGACTGTTGGACAGTCAATTTCTTAGTTAAAGTAGTACAAGTGGTCTTCCGACTTCCTCTCTAGGATGACGATTGACTCCCATCAGCAGCAACAGCAGCATCAGCAGTAGGTGTAGCACTCAAGGATCCTCCAGAGGAATCCCGGATAGGAGAGGACTTGTCAGTCATGCCAGTGACATGGCCTGCAGGACTACTTACGTTCCTGACTGAGGAGGAAATGGACATCGAGGGAGTTGGTGGTGTGGATTGCAGGAGCTTGGATACAACAGGAAGAAGTAATTTTGGTGTCAGTAAATTGCTTACACTATTACCCAAAGTTTCTGAACTTGACAAAGACTTATGATGAATGCGCTGCAGGTGATGTATAAGGGAGGATGTTCCTGGGTGGTTAACATCCTTACCCCTACTTATTATGGATTGACAAAGGCAACACATGGCTTGACACCTGTTGACCAGATTTGTGAAAAAAATAATTACACACTGAAGAGGTGGCTTTTTTGGTATTTTCCCCAGACATGACAATGGGCTTTTTCATCCCATGGAGAACAACTGTCTCCACTGATGCCCAAACCACATCACAATCAGAATCCTCATCGTCAACTTCCTCCTCAGAGCCAACTACATGAATATCCTCCTCATCCTGGTTTACTTCTATAGTGACATCCTTAATCTCAATATCAGCAACTGGACTGGTGGTGCTCCTCCCAGCACTTGCAGAGGGCGTGCAAATGGTGGTAGTAGCCTCCTCTTCCCATACAGTCTTGGGAAGGCCGGGCCTAGACATCTCAACCACGAACACACTTGGACTCTCCTTGGGGATTTGTGATATCTCTGAAAGCACAGTTGTTTTTTTTCCTGTGCCTTAAACTTAATGTTTTAACTTTTTTGAGAGGGTGGAGGTCTTCCATCCTTATGAGAAGCTGAACCACCAGTCATGAGGATAGGCCAACGCCTTAGCCTTTCCTTGCCACTTCATTTTGTGAATGGCATGTTGCCAATTTTATGTCTCTCATCTGATAATTTCCTTTTTTTTTTTGGTTATTAATTTTTGCATCTTAGATTTTACCTGCCCTCTATGACATTGGGCATCGGCCTTAGCAGACGACGTTGATGGAATTGCATCGTCAATGTCATGACTGGTGGCAGCAGCAGCTTTAGCACTAGTACTAGGACCTGGAAGTGGTTCCTGATCTTTCACTATTTTTTCCTCTAAATTTTTGTTCTCCATTTCACAGGACAGCACTCCTTTATTATTACAGCACACAGAACAGTGCCCCTTTATTTTCACAGCACCCCTGTAATGTTACAGCATACAGGACAGGGCCAGTGTACCTTTATTTTCACTGAACCCCTGTATTTTTACAGAATACAACACAGGGCAAGTGTACATTTATTTTTACAGCACCCCTGTAATTTTACAGCATACAAGACAGGGCCAGTGTACCTTTACAACACCCCTGTATTCTTTACAGCATACAGGACAGAACCAGCACCCTTGTAATTTAACAGCATACAAGACAGTGCCAGTGTACCATTATTTTAACAACAGCATCCCTGTAATTTAACAGCATACTGGACAGGGCCAGCACCCCTGTATTTTTATAGCATGCAACACAGGATCAGTGTACCTTTATTTTCACAGCACCCCTGTAATTTTGCAGCATAGAAGACCGGGCCAGTGTACCGTTACAACACCCCTGTATTTTTTACAGCATACAGGACAGAACCAGCACCCCTGTATTCTCACAGCACCCCTGTATTTGTACGGCATACAGGACAGGGCCAGCACCCCGGTATTTTAAAAAAAAAAACTGTAATTTTACAGCACACAAGACAGGTCTAGTGTACCTGTACAACACCCCTGTATTTTTTACAGCATACAGGACAGAACCAGCACCCCTGTATTTTCACAGCACCCCTGTATTTTTACAGCATACAGGACAGGGCCATCACCCCGGTATTTTAATAACACCCCTGTAATTTTACAGCACACAAGACAGGGCCAGTGTAACTTTACAACACCCCTGTATTTTTTACAGCATATAGGACAGAACTAGCACCCCTGTATTTTCACACCACCCCTGTATTTTTACAGCATACAGGACTGGGCCATCACCCCGACATTTTAACAACACACTTGTAATTTTACAGCATACAAGTCAGGGCCAGTGTACCTTTACAACACCCCTGTATTTTTTACAGTATACAGCACAGTGCCCCTGTACAGCAGTGACAGGACAGCAACACCCATGTACAGTTGCAGGATACCACAGCACCCCTAACAGCACAGGGCCACACAGTGATAGGACAGCACCCCTAACAGCACACAGGACAGCACTCCTAGAGAGCACACACTGACCACACCCGACGCTACCTCTAGGGTTGCCACTTCATCCCTTTAATTCTGGACACATATTACACAGGTTCTGCGGCTGACTAAAACCAGGTGAAATGGAGTCTTGAAGTCAGCCAGCCACAGAACCTGTGTAACATAGTAACATTGGTGGTCATTCCGAGTTGTTCGCTCATTATTTTTTTCTCGCAACGGAGCGATTAGTCGCTAATGCGCATGCGAAATGTCCGCAGTGCGACTGCGCCAAGTAAATTTGCTATGCAGTTAGGTATTTCACTCATGGCATTACGAGGTTTTTTTCTTCGTTCTGGTGATCGTAATGTGATTGACAGGAAGTGGGTGTTTCTGGGCGGAAACAGGCCGTTTTATGGGTGTGTGCGAAAAAACGCTACCGTTTCTGGGAAAAACGCGGGAGTGGCTGGAGAAACGGAGGAGTGTCTGGGCGAACGCTGGGTGTGTTTGTGACGTCAAACCAGGAACGACAAGCACTGAACTGATCGCAGATGCCGAGTAAGTGTGGAGCTACTCAGAAACTGCTAAGAAGTGTCTATTCGCAATTCTGCTAATCTTTCGTTCGCAATTTTGATAAGCTAAGATTCACTCCCAGTAGGCGGCGGCTTAGCGCGTGCAATGCTGCTAAAAGCAGCTTGCGAGCGAACAACTCGGAATGACCACCATAGTTAATGAGGTTGAAAAGAGGCAAAATGCCCATCGTGTTCAAGCTGTATGCTGTATTAAGCTGAGCTCACTATCATGTCCCTGCTGAAATAAAGTTTTTAGGTTTAATTAACAACTATAATTCATGTACCTCCCAGTTTATCAAAGTCATTTTATTTTTTTAAAATGCTGTAACCTTGTATATCTTTTCTAGTTAGAAAGTTATCTAATCCGTTCTTGCATGTGTTTACCGAGTCCGCCATTACCCCCTTCTCTGGCAGGGAGTTCCAAATCTTTATTGCCCTAACTGTGAAGAACCCTTTCCTATGTTGTGTGCAGAATTTTTTCTCCTCTAGCCTCAGCGAGTGCCCATGTGTCCTATACAGAGTTTCTTAGATGCCTCTTTTCTAGAGTATACATATTCAACCTATTAAGTCTTTCTTCGTAATCCACTGTCTCTAGCCCTTAAATCACTTTAGTAGCTCGCCTTTGAACTCTTTCAATTTCCCAGATATCTTTTTTATAATGTGGTGTCCAAAACTGAACACAATATTCCAAGTAATTAATGTGTCCAGAGTTAAATGGATAGGTTGTCACCCACAGAGAGACAAAGGTCTGTCTGCCTCACTCTCCACGTCCAGAGTTAAAATGGTGGCGACGCACAGCTCTTTATACGTACTACAAAATCCATGAGAATCCGACAGCGGGATGATGATGTTTTGCCTCGTTCTGGGTTCCGAGTCTGGAGGGAAGTTCCGAGCCGGACTCGTTTCCCGGCTCGGATTGTGAAGTTCAGGTGGATTCGGAACTCTTAGATCCGAACCTGCTCATTTCTAGTAATAATGCCTAGGATATGAATAGATGGTAACAACTGCATAAGCATGCAGAATATAACATAACATACAGAGAAAAGATTAATTTTTATTATGCAAGGGGTCAATAGAAAAAAAAAAGGGAAAATACCACAGGCAAATCATTTCCTCCAAAAAAGTCTTAAACAACTGAGACCAGGGGCGGATTCACCACTTGGCAACATAGGCATACTCCTAGGGCCCAGCAGGTACCAGGTGGCCCATGGCTGGACCCCCTGAAATCCAGCCCTGACCATCACAAAGGAAATTGCCCTGTTAATGTTCTACAAGACTCCACAGTGGGGCTCAGGCCAGTGATATCATGAATACTGGCGCTGGCTCCAACCGTTACTGTGCCTGCCTCTGCACAACAAATATCCCAGAAGAGCAACGTGCGCATGATGCCATGATGTCACGAGGGCCCATCCACACTCCTCTTCCATAGGACAAGCCTAGTAATGGGGTGTGGATTATTGCATCAACAGTTTCTAGGTCGACGATGTTTGAGTCGACCACTATAGGTCGACAGGCACTAGGTCAACAGGGTTGGAAAGTTGACAGGGGTTATAGGTCAACATGGTCTAGGTCGACAGTTCAAAAGGTCGACATGAGTTTTTCATGGGGGTTTTTGTGTCGTTTTCTCCGTACAGTGGGGGACATTCCAAGTTGATCGCTCGCTAGCTGCTTTTAGCAGCATTGCACACGCTAGGCCGCAGCCCTCTGGGAGTGTATCTTAGCTTAGCAGAATAGCGAACAAAAGATTAGCAGAATTGCGAATAGAAAATTCTTAGCAGTTTCTGAGTAGCTCCAGACCTACTTACAGATTGTGATAAGCTCAGGCCGTTTCGTTCCTGGTTTGACGTCACACACACGCCCAGCGTTCGGCCAGCCACTCCCCCGTTTCTCCAGACACTCCCGCATTTTCCCTGACACGCCTGCATTTTTCCGCACACTCCCAGTTTCCGCCCAGAAACAACCACTTCCTGTCAATCACACTCCGATCACTTCAACGATGAAATTTCTTCATTCGGATATGAGTAAATCTACTAAGTTTTGTGCTAAAATACTTACCGCATGCGCACTGCGAACCATGCGCATTTTTGCCTTAATCGCTCTGTTGCGAAAATCGGCAACGAGCGAACAACTCGGAATGACTCCCAATGACCGGGAAGTCCAATTAGTGCACTGTGTCCGCTCGCATGGCGAGCGCAAGGTGTCTTGCTCTGCTACCACTTCGTTCAGCACAGATTACCGTTCCAATCATAGTCCACGTGGATCACTAAGTATGAAAAAGTAAAAAAATATATTAAAAAAAAAGTCATGTTGACCTTTTGACCTGTCGACCTAGAACATGTCAAACTACAGTAGAAACCATGTCGACCTTGAAACCATGTTGACGTAGTGCCTGTCGACCAATAGTGGTCGACCCAAACATTGTCGATCTTCAGACCAGATCTCCAGTAATGAAAAGAAGGTACTAGTTTGGGGACAGAATGGAAGGGCCACCGGGAAACCGCCCAACTCCCTGCAGTGTTGGCTCCCTCCCAGTGTCACTAAACTGTACCCAGGGTCCCCCGCCACCAATTGGAGTGAGTGCTGTATCCACTCAATAGGACATGCGGACTCTTCATTACTGCAGTGACAGGCAGCCTGAGCAGGCTTAGTGTACTATACCACACTGGTCACACAGGATGTCTGAGTAGAGTGGTCGAGCAAGGAGCCTGCATATCAGTGAAGAGGAGTTGATGCACCACAGTGCAGACCAGCTCTCTCTAAGCACAAAATGATAGCTGCTGTCCTCATTAGACCCCCAAACCTACTCCCACACTGCACTCTCTGAACTGTCAATGTCCATTTGTTATGGCACTTGCAGAAGGCAGTGTTGGGTCCACCCTTTCACTCTCCTGGGGTCTTACTCTTGCTTTGGACTCCCAGCCTGTCACTCATCAAAAGCTGCTGCTGTGGAATGGCTACTTTTGGTGAAAATAAAGGTGTGTGTGTGTTTGAGGTGGGGTAAGGGGAGTGAGTCTGGGACAAAGGGTTGACACCAATTAGGTCGACACACCTTAGGTTGACATCTGAAAAAGGTTGACATGGAAAATAGGTCGACATGAACAAGGTTGACTTGGAAAAATGTCGACATGAGATTTTTATGTTTTGTTGGTGTCATTTTCTCCGTAATGTGACCGGGAACACCAATTAGTGCACCGTGTCCGCTCGCCATGCTTTGGACAAGGTGCCTGGTTCTGCTAACGCTGCGCTCGGCACAGGTTACTGTTCCCAATTGTAGTCCATGTGCATTGTAAAGTTTGAAAAAGTTAAAAAAATGAAAAAAAAATGTGAAAAACTCTTGTCAACCTTTTTCCATGTCGACCGTATTCATGTCGACCTATTGTCAGTGTCAACCTATTTCAGGTGTCGACCTAAGGTGTGTCGACCAATTGGTGTCAACCTACGTGGTGTCGACCTGGAGTCCGGATATCAAGGGGAGTTTAACCATGGTTTAGTCTAAATCCAAGTGGGCTAAAGGACTTTGACCAAGTCTAACCATAACCCTCTCCACACAGCCTAACCCCATTCCTCCACTCCCACAGCCTGACCCTAACCCTTCCCTCTATATAACCTCCCCCTCCTGCAGCCAGATCCTATCCTCCCCTCCTGCAGCCTGACTCTAACCTCTCCTCCTGCAGTCTGATCCTAACCTACCTCTAACCTCCCCGCCCGCAGGCTGACCCTAACCTCCCCTCCTGCAGCCTGACCCTAACCTCCACCTAACCTTAACCTCCCCTCCTACAGCCTGACCCTAACCTACCACTAAACTCTAACCTCTCATCCTGCAACCTGACCTCCCCTGTAACTCTATCCTCCCCTCCTGCAGACTGACCCTTAACTTCCCCCCTAACTCTAACCTCCCTTCTTGCAGCCTGACCCTTAACCTCCTCCCTAACTCTAACCTCTCCTCCCACAGCTTGACCCTAACTGCCCCCCTAACCCTAACTTCCCCTTCCAAAGTCTAACCCTGACTGTCCCCCCAGTGCCTAACCCTAACCTCTCCCAGTGCACTGAATCCCTCGGTGTATAACCCTTCGCTCTAGAGGATAGTCTTGGACTATTGAATAGGCAGTTACTGTATATCACTCACAGATAATGTTGAATAATGGTAATATGTATAATTTTAAACAGCAATCAGAGCTTTTCATTAGGGGTTTGTACTAATGACTTTAAATATCTTACCTGTCACTCCTCATAGAAGTGTGCTTGCAATTTTTGTTATGATAAAAAAAAGAAAAACTAATTACATATTACTAAATGATGAATTTGCCGCAGTTTTTTGTACAAAACATCTGGTTTTGGTAACAATGAATGTAAACACTAGGATGGAGGATTACATGATGCACCAGCTTTCCTAGACAGAAGGACTGAAGGTGCTATGTATTGTAGCTGTGCTGTATTTCCTTTTAGGATCTGTATAATTTAATAAGGTGCAGTTGGGTAGATGTAATAAGGGTCGATATGGGGGGGGGAGTTAGAGGTATCAGCACATGTTATGTGCACTGATACCACTTCACCCCCATGTATTACTGTGAAGCATAGTTGCCTACCCTCCCTCATTCTGCAGGAGACGCCATGAAATAGTAGCAATCTCCCTCACTCCCTGAATGGTCCCTCAATCTCCATGAAAAAAAGAAATCATAGATACATACATTTAAATGGTATCATCAGTGCCATTTCCCTGTATTGGTTATAAGGCTCCATGCATTTTAAAGGTTTCTTGTGACCACTTACAGTATATGGAACCTCTTGTAAAACACAATACACAAACAAATCCTGCAAAATATAAGAGTCTTTTATTCAACAAGTAGATCTTACTAACTTTGGGGCTCATTTAAATTTGGGTGTAAGTCATTTTCATGACATAACGCTCAGATGTAGCAGTACATGTCCGCACTGAAAGGTGTTACTTTCACAATCTCCCTGAAATGCTTTTTCAAAAGTAGGCAAGTACAGATGGGTCCTCTGTTTTCTTGACTGTTTCTGCACCTAGACGGAGGTTTAGTCACACCTAGGCGATAGCTTAGGTTGCTGAGTATAATCATGGACAGGCGCGTTGAGGCATGACTAGATACTCAGCATGCAATACACATCTCCTCCACTGTGTGGCTAGTGCTCCACTAATCCAGTACTTTAGATCGAATAGCAGCGGATTGATCTATAGCTCTGCCAAATGGTCAGTGATGACTGGAGTGTAAATAGGTTTTTTTCCCCCAGCGCAAGATTAGTAAAGATGAGAGACACGTGAAAAAAAACAATTTCTTTTATTCTAAAATTTCATAAATAACAATGTCTTATATTCGTTAATTAAATGTAAAAAGTTCCTTTAAGAGGAGTGTGTAATAAAATTGCTGTATGGCTAGAACTGTGTATTCAATATAAGGATTTGTCGGTAAATATGATAAATATGCATAATTTATAAGGGGAACCCTCTATGAATATCTATGTAGAATAGGAAATAAAGAGTACCATGCGGCAAAATGTGCAAATATGCAAATCCTCTATAATTAACTATATACCATAGGAAATGGAGGGTGCTATACTGCAAGAGGATTATTTGTGCAATATGCAATTAGTTGTTGTGACACCTATTACCGGTAAACATACAGACAAACTACATAAAACACATATGACATATACTATTGTTGATTGCCCACACGTTCTCCAATATATTCAAAGAGAGGGCTGTATATATTGTTTATTGTGTTATCTAGATACAGAGAAGGTGCACTTTCTAGCGACTTAACCTCTCTGATGTACTTCAGGTTCTGCAACTTCCGACAGGCACAAGATTTAAAAGTCCATGTGTAGCTCAGTCTTAATAAGTGTTGCAACGTCAGAAGTCACTGTAAATTTTGATATAAATTATTGGTCTCAAAGTTCGGGTATACCTTAGTGTTAGCTGTATTCCAAGTCCTTGGTAGTTCAGGTGGGTATTCCGGATGAATTGTCCCCCTAAGGCAGGTGAAGCTGGAGTCCGCCGGCGGAGATCCTGCAAAAGCCGTTTCTCAGCGCTGAACGGCAGTGTGCGGGATCGATTTGATCTGTAATCGACGCGTTTCGCCTTGGATCAAGGCTTCCTCAGGATAGCAGATAAATCCTTCCAGACCTCATCCCGTCTTTTTATGGGGGTTTGCATGTGGCGGCATTTCATCGTACTTCCGGTGTGGTGTGCGTTCCATAATGATTCTATGTCCTGTGTTTGCGTTCCAAAGCTAATGTGCGTGACGTGTTTCCTGGATACCTTGCGTTCCACAGTGATTTCATATCCTGCATTTGCGTTCCAACCCGATATTTGACTTCCGGTATCGAATATAAGGTTTCGTACATTGTACAAATATTTAGTTTTTTCCATCATTCCACACATCTTTACTAATCTTGCGCTGGGGGAAAAAAACCTATTTACACTCCAATCCTAACAGCGGAATTAGGTAGTGATTCCGCATTCCTTCCCTGAGCAGCATTCATAGTAAAGCAAGAATATTAGTCTGTTAGCGCAGTGCCATACCCTTTTTTGTTCGTTCGGTCAGTGATGACTGTAATGTTAATAGATGGTGACCAGATAGAGAGCTAAAAAAAAAAAAAAAGTTTATACAGACACAAACGAACATGTTAAAACACTTGTGTGTGCAGATGCAAGATTGTGTATGCAGACGCAACTAATGTGTGAAAGGAAGTATGTACAGTGCATAAATACCGTGCTTTTGAAATACATGTATGAGCGTCTGAGTCCCCTAAGGCATACACCAACACCAACGGGAAGGAATCGCTCTGTGCAGTACTTTTACACATGAACTTGTGAATCCCTCATGAACTGTCTTGGGCTCTTGGGCTAGCGATGAAGGCTCCCACCTTCAACGCTGAGAGTCCCGGGTTCGAGCGCCAAAGTGCCATCCTTTTTTTTTTTGTGTGTGTTCCCATGACATTCACTTTTTTTTTTGTAATACATTCAATGGAAGGGTGCACACAGGTTTCACATAAATCAGAGTAAATCTGCAGGAGCAACTCATTCCGCTATAAATTAGTGTATTCTTACGCAACTAACTGAGCAACACAGTACTGTACTGTAGATCGTCAATGTTTGTGTATTATACCTGATCTGAACACCCTCCCTGTCTACTGCATGAATTGTGCAGGCTCCCAGAGGGGAAGGGCGATGGGGGTAGGGGTAGGAGGCGGAAAATACCGTTCTATTGAAATACATGTACTGTATGAGCGTCCGAATCTCTTAAGGCATAAACCAACACCAATGGGAAGGAAGTGCCAACCTTTTTTTACTTTTCTGTGTTCCAGTGACATTCACTTTTTTTTGTTTTTTTTTTGTAATACATTCAATGGAAGGGTGCACACAGGTTTCAAATAAATCAGATTAAATCTGCAGGAGCAACTCATTCCACTATAAATTAGTGTATTCTGATGCAACTAACTGAGCAACACAGTACTGTACTGTAGACCATCTGTGTTTGTGTATTGTACCTGACCTGAACACCCTCCCTGTCTACTGCGTGAATTGTGCAGGCTCCAAGGGGAAGGGCGATGGGGGTAGGGGTAGATAGCAGAAAGTACTGTGCTTTTGAATTACTTGTACTGTATGAGCGTCCGAATCGCCTAAGGCATAAACCAACACCAACAGGAAGGAAGTGCCAACCTTTTTATTTTTTATTTTTTATGTATTCCCGTGACATTCACTTTATTATTATTTTTTTTCTTTGTTATACATTCAATGGAAGGGTGCACACAGGTTTCACATACTGTAAATCAGAGTAAAACTGCAGGAGCGACTCAAACCACTATACACAGTACAATACACAGTGGTAATGAGTATAAATTAGTGTATTTTGACGCAACTAACTGAGCAACACAGTACTGTAGATCATAGGCATTTGCGTACTGTACCTCCAACATATTGATAATGGTCAAGGATCAGCTCAGATGCATATATGGGTTATTAATCCTACCTACCCCTTTAAGAGTTTATTAAGAGATTTTTTGTACTTGCATAAATAAAACTTATTGATAAAGAAGCAGTAGCTTATTAAAAATGATAATCTAAAAGGGCAGCAAATCCCTATTAGCTCGTTAGGCTAATAAGCATAAAAAAAATTCAAAACTGCAGATTAAAGGAGTTTTTTTTAAAGGCGTTTTTTGACAAGATTTCCAGATATTGGCGCCCTGAAAAATTATCTTAAAGCATTTTAAAGGGATTTGAACAGGTTTAAATATAAAATTATCTTTATAACTGTTGTAAGTGTTGTATTTAACAACTAAATGCACGCATAATGTTATAAAATAAGTTTCAACCCAATAAGTAGGATGTGATTCTATGTCTCATAATTTGGTATTGATTAGAATGTTCATTGCAATAATCAATGAACATAACCAGCTAGTATATGTAATTCCCTTAAATGAATTACATAGATATTTCTGTGAGAAACTATTTTGTTAAGAGCAATATAATATATCCAGCTGCAGTCACAAGAACATTTAGTTAACTCCCAGGCTAAGATAAAACTTTAATTGCATGATGAGAACATTAAAGGAGTATGTTTTGGAATTAATGTCCAGATGGCGATAAGAGAAAGGCCTTCTCATTAAATTAATGAGCAGTGATAAGAATATATACAGGAATGCTATAATTGGTTTTAATTAAATCATTGTTTATCTTTGCACATGGTGTACTTTGATTGGCTAACCCAATGTCATACCTTTATTCCTTTGTTCATCTGTGTATAAATAAAGGCTCCTAGAGCAACAAGTCAGATGAGAAATTACTTGCTGAGCTTCTACATATCTCCTGCGTGTTGTCTCATTATTTATGGTCTCCAGCTGGCTGCTAAGTACAGAACCATTGACTGATGTTCAATTATATTAAAAAGATGACCGGGGGGGGGGCGTGGCCTAGCTGGCGTCAGGAGAGGTCGAGTTCCTGCAGAGCTCCGGCCAGCAACACTTTAAAATAAACCCCTGACCTGGGTTTGAGGGCCCATCTACAGTGACACAGTCCCCTAAGCGTTGCTGTACCACCCTGCACTCGGAGGTCGAGGCTGCGGAATCGGGGGGGCCCTGCGCTGCCCCCTGCGGATTGTGGCCTACCTCTGCTCCAGAAGCCGGGGCCTCGATTTTGGGGTGAGGACGTCGATTCGTCAAGCCCGGTGCGGCGACTATGCGGACCTCCCCCTCCACCTGAGCGGCGCTCCTGAGATCGGATACCTCGCCCATCAGACCCTAAATCTCACGGAGGACCGGTGACCGGGCGGCCTGCAAGAGGTAGTGGCCGGGACGCATGGAACTGGCAGCCATCTTGTGGTTGGCGCCGCCTGGACTCCGTTATCTGCCTTGCCTCGCCGATTCCCGGCCTCTCCGGATGCCTGACATCCGACCCCCACCTCACGCGCCCCCGTCCGACGGATCCCCCCCCGCTGGCGGGAACTGACGGCCAGGAGACCTCCGGAGGGACCTGGTCTCATCGACTGGCAGCGGCCATCTTATGGTTGGCATGGCACTCATCCTGCTTCATGGCTGGAGATAGACTGTAACACAAGCACCCTCTGGTGGTGACTTCTAGATTGGACGATTTACAGCTGCTACACATTTATTCCTATAATCTTGCCTGTCCTCATGTCTCCTATTTGACAGCCGGAGGGGAGTCATTATATTTCGTCTTGAAACAACAGGTGTGATACCTCAACAACCCTGTCGCAATCTGCTGTGCCCTGAAGTTGCAGACTCACCGAGGTGGATGTCTAGCTCCTGCCACGTCACCTCGAGCCTTTTGACATATACATCACGTTGCTGTGGCATTCTGGAGTATCACACTGTGACACCTCTAACACGTTATATCTTGTAAATCTGCTCCGCAATGCCCTGACATGCCTGCTATCTTCATAGCAATGTAACTTTCCAATGTCTCCCCTACACTGATGTGACCCTCATTAAACTACTCTCTGCGCCCTACATTATTTCTACTCTACATATCTATTTCTAGTGACCTCATATGAAAAAGTTCCTGGTGTCCACTCCAATGTCCTCGACTGGTCTTAATTCAGGCGCGCGCGAGGACACATCCCACAGAAATTCTTCTGACTCCGATTGCTCCACCACCCGATCTCGATCCCAAAGAAAATGTACTAACGCTACGACTACTAAGCAGCCTAAGATGAAACCCACTGACATTGCTGCGGTTCTTGGACCTCTCCTAGACGAAAAACTGGCGGGCATCAAAGAAGCCATTGATTCCACCTTAGCCCAGCTGACTCAACACAGTGGCCGTTTGGATGAAGTTGAGCAGAGGGTCTCAACATTGGAGGATGATCTACAAGCCGCACAGTCTACTATAAAGTCCCAGACGACAGAAATCAAAGGCCTCACTGAAAAACTCAATGACTTGGAGAATCGGAGCCGTCGAAACAACCTGAGGGTGGTGGGCATCCCGGAGTCGGTGAGGGGCCACGCGCTGCTGGACCTTTTATCCAACTGGCTGCCTGACAAATTAGGTATGGACCTTCAGGGCTCACCATTGGCCATTGAAAGGGCACACAGGATTGGCCCTGAACGCAGAGACTCCGCTGGACGCCCTAGACCTGTTATCCTACGGATTCTAAACTACGCGGATAAAGCCAAGCTCTTAGACCACTACCGAAAGTCAGAGAATCTCCTCTATAAGGGAGAAAGGCTGCTTATCTTCCAGAACTTCTCCACTTATGTCGCCAACAAGCGCAGAGAGTTCGCTCCGATATGCAAGCGGCTATTTGAATACAACGTCAAGTTCTTACTATTATACCCTGCCCGTCTTCGGGTCTTTGTCAATGGAAAACCATGCTTCTTTGATGATCCGATGGCGGCAAAAACCCATTTTGCACACCTTGACACTTGACTGTCCACCATTACTTGACGTTTGCCTATCTTTACAATTGCTTTGATTAGTAGGTCACACAGTGTCCGGGATATAATATAGGCATGCTATTTGCGCATGCTGGAGGCTCCGCCTCCCATTGTTTCATGTTTGTTAGTTTGATGTTTTTGTCTGTTTGTTTGTCTGCTTGTTCTGCCTGCTGGGATAATGTGTCTCGATCCTCCATGGCTTTGCCCCTCCTTGCTCATTGGGACGGGGGGGGGGGGCACCATTTCACCTATACGATTTTGATATTCTTTTCTCCATCTACGGGGGTAGGATAGCATGGCTGACCATGCTGCTTCTCAGACCTCAACCCCGGTGACAACCCCACTTTTAGATTTTAATATAGTTTCTTGGAATGTGGAGGGTCTCAATAGCCCCATTAAACGCAAGAAGGTGGCTGCCCATCTCTCTCACTTGTCCCCTCAAGTCGTGTTCCTACAAGAAACACACTGGGTGCATAATTCCCCTATATCACTAAGAGCCCCTTGGATTGGGGAATGTGTATCTGCTCCTTACACCAATAAAACCAGAGGGGTTGCCATCCTCTTTCATAGGAATCTTCAATTCTCCATCCTTAAAAAATATATCGACCCCGAGGGCAGATTTATCCTCCTAGATGTCTCCATTGACAATGTGATATATACCTTTTTGAATTTATATGCACCCACTGGATCTAACAATCTCTTTTTTGCAGATATCCTTCAGAGAGTTCTGTCCTGGGGCGGCCAAAACTTAATCCTAGGGGGAGATTTCAACACGGTCGTTGATCCATCCATGGACAGGTCGGGGGTGAGTACCAAAAAACCCGGACCCTCTTCTACTCTGCTTTCCTCTCTTTGCTCTCAACTTACCCTACTGGACCCTTGGCATACACACCATCCCCTTCAACGAGATTATTCTTTTTATTCACACCCACACTCTACTCACTCTCGCATTGACTATCTATTTTTATCTAAACACCTTTTCTTTAAAGTCACCCACACCTCAATTAAGGACATCATTATTTCGGACCACGCCCCCATCACCTTGTCCCTGCATTTGTCCCTGCCCCAGAACATATCTAAATGTTGGAGATTCCCAGCATATCTCATACACTCAGAGGATTTCTTATTACATCTCAAACACTCCTGGCATAATTATACTACTGACAACCTGGATCAAGAATCTAACGCTCCACTTTTTTGGGGGGCCTCTAAGGCAGTCCTTCGAGGCCATATTATTTCCTATGTTAATTCTAAGCGTAAGAAATTCAACACAAAATTGCAGGAACTTAGCGCGGCTCTCACACTTGCATATCGCACTTACAAACAATGCGACAGTCCTACTCATAGAGAAACGTACCTCATGGCAAAACAAATTTATGATACCTTTCTCACCGAACAGGCCCAGATCAGCTATGATTACGGCAGGAACAGGTTTCATAGGTGGGGGAATAAGTCCGGTAGACTCTTGGCCAACTTGGTTAGGGGGCCCCGAAACAAAACATGGGTTGACTCGTTGCACAGCTCTGGAGATGTTCTTTCTGATCCCACTGACATCTGCTCGGCTTTTATGCGTTTCTATAAGTCCTTATATACTGCCGACATTGATAACGCAACTGATGGTCAATTATTCCTGGATGAGGTGCAGTTACCGAGGCTGGAGTTAGAGGAAAGGGACTCACTGGATGCTCCCATAACTGACGATGAGGTGCGGGCCACCATTAAGTCCCTCCCCAATGGAAAGAGCCCTGGCCCTGACGGCTTCAGTGCCGAATTTTCTAAGATCCTAGATGCTGATATACTCCCTACATTAACACGATTATATAATCATATCCTAACAACAGGGGAGACTCCCCTTCGTTTTAACGAAGCCAAGCTTATAGTGCTCGCAAAACCGGGTAAAGATCCTACCCAGGTAGGGTCATATCGCCCCATTTCACTCCTCAATCAGGACTTTAAAATCTTGACCAAAATCATAGCTAATAGGTTGCAAGCCTACCTACCCCGTCTTATCTCACCCGCGCAGATGGGATTTGTCAAGGGTAGACAATCCACACGAGGAGTGCGGGCGGCCCTGACTGCGATATCTCACACCCGCTTCAGTCAGGCCAAAAATAACATCATTGTAAATTTAGATGCAGAGAAGGCATTTGATAAAATTGCCTGGCCTCACCTATCTCGAGTACTCACCCACAAGGGATTTGGCGCAGCATTTTGCAACTTGGTACAGACCTTATATAATAACCCAGTGGCACAGGTCTTAGTCAACAATGTGACATCTCCATCCTTCACGTTGGAAAGAGGCACTAGACAAGGATGCCCTTTATCTCCCCTCCTTTTAGATTTAGCACTGGAACCCCTTATACGCCATATTCTGTTACACAAGAACTATAGGGGCATTGAGGTGGGTACACAGGAATTAAGAGTGGTGGCATTCGCAGATGACCTCCTCCTTTTTATGTCAGACGCTCACCGTACGATCCCGCAGCTGACTGCTATGATTGATCGTTTTTCCTCTTTTGCAGGGTTTTCCATTAACTATAGTAAGTCGGAGGCGCTAGCCATATATGGACGGGCGAGACTAGGTTGGGGGACCACCTTTCCCTTTAAATGGGCGAATACACATATTATCTATCTAGGCGTTGCACTCCCTGCTCATCCCTGCCACCTATATAGGCTTAATATCACTCCGGTCCTCCATAGGATTAGAACCGAACTTGGTCTCTGGCAATCCCTCCCCCTTAATATGCTAGGGAGATGTAACCTATTTAAGACGGCCAGCCTCCCAAAACTCCTCTATGTTTTACAGATGACCCCCCTTTTATTATCCAAGTCGGATTTATCATCTCTGAATACCTCTATCTCCAGATACATCTGGGCTGGTAAACGCCCACGGATTAGCATGAAAAAATTATCCCAGACGGTACCTAGAGGGGGAATCAACCTACCTGATGTTAAACAGTACAATCTTGCGTGCCTCCTCCGCATTGCTATGGATTGGCTTGGAGACAATAATTATTACACGGATTCCAGCCTAGATTCTCAACTTTGCGCTCCCTTGTCCCTCAGCTATCTTCTCCATGCCAAGCCCTCCAAGTTGGCGTTACATATCACCACTAATTCGTTACTACTCCCCATAATACAGGCGTGGAAAATGGCGAGGAAATCTCTCAAACTTCAATATCTATACTCACTTTCACTGCCCCTTGAGTTTCAGGAGGGGGAGGCTCTACAGCCCTTTATTGCCTGGCACTCTCTTGGTATCCGCAACCTGCACAACTTGCTTAATTCCTCTCGCGTCCCGCTATCTTTCGCAGAGGCACGAGAAAAATATGGCCTACAACCCCACCACGAGTTTGCCTATTTCCAGGCGATGCACTATCTTAAAAATGTACTATCTAAATTGACGGGGAACAACTTTCTTAACTCTCTAGATACACTACTCCAATCAACATGCTACTCTATATCAACCATTTATACACGTATTCGTCTTGAACTCATCCCTGACACGGACCTCCCAGAGCTGTCCCAATGGTCCTCCCACATCTCAACGGTCACCCCTGACTCCCTCCTAAATCACTTTCAACTGACCCTAAAACTTATCCCTGCAAGCTCCTATCAAGAGATGGCCTATAAAATGCTCCATAGGGCATACATCTCACCTAAACGCCGATCTTTGATGGGCATCTCAGAAGACAGTAAATGCACCAAATGCCTAATGGAGGGGGCCGACCTCTTCCATTGCTTCTGGGACTGCGCTTTGGTGTCACAGTTTTGGCATGAGGTACATCATTATGGAACCACGTCCTTAGGCATATCCTTTAGTTGCACTGTTTCCTGGGCATTGTTCGGATGTTTTACTGACCAGCCAGACGTCCCTAGGTCTAACAAAAAACTGCTTATGATATTATCAGCGGCTGGCAGGAAGGCAATCCTACAACAGTGGATCCACAACATACCTCCTAATCTTTCGATGGTGACCTCTAGACTATTTTTTCTATTCACCATGGACTGGCTGGAGGCCTCTATCCATAAGGAGAGGCTCACCCCTGCCTTGTTCCAATGTTGGGACACCTACATTTTGACACTCCCCTTACACACTAAACAAGCCATTGACAAATGCTTTCAATCTACCTCATGGTACCTCCTCCACACTTTAGCCCAACCTAACCCCTTGAACATCTGACTTACCCTCTCTCCTTTCCTTTTTCTGGACCCCTCCTCCACTCCCTTCTATATTCAATCGTCTACCGGGTTGATTGGAAATATAGACCCCCGATTTGGGAAGATTGTTCTGTGGATGGATCGACGGCCCGTGTCCCATAGTAGGCATTACATGTTAGTTTATTTTCTTATGTTTTAGGTATTATGTATATGTTTAGGGATTTTAAAATAATTTGTCTTTGCTGGCGGAGAACTGATATTTGATCCATCCCTTTTCATCTATAGTCTGCTCCGCTTTGGTAATTAGAGAACATCCTAAATTCCCTGATATCACTAGTTATACATATGTTACCTTTTTTGGAAGGGTATAAAGGTTTTATGTGAAGAAAAGTTTGAAAATATGTTTTGATCTCTACCTGGTATTATATGAGACTGAATAGTCTATGACTCCCTATCTCTTGTCAAGAGGTTTATGTGTAATACATATTATGTTATACACTGCTAACTATATATTCCATTCTATGTCTCGAAATGCCATATATATACTCTGTTTGGTATGAGATTATAATAAAAATAGTTTGAAAAAAAAAAAAGATGACCGAAGGATGTTGATTTATGGAGTCTATCTCCAACAGTTACATAAGAGCTCGTGACCCGGGATCACTAATGCTCCTGCCAGCATATGATGACCCGGCTGATGCTCGTATATAACCACTGACAAAACCCCGGGTGAGTAATCTAAAGATTGATTTTCAACTTGATTGCTCTCTCAGTGTTTATATCTACCAGTCTACCAGTCTGTTCATCTATGTGCAGGTAGTATACGTGATATAGAACTCGTTTGTCTGTTTAAAATGTGCACAATTTGTTGTTTTTCTGTGTTCTCTGATAAAGTATGTACATAAGTTTCAGTTTTTACATTTACAAAAAATAATGTTTTTCTCTTTCTCAAATGACATGTCAGTATTGTGAATGTTCATTATTATTATTATTATTATTATTATTATTATTATGGTATAATATTAAACCTGAACTAGAATATTGTGAACTTGAGGGGATATTGCCACAAAGTGATTTCAGTTTTGTAAGGAACCACTGTCTAGATTGTCGTGCACACATTATAATATATAAAGTATATGTCACACACCAGAGGCGGCATTCGCCGCACTTACCCCTGCGTGTCTGCTGGTCGGTGTTGCGGCCTCTGCCTTCGGTGGGCCACGGGCTCCGGCGTCTGGTTGGCGCAGCTACCGGCGGTTCTCCAGGGCATGGGCGCCACCATGACACCCGGCATCACGTGGACGGGGGGCAGGTGACGTCATCAGACGGCTCCGCTAATCCAGTGCTGGCGGGAGATTCAAAGTCAGACGCCGGACAGAGCTTCAGTGCCTGAGTATCGTCTTTCCCTGACGTAGATGCCAGTGCTCTTGTTCCCGGCAAGGATCTCTGCAGTTGTACTCCAGTGTCTCCGGCATTTCCAGCGGCCAGTTCGCTACACCGGCTCCAGTGTATTCAGCGGCCGGTAATCTCTCTGCGTACCAGTCATCCGTGTTCCTAGTAATCAGCGTCTCAAGTCTCCGTTTTCAAGTTCCACCAATCCAACAGCATCTCAAGTCTCCGTTTTCAAGTTCCACCAATCCAACAGCATCTCAAGTCTCCGTTCTCAAGTTCCACAAATCCAACAGCGTCTCAGTCTCCGTTCCCAAGTTCTACAAATCTATAGCGTCTAAAACCCCTGCACTTCAATTCCTCACATCATCAGCGTCTCAGTCTCCATTCCCAAGTACTACAAATTTACAGCGTCTAAAACCCCTGCACTTCAATTCCTCACATCATCAGTGTCTCAGTCTCCGTTCCCAAGTTCTACAAATCTACAGTGTCTAAAACACCTGCACATCAATTCCTCACATCATCAGTGTCTCAGTCTCCGTTCTCAAGTATTACAAATCCACAGCGTCTCAAACCCCTGCACTTCAGTTTCTCACATCTTCAGCGTCTCTGTCACCACTCACAAGTTCTTCAACCATCTGTGCTATTAATCATCATTCATAAGCTCTATAAGTTATCAGTGACTTTCAAACATCACCCACAGTTTCTTCAAATACCAGCATCCCCAATACTGCTTGCTAAACCCTTCAGTGGGTCTGGACATTTCCTCATTTATTCCTTTTTGGCATTTGACTTTAAGTTGTTTTCCTTTGCAATAAGGCTCTTTAATATTTCATCAAACTCCACTGTCAGCGTCCTGTATGAGGAAATCCTATAACAGGCCTTCCCTTTTCCAGCTCAGTTGTGGTTCCTCTTCCCAACCATCGGAAGAATCCCTGAGTTCACAACTAGAGATGAGCGGGTTCGGTTTCTCTGAATCCGAACCCGCCCGAACTTCATGTTTTTTTACACGGGTCCGAGCGACTCGGATCTTCCCGCCTTGCTCGGTTAACCCGAGCGCGCCCGAACGTCATCATCACGCTGTCGGATTCTCGCGAGGCTCGGATTCTATCGCGAGACTCGGATTCTATATAAGGAGCCGCGCGTCGCGGCCATTTTCACACGTGCATTGAGATTGATAGGGAGAGGACGTGGCTGGCGTCCTCTCCGTTTAGAAATTAAAATAGATAGGAGAGTGAGAGTGAGACACTTCATTTACTTACTGGAGCTTAGGAGGAGTTATACTAGTGACTGATGACCAGTGACCTGACCACCAGTGCAGTTTTATAATTTATTATTATTTAATAATCCGTTCTGTTCTTGTTCTCTGCCTGAAAAAAACGATACACAGTGGCTCAGTCACACTCACATACCATATCTGTGCTCAGCCCAGTGTGCTGCATCATCTATGTATAATATCTGACTGTGCTCACACAGCTTAATTGTGGGGGAGACTGGGGAGCAGTTATAGGTTATAGCAGGAGCCAGGAGTACATATTAAACAGTGCACACTTTTGCTGCCAGAGTGCCACTGCCAGTGTGACTGACCACTGACCACTGTGACCAGTGACCTGACCACACTGACCACCAGTATAGTATATTGTGATTGAATGTCTGCCTGAAAAAGTACACTCGTCGTGTGACTTGTGTGGTGTTTTTTTATTCTATAAAAATTAAAAAACTCATTCTGCTGACAGACAGTGTCCACTCCAGCAGGTCCGTCATTATATAATATATACCTGTCCGGCTGCAGTAGTGATATATATATATTTTTTATATCATTATTTATCATCCAGTCTACTAGCAGCAGACACAGTATGGTAGTTCACGGCTGTAGCTACCTCTGTGTCGGCACTCGGCAGTCCATCCATAATTGTATACCACCTACCCGTGGTTTTTTTTTTCTTTCTTCTTTATACATACATACTACATCTCATTATCATCCAGTCTATATTAGCAGCAGACACAGTACAGTACGGTAGTCCACGGCTGTAGCTACCTCTGTGTCGGCACTCGGCAGTCCATCCATAATTGTATACCACCTACCCGTGTTTTTTTTTTTTCTTCTTTATACATACTACATCTCATTATCAACCAGTCTATATTAGCAGCAGACACAGTACGGTAGTTCACGGCTGTAGCTACCTCTGTGTCGGCACTCGGCAGTCCATCCATAATTGTATACCACCTACCCGTGGTTTTTTTTTCTTTCTTCTTTATACATACATACTACATCTCATTATCATCCAGTCTATATTAGCAGCAGACACAGTACAGTACGGTAGTCCACGGCTGTAGCTACCTCTGTGTCGGCACTCGGCAGTCCATCCATAATTGTATACCACCTACCCGTGGTTTTTTTTTTCTTTCTTCTTTATACATACTACATCTCATTATCATCCAGTCTATATTAGCAGCAGACACAGTACAGTACGGTAGTCCACGGCTGTAGCTACCTCTGTGTCGGCACTCGGCACTCGGCAGTCCATCCATAATTGTATACCACCTACCCGTGGTTTTTTTTTTCTTTCTTCTTTATACATACTACATCTCATTATCAACCAGTCTATATTAGCAGCAGACACAGTACAGTACGGTAGTCCACGGCTGTAGCTACCTCTGTGTCGGCACTCGGCAGTCCATCCATAATTGTATACCACCTACCCGTGGTTTTTTTTTCTTTCTTCTTTATACATACTACATCTCATTATCATCCAGTCTATATTAGCAGCAGACACAGTACAGTACGGTAGTCCACGGCTGTAGCTACCTCTGTGTCGGCACTCGACAGTCCATCCATAATTGTATACCACCTACCCGTGGTTTTTTTTTTCTTTCTTCTTTATACATACTACATCTCATTATCATCCAGTCTATATTAGCAGCAGACACAGTACAGTACGGTAGTCCACGGCTGTAGCTACCTCTGTGTCGGCACTCGGCAGTCCATCCATAATTGTATACCACCTACCCGTGGTTTTTTTTTTCTTTCTTCTTTATACATACTACATCTCATTATCATCCAGTCTATATTAGCAGCAGACACAGTACAGTACGGTAGTCCACGGCTGTAGCTACCTCTGTGTCGGCACTCGGCAGTCCATCCATAATTGTATACCACCTACCCGTGGTTTTTTTTTTCTTTCATCTTTATACATACTACATCTCATTATCAACCAGTCTATATTAGCAGCAGACACAGTACGGTAGTTCACGGCTGTAGCTACCTCTGTGTCGGCACTCGGCAGTCCATCCATAATTGTATACCACCTACCCGTGGTTTTTTCTTTCTTTCTTCTTTATACATACATACTACATCTCATTATCATCCAGTCTATATTAGCAGCAGACACAGTACAGTACGGTAGTCCACGGCTGTAGCTACCTCTGTGTCGGCACTCGGCAGTCCATCCATAATTGTATACCACCTACCCGTGGTTTTTTTTTTCTTTCTTCTTTATACATACTACATCTCATTATCATCCAGTCTATATTAGCAGCAGACACAGTACAGTACGGTAGTCCACGGCTGTAGCTACCTCTGTGTCGGCACTCGGCAGTCCATCCATAAGTATACTAGTATCCATCCATCTCCATTATTTACCTGAGGTGCCTTTTAGTTGTGCCTATTAAAATATGGAGAACAAAAATGTTGAGGTTCCAAAATTAGGGAAAGATCAAGATCCACTTCCACCTCGTGCTGAAGCTGCTGCCACTAGTCATGGCCGAGACGATGAAATGCCAGCAACGTCATCTGCCAAGGCCGATGCCCAATGTCATAGTACAGAGCATGTCAAATCCAAAACACCAAATATCAGTAAAAAAAGGACTCCAAAACCTAAAATAAAATTGTCGGAGGAGAAGCGTAAACTTGCCAATATGCCATTTACCACACGGAGTGGCAAGGAACGGCTGAGGCCCTGGCCTATGTTCATGGCTAGTGGTTCAGCTTCACATGAGGATGGAAGCACTCAGCCTCTCGCTAGAAAACTGAAAAGACTCAAGCTGGCAAAAGCACCGCAAAGAACTGTGCGTTCTTCGAAATCCCAAATCCACAAGGAGAGTCCAATTGTGTCGGTTGCGATGCCTGACCTTCCCAACACTGGACGTGAAGAGCATGCGCCTTCCACCATTTGCACGCCCCCTGCAAGTGCTGGAAGGAGCACCCGCAGTCCAGTTCCTGATAGTCAGATTGAAGATGTCAGTGTTGAAGTACACCAGGATGAGGAGGATATGGGTGTTGCTGGCGCTGGGGAGGAAATTGACCAGGAGGATTCTGATGGTGAGGTGGTTTGTTTAAGTCAGGCACCCGGGGAGACACCTGTTGTCCGTGGGAGGAATATGGCCGTTGACATGCCTGGTGAAAATACCAAAAAAATCAGCTCTTCAGTGTGGAGGTATTTCAACAGAAAAGCGGACAACAGGTATCAAGCCGTGTGTTGCCTTTGTCAAGCTGTAATAAGTAGGGGTAAGGACGTTAACCACCTCGGAACATCCTCCCTTATACGTCACCTGCAGCGCATTCATAATAAGTCAGTGACAAGTTCAAAAACTTTGGGCGACAGCGGAAGCAGTCCACTGACCAGTAAATCCCTTCCTCTTGTAACCAAGCTCACGCAAACCACCCCACCAACTCCCTCAGTGTCAATTTCCTCCTTCCCCAGGAATGCCAATAGTCCTGCAGGCCATGTCACTGGCAATTCTGACGAGTCCTCTCCTGCCTGGGATTCCTCTGATGCATCCTTGCGTGTAACGCCTACTGCTGCTGGCGCTGCTGTTGTTGCTGCTGGGAGTCGATGGTCATCCCAGAGGGGAAGTCGTAAGCCCACTTGTACTACTTCCAGTAAGCAATTGACTGTCCAACAGTCCTTTGCGAGGAAGATGAAATATCACAGCAGTCATCCTGCTGCAAAGCGGATAACTGAGGCCTTGACAACTATGTTGGTGTTAGACGTGCGTCCGGTATCCGCCGTTAGTTCACAGGGAACTAGACAATTTATTGAGGCAGTGTGCCCCCGTTACCAAATACCATCTAGGTTCCACTTCTCTAGGCAGGCGATACCGAGAATGTACACGGACGTCAGAAAAAGACTCACCAGTGTCCTAAAAAATGCAGTTGTACCCAATGTCCACTTAACCACGGACATGTGGACAAGTGGAGCAGGGCAGGGTCAGGACTATATGACTGTGACAGCCCACTGGGTAGATGTATGGACTCCCGCCGCAAGAACAGCAGCGGCGGCACCAGTAGCAGCATCTCGCAAACGCCAACTCTTTCCTAGGCAGGCTACGCTTTGTATCACCGCTTTCCAGAATACGCACACAGCTGAAAACCTCTTACGGCAACTGAGGAAGATCATCGCGGAATGGCTTACCCCAATTGGACTCTCCTGTGGATTTGTGGCATCGGACAACGCCAGCAATATTGTGTGTGCATTAAATATGGGCAAATTCCAGCACGTCCCATGTTTTGCACATACCTTGAATTTGGTGGTGCAAAATTTTTAAAAAAACGACAGGGGCGTGCAAGAGATGCTGTCGGTGGCCAGAAGAATTGCGGGACACTTTCGGCGTACAGGCACCACGTACAGAAGACTGGAGCACCACCAAAAACTACTGAACCTGCCCTGCCATCATCTGAAGCAAGAAGTGGTAACGAGGTGGAATTCAACCCTCTATATGCTTCAGAGGTTGGAGGAGCAGCAAAAGGCCATTCAAGCCTATACAATTGAGCACGATATAGGAGGTGGAATGCACCTGTCTCAAGTGCAGTGGAGAATGATTTCAACGTTGTGCAAGGTTCTGATGCCCTTTGAACTTGCCACACGTGAAGTCAGTTCAGACACTGCCAGCCTGAGTCAGGTCATTCCCCTCATCAGGCTTTTGCAGAAGAAGCTGGAGACATTGAAGGAGGAGCTAACACGGAGCGATTCCGCTAGGCATGTGGGACTTGTGGATGGAGCCCTTAATTCGCTTAACAAGGATTCACGGGTGGTCAATCTGTTGAAATCAGAGCACTACATTTTGGCCATCGTGCTCGATCCTAGATTTAAAGCCTACCTTGGATCTCTCTTTCCGGCAGACACAAGTCTGCTGGGGTTGAAAGACCTGCTGGTGAGAAAATTGTCAAGTCAAGCGGAACGCGACCTGTCAACATCTCCTCCTTCACATTCTCCCGCAACTGGGGGTGCGAGGAAAAGGCTCAGAATTCCGAGCCCACCCGCTGGCGGTGATGCAGGGCAGTCTGGAGCGACTGCTGATGCTGACATCTGGTCCGGACTGAAGGACCTGACAACGATTACGGACATGTCGTCTACTGTCACTGCATATGATTCTCTCACCATTGAAAGAATGGTGGAGGATTATATGAGTGACCGCATCCAAGTAGGCACGTCACACAGTCCGTACTTATACTGGCAGGAAAAAGAGGCAATTTGGAGGCCCTTGCACAAACTGGCTTTATTCTACCTAAGTTGCCCTCCCACAAGTGTGTACTCCGAAAGAGTGTTTAGTGCCGCCGCTCACCTTGTCAGCAATCGGCGTACGAGGTTACATCCAGAAAATGTGGAGAAGATGATGTTCATTAAAATGAATTATAATCAATTCCTCCGTGGAGACATTGACCAGCAGCAATTGCCTCCACAAAGTACACAGGGAGCTGAGATGGTGGATTCCAGTGGGGACGAATTGATAATCTGTGAGGAGGGGGATGTACACGGTGATATATCGGAGGATGATGATGAGGTGGACATCTTGCCTCTGTAGAGCCAGTTTGTGCAAGGAGAGATTAATTGCTTCTTTTTTGGTGGGGGTCCAAACCAACCCGTCATTTCAGTCACAGTCGTGTGGCAGACCCTGTCACTGAAATGATGGGTTGGTTAAAGTGTGCATGTCCTGTTTATACAACATAAGGGTGGGTGGGAGGGCCCAAGGACAATTCCATCTTGCACCTCTTTTTTCTTTAATTTTTCTTTGCGTCATGTGCTGTTTGGGGAGGGTTTTTTGGAAGGGACATCCTGCGTGACACTGCAGTGCCACTCCTAGATGGGCCCGGTGTTTGTGTCGGCCACTAGGGTCGCTTATCTTACTCACACAGCTACCTCATTGCGCCTCTTTTTTTCTTTGCGTCATGTGCTGTTTGGGGAGGGTTTTTTGGAAGGGACATCCTGCGTGACACTGCAGTGACACTCCTAGATGGGCCCGGTGTTTGTGTCGGCCACTAGGGTCGCTTAGCTTAGTCATCCAGCGACCTAGGTGCAAATTTTAGGACTAAAAATAATATTGTGAGGTGTGAGGTATTCAGAATAGACTGAAAATGAGTGGAAATTATGGTTTTTGAGGTTAATAATACTTTGGGATCAAAATGACCCCCAAATTCTATGATTTAAGCTGTTTTTTAGTGTTTTTAAAAAAAACACCGAATCCAAAACACACCCGAATCCGACAAAAAAAATTCGGTGAGGTTTTGCCAAAACGCGGTCGAACCCAAAACACGGCCGCGGAACCGAACCCAAAACCAAAACACAAAACCCGAAAAATTTCCGGCGCTCATCTCTATTCACAGCACCCTCAGTCTAGGCCAGTGACAGTATATTGAAATTAAGACTTAAGGGAAAGATGGACTCAACAGAAAGGGAGTTCAGGTATCATTGCCCTAAGTGCATGCTGGAGTCAACAGAGAGGGGGCTCAGGTATGATTGCCCAGGGTGTACAGGACACATAATTTTTCAAACTCAAGGGGACTGTATTCCAAGAATAGTGGGGGGTATTCCAAGAATACCAGGAGCAACAGAACACATTATACGGGGCGGAATTTATAAAGGATGAGGTACAGATTCCTGGAGTAATTTAACAATAATCATAGGGACACACCTCAGCAGTCCAGAAGAAGTAGTTTATTATACAGGGCTTACTTGGGGAGCATTGGTGATTGATTTTCCACCATCACAAGGAGGAACAGGAAATGCCACAACGCCAGTCATCTGTCCACAGATGGATTTGAGAAACTCCTTGGCAAAAAGGATAGAGGGGTTTATTCAGAGTCGCCTCTAGGACGATAGATATATATATATATATATATATATATATATATATATAAAATTAGAAACAGATATAAGAGACGTATGGCTCAGTGGTTGAAGAAGTCTTTGTGGACTAGGAAAAGTCCAATCAGCAATATCAAAGTTTTATTGTGTCAGAGATTAAGATCCAAATAGTTTGCTCATTTAACCTTTTTATTGTTGGTTTGTTTAACTTTCCCATAAAGGTATATCCCATATAAAGATAAACTGACTTTTGTTTTTGAATACTATGCAGTGCAAGCAACAGTTGCAGTCCATAAGGATATCGCAAGGTGAACTGATCATTCACACGGTGGATGCACATGGTAGGAAAAACAGGGAGAGGCCTCCCCTGGGGACTGCCAGTGATAGGGAGGGGGAAAAGGCATTTAATGGTATTGGTGCGATTTTTAAAAGGGCAAACGTCCCAGAGGAAGGGACGCTGGTTCCTGACCAATGAAGAAGATTTGAAGCAAATAACAAACACTGAATTAATAAAAAGGGTTTTTCTGACACTGTAAAAATTTGGCAAACTGTCTCAGGAAATTGAGGTTCAATACATCAACCGTATATATGAGAAATAATAAAGCCATAGGTCTTGGCAACATAATGCCCCTAGAAGAAAACAGACTTTGTTTATGCATTGATTTATTAGAGAGAAATGTCTAACCCTCTGTTATGATTTTTATATTACATGCACATCGCTGCAGATTACAGGGAAACAACAATGTGTACATGTAGTGGGAATTGCGGTTTTGCTGTCCCTTCATTTATAAGATGAAAGGTTTTAATGTGGCTCAGGAAAGAGTTAAAGAAACAGTATGTATAAATAATGCTTCTGCATGAAAAAGCATACTGTAATATGTACACACATACAGATGTAAAATGTTTTTGACTGCAAATTATATTAATGGGTAATCACGCATACTTATATAGATTTATATATTCCCATAAATCATTTTACATATAAGCAATGTGTATTTTAGTTTTGGTTTAAGAAAAAGTTCTCAGCTGTTAGGTATTTGGAGACAGTAGTATAGTGACTCATTACTACTGTACTTTGTTCTTATCTGAAATACTAGAAGTTTTTGTAATGCAGTTTTAATGCAGGGGGAAATTAATCTGACATTGCAACCCCAGACATATTGATCAGGAACATTACACACCATGGTTTCAGTCTGATATGTTAAGAATTGTAAATTAATTACCAGATATAAGGAAAAATCCTGCTGCATTTTTTAAGCAATTGTCACAAGTATGTGGTATATACAGACCTTGCTGGATAGATTTAGAACAAATTATTACAACAGTAGTAGGCTCTGGAAAATATTACCTTATGGAACAAATGGCTGCCCGAGATGCAGCAGGCGGTAGAGAAAAGAAAATTGCAGACAGGCCAGCAGCGGACAAAAGATTTACTAGAGCAAATGGAACAAATCTCTTAGCAAGAGTACAGTGGAGATGTTTCTAAATACAGGAAACCACATCCGCAACACCAGATATTGTACAGAAAAAAGACAATGGCCCTCATTCCGAGTTGATCGGTCGCAAGGCGAATTTAGCAGAGTTACACACGCTAAGCCGCCGCCTACTGGGAGTGAATCTTAGCTTCTTAAAATTGCGACCGATGTATTCGCAATATTGCGATTACTAACTACTTAGCAGTTTCAGAGTAGCTCTAGACTTACTCTGCCTGTGCGATCAGTTCAGTGCTTGTCGTTCCTGGTTGACGTCACAAACACACCCAGCGTTCGCCCAGGCACTCCCACCGTTTCCCCGGCCACTCCTGCGTTTTTTCCGGAAACGGTAGCGTTTTCAGCCACACGCCCCTGAAACGCCGTGTTTCCGCCCAGTAACACCCATTTCCTGTCAATCACATTACGATCGCCGGAGCGAAGAAAAAGCCGTGAGTAAAATTACTTTCTTCATAGTAAAGTTACTTGGCGCAGTCGCAGTGCGAACATTGCGCATGCGTACTAAGCGGATTTTCACTGCGATGCGATGAAAAATACAGAGCGAACAACTCGGAATGAGGGCCAATGTACACTAGTACTATGATAAACTTGTGATTAGACAAGAGGATGAAGGATATACAGTATATGATGCTGCAGGAGCAAGAATGTTAAAGACAAAGTTTTTTAAATGGTTTAAAGAATTAATTAAGACCTCAGCTTTTCCAGATACAGGTGCTGGAAGGCATTGAGGATGTGGAAAAGGAAAAGAAGGACAAACGCATGTCTAAAATTCCTGCAGTGACTGTTCACCTGATACAGGGTCCTCAAAGTACATGGACCCCAAGAACCATGACTGGATAAGAAGGAAAGCCACACCAAACAAGGAAACAAATGGATGCACAAGGTAATGACATGACTGGCAAATGTTTTTGGTGTTAGCTCCCAGGACATCAGAAAAAGGATTGCAAAAAATATCTTAGATTCACACAAAGACAACAGCAAACTTCTAACCAGCCATATGTAAACCAACATGCACAAGATCACAAAGCATGAAGGTGCGCAACCCCTGTGTCAGCGACAGTATCTGTATCCTGCGACAACTGACATTTCAACAAAAGGTACCATTTCAGTGACTTTACCCACAGGACAAGAACTTGATTGTTTAATAGACACAGAGGCTTCAAGAACTGTTTTTGTGCACAACCAAATTACTCCACCTTTACTTACAGATCAGGCTATCGAAGTAACTGGATTGGGAGGTCAAGCCCTACCCCTGCAAGAATGTAAGATGATGCCCTTACTCATCAATAATGAAGCCACACCTGTCCCAGTGGCATTCCTGACCTCACCCACCTGTCCAGTCAACCTTTTGAGAGTGGACATCCTAGTCCTGATGTTGTTTTATATGAAATAAGCTTACAAAAGGAGTTATAAGCGAAGTTTAATCATTGAAAAGCCTCCTGTTTATTAACTGTTAGATGTTGCAGCAATGTATATTGGCCCTCATTCCGAGTTGATCGGTCGCAAGGCGAATTTAGCAGAGTTACACACGCTAAGCCGCCGCCTACTGGGAGTGAATCTTAGCTTCTTAAAATTGCGACCGATGTATTCGCAATATTGCGATTACTAACTACTTAGCAGTTTCAGAGTAGCTCCAGACTTACTCTGCCTGTGCGATCAGTTCAGTGCTTGTCGTTCCTGGTTGACGTCACAAACACACCCAGCGTTCGCCCAGGCACTCCCACCGTTTCCCCGGCCACTCCTGCGTTTTTTCCGGAAACGGTAGCGTTTTCAGCCACACGCCCCTGAAACGCCGTGTTTCCGCCCAGTAACACCCATTTCCTGTCAATCACATTACGATCGCCGGAGCGAAGAAAAAGCCGTGAGTAAAAATACTTTCATCATAGTAAAGTTACTTGGCGCAGTCGCAGTGCGAACATTGCGCATGCGTACTAAGCGGATTTTCACTGCGATGCGATGAAAAATACCGAGCGAACAACTCGGAATGAGGGCCATTATTTCCAATTGATTTGTGTGTTGTTAACTCTTAGTTGCACCAGTAAATGTTATATCCAGTTGATTTATAAAATTGTATAAACCTTATAGCTTTAGTTCACCTTCTGTGACCGATAGTTGAACTCGAGCCTTGAGATTTGTTACAGATAGTTGAACTATTAATGGCCGGCACACAGACGGATGTGTGCATTAAGAGTTCACTATGGTGGTCATTCCGAGTTGTTCGCTCGGTAAATTTTTTCGCATCGCAGCGATTTTCCGCTTAGTGCGCATGCGCAATGTCCGCACTGCGACTGCGCCAAGTAAATTTGCTATGCAGTTAGGTATTTTACTCACATTTTTTTCTTCGTTCTGGTAATCGTAATGTGATTGACAGGAAGTGGGTGTTTCTGGGCGGAAACAGGCCGTTTTATGGGAGTGTGTGAAAAAACGCTATCGTTTCTGGGAAAAACGCGGGAGTGGCTGGAGAAACGGAGGAGTGTCTGGGCGAACGCTGGGTGTGTTTGTGACGTCAAACCAGGAACGACAAGCACTGAACTGATCGCACTGGCAGAGTAAGTATCGAGCTACTCAGAAACTGCACAGAGATGTCTTTTCGCAATATTGCGAATCTTTCGTTCGCAATTTTACTATGCTAAGATTCACTCCCAGTAGGCGGCGGCTTAGCGTGTGTAAAGCTGCTAAAAGCAGCTTGCGAGCGAACAACTCGGAATGAGGGCCTATGTTGTTTGTGACAGATTAGTAACCTAATGACCAGTACACATAGACGTGTAATTTGTTTTAATTAGTAGTTGACATAGAGATCTAGATGCTCCTTACGATGTTTACGTTGTTACAGACAGATTGGTTAACTAATGACCAGTACACATAGAAGTGTAATTTGTTTTAATTAAGAGTGTTCTATAGTATAGTGTATTTTTATTATGATTTTTGTATTTTTACAGACATTTGAAGGATCCACGCAAACAGCTACGTCTGGGTCATTAATTAAGAAATAGCACTAAAAAGTTTTATCTTTATTGTGACCGATCGTTGAACTTTGATTGCAAACAGACATGTTTAAAGTCTATCAGGAGTGCTATGATAATTCAGTTTGTAATTGACGTGTTGTCGGATGTAAAATGGCATAAATGCTATAAATAATGATATATTATCAATTAGCAGTGGTTAGTTGTAAGAGAGAGAAACCCAATTTAACGGTGCTGCACTAACCCGACTAATAATAAGAATATTACTTAATTGATGGTTTATAGATGCTAATCTGTATTGATATTGGCTAATGGAGTATAAATGTTACGACAGGCGGCTAACCAAAAATGGTTAGCTATATTATTTCCTTTCACTAGACATAGCAGTGCATGTGAAATCTGTATTAGAACAAAGCGTTAGAAATGTGGTAAACACCGATGGTTATTGTGTTGTTGATAAATATTATAAGGCGAATAAAGAGGAATTCAAAAATGGTTACAACAGGGGCCTTGATTTCACCGCCAGGCCGGCGCAACCCACGGGCACCGCGGATTGGGTTCCCGGTCCTCTCCTCCGCTCCCGAGTGTTCGGCCTGCTTCTGCACACCCCCATGGAGGCCTCCCTGCTGCCCTTGCCTGCCCTCTGGGCCGGGACCACGCCGAGGGCCGTGCTGCTTGGCGGAGCTGCAGGGCGCCCGACGGCCATCTTGGAGGGGACTCAGCGCTTCCCTGAATCCCTGCCGGTCTCCAGTGAGTGAGGTGAGGGAGGAGTGCAGCATTATAGATCTCACTGGCCCTCACAATCCCTGCTCTGTGCCCCTGGGATCATTCTCCCTGCACAGCATCACAGTGCATTACACTGCTGGGAAATTCACTGTGCTGCTGCTGGGAAGACACTTCTTCCTGCATTTGTTCTCTCCCCCTCAGTGTATTCTATTACTGGCTGGATGTGCTCTCACAATGCTAAGTTGCTCTCACCGAGGGCACCCCTGTAGTGCTGTGGTGCTCCAACCTGTATCCATGTGCCTCTAAATCACCTTTATGGTGCTCTCTCTTACACCCCTACATCATACAGCTGTGGTGCTTTATGTGACCTTTATGTGAATCTCAGCCTCTGGAACCCTGTAGTGCTGTGGTGCTCCAACCTGTATCCCTATGCCTCTAAAGCACCTTTATGGTGCTCTCTCTTACACCCCTACATCATACAGCTGTGGTGCTTTATGTGACCTTTATGTGAATCTCAGCCTCTGGAACACTCCGCATCTATCTGGGCTAACGGGTGTACATCCACTGCACTGAGACTTAGGGGTAAATTTACTAAGGTCCCGATTTTGACCTAGATGCCGTTTTTTCATCAAAGTGTCATCTCGGTAATTTACTAAGCAATAATCACGGCAGTGATGAGGGCATTCGTAATTTTTTGGAAGTCCAACAAAAAAAAATACAAATGAATACACCATCGGTCAAAACGCGGCTGTTTAAGTATGAATCTCGGTAATTTACTAAGAAGTGCAAAGCAAAAAAAAAAAAAAACACTGCCGTGAAAAATTACAACTCGTAAAAAAGTGCTAAAAAAAAACAGACCTGCTTTTTTAATCCGTGATTGTATAGGCATGCAGGGATCCATGAGATCCGTGCATGTATATCAGTGGGAAGGGGTGGGAAAGTGGTTATTTTCTTTAAAAAAATTGCGTGGGGTCCCCTCTCCTAAGCATAACCAGCCTCGGGCTCTTTGAGCCGATCCTGGTTGCAGAAATATGGGGAAAAAATTGACAGGGGTTCCCCCATATTTAAGCAACCAGCATCGGGCTCTGCGCCTGGTCCTGGTTCCAAAAATACGGGGGACAAAAAGAGTAGGGGTCCCCCGTATTTTTAAAACCAGCACCGGGCTCCACTAGCTGGACAGATAATGCCACAGCCGGGGGTCACTTTTATATAGTGCCCTGCGGCCGTGGCATCAAAAATCCAACTAGTCACCCCTGGCCGGGGTACCCTGGGGGAGTGGGGACCCCTTCAATCAAGGGGTCCCCCCCCCCAGCCACCCAAGGGCCAGGGGTGAAGCCCGAGGCTGTCCCCCCCATCCAATGGGCTGCGGATGGGGGGGCTGATAGCCTTTTGTGATAATGAAAAGATATTGTTTTTAGTAGCAGTACTACAAGGCCCAGCAAGCCTCCCCCGCATGCTGGTACTTGGAGAACCACAAGTACCAGCATGCGGCGGAAAAACGGGCCCGCTGGTACCTGTAGTACTACTACTAAAAAAATACCCAAAAAAAGACAAGACACACACACACCGTGAAAGTAAAGATTTATTACATACATGTAATACATACATTACCCATGTCAATTTTTTTCCCATATTTTTGCAACCAGGATCGGCTCAAAGAGCCCGAGGCTGGTTATGCTTAGGAGAGGGGACCCCACGCAATTTTTTTTTTGGATTTTACAGTGTTTAATTTAAAAAAAAAAAAAAAAACCCCAGCACCGATCACACAGATCCGGCCGAGATTCATTGTAAAAAAGTCGGCAGTGTTTGCTAATCACTGCCGTAAAAATTAAAAAAAAAACACGAATGACATCGACATCGGAACAAAAGAAAAACCCGAATACGACAGCTTAGTAAATCCGTCGTAACAAATTCAAAAAGTTGCAGTTTTACACTTTCGATGTCATTCTTGATTATTCTCCCACCAAATCGGGAGAATTACGAATGTTAGTAAATATACCCCTTAGTCTGTACTCATGCATTACAGTATACCTGGCTGGGTTCTCCCGGCCATTTTCTGTGAACTGCCTACAGTGTGATCCCACTATGTAACGCACCCGGCCCCGTGTGTGATTCTAATGCTATAGGAGCTTCCCCGTTCCCGTCCAGGTGTTGACTACCAATTTACCTCATCTCTCTCTGTCACCATGACTAAAGGGGGGAAAAAGTAAAATTACCATAATCTGGTCGGCTACTTCAAGAATTCTACTCCGTCCTTTACCCGAAAATCATCATCACCACCGCCCACGTCAGCAATGTCCAACCGAGACTCGGATGATGACTCTTCGTCCACTCCTGCCACTAAAGCGGACGTCGCTCTTCTCCTCTCCGAGATGCGCAATATAAAAAAATCAATCCGTGCAGAGGTGCAAGAGGCTATCTCTGGTCTGAAAACTGACGTGGACAGCTTGGGATCCAGAGCTGATGCCATTGAAAGAAAACAAGAAGAGCTTATCACCTTCCAACAAGAATCAGAACAGGAGATGACTCAAATGCGTACAGATGTTATGCTATTAGCGGATAAACAAGAAGATTTGGAAAATAGAGGCCGTCGAAACAACCTTAGAATCCATAACGGCCCCGAGACGGTGGAACAGTCCCACCTCACTGATTACCTGCTCCGCCTTTTCCGCTCACTCGCTCCCTCTGTTCCTGGCGATATGCTACTTCTAGATAGGGCTCAAAGGGCCCTACGTCCTAGATCTCAGGATGCTAAAATGCCAAGGGATGTAGTTCTGCGTTTTCACTACTTTGCTGTCAACAATCAAGTTTACGCCAAAGCCCGGATGTCTCCTGCCATCTCTTTCGAAGGCTCTGATCTCTTAGTCTTCCAAGACTTGTCACCGGTTACGCTGAATAGAAGAAGAGAACTAAAGGACATAACCAAAACCCTGATAGACAATAATGTCAGATACAGATGGGGCTTTCCCTTTGCCCTCCAAGTCATGGCTGATGGTAAAGTCCTATCTGCTAGATCCCCTGATGAGGCCCTTAAACTACTCCGCCACTTGAACATCTCCGACCCTTTGGCTACCTCCCCCAGTCAACACCTCCCCTTCCCTCACAGGCCCATCCTCAAATTGGAACACTGTTGGATCTGCCTCCCATACCTCTCTGGGTACATGACTCTGGCCTCATTCCCGTAACGGCTCTCATTGGACCTCAGGGTGTCTTTTTGCATTTCGTCAATGTTCCCATACTGTGAAATCCTCTGTTTAGTTAATGTTTACTGTTTTTTGCCTTAGTATATTTGTGGAGGGTGGGCCTGTTTGGGTCCAGGGGCCGGGGTTCTCCGCGCCCCTGGTTCTCCGTCCAGGTGGCCCGACCGGGCCATGCTTTCTTTTCCTGTTTCCAACAGTTCCAATGTTATTGTTTTTTTTTTTTTGTGTGTGTTTTTTTTTCTTCCCTACGTTTACATGCATATTTTTAGGGAGCTCAGGAGGTGGGGCTCTACGGACCTCTATTTTTTCTAAGGTTATGTAGTCATCATGCCATGTTTCCCCTTTGTTCTTTTAGATTTGCTCTCTCTCCTTTCCTCCCCCACCCCTCCCTCCTCTCCCCCCCCCTCCCCTTTAGCTCCTTTTGCCTACTAACTACAATATGTACACTATATTGGTTTTGCCCACACACGGGTCCCGGTCCCCACTGGTCTCCTCTCCGAGCGGCTGGGTTCACCCATCCCCCATTCGGCCTTCACGGTCGACGTCAGACGAATTAGGCCCGCGGGTCAATTCCTTCCTTGGGTCCGACCAGTGAGAATGGATCGTCTCTGTTTTCTAGTTGCTGGTGCTAACATATGCCTGTTTTTCATCTGTTCTCCTACTATTTCTCTTCTTTTTTCTCTGGTCTTCTTCCCTTCTTTTTCCCCTCTCTCTTTCGAGTTCCCGCTGGTGCGATTCCGCTTGAATAGTGCTCCACTTCTATTCCATGGTTCTTAGAATAGTTTCCCTGAACACGAAAGGTTTGAACAGCCCACGCAAACGCTCTCTCTTATTTCAGTACCTTAAACAACTCAGAGGCGATATTATATTTCTACAAGAGACCCACTTCTCTGGCACTTCACATCCTGAACTTAGGTCTAAAACCTTCCCACACACTTTCCATGCTTGCGATCCCATACGCAAGAAGAAGGGGGTCTCTATACTCTTTGCTAGCCACCTGGCTTTCACCCCCTCCGATATACTGAGGGACCCTGAGGGTAGATATCTGCTGTTAGTGGGGTTGTTAAATGGGACCCCCTATACATTCCTGAATGTCTATGCTCCAAATCAACTGCAGGCCCCTTTCTTCCATTCCCTAAATAGCCTCTTAGCCCTGCACAGACGCGGTAATGTGGTTTTGGGGGGGATTTTAATGTGACCCTGGATAGTGCTCTGGACAGATCTAAACCTCGGCCCAGATCAATGCTCTCCTCTCATTCGCGTAATGCAGCTGCTTTGAATCTCTTGCAATCACGACACCTTCTCTTCAATTCATGGAGAGTGAAAGAGTCGAACGCTCGGGATTACACCTACTACTCCCCTATATATGATGTTTACACAAGATTGGACATACTCTTTTTGAGTACAGAGCCTGCTCAATGCATTCTTGACACCTCCATTTACCCTAGCACGTGGTCAGACCATGGCCCGGTCACTGTGGACGTCCCGCGTCCACATCCTCCCGCCCGCCACCCTGCGTGGAGGTTGAATGACAGACTCCTTCTTAATCCCCAAACGAAAGCCCACATAGCCGCCAAAATTTCCCATTAATATAATACAAATGCATCTCCGACTGTTTTTCCTATGTTACTGTGGGACACTCATAAGGCGGTACTACGCGGATGCTTGATCAGTGCCTCCTCTCATAATAAGAAGGCCAGAACTAATCGCATCCGGGAACTCTCGGACTTGGTCACATCCCTCTCGCTGAAACACAAAACGTCAGGGTCCGAAGCAGATCTCTCTTTTTTGTCCTCTGCCAGAGGTGAATTAAACTTGCTCCTGACGGCTAAGGTGGAAACTAGCTTGAAATGGCTCAACCAGTCTTTTTACGAAAGGGGGGATAAGGCTGATCGGCTGCTAGCTTCTAGGCTTCGGACTAGATTGGCAAGGAGCAACGTCTTATCTATCCAGTCTTCCCCTGGTAAGAAAACTTGTGATCCTAAATGTATCACCGAGACTTTCTCTTGCTTCTACGAGAAGCTGTACAATGCTTATGGGTCCACTCATTCTAGCCCGGATTTTCTTGCGGACATACGTGCCTTTCTGTCCCACTGCCATCTGCCCTGTCTGTCCCCAGCGGTTTCCACGGAACTGAACTCTAGGATCTCCGATGAAATTGCCGCCGTTGTTAAAAACCTAAAACTTAACAAGGCTCCTGGCCCAGATGGCTTTTCAGCCACCTTCTATAAGACTTTTTTTCCCCAGCTTATGTCCCACCTTTCAACCCTCTTTAATGCTGTTTTACAGGGAGCCTCTTTTTCCAAATTGGCTCTGGAGGCTAGGATTATAGTTATTCCCAAGGATGGCAAAGATGCATCCAACTGCGTTAACTATAGACCTATCTCGCTACTTAACTCTGATATTAAGATATACGCGAAAATCCTGAATTGAATAGCGTTTTGCCTCACCTTGTCCATAATGACCAGGTAGGATTTATCCCCGGTCGCCAAGCCCGCGATAACACGAGGCGGGTCATTAGCCTTGCTCACTATATCAACCTTACACATACCCCTGCTCTTTTGCTTTCTCTGGACGTGGAGAAAGTGTTTGACAGGATAGCTTGGCCCTTTATGTTCGAAACTCTTGCTCACTTTGGTTTTCAGGGGGAATTTCTCACGGGGATTCAGGCCTTGTACTCGGATCCCTCCACAAGGGTCTCCGTAAATGGAGTGTTGTCAGACCCTCTGGGTATCTCTAACGGTACCAGACAGGGCTGCCCACTCTCGCCCCTGGTCTTTGCTTTAGTAATAGACCCGTTAGCAGCCCGTATCCGGACCTCGACCGATATTGGGGGGTTGGAGGTGGGGAGCTCTGTTGACAAGATCTCCCTGTTTGCAGATGATGTCCTCCTCTCGCTTTCCTCACCGCACACTTCTTTGCCGAACCTTTTCAACCTTCTGTCTGAGTACGGACATGTATCGGGTTTTAAAGTTAATTGGTCTAAAACGGAAGCTCTCCCCTTCCACATTCCTCCTACCTACCTGTCCCGCATGCAATTCAACTTAAAATTTTCTTGGTGTGCTTCTAAAATCCGATACCTGGGGATCTTTATTACACGCCGCTACGGAGACCTATATAAGGAGAACGTCTCCCCCTTGCTTATAAACATTAAGGCCGATCTCCATAAATGGCAGTCGTTGATTATATCCTAGCTGGGTCGTATCATAGCTCTGAAAATGAATATTATCCCCCGCCTACTTTATCTGTTTCAGACGCTGTCAGTGAAAGTCCCGGACTCTGTCTTGGCACAGGTTCACTCTTGGTTTCTCCGCTTCGTTTGGAGAAATAAGGTATCCAGGATAGGTTTCTCCACTTTACGCAAACCAGTACAGGATGCCGGTAGAGGTTTCCCAGATATCCGCATTTACTATCTGGCCACTCATCTCAGCCAAGCTGTCGCTTGGTTCGCCCCTGCTCAGAACATCCAATGGCTCCAGCTGGAAACTGCACTTGGCCACACTACGTCTTTGTCGTCCTTACTCTTATCCTCCTCTAAAGCTAGATCTCCTCATTTGCAACTGCACCCTGTGCTGGAATTTTCTTGCCAGATCTGGGACTACTGCACTCGTCGCTTTCACCTGCTGTCATCCCCCTCTTCGCTTACCCCTTTATGGGATAACCCTTCTTTCGCCCTGGGTCATTCTCTGACTCGCTCTCGTCCATGGTCGGAAAGGAATATCCGCTTTGTTCTGAATGTACTGTCCGAGGGTGCCTGCGCACCTTTATCGGATATCATGACAAAATATAATTTCCCAGATAAGACACTTTGTCTCTTCTCTGTCGAATTCTTCCCCGTTCCAACCTTTATCCACTCTGGAGTCTTATTGCTATCATAAACCGCTTGCTCGAGGAATCATTTCTCTACTATACTCCCTTCTTCAGGTTTGGGGTCAGTCAACGACCCTGGCTTTTGTACTCCAGTGGGAACGGGATCTAGGACCGCTGCCTGCTGACCATTATTGGTCGGATGTCTTCACTGCTGCCGCAAAATCCTCCATCTCAACCCTAGTAAAGGAAAACGCCTACAAAATATTATATAGGTGGTATTTTGTCCCCTCTAGACTCCACAAAATGTTTCCTTCCTCTTCGCCCACATGCTGGAGAGGTTGCGGCGGCCATGGCTCTTTCCTCCACATCTGGTGGACGGCACGTCCACCAGATGTGGAGGAATGAGCCATGGCTATTTTGGGACTCAGTCGCACGCCTGATGAGTACAGTGCTCCATACCCAGGTATCTAAAGACCCTTGGTCTTTTCTGCTGGGCCTCCCCATTGTTAACACACCTCCAAACTCCAGTAAATTACTAACACAGATCTTAAATGCTGCTCGATGCTCAATTGCCCTCCACTGGAAACAGAGGGAGGACCCCCTATTAAGCAGGTCATTGATAAAGTATGGTACTTCGCAAACATGGAAAAAATCACTGCATACCTCCATAACAGATCTTTCCAGTTTCTTCTGATTTGGGAATTATGGTTCGACTCTCAAGCTCCCGCACGTAGAATACGCTCCCCTGAGGGTTCTGTTGCTCTCCTACTGGGATTTCTGTAATCTCCTAACCTATCGAGTAGACATGTGACCATCCTTAATATTACCTTTTCGTGTACCTCAAGTATTACCTTCTATCTTGCACTAGCGCTCTGAGCGGTATTTGCAGCATAAAGAGGCACACTGGCGGTTCCTCCAACTCTGTTTTTTCTCCCTCTACTCTATACCTTCCCCGTCTTTCCCTTCTCTTCTTTTCTCTTCTCTTGCTTTTTCTTTATCTTTCCTTTCTTTACTGGTACAGTCACGAGATTAATTCTTGGTTCCCATTTAATCGGATTGCTTCTGTTACTCCCGATGTATATTTTACCTTTATTTCTCGTATTATCAATGTAATGTTTTTTATTATGGGAACCCCATGACCTTTTTCTTAAGGTTATATTTCTGATCTAGGTATAATGTTGTTTTATAGATATGCTCTCCCCACGTGTTGTGGGGGGTGAATGTAATCCTTTATAACCTGAAAATTAAATAAACAATAAAAAAAATATGGTTACAACAGGTAGGGAATGTAATATTAACAATGAAACAATGAAAATAGTAGTACAAAAATAGCCAGCTGCACGCAGAACCTTATCTGTGTACCAGCATTTCATACTCTGTTTGAAAAGTACCAGTATGATACAGAGCGCAGTATGAATGAAAGTGGTTTCATGGGGGATGGTGGTTGGGAAGCAATAAAAGTGTAAATAGCTAAAGTATTAGCATAGTAGGCTACACAGACAGAAATATGACTCTTACACATTCACAGTTGTTAAAGTCATACTTACCGACTTTTCGGCTGCTCTCTCCGGGAGAGAGCAGCCAGGTCGGTGCGGCAGGGGGTCTGGCTGCGCTGTAAGTGCAGAGGGGGGCGGGCCGGAGGCGTGGTGTAGGCGGGCCGGGGGCATGTCAAATGTGGGCCGGGGCGTGGCTACGGTATCGTCCCGTGTAAGCCCCGCCCCCCGCTGTGTAATGCCGCTATTGCAGGCATTATACAGCAGGGGGCGTGGCTATGATGACGCGATTCAACAAGAATCGCGTCATCGCCTGCCCAGACCGCCCACTTTACTCGCTAAGTGGGCGGCCGAGCAGAGGGGGACCCCTGTGACCGAGAGACTTGCCTGCTCTTCCGCGGGGCCGGGAGGGTCACCCGATTTTCGGGAGCCTCCCGGCCATTCCGGGAGAGTAGGCAAGTCTGGTTAAAGTACATGGCAGGCTATTAGAATGAATGGATGTATTAACATGTGATGAATCACAAGTACCGCAATGGTGAAAATTTTACAATAATCACATGTTGTTTGTCTAAAAACAGATGTTAACTTGTATCTTGGCCACATATTGAAATCAAACATTCATAAGTTTTTCAAGACCATGTGGTATATTTAACAGCAATACTACATTGCCTTTTTCTTTTTTTATTACAAATTAAACATCATTTGGAAAATTCAAATAGTAAATATTTTTAGAACAGAACCAGAATTCTTTATTGTCTTTGCAATGGCTTATGCTTTGTCACTGTAAAAACAAATTGAGGCATGTCCAGACATGATTCATATATGTATACATACTGTATATATGTGCGAAACAAGCTGTACTTTAGGGGTTGGTGTCCCCGTTCTCCTCTAGGCTGGAGAATAGGTAGCTGGTAGAACGCAATCATTATTGATTGTTTCAATGCAGAGGAACGGTCCTATCTTGGTAGCTTTGGATAACCAGTTTCATCATACAGCGGGCTTAGTTATTATTCATGCATATTAGCATTTCCCTATTTATTTTCAAAACACTTAATAAAAATAAGAAACAATTAGGTGTAAAACATAGTTGACTACCCTTCCTCATTCTGCCGGAGACTACCTGAAATAGTAGCAATCTCCCTGATTCCCTTAATAGTCTCTCAATCTCCCTGACAAAAAAAAGGAAAAAAAAATAGCGATACATACATTTAAATGGGATCATCGGCGTCATTTGTGTTAATTTCACTTTCAGGGGCAAACACAGGATTTACTGAGGGGGGGGGGATTCCGTATTGCACAGATATACATAGCACACCACACCACACCACACACACACATTTGCATTGCATACACATGCAAACTGTAGCACACCGCACACACACATACACATTGCACACACATACTGTGTACATAGTAGTGATGTGCACCGGACATTTTTCGGGTTTTGTGTTTTGGTTTTGGGTTCGGTTCCGCGGCCGTGTTTTGGATTCGGACGCGTTTTGGCAAAACCTCACCGAAATTTTTTTGTCGGATTAGGGTGTGTTTTGGATTTGGGTGTTTTTTTCAAAAAACCCTAAAAAACAGCTTAAATCATAGAATTTGGGGGTCATTTTGATCCCATAGTATTATTAACCTCAATAACCATAATTTCCACTAATTTCCTGTCTATTCTGAACACCTCACACCTCACAATATTATTTTTAGTCCTACAATTTGCACCGAGGTCGCTGGATGGCTAAGCTAAGCGACACAAGTGGCCGATACAAACACCTGGCCCATCTAGGAGTGGCACTGCAGTGTCAGGCAGGATGGCACTTAAAAAAAATAGTCCCCAAACAGCACATGATGCAAAGAAAAAAAGAGGCGCACCAAGGACGCTGGATGGCTAAGCTAAGCGACACAAGTGGCCGACACAAACACCTGGCCCATCTAGGAGTGGCACTGCAGTGTCAGGCAGGATGGCACTCCAAAAAAATTGTCCCCAAACAGCACATGATGCAAAGAAAAAAGAAAGAAAAAAGAGGTGCAAGATGGAATTGTCCTTGGGCCCTCCCACCCACCCTTATGTTGTATAAACAGGACATGCACACTTTAACGAACCCATCATTTCAGTGACAGGGTCTGCCACACGACTGTGACTGAAATGTCTGGTTGGTTTGGGCCCCCACCAAAAAAGAAGCAATCAATCTCTCCTTGCACAAACTGGCTCTACAGAGGCAAGATGTCCACCTCATCATCATCCTCCAATTCCTCACCTCTTTCACTGTGTACATCCCCCTCCTCACAGATTATTAATTCGTCCCCACTGGAATCCACCATCTCAGGTCCCCGTGTACTTTCTGGAGGCAATTGCTGGTGGTGAATGTCTCCACGGAGGAATTGATTATAATTCATTTTAATGAACATCATCTTCTCCACATTTTCTGGAAGTAACCTCGTACGCCGATTGCTGACAAGGTGAGCGGCTGCACTAAACACTCTTTCGGAGTACACACTGGAGGGAGGGCAACTTAGGTAGAATAAAGCCAGTTTGTGCAAGGGCCTCCAAATTGCCTCTTTTTCCTGCCAGTATACATAAGTACGGACTGTCTGACGTGCCTACTTGGATGCGGTCACTCATATAATCCTCCACCATTCTTTCAATGGTGAGAGAATCATATGCAGTGACAGTAGACGACATGTCAGTAATCGTTGGCAGGTCCTTCAGTCCGGACCAGATGTCAGCACTCGCTCCAGACTGCCCTGCATCACCGCCAGCAGGTGGGTTCGGAATTCTTAGCCTTTTCCTCGCACCCCCAGTTGCGGGAGAATGTGAAGGAGGAGATGTTGATGGGTCACGTTCCGCTTGACTTGACAATTTTCTCACCAGCAGGTCTTTGAACCCCTGCAGACTTGTGTCTGCTGGAAAGAGAGATACAACGTAGGTTTTAAATCTAGGATCGAGCACGGTGGCCAAAATGTAGTGCTCTGATTTCAACAGATTGACCACCCGTGAATCCTGGTTAAGCGAATTAAGGGCTCCATCCACAAGTCCCACATGCCTAGCGGAATCGCTCTGTTTTAGCTCCTCCTTCAATGTCTCCAGCTTCTTCTGCAAAAGCCTGATGAGGGGAATGACCTGACTCAGGCTGGCAGTGTCTGAACTGACTTCACGTGTGGCAAGTTCAAAGGGTTACAGAACCTTGCACAACGTTGAAATCATTTTCCACTGCGCTTGAGTCAGGTGCATTCCCCCTCCTTTGCCTATATCGTGGCCAGATGTATAGGCTTAAATGGCCTTTTGCTGCTCCTCCATCCTCTGAAGCATATAGAGGGTTGAATTCCACCTCGTTACCACCTCTTGCTTCAGATGATGGCAGGGCAGGTTCAGGAATGTTTGGTGGTGCTCCAGTCTTCTGTACGCGGTGCCTGAATGCCGAAAGTGGCCCGCAATTCTTCGGGCCACCGACAGCATCTCTTGCACGCCCCTGTCGTTTTTTAAATAATTCTGCACCACCAAATTCAATGTATGTGCAAAAACATGGGACGTGCTGGAATTTGTCCAGATGTAATGCACGCACAATATTGCTGGCGTTGTCCGATGTCGCAAATCCCCAGGAGAGTCCAATTGGGGTAAGCCATTCTGCGATGATCTTCCTCAGTTCCCGTAAGAGGTTTTCAGCTGTGTGCCTCTTATGGAAAGCGGTGATACAAAGCGTAGCCTGCCTAGGAACGAGTTGGCGTTTGCGAGATGCTGCTACTGGTGCCGCTGCTGCTGTTCTTGCTGCGGGAGGCAATACATTTACCCAGTGGGCTGTAACAGTCATACAGTCCTGAGTCTACCCTGCTCCACTTGTCCACATGTCCGTAGTTAAGTGGACATTGGGTACAACTGCATTTTTTAGGACACTGGTGAGTCTTTTTCTGAGGTCTGTGTACATTTTCGGTATCGCCTGCCTAGAGAAATGGAACCTAGATGGTATTTGGTACCGAGGACACAGTACCTCAATCAAGTCTATAGTTGCCTCTGAATTAACGATGGATACCGGAACCACGTTTCTCACCGCCCAGGCTGCCAAGGCCTGAGTTATCTGCTTTGCAGCAGGATGACTGCTGTGATATTTAATCTTCCTCGCAAAGGACTGTTGGACAGTCAATTGCTTACTGGAAGTAGTACAAGTGGTCTTCCGACTTCCCCTCTGGGATGACGATCGACACCCAGCAGCAACAACAGCAGCGCCAGCAGCAGTAGGCGTTACACTCAAGGATGCATCGGAGGAATCCCAGGCAGGAGAGGACTCGTCAGACTTGCCAGTGACTTGGCCTGCAGGACTATTGGCTTTCCTGGGTAAGGAGGAAATTGACACTGAGGGAGTTGGTGGTGTGGTTTGCAGGAGCTTGGTTACAAGAGGAAGGGATTTAGTGGTCAGTGGACTGCTTCCGCTGTCATCCAAAGTTTTTGAACTTGTCACTGACTTATGATGAATGCGCTGCAGGTGACGTATAAGGGAGGATGTTCCGAGGTGGTTAACGTCCTTACCCCTACTTATTACAGCTTGACAAAGGCAACACACGGCTTGACACCTGTTGTCCGCATTTGTGTTGAAATAATTCCACACCGAAGAGCTGATTTTTTTTGTATTTTGACCAGGCTTGTCAATGGCCATATTCATCCCACGGACAACAGGTGTCTCCCCGGGTGCCTGACTTAAACAAACCACCTCACCATCAGAATCCTCCTTGTCAATTTCCTCCCCAGCACCAGCAACACCCATATCCTCATCCTGGTGTACTTCAACACTGACATCTTCAATTTGACTATCAGGAACTGGACTGCGGGTGCTCCTTCCAGCACTTGCAGGGGGCGTGCAAATGGTGGAAGGCGCAATCTCTTCCCGTCCAGGGTTGGGAAGGTCAGGCATCGCAACCGACACAATTGGACTCTACTTGGGGATTTGTGATTTAGAAGAACGCACAGTTCTTTGCTGTGCTTTTGCCAGCTTAAGTCTTTTCTTTTTTCTAGCGAGAGGATGAGTGCTTCCATCCTCATGTGAAGCTGAACCACTAGCCATGAACATAGGCCAGGGCCTCAGCCGTTCCTTGCCACTCCGTGTCGTAAATGGCATATTGGCAAGTTTACGCTTCTCATCAGACGCTTTCAATTTAGATTTTTGGGTCATTTTACTGAACTTTTGTTTTTTGGATTTTACATGCTCTCTACTATGACATTGGGCATCGGCCTTGGCAGACGACGTTGATGGCATTTCATCGTCTCGGCCATGACTAGTGGCAGCAGCTTCAGCACGAGGTGAAAGTGGATCTTGATCTTTCCCTATTTTACCCTCCACATTTTTGTTCTCCATTTTTTAATGTGTGGAATTATATGCCAGTATCAATAGCAATGGCCTACTACTATATATACTGCGCACAACTAAAATGCACCACAGATATAGAATGTAGATGGATAGTATACTTAATGACGACAGAGAGGTAGGCACAGCAGTGGCCTTCCGTATCGTACTGCTATATATAGTATACTGGTGGTCACTGTGTTGGCAAACTGCAAAACTAAAATGCACCACAGATATAGAATGTAGATGGATAGTATACTTAATGACGACACAGAGGTAGGCACAGCAGTGGCCTTCCGTATCGTACTGCTATATATAGTATACTGGTGGTCACTGTGTCGGCAAACTGCAAACCTAAAATGCACCACAGGTATAGAATGTAGATGGATAGTATACTTAATGACGACACAGAGGTAGGCACAGCAGTGGCCTTCCGTGTCGTACTGCTATATATAGTATACTGGTGGTCACTGTGTCGGCAAACTGCAAAACTAAAATGCACCACAGGTATAGAATGTAGATGAATAGTATACTTAATGACGACACAGAGGTAGGCACAGCAGTGGCCTTCCGTATCGTACTGCCATATATAGTATACTGGTGGTCACTGTGTCGGCAAACTGCAAAACTAAAATGCACCACAGGTATAGAATGTAGATGGATAGTATACTTAATGACGACTCAGAGGTAGGCACAGCAGTGGCCTTCCGTATCGTACTGCTATATATAGTATACTGGTGGTCACTCTGCACTGTACTCCTCCTATATAATATTAATTATACTGGTGGTCGGACTTCCGGTGGGCGGGCCATCCAGCATGGCTGCTTTTTAGCTGAGCTCCAGCCTGCAGGTGGAAAATCCAATAACATCCCCTGCTATCCGGCATCTATTCTCCTGATAGACCCTCTACAATAATCCCTACAACAGAGGGAGCCTGGAGAGACCCTGCAGGGGTAGGAGTGTGATTGTATGCCCCCGAAGTTTGGCCTTCAAGGAGACGGCCTATATGACCGCCGGTGTGACGACTGACGCGAAAACTAGAGGCCTGGTAGCATTCATCCCCGGCCGCTCACGCGGGGTTTACACCTTACCTTCAACCCTCTGGGGAGGACCCATCCGTTGGGAGACAGTGCGGAGGCTCCGTGTTCTGCTGGCGGGGCTGTAGCTTCTGTTCCCCGATGCTCGCTGGCCCCGGCTGCCCCTAAACGCGAGTAAAGGCCCCCACGGCAAGCCGTTGTGTGGCGCTCTGACGCGGTGGACCTGACATGACCCCCCCCGCTTCTGCTCCCGAGGCTGTGCGGCAGTGATTGGAGACGGGACTGAACGACGGGACGGGTTTCGGCTGGTGGCGGTGAAGCGCTGACCTGGAGGAGGCCCCTGGAGCAGAGGACACTGACCCGGCTCCCCCCCCGCTGCTGCTTCCGAGGCTGTGTGGCGGTGTAGAGAGACGGGAACGAGCGGCGGGACGAGATTCAAACGGCGGCGATGAGGAGCTGAACCGAGGGCGGCCCCTGGAGCGGAGGACACTGACCTGGCTCCCCCCCTGCTCTGAGGTCTGCGCTGCGGTGTCCGAAGACGGAGCTGGGCGACGCGGCAGAGAGAGAGGTCGATGTCGGGCGCTGCCGAGGGATCCCAGGAGGCACCTATCAGCGAGGGGTGAACGCTGTTATCCTTGAAGCCCGGGGTGTTGAGATCTCTATCCTGCCCTCTGGTCCTGTTCAACCATCCGGACTTCTGAATCGGGGTGCAGTGCTACGGTGGTGAGTGCTGAGACAGGCCCTGTGCCTGCTCGACTGGCCCTTCGATAGTGGCTAGAACAAGAGGATGGGAACTGCCTTTGGACACATACTGAAGTGGGGAACGCTATCCTGGGAGAGAGTGGCTGCTTGGGGTCTTGCTTGTCGCTGGACACTGGCTGCGTGGTCGTACTACCCGACTGAATTTTTACAAGAGAGGCTTATGCAGCCCCCTTTTACAATGAGTGCTATTAGCCTAATACACATCTCTTCCTAACCTCTCCTGTACTTCCCTATACCTTTCTCCAACGGATTGCACAGTCCCTCTCTCCCGCTTAGGCTCGTTTGTCTGGGGGTGCGGGAATCCAGGCCTCTCTTTTATTCTTTCTTCTGTTTCTTGCTGAATTCTCCCCTTTATTTCTCTCCTTTTTTCTTTCCCTATCTGCCCACCAGCAACACTGTACTGTATTAGGAAGGTATGTAACTGCTTTAAGCGACACTGGTAATTCAGATTATTGAAGTCTCTGCTATCCCTGTGCAGGAACTTTTGAGGTTATATCGCCACCTGGTGGCTACCTAATGTTAGGGCGCCTAACTGGTTATATTAATCTACTGTTACCTTTTACAAAGCCCCTTACTTGGGGAAATTTGAAATATTTCTCATAATATTTGTTTTATTATTGTTTTGCCCTGACATCTGCTTTAATCTGGAGGTTTCAGGGTGCATTGCCTCGGTAAGACTTTTACCTGTACAACATATCGAGTTGATGTCTATACCTACATCTGTACTATGTGTAAAGTAATGTTTACTTAAATTTTGCGGTTATTTTTTTTGCTGAGTAGCTCTGACATAGCATCTGACTCAAACCTTTACGTGAGGTGTCTTATTATCATATATTGTAGTGTGTTGGTATAAGAGTCCCTAGCTTATTACAGTTAACGGTCTACGGACCGGGGGATGGACAAATTCGTCCATAAAACTCCAGCGGTTAGATCTTCCCAGTCCTCAGTTACTACAAGAATGAGTAAGTCCAAAAACACGACGGCGAAGCCTAACCCCCCCTCGCCCCCAGAGACAGGGAACTCCCGTGACCAAACTCTGGAAGTGGAGACGCTTCCTGATCAACCCTCGTTGATGCATATGGCCCAGGAGCTCTCTCGGCTCCTTATGCCCCAAATTGACAAGAAACTTGAGAACATCCCTTTAATTGACAAAAGGCTTGAACAGATACAGACACTACTTGATTCGACACTTGCGAAAATTGACCATAACACCTCACGGATCACCTCACTGGAACAGCGGGTTAGCGATGGGGAGGATCAGATACATACACTCCAGCGCTCCACTGACACTCAGGATTCCTCTCTTAAAACTTTACAGGCAAAAATAGATGAGCTTGAGAACAGGGACAGAAGATCGAATTTACGATTTGTGGGCATCCCCGAATCAGTTAAGGACAGACAATTATCAGATTTTGTAACGACTGATATATTCCAGGCCTTGGGAATCACAGATGCCCCATTTCTATCACACATAGAAAGGGTGCATAGAATTGGTCCTGTCCGACCCGATGTTGAAAATAAGCCTATGCGCGTCATTGCGGAATTCATGGACTTTCGTATGAAGGAACATGTATTGCGCTCTTATCGCAAACTCCCGCAAATGGTAGTGCAGGGAAAACGTATTTTAATTTTTCAAGATTTCTCAGCCTCTGTTGCACAGAAAAGAAGGGAGTTCTCGGATGTTTGTAAAATACTACATGAGAGTAATACCAGATTTGCACTGATGTACCCCGCTATTTACGCATCCATGACAATGGTCGCACATTGATTTTTGTTGATCCCGCCACTGCACACTCCCATGTTACACACATGTTGAACCCGGTGAATCCACCACAACAAGACTAAATATTATGTTGTTAAATACTTTGTGTCAGAGTCGGTTTAAGTTCTATTCGAGAGAGACATTGGGTCTCTTCACATACTACTCAGCTTGAATTCTAATGTTATATATATTTCTGATAGGCTTCTCGCCAGTGCTACCGGAGGGTTTAGCACTTGCATGGTCATTAGTTTGGTTTGGAAAAAATTAAAAATGTTATGTGAAGCAATGTGTGTTTTTTTTATTTAATTTTTTTTGTTCTGCCCGTGCCGTGCCTTCCTCGCCCGATCTGCTTCTGGGCTCAATGGCTCTATGTGGTCTCGATCGTTCCTCTCCGCTCGCTGGGAAGGAGGGGGACGACGATGTGACATGATGTTCCCGCTGGAGTATCACCTTAGGGTGGGTGTAGGTTGATGGACAATGACGGATCCTAGGATAGGGACCTCTACTGCAGATTCTTGCTTTAAAATTTTATCCCGGAATGTGGGCGGCCTTAACTCCCCGATAAAACGTAAGCGGGTTGTCACACACCTGAAACGATTTAGACCTCAAATTATATTTCTCCAAGAAACCCACTGGGTGACGGGCGCCTCCTCTGCTCTTTGGGCACCGTGGTTGGATAGATGTGTTTCTGCAGATAACACGAGGAAGAGGGGGGTGGCGATTCTATTTAGCAAACACCTACACTATACTGTTTTAAATTCCATAGCTGACCAGGAGGGGCGTTATTTAATTTTGGATGTAGAAATTTGGGGTAACAAATACACACTGGTTAACGTATACGCACCAAATGGCGAGACAGCTGCTTTTCTCCAAGAAATTAGCTCTCAACTGCTTCAATGCAATAATTCTCAGCTTATCCTGGGAGGTGACTGGAACACAGTTGATGATCCCACTATTGATAAACGCCCTATCCCGCGCACTTCCGGTCCCCCTTTTTGGACACATCTCCAAACACTGAAAACCTCACTTCAGCTTACTGATATTTGTCGTCTCCTCAATCCCTCTGACAGATCATTTACTTCCTTTTCTGGGGTTCATAGCTCCTGGTCCAGGATTGACTCCATCTTGGTTGCAGACTCCCTAGTGACGCTAGTCATGAAAGCTGATATACACAACATTCTGATATCAGACCATGCTCCTGTGACATTGACGCTGCAAAGAACTCTTCAGTCAGGGGGCTCTAGGATTTGGAGATTTCCAAGCTATCTCTATAACTGTGATGATTTAAAAAAAATGTTGATAACAAACTGGGCCAACTATTTAGACGATAACTTAGAACATTGGGACCGCCCAAACATTCTCTGGGGTGCGGCAAAAGCAGTCCTAAGGGGTCAAATTATTGAGTATGTTCATAGATTGAAAAAGAAAAACTTAGCGATTTATACCACCTTACACTCAGAATTAACTGATACAATGCAGCGCCACCTTACCCTACAGACTGAGGAGTCTTTGCGGCTTTATTTACAGGCTAAACAGCTCTTAAACGACCACTTACTAGCGCAAGCAAAACTTGACGTGGTATTCTCTTCCCACAAATACTACAGATGGGGTAATAAATCCGGTCGACTATTGGCAAACATGGCCAGGAAAAAGCTACACGCAAATTCATAACAGCTGTTAGACACCGAGACTCGGGACAACTCCTTACCAATTCCCCAGCCATATTAGATCATTTTGAATCTTACTATGCTGATCTATACTCTGATCTCCCCTTCAACGAATCTACCCACACCACACTCCTACCAGACACTGTATTACCGCCAATAACAACTGCACAATCGGAATTACTGGTGAGAACTATTACTGAAGAAGAATTGGTTTCGGCAATGTCCAAACTCAAATTGCACAAGTCTCCAGGCCCTGACGGCCTCTCTAATGAATTTTACAAAATCCTTCAGCCCCATGTGGTTCCGACTCTGCTAGAAGTGTTCAATGATCTTTTGCAACATCGTTCCCCCTTCCACCACTTCACGACAGCACATACTATTTTAATCCCTAAACCTGCGCATGACCCACAATTGGTGTCCTCTTATAGGCCAATTACGTTGTTAAATACCGACATAAAACTATTTACTAAGATTCTAGCAGACCGGCTGCAAACTATTCTCCCCTACACTCTAACTAACCACCAACTTGGCTTTGTTCGCAATACTCATTCGGTTAAGGGAATTAGGGCGGTGATCGCGGCAGTTATAGCTTCTGCTCAATCTCCCCAATCCAGAAATATACTCCTCAGTTTAGACACCACCAAGGCCTTCGACACAGTACTCTTGCCCCATCTATTCAAGGTCCTAGAACGTAGACTGTTCCATCAAGACTTTATTGAAATTATTCGATACCTATATGATTCTCCCTCGACTTCCCTTTTGCTTAATGGATATATTAGCAACCCAGTGGTGATGCATCGTGGCACGCGGCAGGGTTGCCCCTTATCTCCCCTGCTATTCAACCTGGCCATAGATCCCCTACATCGTTTGCTGTTAAATGATAATCAGTTTCAAGGAATCCAGGTTGGTCGCAGAAACCTAAAACTTACTGCTTTTGCCGATGATCTTCTGCTATATATCTCGGATCTGGAGGCTTCACTGACCCACATATTTAATTTACTACAGGCTTATGGACAAGTTTCAGGCTTTAACGTTAACTGGGCAAAATCGGTGGCACTCAGACTGGGAAATGGTTCATTTTTGAAACAGGGGGCGATGAATCTACCATTACAATGGAGTTCGGATCACATAACCTATTTAGGGATTCGAATATCGAGAAAGCTGGAGCGATTATATGCCCTAAATTTTACCTCGGCCATCCGAACAATTGAAACAGAACTCGAGACTTGGAAATCTATGCCTTTATCATATTTGGGGAGGGCTAGTTTGATCAAGATGATATAATTCCCCCATCTGATGTACTTCATTCAAGCCATGCCACATACACTTCTACCTAAAGATGTTCAACGTCTCAATTTTCTCTTTAGGAGATTAATTTGGCAGGGAGGGAGACCGCGTATAGCGTTAATCAAACTACAGCAGACTGTAGGGAATGGGGGAATTAACTTCCCTAATATCTTCTGGTACTCCCAGGCGGCCCAACTACGTTACCTACATGACTGGATTCATAACGATAACACATACACAAACACAGACTTAGATAGAGAATTTATACAGGAGGGGGATCTCATTACATTTCTACATCTGCATGATCGGGAGGTGTCCGAGGAGCTGAGGGGAAACCCCTTATTGTGGAACATAAAAAAACTATGGACAGAAATGTGACATAAACTAAATATAAATGCCCACAAGTCACTACACCTTCCGTTCGTGGCTAATCCTGACTTCCAAGAGGGTCAGGCACATTACCCGTTTAATATATGGCGGCTGGGGGGGGGGGGGGGTGTCCAGGATCGGTGATTTAGTGGACATGCGGGGCTCGAGGCCGCTCACGTTCCAGGAGGCCACTACTAAATACCCAACTTTGAGGGCCTTTCCTGTGGCCTTTCTTTTGGCTCAACACTATATTTCATCCACTATCAGATGTTTTTCACCTGGGGATTGGGATAATCCGTTGGATAAAATGTTGAAGCAAACCCCTAGGGTTAAGAAGGCAATCTCAACTGCGTATGGGTACTTTCGGAACGTCCTGGACTACTCGAGGGGTCCGGGAGGTGTTATGTCTTGGAGAGATTGTCTCCCGAACGTTGAACTTACAGACCTACTGGCGGCGCATGTTAAAACCTGCTAATTATTTCCCTCTTCTAGATATAAAGAAATGTCTCTCAATATTTTGCATAGGACTTATCTATCGCCCCATAGACGACACTTGATAGGACTAGCTGACACATACGCATGTTGGAAATGTGGCACTCCTCAGGCGGATATGTTTCACTGCCTGTGGACATGTCCTTTAATCAGACAGTAATGGATTCAGATAAGAAACTACTTGACAGCCAATCTGGTAAATTATTGGAGGTTGTCTCCGGAGTGGGCGCTCTTTGGTATTCTACCACCGAATCAGCGCCTCTCCTTGGGCAGTAAAAAATTGTTGCTGGCAGTTAGCTTGGCGGCTAGAAAAGCCATCCTGCAGGTGTGGATAGCGAAAGATCCACCAACTCTATCATTATTTAAAGCCAAACTATTCTACCTCTTTAGGATGGAATGGATAAGCGTCCTGCTGGAAAAAGACACTAAGATACACAATTTTTTTGAGGTTTTTGGAGAGTTATATAATGACCTTGTCGATGACGGTTAGGAAACAGCTCCACGACTCGTTGTCCAACACAGAATGGTTTTTAACTAGAATGGCTGCGGGGGATCCGCCAATTGTGCTTTAAAAGTTAATTGACAAACAGGGCGCTGTGGGCGGGTCAGGGGGGAAATCAGGCACGGCGCAGGTATTACACATATGTGTATATATATATATATATATATATATGTATGTATATTATTTTTTATTTTTTTTATTTTATTTCTTTCTTTTCTCATATACGAAAGTATAAATATGGGTCAGTCGACTGAGCTGAACTTCAGACCAGTAGAACAGAAGATCTACAGAGGTCTTGTTACTTACAGTTGTGATGCTGTTGATTTCTTATAAAAGATGTGTCCCTTAAGCAAGGACTCAACTGTACTTTTTTTGTTCTGTTTTCTTATAATACCCTTCTATCAAAGATTTGAAACATATTGAACATTTATGTATGTATTGCATGTTTTGCTTCAATAAAAATGTATGTAAAAAAAAAAAAATTATACTGGTGGTCCCCAGTCCCCACAATAAAGCAGCACACTGAGCACAGATATGGAGTGTTTTTCAGGCAGACAACGTATACTGGTGGTCACTGTCAGCAAAACTCTGCACTGTACTCCTGCTATATAATACAGCTGCTCCCCAGTCCCCACAATTAAGCAGTGTGAGCATAGCTATATTATGCAGCACACTGAGCACAGATATGGAGCGTTTTTTTCAGGCATAGAACGGATAAAACTGATGGTCACTGATCAGCAAAACTCTGCACTGTACTCCTCCTAACAGCTGCTCCCCAGTCCTCCCCACAATTAAGCAATAAAGCAATCAAGTTCAAGAATAAACGGAGAGGACGCCAGCCACATCCTCTCCCTATCATCTCCAATGCACGAGTGAAAATGGCGGCGACGCGCGGCTGCTTATATAGAATCTGAATCTCGCGAGAATCCGACAGCGGGATGATGACGTTCGGGCGCGCTCGGGTTAGCCGAGCAAGGCGGGAAGGTTCGAACCTGCCTCGGACCCGTGTAAAATGGGTGCAGTTCGGGGGGGGGGGGGTTCGGTTTCCGAGAAACCGAACCCGCTCATCACTAGTACATAGCACACACATTACATACATACACATAAATAGCACACACATATACATTATATGGCACACCACACACACATTGCACACACACATACACATGAGTATACATAACACACCACACACATACTACACACACACTGTATCCATAGGACACCACACACACGCATATACATAAAACACATTTGAACATACATACATACATACATACATACATAGCATACCACACACACATACTGTACATACATACACACATATACATAGCACACCACACACACATTGCACACACATAGATAATACACCACACACATAATAAACATTGCAAATTCTTACATAGCATACCACATACACAAATATAATTACCTGGTGGCCCCTGCATTTCAGATTGTGAGGACGAAGGAGCAGCTGTGGGATGAGCATGTGTAGCAACTCCCCAGCGCTCCTATCTATGACATTCTGTTTGCCGGTCAAAGCTCTCTGCCGCGATCACTGTTGCGGTTTATTTTGAGACGGAGACACAGCTGTCTCAGTCTCTGGAATAAAGAACCTGATCCATTAGGGGGGTTTCTGGGTACTCAGAAACCCCCTCTATGTGCGCCACTGGCAGTATCCCTGAAATGCTTTTTCAAAAGTAGGCAAGTAATATTTGTTATCTACACATGGCCGTGGTATCTACAGATCCCACACACTGTTGTGTTTAGCATTCTGGGATCTTCCATGTTGATAGACCCATTTGAGTTTGCTAACAGTATTAGCATTGGTAGCCCTGAAAAAAATAAAATTAAAAAATAACAGTTGTCGCAGTAACGGGGTTTACCTATAATCTGGCATTGGATAGGTATAGCTGGTGAAATGTAGTTCAAAGGGGGTTGTATTCTAATCCTACCTTTTCAGATTTCATACGGCATTAATTGTTTATCTGAATGGGCATAAAATGAGTTCTTCTTGTTATACAAGGCAGTGTGAATGTATAATGATATAATCCATCGCTGGTGTGGTTGTGGGGATAGGGGCAGAAGTTTAGCAGGAACAAGCTTTGCAATTGACATCACATGTCATAATGTCTCATGAAAATATTTTAGTGGTTGCTGAAAGGTTCAGTTTTTACTATCTAAACATTGTAAATGTTTTTTTATTTTTTTATTTCAGACGTTCAGTTATGCAGAGCTTTGCTAGGGGGATTTTTTCTTTTTCTTTTTTTATTACCAAAAGCTTTTAATTAAATAGTGTAATCTGTTGGCCTTGTCATCATGTCATTAAATTATTCTCCAACGGGCCTTTCTGAGAATATAGATAAACATATAAAGACAAATGGATTACTTTTTAACACTACTATAATACACAAGTCAAGTTAACCTATAAATTCCTGTGAATTATATCTGCATGTTATCCAGTGTATTTGTTGATGGCTTGTCGATATAGCGGCCACCACCATGCATAGTCATGGATGTTAGAAGTCACTTTGGAGCCCCATCCTGCCATCTCATTGACATATTCAGTGCTTAGAAAAAAGGTGAGAGTACTCTGATAACCAATGGCTACAATTTGGTGCAAAATTTACAGTTGTTTCCGCTCTGGACAAGACTTAAAATGCTTATTTTCTTAATTTATGAAATTATTTCACTGATCTCGTCCTGTATCCAGAAATAGTTATAAGAATTAATAATTAATCCAAGAAAAAAGGTGCTCATACTACATCCCATTGAGTACCAACAGACATAGACCTGGGTAATTAGTACCTTCGCCATTCTCCACGCTTTGCGCCACAGCTCATACTGCAGCCCACCGAGTGCCATCAGAAACAACATAGCTGTAACTATGCCTATCATTTGCAATAGTGGTTAAATAGACTTTAATCTGTGTTTCCCCATGGATATGCACATATATATGGCTAATATTATTTATAGCACATTGACAGCTATTGATTTATGATTACTTGTATATCTACATCTACTGTAATTTATAGATGATAAATCAGGGTCGTAGCCAGAACTTTGTGGGACCTATAGCAACATTCTGAAGGGCCCCTGTACTAATGCGTCTAGAGACACCTATCCACAGCAATTGTTACTTTTAAACCCATAATAATATATTTATTATTTATTTATTTATTTGTTAATTACCAGTTATTTATATAGCGCACACATATTCCGCAGCGCTGTACAGAGAATATTTTTCCATTCATTTAAATTCCTGCCCCAGTGGAGCTTACAATCTATATTCCCTATCACATGTACACACAGACACATTCACGTTAGGGCTAATTTTGTTGAGAGCCAATTAACCTACCAGTATATTTTTGGATTCTGAACCATACTGTTGCCATAGTAAATGTTATGCCCCATAGTAGTGTCCTAGTCTATTTTATGAACCACAGTAGTGCTCTAGTTCTATGTAGGGCTATCAGTACACATTATCCAACAATGTGAAATCAATTCACATTATGACATGCAGTGTGCCCAGTTCATATTATGCCACACTATAGTGCCTCCACTTCATATTGTGCCACGTTACAGATGCCCAGTTCAGATTATGAAATATTATAATCCCCACCATTTCAACACATTACAATGAGCAAGTCAAGAGGCATAACTACAAATATTGAAGGCCTGAAGGCAAAGGTTTGTAAGGGCCCTTGCATATAACCCAAAGTGTGTCCCTCTTAGCTCTGGGCCCCATAGCAGCAGCACTCCCGGCATCTATGGTAGTGTTATCCACCTGGAAATAGTAAACTTGTCTTACAAATGTTATCAAAGGATATATAGTGTAAAGGGCTTATCAAAACTTCCCTTAATATTTGCATTTAGTAATAATTCTGGGTTTTGCTGCAGCAGTATGATAAGATATCACCCCTACACTATGAAAGCGATGTTGAAACGTTTTATAAATTAGATTGCTTACATTTAAAAAGAGAGAATTTGTGAATTAATACTCTCCTTTATGGGACTGGTGTGTTTAATTTTTGCATAATGTTATTTTACAGATTTTTCCAGTAAAACTTAATATTAGCGCTGTAAACATCTGCTGTCCAATAGGCATACAGACATCTGTCCTCGGGGTTTATCTTCCCCGAGGTCCTCCACAGATGGTTGTATGACTTTCATTCATTATACTGTGTGTATTGAGAACTTAAATTGACTGTGCTTGTATAGACTGTTATTATATTAATGGTTGTGTTAACATCAGGTTTTACTTAATCACAGGCGCAGCATGGGCAAAATTGATGATGTATTCCCTCCTGTTTTATAGAATGGTACTGAAGAGCCCGATGCAGACCGTCATCACAAAACTTGGGAACGCTTCAAGAATCCTTTTGTGATCAACAATGATTTAACAGGTAGGAAAATCAAATTAGTCATACAGTCATTGGTGGGGTGGAATACTGGACAGATATTGGAAGTACCTCACACTCTTTGATTTTACTGAATAAACCATTGACGTTTATTTACTGAGGACTATATACCAGATCCTAACAATCAAGAAACAGGCAAGAGTTTCCTTTTAGAGCCACATTACAATGGGCCATAAAAACAAATCCTCAAGTTGAATGGGAAAAAACACCTTGAATCTCGCAGAATGTATTTTTAAGCGATTATGAGACACATAAAGATACTTTAGTTCTGTAAGCAATCCTGCATCATATACTTTCCCTACGCTGCCATATAAAGTTGGTAAAACAACTAGATTTGATGGAATTATAGAAATAATGCCATTCAAAATGTAAATCTGAATGAAGAAAGTTTTTGTTTACATTGCAAGTACCAGATATACCCCATCAAACTCTCTAATGGTTTTGAAGGGACTGTCCAGACCCTGACTGTTATAAGAAAACATTATTTACAGTATATGGTACTGCCAAACACATTAAAGGTTAACATCTTTCTGCATACATTATGTTAATGGCTTCATTAAAGCAATCCTAGCAGGTGCCATTTTATTGCACAGTGCACTAGTTCCCAGCAAGGCAGAAAACTGTGGTATCACAATAGGTGCAAAAGCAGCTGTAAGCCTGACACACTTAGGGATATATTTACTAAGCTTCCGATTTTGACCGAGATGGTGTTTTTTCTTCAAAGTGTCATCTTGGGAATTTACTAAACTCAAATCACGGCAGTGATGAGGGCATTCGTATTTTTTTTGAAGTCCAAGAAAAAAAATACGAATGAATACACCATCGGTCAAATACACCTGCAAATTGGTAGAACTTGGTAATTTACTAAAAAGTGTAATTCACAAACACTGCCGACAATAGCCAAACACTGCCGTGAAAAAATACAAATCGTAAGAAAGTGCTAAAAAAAACAGACCTGCTTTTTTTTTACCATGTTCTGATATGCATGCACGGATCCATGAGATCCGTGCATGTTTATCAGTGGGAAGGGATGGGAAAGTGTTAATTTTTTGAAAAAAAAAATGCATGGGGTCCCCCCTCCTAAGCAAAACCAGCCTCGGGCTCTTTGAGCCGGTCCAGGTTGAAAAAATATGGGGGAAAAAGTGACAGGGCTTCCCCCATATTTAATCAACCAGCACCGGGCTCTGCGCCTGGGCCTGGTTCCAAAAATACGGGGGACAAAAAGCGTAGGGGTCCCCCGTATTATTAAAACCAGCACCGGGCTCCAATAGCCAGTTACATAATGCCACAGCCGGGGGACACTTTTATATAGGTCCCTGTGGCCCTGGCATTACATACCCAACTAGTCACCCCTGGCCGGGGTACCCTGGAGGAGTGGGGACCCTTCAATCAAGGGCCCGCCCCCCTCCAGCCACCCAAGGGCCAGGGGTGAAGCCTGAGGCTGTCCCCCCATCCAAGGGCGGCGGATGGGGGGCTGATAGCCTTTTTGAGAAGTTTTGAATATTGTTTTTAGTAGCAGTACTACAAGTCCCAGCAAGCCCCCCCCTGCAAGCTGGTACTTGGAGAACCACAAGTACCAGCATGCGGTGGAAAACCGGTCCCGCTGGTACCTGTAGTACTACTACTAAAAAATACCCCAATAAAAACAGGACACACACACCTTGAAAGTAAAAGTTTATTACATACATCCACACCTCCATACATACATACTTACCTATGTTCACACGAGGGTCGGTCCTCTTCTCCATGTAGAATCCATGGAGTACCTGTTGGGAAAATTATACTCACATAATCCAGTGTTGTTCGTTGCTCTTCTGTTCTATTTGTAATCCACGAACTTGCCAAAATAACAAAACGAACACCCGACCACGCACTGAAAGGAGTACCATGTTTTCACATGGCACCCCTTTCCCCGACTGCCAGGAACCCCCCCTGACTTCTGTCTAAGAGAGTGTCTTCAGCCAATCAGGAAGCGCCACGTTGTGGCACCCTCCTGATTGGCTGTGTGCTCCTGAAGTGTCTGTCAGGCAGCACACGGCACTGTTACAATGTAGCGCCTATGCGCTCCATTATAACCAATGGTGGGAATTTTACGGTCAGCGGTGAGGTTACTTTCGGTCAACCGCTGGCCACAAAGTTCCCACCATTGGTTATAATGGAGCGCATAGGTGCTACATTGTAACACTGCAGTGTGCTGCCTGACAGACACTTCAGGAGCACACAGCAAATCATGAGGGTGCCACGACGTGGTGCTTCCTGATTAGCTGAAGGAACCCTCTTAGACAGAACTCAGGGGGGGTTCCTGGCAGTTGGGGAAAGGGATCCCATGTGAAAACATGGGGCCCCTTTCAGTGCGTGGTCGGTTGTTCGTTTTGTTATTTTGCTAAATTCGTGGATTACACGATTACAAATAGAACAGAAGAGGAACGAACAACACTGGATTATGTGAGTATAATTTTCCCAACAGGTACTCCATGGATTCTACATGGAGAAGAGGATGTATGGAGGTGTGAATGTGTGTAATAAACTTTTACTTTCAAGGTGTGTGTGTCCTGTTTTTATTGGGGTATTTTTTTAGTAGTAGTATTACAGGTACCAGCGGGCCCGGTTTTCCACTGCATGCTGGTACTTGTACGAAAATGCAGAATACGACAGCTTAGTAAATTAGTCGTAATAAATTCAAAAAGTTGCAAATTTACACTTTCGATGTCATTCGTGTTTGAACTTTAACCTCATTCCGGAAAATACGAATTTTAGTAAATATACCCCTTAGTCTGCAAGTACACAAACCTGGCAACATGCAGTACAGGTTTTAAGGATATCCATATGTGGATTTCATTTATTTATTTTGTCATATATTGTGCCTGAGTAGGAGGGTAGCTATATGTTTCTGCAGGCAATGCCATAGTTTAAAGTGTGGTATGGTTGTTATCTCAGCTCTTGTAGAACTACAAGGCCCAGCAAGCCCTTCCATTCATAGTGCTTTCAGTTTCACAAAAGTTGTAGACCCACAAATCTACACTCTAGGGACTGGCTTTATTATTATTATTATTATTATTATTATTATTATTTATATGGCGCCACAGGGGTTCCAAAGCACCTAACAAAGAACATAAACAAATGAGCACAGCAAGAAAATGACTTACAGTACATGCTATGAGAAACTTTTTGGTTTTTCAGTGTAAAAGCGGGTGAAACAGTCCTGGTATATGGTCTTAAGTTCTTTGGGTATTTGTAAATGTAATATTTAAACAAAAAATTAAACATGAGAATTAAATCGAAATGTTGAAGAAGTTTGCCAGGAACAAATATCTGTATGGAGTGCAGCCCGCATATCATTCTTATATACACTATGCCACCTGTAGCTATGACTGTAATAGGAAAAATACTAAATAAATTGTTCCTGTTACTAAACAAACATTTATTTTTTATATATATTTACCCACTGGGTAAGACACAACATGCATAAATTCATGTATAGAAAATGATTGCAAAAGCTATTTATAACATCTGAGATACAAATTATTTTCTGGGTCCTGTCCACTGATGCAGCAATGTTTATATAACATGTATTTGTCCTACATTGTCTTGTACTGTACTGTAGTGTAGATTTGTGGGTCTACAACTTTTGTGAAACTGAAAGCACTATGAATGGAAGGGTTTGCTGGGCCTTGTAGTTCTACAAGAGCTGGGATAACAACCATACCACACTTTAAACTATGGCATTGCCTGCAGAAACATATAGCTACCCTCCTACTCAGGCACAATATATGACAAAATAAATAAATGAAATCCACATATGGATATCCTTAAAACCTGTACTGCATGTTGCCAGGTTTGTGTACTTGCAGACTAAAGGGCCCTACACATTGGCCGATCCGCCGCCGAGCTGCCCGACGGCGGATACGGCCGACGGGCGACCCGGCGGCGGGGGGGCAGTGACGGGGGGAGTTAAGTTTCTTCACTCCCCCCGTCACGCGGCTCCATTGAATGCAGGCTAATATGGACGAGATCGTCCATATTGGCCTGCATGTACAGCCGACGGGGGACCAGCGATGAACGAGTGCGGGGCCGCGCATCGTTCATCGCTGGAGCCTCCACACTGAAAGATATGAACGAGTTCTCGTTCATTTATGAACGAGATCATTCATATCTTTGGCTGATGTCGGCTAGTGTGTAGGGCCTATTAGTGTGTCAGGCTTACAGCTGCTTTTGCACCTATTGTGATACCACAGTTTTCTGCCTTCCTGGGAACTAGTGCACTGTGCATTAAAATGGCACTTGCTAGGATTGCTTTAATGGAGCCGTTAACATAATGTATGTGTGATACCCTGTGGGGGTATCCCTGCAGCATGTCATGCAGCCCTAATGGCAGCCAGGACTGCCTGAGGCACTTTTATGTGGCAGGCACTTTTAGGGTTAAAACCCCTTCCCTGGTGCCTGTAATAGATGGGACATTAGGACCCAGGGCCAGCCGCCGGATGCCAGAAAGCGGGAAGCCCTGGAATCCTGCAGGATTGGCTGTTTTTGGCGCGGAAGCAGAGAGGGGAGGACCCATTTAAAAAGAGCAGCGTTGCCGCGCTGCCAGAGAGCTGGACTGACCTGCGTGCGGAGGAGATCAGAGGGAGCCGCCAGGAAGAGAAGGAGCCCAGCGCCGCTGACCGCTGCAGCAGTGAGTGAGGAGAGTCGCTGGCGGGGAGGCAGGACCTGACGCTGCGCACCGCCGCGCTGACAGCGGCTGGAGAGAGACAGAGCCGGGACCCGACTACTGCCGCCAGCCTCTCTGCTGCTGGAGAGAGCCGCCGACGTGACGTTGCCGGCGGGAGCAGGGGAGGTCACGCTGCCGGGAGCCGAGAGGAGAAGGAAGCAGAGCCGCCAGCCGCAGCTCAGACCCGTGGATCAACTCCGCTTGTCAGCCGTCACCCGCTCACCAGCCGCAGACATTACCCGCGGGCCGGGACCCGCCAAGGGGGAGAGCTACACTGAATGGAGAGCCCTGCCCGGTCGGACACTGCAGCCGTAAGTGTGGAGTTACCTGCCTGCCTGAGACTTGGAGTAAGCCAGGGGAGTACCCCACCTACTGACACTCAAGCTAGCTAAGCCCTCATTCCTCACACATGGGCCCTGATAAGACTGGAAACTTCTGGCCTGCCCCATAGTAGCCCATGCAGAAGGGCCTATTTGTATTACCCTCGAGGATAAAGCCAGTATTATTGCCCTAACTATTACTGAGGCACTTCATATCTCATGCCTCACTCCCTGAGAGGAAACCTACACTAAATTTATATTGAGGCTGGTACAATCTCACCACGCTGGTCCCCCTGCAGTCGGGTAATTCACATCACATGACTCTTGTAGTCCGCCTAAACAGAGACGCTTAATAGATCTCTCCGGATTGTGTTTAAAGTTAAAGACTTTATTTTATTCAAGTTTCTATCGCCATCTAGTGGTGTGTTACTATACGGTCTGGACATTCCTGCACCCTCCTAGTTAAAAGGACATTTGGGATTTCTTCTGAGCTTTAAAGAGCGTTTATGCTAATTTTGCAACTAATGTGTGAAAGGGTATGCTGATTAAGCAAATGATATGTGATAAAGGTTATCTTGATTATGCAAATGATATGTGATCACGTGTATGCTATGATGCAAATGTTATGTGATGCGCCGCAGTGTGCCTTCTGAAGCATGATTGACTCGCTAAACGACACGTGAGGTCATTAAAAGGTGGTTGTCCTTTTTGGTTAAATAAACGTGTAGTCACCGCCCATTTGCTTTTCCTTTTATTGGTGGGGTCCTCCTTGGGGTGATCATTATTCTGCCACAGGCTCCTAAAGAAGAAAACGGGAGAAGTCCCAGAACCACAGGCGTCGATTGAAGAAAGCAGGTACGATTGCACTCTCACACACAGGGGACCTATCACATATGCAGAAAGATGTTAACCTTTAATGTGTTTGGCAGTACCATATACTGTAAATAATGTTTTCCTATAACAGTCTGGGTCTGGGCAGTCCCTTCAAAACCATTAGAGAGTTTGATGGGGTATATCTGGTACTTGCAATGTAAACAAAAACTTTCTTCATTCAGATTTACAATTTGAATGGCATTATTTCTATAATTACATCAAATCTAGTTATTTTACCAACTTTATATGGTAGCATAGGGAAAGGATATGAAGCAGGATTGCTTACAGAACTAAAGTATCTTTATGTGTCTCATAATCGCTTAAAAATACATTCTGCGAGATTCAAGGTGTCTTTTCCCATTCAACTTGAGGATTTGTTTTTATGGCCCATTGTAATGTGGGTCTTAAAGGAAACTCTTGCCTGTTTATTGATTGTTAGGATCTGGTATATACTCCTCAGTTAATAAACGTCAATGGTTTATACAGTAAAATCAAAGAGTGTGAGGTACTTCCAATATCTGTCCAGTATTCCACCCCACCAATGACTGTTACTGATTCGATTTTCCTACCTGTTAAATCATTGTTGATCACAAAAGATTCTTGAAGCGTTCCCAAGGTTTGTGATGACGGTCTGCATCAAGCTCTTCAGTACCATTCTATAAAACAGGAGGGAATACATCATCAATTATGACCATGCTGCACCTGTGATTAAGTAAAACCTGATGTTAACACAACCATTAATATAATAACAGTCTATACAAGCACAGTCAATTTAAGTTCTCAATACACACAGTATAATGAATGAAAGTCATACAATCATCTGTGGAGGACCTCGGGGAAGATAAACCCTGAGGACAGATGTCTGTATGCCTATTGGACAGCAGATGTTTACAGCGCTAATATTAAGTTTTACTGGAAAAATAAGTAAAATAACATTATGCAAAAATTAAACACACCAGTCCCATAAATGAGAGGATTAATTCACAAATTCTCTCTTTTAAAATGTAAGCAATCTAATTTATAAAACGTTTCAACATCGCATTCATAGTGTAGGGGTGATATATTATCATACTGCTGCAGCAAAACCCAGAATTATTACTAAATGCTAATATTAAGGGAAGTTTTGATAAGCCCTTTACACTATATATCCTTTGATAACATTTGTAAGACAAGTTTACTATTTCCAGGTGGAGAACATGGATTTATCACAAGGGTATAGCTACCATAGATGCCCGGAGTGCTGCTGCTATGGGGCCCAGAGCTAAGAGGGACACACTTTGGGTTATATGCAAGGGCCCTTACAAACCTTTGCCTTCAGGCCTTCAATATATGTAGTTATTGCTCTTGACTTGCTCATTGTAATGTGTTGAAATGGTGGGGACTATAATATTTCATAATCTGAACTGGGCATCTGTAATGTGGCACAATATGAAGTGGAGGCACTATAGTGTGGCATAATATGAACTGACACACTGCATGTCATAATGTGAATTGATGTCACAGTATTAGATAATGTGTACTGATAGCCCTACAATGAACTAGAGCACTACTGTGGTTTATAAAATAGACTAGGGCACTACTATGGGGCATAACATTTACTATGGCAACAGTATGGTTCAGAATCCAAAAATATACTGGTAGGTTAATTGGCTCTCAACAAAATTAGCCCTAGCGTGAATGTGTCTGTGTATACATGTGATAGGGAATATAGATTGTAAGCTCCACTGGGGCAGGTACTGAAATGAATGGGAAAATATTCTCTGTACAGAGCTGCAGAATATGTGTGCGCTATATAAATAACTGGTAATTAACAAATAAATAAATAATAAATATATTATTATGGGTTTAAAATTAACAATTGCTGTGGATAGGTGTCTCTAGACGCATTAGTACAGGGGCCCTTCAGAATGTTGCTATAGGTCCCACAAAGTTCTGGCTACGACCCTGATTTATCATCTATAAATTACAGTAGATGTAGATATACAAATAATCATAAATCAATAGCTGTCAATGTGCTATAAATAATATTAGCCATACATATGTGCATATCCATAGGGAAACACAGATTAAAGTCTATTTAACCACTATTGCAAATGGTAGGCATAGTTGTAGTATGAGCTGTGGCGCAAAGCGTGGAGAATGGCGAAGGTACTAATTACCCGGGTCCATGTCTGTTGGTACTCAATGGGACGTAGTATGAGCACCTTTTTTCTTGGAGTAATTATTAATTCTTATAACTATTTCTGGATACAGGACGAGATCAGTGAAATAATTTAATAAATTAAGAAAATAAGATTTTAAACCTACCGGTAAATCTTTTTCTCGTAGTCCGTAGAGGATGCTGGGGACTCCGTAAGGACCATGGGGATAGACGGGCTCCGCAGGAGACATGGGCACTTTAAGAAAGACTTTAGGAATGGGTGTGCACTGGCTCCTCCCTCTATGCCCCTCCTCCAGACCTCAGTTAGAGAAACTGTGCCCAGAGGAGACGGACAGTGCGAGGAAAGGATTTTGTTAATCCAAGGGCAAGATTCATACCAGCCACACCAATCACACCGTATAATTTGAGCACCATCATTTCCGCCATTACCTTGGTGAAAATTCTCGGGGCCATGGAAAGCCCAAACGGCAACGTCTGAAATTGGTAATGACAATCCTGTACCACAAATCTCAGGTACGCCTGATGAGGTGGATAAATGGGAACATGAAGGTATGCATCCTTTATGTCCAGAGATACCATAAAATCTCCCCCTTCCAGGCTGGCGATGACCACTCTGAGCGATTCCATCTTGAACTTGAACCTTTTCAAGTATAGGTTCTGGGATTTTAAATTTAAAATGGGTCTGACCGAACCGTCCGGTTTCGGGACCACAATAGGGTTGAAAAATATCCCTTCCCTTGTTGAAACAGGGGAACCTTGACCACCACCTGTTGAAGATACAATTTGTGAATTGCATTTAACACTATCTCCCTTTCTGGGGGAGAAGCTAGCAGGGCCGCTTTGAAAAACCGGCGAGGAGGCACCTCTTCGAATTCCAGCTTGTAACCCTGGAAAACAATTTCTATTGCCCAGGGATCCACCTGTGAGTGAACCCAGATGTGGCTGAAAACTCGAAGACGTGCCCCCACTGGGGCGGACTCAGCTAGCGGAGTCCGAGCGTCATGCGGTGGATTTTGTAGAGGCCAGGGAGGACTTCTGTTCCTGGGAACTAGCTGTGTTGTGCAGCTTTTTTCCTCTGCCCTTACCTCTGGCAAGAAAGGACGCACCTCGTACTTTCTTGTTTCTTTGTGATCGAAAGGACTGCATTTGATAATGTGGTGCTTTCTTAGACTGTGAGGGAATATTAGGTAGAAAATTTTATTTACCCGCTGTAGCTGTGGAGACCAGGTCCGAGAGACCTTCCCCAAACAATTCCTCACCCTTGTAAGGTAAAACCTCCATATGCCTTTTTGAGTTGGCATATATGCCTTTTTGAGTTGGGTCCATAGGTCTCGTCAAGCAGAAATGGACATCGCGTTGATTCTAGAACCCAGTAGACTAATGTCTCTTTGAGCATCTCTCATATATAAGACCGCATCTTTTATATGCCCTAGGGTCAATAAAATGGTATCCTTATCTAGGGTCTCAATATCCACTGATAAGGTATCTGTCCATGCTGCTACCACCCTACAAACCCAGGCCGATGCAATCGCCGGTCTGAGTAAGGTACCAGAATGTGTGTAAATGGACTTCAGGATAACCTCCTGCTTGCGGTCAGCTGGGTCCCTGAGGGTAGCCGTATCTTGGGATGGCAGCGCTACCTTTTTGGATAAGCGTGTTAATGCCTTGTCCACCCTAGGGGAAGATTCCCACCGTATCCTGTCCGTTGGCGGGAAAGGATACTCCATAAGAATCCTTTTGGGAATCTGCAGTTTTTTGTCTGGAGATTCCCAAGCTTTTTCACATAATTCGTTCAACTCATGTGAGGGGGAAAGGTTACGTCAGGTTTCTTTCCTTTATACATGTGTACCCTCGTGTCAGGGACAGGGGGTTCCTCTGTGATATGCAAAACATATTTTATTGCAATGATCATATATCGAATACATTTAGCCACTTTTGGCTGTAATTTTGCATCATCATTGTTAGGATTCTGTTCAGTATGTATCTGGTGTCAGCTGATCCATATGTGTTCTGTTCCTTTGGCTCTGTGTACATGCAGCTCAGCAGGTGCACAGGGTTTGTAATTAGAGTTAACACTCCCAGCCTGGCCTTGTTCATTGGTTAGTGTGGCTGTTAAAGGCCAGCTAGCTGAGTTCTCAGGTGCCGGTGATATTATACTACTTTCCTGCATTGTCTGGTGTCTTCGTCCTAGCTCCTGTTCATGCCGAGAAGCCTGGTTTTCCAGTTCATGTTATCCTGCCACAACCATTCTTGCCAGCTCATGTTCATGCCAGAACTATTTAGTTAAGTATTATGGACTTTCACTGTGCTCTGTGGATTCTCTAGTATTCACTACTCGTGTTACATGTTACTATGGACTTCCTCTATGCCTGCATGCTGTTATGCTTTATTATACAAATCCTGCAATCAGTTCCGTGGATTATATTACTCTGATTCCTTATTCAACTGTCTCATTACTCTGCTGCAATTCTCAGTCTGCAAACCCATTTACTCTTAGCTCATATTGTACCCTGGATTGTTACTGTGATTCCTCTGCCATACCTCATTATACCACTGCTATAATAAATACTTAGTATTCCTGCACTTCTGTGGACATTCATTTCCTGCAACAGTGATTGTTATACATTCTAGTCCTGTAATCAAGTCCTGGCTCTTAGCTGTTATATTACTCACCTGCTGTCCATAATCAGTGTAAAGTGTGCTGCTGCACATTTCAGTATTAAAGGGAGAGTCCATAGTCTGCTAACCTTTAATTCTGCTACAACGTGCTCAAGTTATTACTATATTCCCCAGTCAAGTTTGGTTAACCATTTCTATGTCACACTGCATCTGCCTGCACCTCCAGTAGTAATTCTCTCCTTGTAATTCACCTGCCAAACATTAGAAGCAGGTGAATCGTAACAATCATAGTCGACACTGGAGTCAGAGTCCGTGTCGGTATCTGTGTCTACAATATGGGATACTGGGCGCTTTTGAGACCCTGAAGGTCCCCGCGACATAGGGACAGGCATGGGTTGACTCCCTGGCTGTTCCCTAGCTTCAGCTTTGTCTAATCTTTTGTGCTATAAATTTACATTAGCACTTAAAACCTTCCACATATCCATCCAGTCAGGTGTTGGCGTTGTCGACAGAGACACCACACTCATTCTCTCCTCCTACTCCCCCTTAAAGCCTTCTACCTCAGACATGTCAACACACGCGTACCGACACACCACACACTCAGGGAATTCTCTTATCTGAAGACAGTCCCCCCACAAGGCCCTTTGGAGAGACAGAGAGAGAGTATGCCAGCACACACCCAGCACTATATGACCCAGGAAAAAACGCTATATAAATATATGTTTACCCAGTAGTGCTGTTTGTAAATATATAAATGCGCCAATTATGTGCCCCCCCCTCTTCTTCAAAACCCTCTTTCACCGTTGGTTAAGCAGGGGAGAGTCCGGGGAGCTTCCTCTCAGCGCTGTGCTGTGGAGAAAATGGCGCTGGTGAGTGCTGAGGGAGAAGCCCCGCCCCCTCGGCGGTGGGCTTCTGTCCCACTCAAATATACTGAAAACTGGCGGTGGATCAATATATATACAGTGCCCAACTGTATATATACTTACTAGGCGATTCATCGCGCCCTACGGGCACTCTTCACACCGTCGTTTGTGGCTATGCCCCGTTAACCCCTGCACTCCTTTGAACATACGCAGGCCGGTAGAGAACAGATGCAGAAATGCAGGGCAATATAGAGGGCATACAGAAAAGAGAGAGGCGTAGGGGGGAAGGGGGGGGGGGAATGTACAGAAACGCTGTGCGATGGGTAAAGGATAGGGTGAGGCAGGGTGGTAGGGAGAGGATAAAGAGAGGCAAGGTGTTACAAAACAAAATACCGTTGCAAAAGGCTACGACCCGTTAACCCCTGCACGGGCTTCAGCTGTGCTATAATTGTTATTATATGGAGTATTACCTGCCAAAAATTTTATGCTAGTGGGTAAATATTGCAAGGGGGAAAGGCGTGCGATTGTCAAGGGGGCGTAGGCCTTTGTGAGGGCGTGAAGAGTGGCCGCAGGGCACAATGAATAACATAGTGTAGTATATACTGCTAGTGTATGCAGCGCAGCTTATACATACAGTGGGCACAGGTAATGGAGCCGCGTATACACACAATGGACACAGGTAGCAGCGCAGCTTATACACACAGTTGCCACAGGTAATGGATACGTGTATCCACACAGTGGGCAGAGGTAGCAGTGCAGCTTATACACACAATACCCAAAGGTAGCAAAGCCGCTTGTACACACACAGTGCCCACAGGTAGCAGAGGCGCTTATACACACACAGTGCCCACAGGTAGCAGAGGCGCTTATACACACAGTGCCCACAGGTAGCAAAGCCGCTTATACACACAGTGCCCACAGGTAGCAGAGCCGCTTATACACACACAGTGCCCACAGGTAGCAGAGGCGCTTACACACACAGTGCCCACATGTAGCAGAGGCGCTTATACACACAGTGCCCACAGCCAGCAGAGCCGCTTATACACACACAGTGCCCACAGGTAGCAGAGCCGCTTATACACACAGTGCCCACAGGTAGCAGAGCCGCTTATACACACACAGTGCCCACAGGTAGCAGAGCCGCTTATACACACAGTGACCACAGGTAGCAGAGCCGCTTATACACACATAGTGCCCACAGGTAGCAGAGGCGCTTATACACACAGTGACCACAGGTAGCAGAGCTGCTTATACACACACACAGTGGCCACAGGTAGCAGAGCCGCTTATACACACAGTGACCACAGGTAGCAGAGCCACTTATACACACACGGTGCCCACAGGTAGCAGAGCCGCTTATACACACAGTGACCACAGGTAGCAGAGCCGCTTATACACACAGTGACCATAGGTAGCAGAGCCGCTTATACACACACAGGGGCCACGGGTAGCAGAGGCGCTTATACACACAGTGGCCACAGGTAGCAGTGGTGCTTATACACACACAGTGACCACAGGTAGCAGAGCCGGTTATACACACAGTGACCACAGGTAGCAGAGCCGCTTATACACACACAGTGCCCACAGGTAGCAGAGGCGCTTATACACACAGTGGCCATGGGTAGCAGAGGCGCTTATACACACAGTGGCCACAGGTAGCAGTGGTGCTTATACACACAATGACCCCCGGTAGCAGCGTCACTTCTAGACACAATTCCCATAGGTAACAGAGGCGCTTATACACACAGTGGCCACAGGTAGCAGTGGCGTTTATACACACAGTGCCCACAGGTAGCAGCTCCACTTATACACAATGGCCACAGGTATCAGTGTCGCTTAGACACATAATGGGCACAGCATTAGTGTTTCTTATGAATCCAATGTCCATTGGTAGCAACTATACTCACAGAAGTTCAGTGTGTGTGTGTGGGGGGGTTTGGAAAGGGGGTGGGTTCAGTGAGGTGGAGGTGCGTATCCGTGCCGCTGATCACCGCGATTCAGGGAATCACTTGTAGCGGCTGCGGATGGTGTCCAAGGTGCTACGTGTGGTGGTGGGGTGGGTGCGGGAGGGGGGTAGGGGGGTGGGGGAGGTGTGGGGGTGCAGTGGGTGGGGGAGGGGCGTCTGAAGCAGATGTGGTGGGTGCTGTGGGTGCCACAGGTGGGGGAGGAGCGGGTGGGTTGTAGGGTGCAGGGGCGAGAAGTGGATATAAGGGTGGTGCGGGGTTGCCGCAGGTGGGGTGGAGGGTGCGTGGGTGTAGGAGGGGGGGGAGGTGCAGGGGTGCTGCCGGTGGGGTAGGGGGGGTTGTGGGTTGTAGGTGCTACGGGTGGGGGAGGGGGCGTGTCCCACGGGTGAGGGACGGATGTGGTGGGTGCCACGATGGGGAAGGGGTGTTGCGGTTGGGGGAGGGAGTGCTGCAGGTGGTGGAGGGGTGGGGGTGATGAGGGTGTGGGTGCTATGGGTGGGGGAAGGGGCAGGAGTGCCGCTGGTGGGGCGGATGTGGAGGATGCTGTGGGTGCCGTGGGTGTTTAGGTGGGGGAGGGGCGTGTGCCACGGGTGGGGGGCGTATGTGGTGGATGCTGCGGGTAGAGTGGTGGGTAGCAGGGGGGAGAGGCGGGTATGGGGGTGGTGCGGGGTTTTTGGGGTTGGGCCGGTGGGTTTTGCGGGTTGTGGGTGTTACGGGAGGTGGCGGGAGTGCCGTGGGTGGGGGAGGGGTGTGTGCTGCGGGTGGGGGAGGGGTGCTGCGGGTGGGGGAGGGGGCGGGAATGCCATGGGTGGGGGAGGGGGTGGGAGTGCTGCGAGTGGGGGAGGGGTGCTGCGGGTGGGGGAGGGGGCGGGAAGTCCACGGGTGGGGGAGGGGTGTGTGCCGGGGGTGGGGGAGGGGTGCTGCGGGTGGGGGAGGGAGTGCTGCAGGTGGGGGAGGGGTGTGTGGCGCGGGTGGGGGAGCGGCGGGAGTGACGCGGGTGGGGGAGGGGTGTGTGCCGGGGGTGGGGGAGGGGTGCCGCGGGTGGGGGAGGGGTGCGTGCCACGGGTGGGGGAGGGGTGCGTGTCGCGGGTGGGGGAGGGGTGCCGCGGGTGGAGGAGGGGTGCGTGTCGCGGGTGGGTGCCACGGGTTGGGGAGGGGTGCGTGCCGCGGGTTGGGTGGATGCCGCGGGTGGGAGGGTGCGGGATGCCGCGGGCCGTGTGCCGTGGTTGGGTGGGTGTGGGGTAGATTCTGTGGGTGGCGCGGCCCGTGTGCGGCGGGTGGAGGTGTTGGGTGGTGTGTGTGCCGCGGGTGCGGCTGTCAGCGTTGGTTCTCCTCCACACTGTGCGGCAGGCAGCGGTGAGAGCGCCGCTTACAGTCCTCGGCTGCAGTGTCACCAGGTGCAGGGAGTGTACGGGGAGGGGGGAGAGAGGGGAGTGGGCGGAGATGGGGAGGGGACTGGGCGGGGATGGGTGGATAGAGGGAGGGGACTGTTCCTGCCCTGCATCCAGCCGCCCAGATCTGTGCCTGTGACTCCGCCCAGCGTTACGGCCAGCACAGAGTCACAGACTTGGGCTAATATATAGGAGATTTTTTCCAGATATAGGTTTATATGCTGCTTAGGGCACCCCCCCTGCACCCTGCACCCTTACAGTGACTGCCGTGTGCTTCACCGCTGTGCGTTACCTCAGTGATGATCATGAAGTGTTCTGCCGCCTTTGAAGTCTTATTTTCTTTTCATACTCACCGGCTTCTATCTTCCGGCTCTGTGAGGAGGACGTCGGCGCGGCTCTGGGACGGACGGCGAGGGTGAGACCTGCGTACCGATCCCTCTGGAGCTAATGGTGTCCAGTAGCCTAAGAAGCAGAGCCTTGAAACTCACAGAAGTAGGTCTGCTTCTCTCCCCTCAGTCCCTCAATGCAGGGAGTCTGTTGTCAGCAGGCTCCCTGAAAATAAAAAACCTAACAAAATACTTTCTTTCAGGAAACTCAGGAGAGCTCCCTGTAATGCACCCAGTCTCCTCTGGGCACAGTAGTAAACTGAGGTATGGAGGAGGGGCATAGAGGGAGGAGCCAGTGCACACCCATTCCTAAAGTCTTTCTTAAAGTGCCCATGTCTCCTGCAGAGCCCGTCTATCCGCATGGTCCTTACAGAGTCCCCAGCATCCTCTAGGACGTAAGAGAAATAAGCATTTTAAGCCTTGTCCAGAGCGGAAACAACTGTAAATTTTGCACCAAATTGTAGCCTTTGGTTATTAGAGTACTCTGACCTTTTTTCTAAGCAAGGAATATAAGTTAATGAGATGGCAGGATGGGGCTCCAAAGTGACTTCTAACATCCATGACTATGCATGGTGGTGGCCGCTATATCGACAAGCCATCAACAAATACACTGGATAACATGCAGATATAATTCACAGGAATTTATAGGTTAACTTGACTTGTGTATTATAGTAGTGTTAAAAAGTAATCTATTTGTCTTTACATGTTTATTTATATTCTATGAAAGGTCCGTTGGAGAATAATTTAATGACATGATGACAAGGCCAACAGATTACACTATTTAATTAAAAGCTTTTGGTAATAAAAAAAGAAAAAAGAAAAAATCCCCCCCGCAAAGCTCTGCATAACTGAACGTCTGAAATAAAAAAAAGGAAAAACATTTACAATGTTTAGATAGTAAAAACTGAACCTTTCAGCAACCACTAAAATATTTTCATGAGACATTATGACATGTGATGTCAATTTCAAAGCTTGTTCCTGCTAAACTTCTGCCCCTATCCCCACAACCACACCAGCGATGGATTATATCATTATACATTCACACTGCCTTGTATAAAAAGAAGAACTAATTTTATGCCCATTCAGATAAACCACTAATGCCGTATGAAATCTGAAAAGGTAGGATTAGAATACAACCCCCTTTGAACTACATTTCACCAGCTATACCTATCCAATGCCAGATTATAGGTAAACCACGTTACTGCGACAACTGTTATTTTTATTTTTTTATTTTTTCAGGGATACCAATGCTAATACTGTTAGCAAATTCAAATGGGTCTATCAACATGTAAGATCCCAGAATGCTAAACACAACAGTGTGTGGGATCTGTAGATACCATGGCCATGTGTAGACAACAAATATTACTTGCCTACTTTTGAAAAAGCATTTCAGGGATACTGTCAGTGGCACACACAGAGGGGGTTTCTGAGTACTCAGAAACCCCCCTGATGGATCAGGTTCTTTATTCCAGAGACTGAGACAGCTGTGTCTCCGTCTCAAAATAAACCGCAACAGTGATCGCGGCAGAGAGCTTTGACCGGCAAACAGAATGTCATGGACAGGAGCACTGGGGAGTTGCTGCACATGCTCATCCCACAGCTGCTCCTTTGTCCTCACAATCTGAAATGCAGGGGCCACCAGGTAATTATATTTGTGTATGTGGTATGCTATGTATGAATTTGCAATGTGTATTATGTGTGTGGTGTATTTTCTATGTGTGTGCAATGTGTGTGTGGTGTGCTATGTATATGTGTGTATGTACAGTATGTGTGTGTGTGGTATGCTATGTATGAATGGGTGTGCAATGTGTGCTATGTATATGCATGTGTGTGGTGTCCTATGAATACAGTGTGTGTGTGTGTGTGTGTGTGTGTGTGTGTGTGTGTGTGTGTGTGTGTGCAATGTGTGTGTGGTGTGCCATATAATGTATATGTGTGTGTGCTATTTATGTGTATGTATGCAATGTGTGTGGTGAGCTAGAGTATGTATGTATGGTGTGCTATGTACACAGAATATGTGTGTGTGTGTGTGTGTGTGTGTGTGTGTGTGTGCAATGTGTATGTGTGTGCGGTGTGCTACAGTTTGCATGTGTATGCAATGCAAATGTGTGTGTGTGGTGTGATGTGCTATGTTTATCTGTGCAATACGGACCGCCCCCTCCCCCCTCAGTAAATCCTGCGTTTGCCTCTGATTGTGAAATTAACACATATCAACGCGCGTGCGTACTGTTACATCTGAGAGGCGTGTCATGAAAATGACTTACATCCAAATGTAAATAATACACAAAGTTAGCAAGATCTACTTGTTGAAGAAAAGACACTGCTATTTTGCAGTATTTCTTTGTGTATTGTGTATTACATGAGGTTCCATATACTGTAAGTGGCCACGATAAAAGGATTCGGGGTGCCATCATCTGGATACTGAGCGATACTGAGGGAGCGAGTAGGGTTAGGGTTATGCTGCGGCCATGGGTGGTTAGGTTTAGGCAACACCAGGGGGGACTAAGGGTTAAGCACCAAGTGGGAGGTTTAGGCTGCCGGAGGGTAGGTTTTTGGTTAGGGGGGGGGGTACTATACTTAACAACACCCTGTGGAGATTTTTACATTTGGTATTTTTGCATTGGGGATGCCATCATCGGGATACTGAGTGCCGGCATCTCGAATGAACAATTCAATTGATTGTGATGTCATAAAGATCCTGTCAATGTTGAATTTCATTGGCTGTACAGTATGCTGCCATTATACTGTATATATTTTTACAGGGCTGGAGGCACGACGCCTGATAAGGCGGGACAGGCGCCGCCAAGCTGGTAAGTATTGTCAAGTACAGTAGTGTACATAGTGATTTATACAGTCCCACCCCCCTGTCCTGACCATCTCAGATAACTCACTGCAATCCGGATGGGAGGGAGAGTGGGACACTTCCTGTGATATCCGGCGGCCCAGGATGTTAAGAATGTCTGTTTACAAAAATAAATTTAAATATTAAACACACAGTATAATTTAACATTGTAGATAGCTGAATACCCATGCTTCGCTACGGGATGAGAATGGTAAATTACAGTGATAGTTGTTTGTTAATTTACATTTGTTGGCGATCTAGTATACTGTATACCTGTACTTTAGGCATACTGTATCTTGCTTCTTTGATGCAGATTGTGTAGTGGCCGGATCCCTTTTTGGTCCCCCTGCTCTTCCCACTATACAACTCTCAATCTGTTGCTTCCTTCTGCCTCCATTCCCCTCCTCACATCATGTCAGTGCCCCAGTGAAATTATCGATATACTGTAATTACAGTTTTTTATATATAGTAGCATAGCACATTATGTATCTACTAGGGATGTGCACCTGAAATTTTTCGAGTTTTGTGTTTTGGTTTTTGGCTCGGTTCCATGGCCGTGTTTTGGGTTCGAACGCGTTTTGGCAAAACCTCACCTAATTTTTTTTGTCGGATTCGGGTGTGTTTTGGATTCGGGTGTTTTTTACAAAAAAACCCTAAAAAACAGCTTAAATCATAGAATTTGGGGGTCATTTTGATCCCATAGTATTATTAACCTCAATAACCATAATTTCCACTCATTTTCAGTCTATTCTGAACACCTCACACCTCACAATATTATTTTTAGTCCTAAAATTTGCACCGAGGTCGCTGGATGGCTAAGCTAAGCAACACAAGTGGCCGACACAAACACCTGGCCCATCTAGGAGTGGCACTGCAGTGTCAGGCAGGATGGCCCTTCCAAAAAATACTCCCCAAACAGCACATGGCGCAAAGAAAAAAAGAGGCGCAATGAGGTAGCTGTGTGAGTAAGCTAAGCGACCCTTGTGGCCGACACAAACACCTGGCCCATCTAGGAGTGGCACTGCAGTGTCAGGCAGGATGGCCCTTCCAAAAAATACTCCCCAAACAGTACATGACGCAAAGAAGAAAAAAAAGAGGCGCAATGAGGTAGCTGTGTGAGTAAGATAAGCGACCCAAGTGGCCGACACAAACACCTGGCCCATCTAGGAGTGGCACTGCAGTGTCAGGCAGGATGGCCCTTCCAAAAACTACTCCCCAAACAGCACATGACGCAAAGAAGAAAAAAAAGAGGCGCAATGAGGTAGCTGTGTGAGTAAGATAAGCGACCCAAGTGGCCGACACAAACACCTGGCCCATCTAGGAGTGGCACTGCAGTGTCAGGCAGGATGGCCCTTCCAAGAAATACTCCCCAAACAGCACATGACGCAAAGAAGAAAAAAAAGAGGCGCAATGAGGTAGCTGTGTGAGTAAGATAAGCGACCCAAGTGGCCGACACAAACACCTGGCCCATCTAGGAGTGGCACTGCAGTGTCACGCAGGATGGCCCTTCTAAAAAATACTCCCCAAACAGCACATGACGCAAAGAAAAATGAAAGAAAAAAGAGGTGCAAGATGGAATTGTCCTTGGGCCCTCCCACCCACCCTTATGTTGTAAAAACAGGACATGCACACTTTAACCAACCCATCATTTCAGCGACAGGGTCTGCCACACGACTGTGACTGAAATGACTGGTTGGTTTGGGCCGCCACCAAAAAAGAAGCAATCAATCTCTCCTTGCACAAACTGGCTCTACAGAGGCAAGATGTCCACCTCATCATCATCGTCCGATTCATCACCCCTTTCACTGTGTACATCCCCCTCCTCACAGATTATTAATTCGTCCCCACTGGAATCCACCATCTCAGATCCCCGTGTACTTTCTGGAGGCAATTGCTGCTGGTGAATGTCTCCATGGAGTAATTGATTATAATTCATTTTAATGAACATCATCTTCTCCACATTTTCTGGAAGTAACCTCGTACGCCGATTGCTGACAAGGTGAGCGGTGGCACTAAACACTCTTTCGGAGTACACACTGGAGGGAGGGCAACTTAGGTAGAATAAAGCCAGTTTGTGCAAGGGCCTCCAAATTGCCTCTTTTCCCTGCCAGTATACGTACGGACTGTCTGACGTGCCTACTTGGATGCGGTCACTCATATAATCCTCCACCATTCTTTCAATAGTGAGAGAATCATATGCAGTGACAGTAGACGACATGTAATCGTTGGCAGGTCCTTCAGTCCCGACCAGATGTCAGCATCAGCAGTCGCTCCAGACTGCCCTGCATCATCGCCAGCGGGTGGGCTCGGAATTCGTAGCCTTTTCCTCGCACCCCCAGTTGCGGGAGAATGTGAAGGAGGAGATGTTGACAGGTCGCGTTCCGCTTGACTTGACAATTTTCTCACCAGCAGTTCTTTGAACCCCTGCAGACTTGTGTCTGCCGGAAAGAGAGATCCAACGTAGGTTTTAAATCCAGGATCGAGCACGGTGGCCAAAATGTAGTGCTCTGATTTCAACAGATTGACCACACGTGAATCCTGGTTAAGCGAATGAAGGGCTCCATCCACAAGTCCCACATGCCTAGCGGAATCGCTCTGTTTTAGCTCCTCCTTCAATGCCTCCAGCTTCTTCTGCAAAAGCCTGATGAGGGGAATGACCTGACTCAGGCTAGCAGTGTCTGAACTGACTTCACGTGTGGCAAGTTCAAAGGGCAGCAGAACCTTGCACAACGTTGAAATCATTCTCCACTGCGCTTGAGACAGGTGCATTCCACCTCCTTTGCCTATATCGTGGCCAGATGTATAGGCTTGACTGGCCTTTTGCTGCTCCTCCATCCTCTGAAGCATATAGAGGGTTGAATTCCACCTCGTTACCACCTCTTGCTTCAGATGATGGCAGGGCAGTTTCAGGATTTTTTGGTGGTGCTCCAGTCTACTGTACGCGGTGCCTGCACGCCGAAAGTGGCACGCAATTCTTCTGGCCACCGACAGCATCTCTTGCACGCCCCTGTCGTTTTTTAAATAATTCTGCACCACCAAATTCAAGGTATGTGCAAAACATGGGACGTGCTGGAATTTGCCCAGATGTAATGCGCGCGCAATATTGCTGGCGTTGTCCGATGTCACAAATCCCCAGGAGAGTCCAATTGGGGTAAGCCATTCTGCGATGATCTTCCTCAGTTGCCGTAAGAGGTTTTCAGCTGTGTGCGTATTCTGGAAAGCGGTGATACAAAGCGTAGCCTGCCTAGGAACGAGTTGGCGTTTGCGAGATCCTGCTATTGGTGCCGCCGCTGCTGTTCTTGCAGCGGGAGGCAATACATCTACCCAGTGGGCTGTCACAGTCATGTAGTCCTGAGTCTGCCCTACTCCACTTGTCCACATGTGCGTGGTTAAGTGGACATTGGGTACAACTGCATTTTTTAGGACACTGGTGAGTCTTTTTCTGACGTCCGTGTACATTCTCGGTATCGCCTGCCTAGAGAAGTGGAACCTAGATGGTATTTGGTAACGGGGGCACACTGCCTCAATAAATTGTCTAGTTCCCTGTGAACTAACAGCGGATACCGGACGCACGTCTAACACCAACATAGTTGTCAAGGCCTCAGTTATCTGCTTTGCAGCAGGATGACTGCTGTGATATTTCATCTTCCTCGCAAAGGACTGTTGGACAGTCAATTGCTTACTGGAAGTAGAACAAGTGGTCTTCCGACTACCCCTCTGGGATGACGATCGACTCCCAGCAGCAACAACAGCAGTGCCAGCAGCAGTAGGCATTACACTCAAGGATGCATCGGAGGAATCCCAGGCAGGAGAGGACTCGTCAGATTTGCCAGTGACATGGCCTGCACGACTATTGGCTTTCCTGGGTAAGGAGGAAATTGACACTGAGGGAGTTGGTGGTGTGGTTTGCGCGAGCTTGGTTACAAGAGGAAGGGATTTACTGGTCAGTGGACTGCTTCCGCTGTCGCCCAAAGTTTTTGAACTTGTCACTGACTTATTATGAATGCGCTGCAGGTAACGTATAAGGGACGATGTTCCGAGGTGGTTAACGTCCTTACCCCTACTTATTACAGCTTGACAAAGGCAACACACAGCTTGACACCTGTTGTCCGCATTTCTGTTGAAATACTTCCACACTGAAGAGCTGATTTTTTTGGTATTTTCACCAGGCATGTCAATGGCCATATTCCTCCCACGGACAACAGGTGTCTCCCCGGGTGCCTGACTTAAACAAACCACCTCACCATCAGAATCCTCCTTGTCAATTTCCTCCCCAGCCCAAGCAACACCCATATCCTCATCCTGGTGTACTTCAACACTGACATCTTCAATTTCACTATCAGGAACTGGACTGCGGGTGCTCCTTTCAACACTTGCAGGGGGCGTGCAAATGGTGGAAGGCGCAAGCTCTTCCCGTCCAGTGTTGGGAAGGTCAGGCATCGCAACCGACACAATTGGACTCTCCTTTGGGATTTGGGATTTCAAAGAACGCACAGTTCTTTGCTGTGCTTTTGCCGCAAGTCTTTTCTTTTTTCTAGCGAGAGGATGAGTGCTTCCATCCTCATGTGAAGCTGAACCACTAGCCTTGAACATAGGCCAGGGCCTCAGCCGTTCCTTGCCACTCCGTGTCGTAAAAGGCATATTGGCAAGTTTACGCTTCTCCTCAGACGCTTTTAATTTTGATTTTTGGGTAATTTTTTTACTGATCTTTTGTGTTTTGGATTTTACATGCTCTGTACTATGACATTGGGCATCGGCCTTGGCAGACGACGTTGATGGCATTTCATCGTCTCGGCCATGACTAGTGGCAGCAGCTTCAGCACGAGGTGGAAGTGGATCTTGATCTTTCCCTATTTTTTTTTTAACCTCCACATTTTTGTTCTCCATATTTTGCGCACAACTAAAAGCCACCACAGGTATACAATGTAGATGGATGGATAGTATAGTATTACTTATACTTATGGACGACGAGTGACGACACAGAGGTAGGTACAGCCGTGGCCTACCGTACTGCTGCTTAGTGCTTATATATATGATATACTGTATAACGGACCTGGTGGACACTGTCAGCAGACTGCTAAACAAACTAGTATGAAGAAAGAAAACAAAAACACCACAGGTATACAATGTAGATGGATGGATAGTATAGTATTACATATACTTATGGACAACGAGTGATGACACAGAGGTAGGTACAGCCGTGGCCTACCGTACTGCTGCTTAGTGCTTATATATATGATATTATACTGTATAACGGACCTGGTGGACAGTGTCAGCAGACTGCTAAACAAGTATGAAGAAAGAAAAAAAAAACACCACAGGTATACAATGTAGATGGATGGATAGTATAGTATTACTTATACTTATGGACGACGAGTGACGACACAGAAGTAGGTACAGCCGTGGCCTACCGTACTGCTGCTTAGTGCTTATATATATGATATTATACTGTATAACGGACCTGGTGGACAGTGTCAGCAGACTGCTAAACTAGTATGAAGAAAGAAAAAAAAAAACACCACAGGTATACAATGTAGATGGATGGATAGTATAGTATTACTTATACTTATGGACGACGAGTGACGACACAGAGGTAGGTACAGCCGTGGCCTACCGTACTGCTGCTTAGTGCTTATATATATGATATACTGTATAACGGACCTGGTGGACAGTGTCAGCAGACTGCTAAACTAGTATGAAGAAAGAAAAAAAAAAACACCACAGGTATACAATGTAGATGGATGGATAGTATAGTATTACTTATACTTATGGACGACGAGTGACGACACAGAGGTAGGTACAGCCGTGGCCTACCGTACTGCTGCTTAGTGCTTATATATATGATATACTTTATAACGGACCTGGTGGACACTGTCAGCAGACTGCTAAACAAACTAGTATGACTATGAAGAAAGAAAAAAAAAACACCACAGGTATACAATGTAGATGGATGGATAGTATAGTATTACTTATACTTATGGACGACGAGTGCACTGACGACACAGAGGTAGGTACAGCCGTGGCCTACCGTACTGCTGCTTAGTGCTTAATTATATATATTATATACTGTATAACGGACCTGGTGGACACTGTCAGCAGACTGCTAAACAAACTAGCATGAAGAAAGGAAAAAAAAACACCACAGTGTTTTTCAGGCAGACAAACGTATACTGGACTGGTGGTCACTGTCAGCAAAACTGTGCACTGTACTCCTGCTATAACTGCTCCCCAGTCCCCACAATTAGGCAGTGTGAGCAGTGCACTCAGCACAGATATATCATGCAGCAGTGCAGCACACTGAGTGAGCACAGATATGGTGGAGCGTTTTTTTTCAGGCAGAGAAACAACGGATTAAACTCAAAACCCTGCACTGTACTCCCTAACAGCTGCTCCCCGTCCCCAATCCTCCCCACAATTAAAACTAAGTCACTCAGTTTTTTTTTTTTCTAATACAACGGAGAGGACGCCAGCCACGTCCTCTCCCTATCGATCTCAATGCACGTGTGAAAAATGTCGGCGACGCGCGGCTCCTTATATAGAATCCGAGTCTCGCGAGAATCCGACAGCGGGATGATGACGTTCGGGCGCGCTCGGGTTAACCGAGCAAGGCGGGAGGATCCGAGCCGCTCGGACCCGTGTAAAAAAAAGGTGAAGTTCGGGCGGGTTCTTATTCCGAGGAACCGAACCCGCTCATCACTAGTATCTACTGATATAGTCTGTGCTGCTGGGGGACCGTGCTACAGTACTTCCACTATATAACTGTTAGTGTGTGGGTTTGTGCTACCTGCATTCCCCTCCTCACATGATATCAGTGCTCCTGTGAAATTATGTTTTTTTATATAGTTTCTTATATAGCGCAGCACATTATCTATCTCCTGATATACTCTGTGCTGCAGGAGGACCATGCTACTTCCAGTATATAATTCTCAGTGTGTGGGTTTGTGCTACCTGCAATCCCCTCCTCACATCATGTCACTGTCCATGTCACATGCAGCCCTGTTATCACTGACATATCATGCATATCCTGATACAGTCTGTGCTGCTGGCCCACCCCTAAGGGGTGCTAGGGGTGTCTTACCCCCACAGTGTTTGTTCCCAGCCTATAAGTCATATGTGTACCGAGTGTGTTGTAAATAGGTCCAGGCAGTCGGGAGTTATGCTGCCCGATGACATACTCCGTGCTGCTGTCTCCCCTGGGGGTGCTAGGTATTTCTAATTGTATTTGTTGCATCTGCCGTGTTTTAATATGCTTGTATGCCAAATTTCACGATCCTCACTTGCAAACTGTGGATTTGTATAGAAAGACAGAAGGACAGACATTTGCTTTTATATACAGTAGTAGATAATTTATACACTACAGCTTCACTTATGGTACTGTTAATTTTTTTTTCACAGTACCACCGCCACCTGCCCGCCCACATGCCCTGGCTGGTGATGAGGTTTAGGCTGCAGGAGGGAATCTTTAGGGTTAGAGGGGAGAAGGTTATTACAGTCTCAGTAGTGCAAGTACAGTAGAATTGTTTTCTTAGTGGTACTGATAGTTGAAATGGGTGTCATGAGAGGGCATGGTAACACAAAACTAGGGGAGTTGCTACATGACAATAGGGGCATGGCCACATTATGCCAGACACCGTAATGCCCCTTACACATTATGCCAAACACTGTAATGCCTTACATACAGTATTATACCACACACCGTAATGCCTATTACAGAACATACTGTATTATGCCACACATAGTTATGCCACTGACACCATTTTATGTACCACACTCAAAAATGTTCCTTATAAATTATGCACTAGTAGAGGGCTGATGGTACTGTGTACCACCACCAAATTTCTTAATGGTACTCCATACCACCCTACTGTTCTTTCACAACTGGGTACAGTATTTTACAGTACTTAACGTACCATTGTTGGGATTTTCGTATTTGGAATTTTTGCATTCGGGGTGCCATCATCGGGATACTGAGCGATACTGAGGGAGTGAGTAGGGTTAGGGTTATGCTGCGGCCATGGGTGGTTAGGTTTAGGCAATACCAGGGGGGGCTAAGGGTTAAGCACCAAGTGGGAGGTTTAGGCTGCCGGAGGGTAGGTTTTTGGTTAGAGGGGGGGTATTATACTTAACAACCCCCTGTGGAGATTTTTACATTTGGTATTTTTGCATTAAGGATGCCATCGTCGGGATACTGAGTGCCGGCATCTCGAATGCTGGCATATCTTATGATATTTTATGATTTATTTTTATCCATTATTTACTGTACTCTATTTCATTGTACTGTACAGTAGCTTATGTTACAGTGTTATTTTTCCACAGTACCACATGCCCCACCCAGGAGCATGCCCCACCCACCCAGGAGCCAGAAGTGACAAGCTCCAGAAGTGGTAATCATTATTATTGTTACAGACACACTAGTTTCCTACAGTATTACTGTAAGTTTCTAATTTTACAATACTTGTTATCTTTTACACACAGACCACCTCATTATTGATACGGAGGCAGAGGAGGAGGAGGAGGAGATGGAGGAGCCTTCAGGCCAGCCTGATAAGAATTGTAATCTACTGTACAGTACTCTACTGTACTATATTGTACATTTATTATTTATTGATTTATTAACAGTTTCTTATATAGTGCAGCATATTCCGTTGCGCTTTGCAATTAGAATGACAGTAACAGAATAAAACTGGGTACAAACAGACAGACATACAGTAGAGGTAGGAAGGCCCTGCTTGCAAGCTTACAATCTATAGGGAAATAGGTATTGATTCGCAAGGATACAGTAGATGCTACTGTACTTATTGCATAATGGTCCACCAGATTGCTAGGTTCTTAATGGGTTGTATGATATGACCACCCTGCAATGTTGTCAAATGGTCAAGAGGGTGTAAGAGTAAATAAAGAGAAAATATGTGAGTTTATGTGTTCTGTACAGAGAGGATGTAATTGGATAGGGAAGCATTGAAGGTCATGTGGGTGGGTCTGGAATTTGATACAGTAGGCTTGTCTGAAGAGGTGAGTTTTCCAATTGTGTACCAATGGCTTAGGTTCACGTGACCAGTGGTCAGGATTCCAGTAGTCAAGTGACCAACAGCGGCATCCTGAGTGCATAAATCCCATCAGGTTGAGGTACGGTATCCAAACATTCCTCCACAACACCCTAACTGATTCCGGCCTCTTCGTTCTGAATGCCGGGGTCCGGACAGCTGGTATTTTAAATGCAGGTACAGTACATCCCCTACCAATGGACGGTCATTCTACACTCCTACTAAGAATGTCTCTCTGCCTCCTGTACTCTACTTCCTGTAGCACTGTACTACTGTAAAGTATTGGACAATACTTTAGTACAGTAGTATTGTAAATTACAATGTACAATTTGACTTTTCTTTTTTGGTTTATAATATTTTTTTTTATATTCAACACAGATGTTGATTCCGTGGAGCCGGCGGAGGAGGAGGAGGTGCCACATTGTAATAAGTACAGTAGGAATTTCTCAAGCCCATTCTTAAAAGTATTGACCGAGTCCGCCTTTATTACTCTTTCAGGCAGGGAATTCCAAACATGTACAGTATTGCCCTTACTGTGAAGAACCCTTTTCGCCTCTGTTTGGGAAATCTCCTCTCCTCCAACATGAGCGAATGTGCATGTGCCCTGTGTCGATCTTATCAAAAACAGTTCCTCCACAAGCTCTGTGTATTGTCCCCTTACTGTATATATTTGTAAAGGTTAATCATGTCCCCTTTTAATCTTGACTTTTTGTTTTTGCTTTATAATATATATTTATATAATAATAATAATAATAATAATAATAATTATTATTATTATTATTATTATTATTATTATATAATATATATATATATATGTTTTATATTCAACACAGACATCATTTACATGGAGCCAGAGGAGGAGGAGGAGCCACGTGTAGTAAGTACAGTAGGAATTTATCTCGCCCATTCTTAAAAGTATTGAGTCCGCCTTTACTACTCTCTCAGGCAGGGAATTCCAAACATGTATTATCCTTACTGTGAAGAACCCTTTTCGCCTCTGTGTGCGAAATCTCCTCTCCTCCAACCTGACTGGATGTCCATTTAGTGTGTACTGTACTGTAGGTATTTTTTTATTCTTGCTACCAAAGTGCAATACTGTACCTTACACTTGTCTGTATTGAACCTCATTCTCCATTTTGCTGCCCATTCTTCCAGTTTAAATAAGTAATTCTGAAGAGACTCAGCATCTGTATGCTGTATTACCCCTTAAAATACCTTCCAGTACTTTCCCCACTATGGATGTAAGACTAACTGGTCTATTGTTACCCGGTGACTTATTAATCTTCATTTTTTTTTATCAGTCACAGACTAGTTCCTCTCTTAAATACAGTAAGCACTTACAGCAGCAGTGTCACATTATCGTTGATGAGGTTATTGAAATGGTGTGCTGCCCAAGGGTGGTCGGGCCTGAGCCGACTTTGTGGGGTCCAAGCCCTGGACTTATGCTTAGTTAGGGACCTCCAGTAATAGAGCAGCCGTGAAGTGGCCTGGAGGCTTATCATATCTTTTGCAAAACATGTAACGAAGAGCTCTAAATTTTCTATTATTACATAGTATATAGTTCTTCTTACTAACAGCCAGCAGAGTGTGTGGGAAAAATCCCTTTTGTTTTTCTTGTCTAGAGTAACCCCCTCCTGCAGCACCTGAGGATTGTTACCAGCTTGATTAGAGCAGTTTGCCACTATTTATTGCAGTTCAGTGAGGCATAGATGGAGCCAGCATTAGGAGGGCATGCTGGGTCCTGTGGTGCGATTTGGAGGATACAGGGGTGTCTCCAGGTAAGCTAGCTCTCAATCTGGATATGTTTTGTATGTGCCATTATCATGTGGCCGTACATTAAGCAATTGTATGACCCTTAGAGGATGTTATTATTATTATGCTGTGTGTGAGTTTGGGGAGTGGTACCCCCCAGGTCTGGTTTGACTGGGCTACCTTGGGGTAGCACGCCATATTATTTATTTAGCACTTATGTAACACTCCTATTTTTTCACTAATATTACTCTTTTGAGTATTTTATTAACACCCTTATTTTTGTAGCACTTTCTAACCCATAGCTGCTTCTTTTGTTAACACATATTAACATTTTAATATTTCAATGGTGTGCTGCCCTAGGGTGGTCAGGCCTGAGCCGACTTTGTGGGGTCCAAGCCCTGGACTTATGCTTAGTTAGGGACCTCCAGTAATAGAGCAGCCGTGAAGTGGCCTGGAGGCTTATCATACCTTTTGCAAAACATGTAACGAAGAGCTCTAAATTTTCTATTATTACATAGTATATAGTTCTTCTTACTAACAGCCAGCAGAGTGCGTGGGAAAAATCCCTTTTGTTTTTCTTGTACAGTGCACTATTAAGGTTTTTTTTGTACTGTACTTTATGCTCTGTAGTGCAACAAATTTTGTTGTGCTTTTAAATTACAACATCAGTGTTAAAAAATGGGTAATAACAGTCATGGAGGTTGGAGGCCCTGCTCGCAAGTTTACAGTCTATAGTAAAAAAGCCATTTAAACTGTTCTAAAGGAATGGTACTGTACCTATAGTACTGTATGTTATCAAATTGCAAAAGTTTAATGGGATTTATAATAGAATATGCTGACACAGCAATGTGGGCCAGGGGGTTAAGAGGATGGTAAAGTGAACAACGAAAAAACGTGAGGGTACGTTACAGCATGTGTGGACTTTAAAGTGGGGATGCAAGTGAAAGTTTCATGTAGTGTACTATACTGTATTGTGTCAAAAAGAGTACTGCTCAGTATTTCATGTAATTAACCTTTTTTAGAATTCATTTTTGTTTTCACAGGACCTGAACTAACTGATGCAGGGCAGGAGGCAGCTTTCAGCTGTAAGTACAGTATAAGTACTGTGTTTGATCTAGAGATGAGCGGGTTCGGTTCTCAGAGAACCAAACCCTACCAAACTTTGCCTTCCGAGTCCGGATACAAGCCAGGCTTGGATTTTCCCTCTTGACTCGGAAACCCGAACGTGGCAAAACGTCATAATCCTGCTGTCGAATTCTCGTGGGTTTGTATTCCATATAAGGAGCCGCGCGTCCCTGCCATTTTCACGCCAGTCTCGGAGAGTGTATAGCGAAGACATGTCCTCAGTGTTCAGTATCTATGTGTTGAGGTGGGATAGTGGGGAGGCAAGTGTTGTGCTGCTGAGTCCAGTCCAGTGTAGTCACTCAATGTATTGTGCTGCATCAGTCCAGGCAGTCACAGTGTTGGTGTTCTCTGCTGCCATATATCCAGTGTAGCTGTAAAGTTGTGCTCTGTTGTGCAGACCAGTCCAGTGTAGTCAGTGTATTTTGCTGTATAAGTCCAGCCATTCACAGTGTTTGTGTTCTCTGCTGCCATATATCCAGTTTAGCTGTATAAAGTGGTGCTGTGTTGTGCAGACCAGTGGTAGTGTCCGGTGTCATCAGTAATTCCAGTGATGATATACGCTGCTGCTATATGTCCACTGCTGCAGTATAACAATTATAACAACCTGTTGGGCTGCATCAGACCAGTGGTAGTGTCCTGTGTCATCAGTAATTCCAGTGACGATATACGCTGCTGCTATATGTCTACTGCTGCAGTATAACAATTATAACAACCTGTTAGGCTGCATCAGACCAATTGTAGTGTCCTGTGTCATCGGTAATTCCAGTCATTCCTGTGATGCATATTGTCTCATATAACTCCCAAAAAATAATGGAGAACAAAAAATTTGAGGATAAAATAGGGAAAGATCAAGAAGAACCACTTCCTCCTAGTGCTGAAACTGCTGCCACTAGCCATGACATAGATGATGAAATGCCATCAACGTCGTCTGCCAAGGCCGATGCCCAATGTGATAGTAGAGGGTATGTAAAATCCCAAAAGCCAAAGTTCAGTAAAAAGAACCAAAAAAAAGAAATTTCAATTGTCTGAGAAACATAAACTTGCCAATATGCCATTTACGACATGGAGTGGCAAGGAACTATGTTCCTGGCTAGTGGTTCAGCTTCACATGACGATGGAAGCCCTCATCCTCCCGCTAGAAAAATTAAAAGAGTTAAGCTGGAAAGAGCACAGAAAAGAACTGTGCGCTCTGAGATGGTATCACAAATCCCCAAGAGCGTAAGCAGTCCACTGACACCTAAATCCCTTCTTCCTACTGTAACCAAGCTCCTGCAAGCCACATCACCAACTCCCTCAACGTCAACTTCCTCCTCAGTCAGGAACGTTCGTAGTCCTGCAGGCCATGTCACTGTCGCGACTGAGGCGTCATCTCCTAACCGGGATTCCTCTGTAGGATCCTTGAGTGGTACGCCTGCTGTTGCTGCTGCCGCTGCTGTTGTTGCTGCTGGGAGTCGATCGTCATACCAGAGGGGAAGTCGGAAGACCACTTGTACTACTTCCAGTAAGCAATTGACTGTCCAGCAGTCCTTTGTGAGGAAGATGAAATATGACAGAAGTCATCCTTTTGCAAAGCGGATAACTGAGTGTTAGGGTCTCCTGCTCTGTGCTGCCACGTCGTCATGGCAACCGGGAGACAAGTGCTAGCGGAGTAACCTGAGCGTAGCTGATACTCCGGTTCGGGTCTTTTGCTGTGCAGTGGTTACAGGCTCTGTGCACGGCAGGGGATCCGGTGCTGGTTTTTGTGCTCACAGTCTGTGAGGTCTGAGTGGGGCGTGGACAGCACCTGCTATATAAACCCTCTTCTCAGGTTAGGCAGATGCTGCTGAATCTTTGTTGGTTAGTCAGTTCCTGAAAGCTAGCTAGTACTGTGTAAACTTTGTATTTGTTTGTTGCTTACTGCAAATAGGCCTTGGGATTTGGTATTACACTCTGCCAATCCAGACCTAGCAGTAAGACTGGAGTCAGTCGTTTAACCTGCTGGGGTTCTTTTGCTACTCTGTGAACCTAGCAAGTTTGCGGCTGTATTCTCAGACTTGCCTGCCAAAATCCTTTCTCACTGTGCAAGGTGTTCAGGTGTCAGTTTAGTGGCAGTAAGCTGAACCAGTGCACTGCAAGTGAGGACTAGGATTGTGGAGACTCTCCTTGTGTCTATTATTCCATCTCTGACCAAGGAGTTTACTGCCACACCCGTTGGTAACCCTTTAGGGTTTTGCTGTTGCCCTTAGCAACAGCATTTCGGGTTCTCTACGTATTAAATCACTACATCTTGCTTCTTTCCATCTGAGCATTCCTAATACTAGGGAGACACCCAGTTTCTTAGCCTTTGGGCTTCTCTGTTCACTTTGTGTTTATTTTGTTACCCTATCACCTTCTGTGTATGTAATGTCATATTCCCCAGTCTGTCTGTGAGTTCATTTGTTTTGCATCCCTCACCGTTCAGACACCAGTACATTCCTGCTGGCACTGGTGTGCATAACATATTCAGCAGCCTAATACTCCTGTTGAAATTTTGTGGGAATATGGAGCATACCCCTCAAAATACTTTGCAACAGGTGGTCGATCAGGTGCAGGTCCTGACTCGACAATTTAATGATTTGTCCATTAAAATGCACACCTCGCAGGCCGCTGGCAGAGCTCCCGCAGCAGCAGTGCCTTCAGGGGTTAAGGAGCCAAAAGTAAATCTCCCGGATCGTTTTTCTGGAGATCGCTCGCAGTTCTTTTGTTTCAAGGAGAGCTGCAAGCTATATTTCCAGCTTAGGCCTCAGTCTTCTGGGTCAGAGATTCAGCGGGTGGGCATAGTGATTTCCTTGCTACAAGGAGACCCACAGGTCTGGACATATGGGTTGCAGCCTGACTGTCCGTCGCTTAAAAGTGTTGATGCTTTTTTTACGGCACTGGGCATGTTGTATGATGACCCTGACAAGACGGCCTCAGCCGAGGCTCAGATTTCGATCCTTAAGCAAGGGCGAAGGCCAGTTGAGGTTTATTGTACGGAGTTTCGGAGGTTGGCCCATGATACCCAGTGGAATGACCCAGCCCTGAGACACCAGTACCGAAGAGGTCTTTCTAACCAGTTAAAAGACCAACTGGTACAATATCCCTTGCCTGATAGCTTGGATCAGCTCATGCAGTTATCCATTCGGGTGGATAGACGGCTGAGAGAGCGCAGGCTTGAAAGGGAGACCGAGGTTTCCTTCTTTCCCAAGGGAACCTCAGACTCTGAGGAATTTTCCGAGGAGCCTATGCAGATTGGGGCTACCCGCCTCTCCTCGCATGAGAAGACGCGGAGGAGACAGCAGGGGTTATGTTTGTACTGTGGGAATAAAGGTCATGTGGTAGTATTATGCCCAGAAAAGCCGGAAAACTTCAGGGCCTGAGGGTGATGGGAAATATCCTGTCAGGCCAGAAGTCAGAATTTCCCAAGAAGACTTTTATCATTCCGGTGACCTTGAAGATCCTCGGTCAAACTGTCAAGACTGAGGCCTTTGTGGACAGTGGGGCCGACGGGGTTTTTATGGACCGCCAATTCGCCCTGAAACACTCTGTTCCCTTAGTACCCTTGGCATCGGAAATTGAGATTTGTGGGTTAAATGGGGAACCATTATCCCAGGGTAAAATTACCTCTTGCACTAGCCAGATTTCTTTGTTTATTGGAGCCACACACTCTGAAAAATTGTCCTTTTATGTGACTGTCTGTACTTTTGCCCCATTGGTGTTGGGGTTACCCTGGTTAAGGGCCCACAATCCTCAATTTGACTGGGTCTCTGGGGAGATTCTTAGTTGGGGTACTGATTGTTTCAGGAGTTGCTTGAGCCTTCCAGTCAGGCTTTCGCAGCTAAGTTTGCCAGGATTGCCAGGATGTTATGCAGATTTTGCGGACGTGTTCTCCAAAAGAGTTGCAGAGGTACTTCCTCCCCATCGCCCCTATGACTGTGCCATTGATTTGTTGCCGCATGCTAAGCTTCCCAAGAGCAGGTTGTACTCCCTGTCACGTCCTGAGACTCAGGCTATGGCAGAGTACATTCGGGGGAACTTGGCTAAGGGATTTATCAGACCTTCACAGTCTCCAGTTGGGTCTGGGTTCTTCTTCGTGGGTAAAAAGTACGGTTCGTTGCGACCCTGCATCGACTTCAGGGAATTGAACCGTATCACGATTAAAAACACGTACCCACTGCCTCTCATTTCGGTCTTGTTTGACCAGCTTCGTACTGCCACCATTTTTTCTAAGATTGACCTACGCGGTGCGTACAATCTAATCCGAATAAGAGAGGGGGATGAATGGAAGACTGCCTTTAATACCCACTCAGGGCATTATGAATATTTGGTGATGCCTTTTGGGCTCTGTAATGCCCCGGCAGTCTTCCAGGACTTCATGAACGATGTGCTCAGGGAATATTTGGATAGATTCTTAGTTGTATACTTAGATGACATCCTAATCTTCTCCCATTCCCTGGAAGAACATCGGAAGCATGTACGCTTAGTCCTCCAGAAACTCAGAGACCACCGGCTTGGGGCGAAGCTGGAGAAGTGCGAATTTGAAGTTCAGCAAATCGCATTTCTAGGATATATTATATCCCCAGAAGGTTTCCAAATGGAGGGTTCCAAGGTACAGGCAGTCCTGGATTGGGTGCAGCCCACTAGTTTGAAGGCGCTTCAGTGTTTTCTGGGCTTTGCGAATTTTTATAGATGATTTATCGCTGGATTTTCGTCTATAGTGGCGCCCTTGGTGGCACTCACTAAGAAAGGGGCGGATGTTGCTCACTGGTCTTGTGAGGCCAAAGCGGCTTTTGCCCGTCTCAAAAGGGCATTTGTCTCGGCCAAGGTGCTGCGACACCCAGATCCAGAGCGTCCTTTTGTGGTGGAGGTGGATGCCTCTGAGATGGGTATTGGGGCAGTGCTCTCTCAGATGGGGGTGTCTGATAATCGCCTTCATCCCTGTGCTTACTTTTCCCGTAAATTTTCGCCTGCCGAGATGAATTATGACGTGGGTAACCGGGAATTGTTGGCTATTAAGGATGCACTCGAGGAGTGGAGACACTGGCTTGAGGGGGCTAAGTTTGTGGTCTCAATTCTCACCAACCATAAGAATTTGGCATATTTAGAGTCAGCGAAGCGCCTCAATGCCAGGCAGGCACGATAGGCTTTGTTTTTTGCTCGCTTTAATTTTTTGATAACATATCGCCCTGGGTCAAAAAACATCAAGGCTGATGCGCTCTCGCAGAGTTTTGCTCCAATCCAGGAGACCACCGAGGAGCCATTGCCCATTGTGTCCCCATCATGTATTAAAGTGGGCATTACCCAGGACCTCTTGTCATTAGTCCTTAAAGCACAGGAGCAGGCTCCTCCAGACCTTCCGGTAGGTCTTTTGTTTGTGCCTCCTAGGTTAAGACAGTGAGTGTTCCTGGAATTCCATGCCAAGAAGTCGGCAGGTCACCCGGGTATTGCCAGAACTCGGGAGTTGCTATCTAGGGCGGTGTGGTGGCCCTCGGTGGCTAGGGATGTGGATCAGTGGGTTCGGGCATGTGACATCTGTGCCCGAAATAAGACTCCTAGAGGGGTTCCTGTTGGCCCATTACATCCACTTTCTATTCCATCTAAGCCATGGACCCACATTTCAATGGATTTTGTGGTGGACTTGCCCAAATCCTCGGGGATGACAGCCATCTGGGTTGTCGTTGACAGGTTTTCGAAGATGGCGCACTTCGTTCCATTGGTTGGGCTGCCATCGGCCAGACGCCTGTCTGAATTATTTATGCTGCATGTTGTGCGCCTCCACGGGTTGCCACTTGATGTGGTCTCTGACCGCGGATCCCAGTTTGTGGCCAAATTCTGGAGGGCATTTTGTTCCTATCTCCAGATTTCTGTCAGCTTGTCGTCAGGCTACCATCCGCAGTCTAATGGGCAGACTGAAAGGGTGAACCAGTCCTTGGATAAGTTCCTCAGGTGTTATGTCTCCAAGTGTCAGACTGACTGGGTTGCTCATCTGTCCATGGCGGAGTTTGCCTATAACAACGCGGCTCACTCTGCTACAGGGATCTCTCCCTTCCTTTGTGTGTATGGGCATCATCCTAAGGCCAATTCTTTTGACCCCCTGGACTCCACGCCTGGTGGTTCCTCTGTGGTTTCGGTCCTTAGAGGTATTTGGAGGAAAGTGAAGAAAGCCCTTGTGTCTGTGTCATTAGTGACCAAAAGGGTTTTTGATAAGCGGAAAAGACCCTGCAGCTTCAAATTAGGAGACTTCGTCTGGTTGTCTACCAAGAATTTGAAGTTGAGACAGCCATCTCATAAGTTAGGCCCCCGGTTCATCGGTCCTTATAAGATCACTAGGGTTATCAATCCGGTGGCATTTCAGTTAGATCTACCCCGTTCTTTGGGTATCAATAAAACATTTCATTGTTCCCTTTTAAAACGGGCGATTAGTAATCCTTCTTCCAGTGGAAGACCTTCCCCTCTTCTGATACGTGGCCAGAGGGAGTTTGTTGTTGAAAGGATTCTTGACTCCAAGATGGTTCGGGGTCGGCTGTCATTTTTGGTGCACTGGAAGGGGTATGGCCCGGAGGAGCGGTCGTGGGTGCGCAGTTGTGATCTTCATGCCCCCAGACTGTTACGCTCTTTCTTCTCGCAGTTCCCCGATAAACCCGGTGGTAGGGGTTCTTTGACCCCTCGTCAGAGGGGGGGTACTGTTAGGGTCTCCTGCTCTGTGCTGCCACGTCGTCATGGCAACCGGGAGACAAGTGCTAGCGGAGTAACCTGAGCGTAGCTGATACTCCGGTTCGGGTCTTTTGCTGTGCAGTGGTTACAGGCTCTGTGCACGGCAGGGGATCCGGTGCTGGTTTTTGTGCTCACAGTCTGTGAGGTCTGAGTGGGGCGTGGACAGCACCTGCTATATAAACCCTCTTGTCAGGTTAGGCAGATGCTGCTGAATCTTTGTTGGTTAGTCAGTTCCTGAAAGCTAGCTAGTACTGTGTAAACTTTGTATTTGTTTGTTGCTTACTGCAAATAGGCCTTGGGATTTGGTATTACACTCTGCCAATCCAGACCTAGCAGTAAGACTGGAGTCAGTCGTTTAACCTGCTGGGGTTCTATTGCTACTCTGTGAACCTAGCAAGTTTGCGGCTGTATTCTCAGACTTGCCTGCCAAAATCCTTTCTCACTGTGCAAGGTGTTCAGGTGTCAGTTTAGTGGCAGTAAGCTGAACCAGTGCACTGCAAGTGAGGACTAGGATTGTGGAGACTCTCCTTGTGTCTATTATTCCATCTCTGACCAAGGAGTTTACTGCCACACCCGTTGGTAACCCTTTAGGGTTTTGCTGTTGCCCTTAGCAACAGCATTTCGGGTTCCCTACGTATTAAATCACTACATCTTGCTTCTTTCCATCTGAGCATTCCTAATACTAGGGAGACACCCAGTTTCTTAGCCTTTGGGCTTCTCTGTTCACTTTGTGTTTATTTTGTTACCCTATCACCTTCTGTGTATGTAATGTCATATTCCCCAGTCTGTCTGTGAGTTCATTTGTTTTGCATCCCTCACCGTTCAGACACCAGTACATTCCTGCTGGCACTGGTGTGCATAACACTGAGGCATTGAAAGCTATGTTAGTTTTAGAGGTGCATCCGGTATCCACCCTTAGTTCAAAGTCACTTAAAGATTTGTATGAGGTACTGTATCCTCGGTATCAAATCCCATCTGGGTTCCACTTCTCTAGGCAGGCGATACTGAGAATGTACAAAGACGTTAGAAAAAGAGTCACCAGTGTCCTACAAAATGCGGATGTATCCAGTGTCCACTTAACCACGGACATGTGGATAAGTCGAACAGGGCCGACTAAGGACTATATGACTGTAACAGCTCACTGGGTAGATGTATGGCCTCCCGCAGCGGCACCAGTATCAGCATCTTGCAAACGCCAACTCGTTCCTAGGCAGGCTATGCTATGTATCACCGCTTTCCATAAGAGGCACACAGCTGACAACCTCTTACGGAAACTGAGGAACATCATTGCAGAATTGCTTACCCCAATTGGACTCTCCTGGGGATTTGTGATATCGGACAACGCCACCAATATTAAGCGTGCATTACATCTGGGCAAATTCCAGTATGTCCCATGTTTTGCACATACAATTAATTTGGTGGTGCAGAATTTTTTTTAAAAATGAGAGGAGTGTGCATGAGATGCTATCGGTGGCCCAAAAAATTGCGGGCCACTTTCAGCATTCTGCCACTGTGTGCCAAAGACTGGAGCGCCAGCAAACACTCCTGAACCTGCCCCGCCATCAACTTAAGCAAGAGGTGGTAACAAGGTGGAATGCAACACTCTATATGCTTCAGAGGATGGAGGAGCAGCAAAACGCCATTCAAGCATATACATCCACCTACGATATAGGCAAAGGAGGGGTAATGCACCTGACTCAAGTGCAGTGGAGAATGATTTCCATCTTGTGCAAGGTTCTCCAACCCTTCGAACTTGCCACACGTGAAGTCAGTTCAGACACTGCCAGCTTGAGTCAGGTCATTCCCCTCCTCAGTCTTTTGCAGAAGCAGCTGGATAAATTGAAGGAGGAGCTAAGATGGAGCGATTCCGCAAAGTATGTGGGACTTGTGGATGGAGCCCTTCATTCGCTTTGCAAGGATTCAAGGGTGGTCAATCTGTTGAAATCAGAGCACTACATTTTGGCCACTGTGCTCGATCCTATGTTTAAAGCCTACATTGTATCTCTCTTTCCAGTAGACACAAGTGTGCAAAGACCTGCTGGTTAGTAAATTGTCAACTCAAGCGGAACGTGACCCATCAATAGCTCCTCCTTCAATTTCTCCCGCCATTGGGGCTGCAAGGAAAAGGATAACATTTCCTAGCCCACCCGCTGGGGCAGTGATGTAGGGCAGTCAGGGGCGAAAGCTGACATCTGGTCCGGACTGAAGGACCTGCCAACGATTACTGACATGTCTACATGTCTGCATATGATTCTGTCACCATTGAAAGAATGGTGGAGGATTATATGAGTGACAGCATCCAAGTAGGCATGTCAGACAGTCCGTACATATACTGGCAGGAAAAAGAGGCAATTTGGAGGCCCTTGCACAAACTGGCTTTATTTTACCTAAGTTGCCCCCCCTCCGGTGTGTACTCCAAAAGAGTGTAGAGTGCAGACGGTTAGCTTGTCAGCGATCGGCATAGGAGGTTACTTTTCACGAAATGTGTAGAAGATGATGTTCATCAAAATTAATTATAAAGTCTTCCAGGAAGACCTTTACCAGCAATTTTCTCCAGAAAGTACACAGGGACCTGTGATGGTGGATTCCAGTGGGGACAAAAAAATACTCAGTGTTGCTTAGCTTGGCCATCCAGCTACCTCACAGCACCTCTTTTTCTTGTTTGCATTATGTGCTGTTTGGGGCCTATTTTTTAAATCTGCCATCCTGTCTGCCACTGCAGTGCCACTCCTAGATGGGCCAGGTGTTTGTGCCGCATACTTCTGTGGCTTAGCTTAGTCATACAGCTACCTCATTGCACCTCTTTTTCTTCTTTGCATCATGTGCCGTTTGGGGCCTATTTTTAAATCTGTCATCCTGTTTGTAACTGCAGTTCCACTCCTAGATGGGCCAGGTGTTTGTGCCGCACACTGGGTTTTGTGTTTTGGTTTTGGGTTCGGTTCCACGGCCGTGTTTTGGGTTCGAACGCGTTTTGGCAAAACCTCACCAAATTTTTTTTGTCGGATTCGGGTGTGTTTTGGATTTGGGTGTTTTTTTCAAAAAACCCTAAAAAACAGCTTAAATCATAGAATTTGGGGGTCATTTTGATCCCATAGTATTATTAACCTCAATAACTATAATTTACACTCATTTCCAGTCTATTCTCAACACCTCACACCTCACAATATTATTTTTAGTCCTAAAATTTGCACCAAGGTCGCTGGATGACTAAGATAAGCGACCCAAGTGGCCGACACAAACACCTGGCCCATTTAGGAGTGGCACTGCAGTGTCACGCAGGATGGCCCTTCCAAAAAATACTCCCCAAACAGCACATGACGCAAAGAAAAAAAGAGGCGCAATGAGGTAGCTGTGTGACTAAGATAAGCGACCCAAGTGGCCGACACAAACACCTGGCCCATCTAGGAGAGGTACTGCAGTGTCACGCAGGATGGCCCTTCCAAAAAATACTCCCCAAACAGCACATGACGCAAAGAAAAAAAGAGGCGCAATGAGGTAGCTGTGTGATTAAGATAAGCGACCCAAGTGGCCGACACAAACACCTGGCCCATCTAGGAGTGGCACTGCAGTGTCACGCAGGATGGCCCTACCAAAAAATACTCCCCAAAAAGCACATGACGCAAAGAAAAAAAGAGGCGCAATGAGGTAGCTGTATGACTAAGATAAGCGACCCAAGTGGCCGACACAAACACCTGGCCCATCTAGGAGTGGCACTGCAGTGTCATGCAGGATGGCCCTTCCAAAAAATACTCCCCAAACAGAACATGACGCAAAGAAAAAAAGAGGTGCAATGAGGTAGCTGTGTGACTAAGATAAGCGACCCATGTGGCCGACACAAACACCTGGCCCATCTAGGAGTGGCACTGCAGTGTCACGCAGGATGGCCCTTCCAAAAAATACTCCCCAAACAGCACATGACGCAAAGAAAAAAAGAGGCGCAATGAGGTAGCTGTGTGACTAAGATAAGCGACCCAAGTGGCCGACACAAACACCTGGCGCATCTAGGAGTGGCACTGCAGTGTCACGTAGGATGGCCCTTCCAAAAAATACTCCCCAAACAGCACATGACGCAAAGAAAAAAAGAGGCGCAATGAGGTAGCTGTGTAACTAAGATAAGCGACCCAAGTGGCCGACACAAACACCTGGCCCATCTAGGAGTGGCACTGCAGTGTTACGCAGGATGGCCCTTCAAAAAAATACTCCCCAAACAGCACATGATGCAAAGAAAAAAAGAGGCGCAATGAGGTAGCTGTGTGACTAAGATAAGCGACCCAAGTGGCCGACACAAACACCTGGCCCATCTAGGAGTGGCACTGCAGTGTCACGCAGGATGGCCCTTCCAAAAAATACTCCCCAAACAGCACATGACGCAAAGAAAAAAAGAGGCGCAATGAGGTAGCTGTGTGACTAAGATAAGCGACCCAAGTGGCCGACACAAACACCTGGCCCATCTAGGAGTGTCACTGCAGTGTCACGCAGGATGGCCCTTCAAAAAATACTCCCCAAACCGCACATGACGCAAAGAAAAATGAAAGAAAAAAGAGGTGCAAGATGGAATTGTCCTTGGGCCCTCCCACCCACCCTTATGTTGTATAAACAGGACATGCACACTTTAACCAACCCATCATTTCAGCGACAGGGTCTGCCACACGACTGTGACTGAAATGACTAGTTGGTTTGGGCCCCCACCAAAAAAGAAGCAATCAATCTCTCCTTGCACAAACTGGCTCTACAGAGGCAAGATGTCCACCTCGTCATCATCGTCCGATTCATCACCCCTTTCACTGTGTACAGCCCCCTCCTCACAGATTATTAATTCGTCCCCACTGGAATCCACCATCTCAGGTCCCCGTGTACTTTCTGGAGGCAATTGCTGCTGGTGAATGTCTCCACGGAGGAATTGATTATAATTCATTTTAATGAACATCATCTTCTCCACATTTTCTGGAAGTAACCTCGTACGCCGATTGCTGACAAGGTGAGCGGCTGCACTAAACACTCTTTCGGAGTACACACTGGAGGGAGGGCAACTTAGGTAGAATAAAGCCAGTTTCTGCAAGGGCCTCCAAATTGCCTCTTTTTCCTGCCAGTATACGTACGGACTGTCTGACGTGCCTACTTGGATGCGGTCACTCATATAATCCTCCACCATTCTTTCAATGGTGACAGAATCATATGCAGTGACAGTAGACGACATGTCAGTAATCGTTGGCAGGTCCTTCAGTCCGGACCAGATGTCAGCACTCGCTCCAGACTGCCCTGCATCACCGCCAGCGGGTGGGCTCGGAATTCTTAGCCTTTTCCTCGCACCCCCAGTTGCGGGAGAATGTGAAGGAGGAGCTGTTGACGGGTCACGTTCCGCTTGACTTGACAATTTTCTCACCAGCAGGTCTTTGAACCCCTGCAGATTTGTGTCTGCCGGAAAGAGAGATACAACGTAGGTTTTAAATCTAGGATCGAGCACGGTGGCCAAAATGTAGTGCTCTGATTTCAACAGATTGACCACCCGTGAATCCTGGTTAAGCGAATGAAGGGCTCCATCCACAAGTCCCACATGCCTAGCGGAATCGCTCTGTTTTAGCTCCTCCTTCAATGTCTCCAGCTTCTTCTGCAAAAGCCTGATGAGGGGAATGACCTGACTCAGGCTGGCAGTGTCTGAACGGACTTCACGTGTGGCAAGTTCAAAAGGTTGCAGAACCTTGCACAACGTTTAAATCATTCTCTGCTGCGCTTGAGACAGGTGCATTCCACCTCCTTTGCCTATATCGTGGGCAGATGTATAGGCTTGAATGGCCTTTTGCTGCTCCTCCATCCTCTGAAATATAGAGGGTTGAATTCCACCTCGTTACCACCTCTTGCTTCAGATGATGGCAGGGCAGGTTCAGGCATTTTTGGTGGTGCTCCAGTCTTCTGTACGCGGTACCTGTACGCCGAATGTGGCCCGCAATTCTTCTGGCCACCGACAGCATCTCTTGCACGCCCCTGTCGTTTTTTAAATAATTCTGCACCACCAAATTCAAGGTATGTGCAAAACATGGGACGTGCTGGAATTTGACCACATGTAATGCACGCACAATATTGCTGGCGTTGTCCGATGCCACAAATCCCCCGGAGAGTCCAATTGGGGTAAGCCATTCTGCGATGATCTTCCTCAGTTGCCGTAAGAGGTTTTTAGCTGTGTGCGTATTCTGGAAAGCGGTGATACAAAGCGTAGCCTGCCTAGGAACGAGTTGGCGTTTGCGAGATGCTGCTACTGGTGCCGCCGCTGCTGTTCTTGCAGCGGGAGGCAATACATCTACCCAGTGAGCTGTCACAGTCATTTAGTCCTGAGCCTGCCCTGCTCCACTTGTCCACATGTCCGTGGTTAAGTGGACATTGGGTACAACTGCATTTTTTAGGACACTGGTGACTCTTTTTCTGAGGTCTGTGTACATTTTCGGTATCGCCTGCCTAGAGAAATGGAACCTAGATGGTATTTGGTACCGGGGACACAGTACCTCAATCAAGTCTATAGTTGGCTCTGAAGTAACGATGGATACCGGAACCACGTTTCTCACCGCCCAGGCTGCCAAGGCCTCAGTTATCCGCTTTGCAGCAGGATGACTGCTGTGATATTTCATCTTCCTCGCAAAGGACTGTTGGACAGTCAATTGCTTACTGGAAGTAGTACAAGTGGTCTTCCGACTTCCCCTCTGGGATGACGATCGACTCCCAGCAGTAACAACAGCAGCGCCAGTAGCAGTAGGCGTTACACTCAAGGATGCATCGGAGGAATCCCAGGCAGGAGAGGACTCATCAGACTTGCCAGTGACATGGCCTGCAGGACTATTGGCATTCCTGGGTAAGGAGGAAATTGACACTGAGGGAGTTGGTGGTGTGGTTTGCGGGAGCTTGGTTACAAGAGGAAGGGATTTACTGGTCAGTGGACTGCTTCCGCTGTCGCCCAAAGTTTTTGAACTTGTCACTGACTTATGATGAATGCGCTGCAGGTGACGTATAAGGGAGGATGTTCCGAGGTGGTTAACGTCCTTACCCCTACTTATTACAGCTTGACAAAGGCAACACACGGCTTGACACCTGTTGTCCGCATTTGTGTTGAAATAATTCCACACCGAAGAGCTGATTTTTTTTGTATTTTGACCAGGCATGTCAATGGCCATATTCCTCCCACGGACAACAGGTGTCTCCCCGGGTGCCTGACTTAAACAAACCACCTCACCATCAGAATCCTCCTTGTCAATTTCCTCCCCAGCGCCAGCAACACCCATATCCTCATCCTGGTGTACTTTAACACTGACATCTTCAATTTGACTATCAGGAACTGGACTGCGGGTGCTCCTTCCAGCACTTGCAGGGGGCGTGCAAATGGTGGAAGGCGCAAGCTCTTCCCGTCCAGTGTTGGGAAGGTCAGGCATCGCAATCGACACAATTGGACTCTCCTTTGGGATTTGTGATTTCGAAGAACGCACAGTTCTTTGCTGTGCTTTTGCCAGCTTGAGTCTTTTCATTTTTCTAGCGAGAGGCTGAGTGCTTCCATCCTCATGTGAAGCTGAACCACTAGCCATGAACATAGGCCAGGGCCTCAGACGTTCCTTGCCACTCCGTGTCGTAAATGGCATATTGGCAAGTTTACGCTTCTCCTCAGACGCTTTTAATTTTGATTTTTGGGTCATTTTTTTACTGATCTTTTGTGTTTCGGATTTTACATGCTCTGTACTATGACATTGGGCATCGGCCTTGGCAGACGACGTTGATGGCATTTCATCGTCTCGGCCATGACTAGTGGCAGCAGCTTCAGCACGAGGTGGAAGTGGATCTTGATCTTTCCCTATTTTTTTAACCTCCACATTTTTGTTCTCCATATTTTAATGTGCACAACTAAAAGCCACCACAGGTATACAATGTAGATGGATGGATAGTATAGTATTATATTACTTATGGACGACGACTGACGACACAGAGGTAGGTACAGCCGTGGCCTACCGTACTGCTATATATATATATATAAAATATACTGTATAATAATAACGGACCTGGTGGACACTGTCAGCAGACTGCTAAACTAGTATGAAGAAAAAAAAAGCCACCACAGGTATACAATGTAGATGGATGGATAGTATAGTATTATATTACTTATGGACGACGACTGACGACACAGAGGTAGGTACAGCCGTGGCCTACCGTACTGCTATATATATATAATATACTGTATAATAATAACGGACCTGGTGGACACTGTCAGCAGACTGCTAAACTAGTATGAAGAAAAAAAAAGCCACCACAGGTATACAATGTAGATGGATGGATAGTATAGTATTATATTACTTATGGACGACGACTGACGACACAGAGGTAGGTACAGCCGTGGCCTACCGTACTGCTATATATATATAATATACTGTATAATAATAACGGACCTGGTGGACACTGTCAGCAGACTGCTAAACTAGTATGAAGAAAAAAAAAGCCACCACAGGAGTGTTTTTCAGGCAGACAAACGTATACTGAACTGGTGGTCACTGTCAGCAAAACTGTGCACTGTACTCCTGCTATAACTGCTCCCCAGTCCCCACAATTAGGCAGTGTGAGCAGTGCACTCAGCACAGATATATCATGCAGCAGTGCAGCACACTGAGCACAGATATGGTGGAGAGTTTTTTTTCAGGCAGAGAACCAACGGATTAAACTGGTGGTCACTACTATTATAATCAAAACCCTGCACTGTACTCCCTAACAGCTGCTCCCCGTCCCCAATCCTCCCCACAATTATAACTAAGTCACTCTGTGTCTTTTCTACTATAACGGAGAGGACGCCTGCCACGTCCTCTCCCTATCAATCTCAAGGCACGTGTGAAAATGGCGGCGACGCGCGGCTGCTTATATAGAATCCGAGTCTCGCGAGAATCCGACAGCGGGATGATGACGTTCGTGCGCGCTCGGTTTACCCGAGCCACCCGTGTAAAAAGGCTGAAGTCCGGGGGGGGTTCGGTTTCCGAGAAACCGAACCCGCTCATCACTACTTAGCTTGGCCATCCAGCTACCTAATTGCACCTCTTTTTCCTCTTTGCATCATGTGCTGTTTGGGGACTAGTTTTTGATTAGTGCCATCTTGTCTGCAACTGCAACAAAAATTAACCCTAGTGTGAATGTGTCTGTGTGTACATGTGGTAGGGAATATAGATTGTAAGCTCCACTGGGGCAGGGACTGATGTGAATCAGCATATGTGTGCGCTATATAAGTAACTGGTAATAAATAAATAATAATAAATAATGGCAGATTCCGAACGCACGTCTAACACCAGCATAATTTTTATGGCCTCAGTAATCCACTTTCCAACAGGGTATATATGCAGTGCCAACCCTAGATGGGCCAGGTGTTTGTGCTGCACACTTGTGTCGCTTGGCTTAGTCATACAGCTAACTCATTGACCTCTTATACTTCTTGGCATGATGTGCTGTTTGGGGCCTAGTTTTTTTAAGTGCCATCCTGTCTGCAACTGCAGTACCACTCCTAGATGGGCCAGGTGTTTGTGCTGCACACTTGTGTCGCTTAGCTTAGTCATACAGCCACCTCGGTGCAACTTTTAGGCCTAAAAACAATATTGTGAGGTATGAGGTGTTCAGAATAGACTGGAAATGAGTGGAAATGATTGTTATTGAGGTTAATAATACTGTAGGAGCAAAATTAACCCCAAATTCTGTGATTTTAGCTGTTTTTATGTGTGTGTTTTAAAAAAAAATCATCCAGATTCAAAACCAAAACTCGAAAGGGTGGTTTTGGCAAAACCAAAACATGAAAATGGAATTAGAACCAAAACATAAAACACGAAAAGTGCCAGCCGCAAATCTCTAGTTTGATCTGATGCGATTGGAGGAGCTGTCCGATGTGACACTATTCATCTGATTTTTCTGCCAGATGCCTCACAATTGGATGAAAAGTGCACAAATTAAACTAGTGGATGGGGGACTTTAGATAGGTGGGTTTTTTTTTACTGGTGATGTTGCCCATAGCAACCAATCACATTCTACATTAATTGTTTTAAGTCAAACTAATATGACTAACTGTATTTTATCTTTTTACAGTCAGTGGCCAACCTGAGGAGGAGACTGAAGGTACAGTAATACGAGAGAAATACATAAAGCACTTTACTGTACTCTAACTAAAGATCCATACACACGGAGCGATGTAGCTGAGCGATTTTGACTATAAAGTAAAAATTGCTCAGAAAGTTAGTGCATATCTCTCCATGTGTACACAGCCAGCGATAGCGATGCGCATCCCTGCCAGGTCACTATCACTGTTAATAATAGACTGTGCAGGCAAGTCAATTTTGGCTAGGTCGCTGGAAAAGAAAAAGCGTCCCCTTGCTTAATTAGTTAGCGAAAATCGCCCATAGCCAAAATTGCTTGTAAAGTTAGTCAAAATCGCTGGTAAAGTTAGTCAAAATCTCCTACTGTCAGTTCAAGGGAAAACGCTCAGTCAAAATCTCTCATAGACAAAATCTCTCCATGTGTATGCACCTTTATTGTACATTCTCTCCTTTTACACCGTCTTCACTCCACAAAGACATGCTGCATATCCTGTCTACTGGTTTCTTCCTTAAACTGCAACCTCCAATATTTTGCACAATCTGCTCCCTATAGTACTGTACTGTATCTCTGGAATTCTCCAACTCTACAGTACTGTATATTAAACTTGAAACAAGCTCTCAAGGCCCACTTCTTCATCACACCCAGCCATCTTTCATCCTACCCTTCTCTTCCATACTGACGGTCTATCCCTTTCTATCTTTCTGCTCATTCCCTTTATAATGTACAGTATGGGTTGCAGTTAAATGCCAGCTGTCGGGGTAACAGTGACAATGCGGCTAGCTGTAAGCCCTGTGCTAAAGCTTTACTCCCACTTGTGGGTGTCCACGACACCCATAGATTCTGTGGGGAGTGATGCGAGTCACCAAGTCTACTGCGTGAAAGAACGCAAAGAAACTTGGAACACTCGTCCCTCTGCTGACGTTCTGTCAGGAGGTATGCAGCTGTTGGGATATAGCAGCCGGTATCCAGTCCGCCAGTATCGCATATGTGATTAAAATGTACACTGGGGGTGATTCAGACCTGATGGCTGGTGTGCGTACGCAGAGACCTGATGGGTGCTATGCATACCGCAAAGCTCACGCACGTCACCAAACACCAACAGGCACTGGTGACCGGCGACAGGCTGGTGCAAAAATTTAGATTGCACAGGCGTTCGCAAGGTGATTGATAGGAAGAGGCCGTTTGTGGGTGAAAACTGACCATTTACTGCGAGTGTCTTGAAAAACGCATTTGGACGCTAGCGTTTTTAGGGAGGGTGTTTGACGTCAGCTCTGTCCCCAATCAGCCTGGTCTCATTGCACAGTAGAAGTAAGTCCTGTGCTGCACACAGACTGCACATACTGGATTTTCACAGCTTGAGATACCTGTACACATACTCTAACAAAGGAAACCCAGAAATGATTTCCAGAAGAAAAAAGTCCCTTTGTGGAGCACTCTTTTGTGTGTATAATTAGTGATTTAATAAAACATAACTTTTATTCACTCTTGTTAAAAAGACTAACTAGACATGATCATACAGTACAAATACAATAAACATATATATAATGCGCTCACCAAATAATAATGGTAGTGGTGGTATTTTAAAGCATCAAACGAGTGAATACATGTAACACATCAATACACCAATCGTTAAACTTTAATTAGAAGACTTTAGATGCTATTTCATTGTCATCTCCAGCTAATGGTACCCTTGAAATTAATCTTGGTGATTTTTCATACAATTCATTCATAGGCTATCTGTTTATGATAACATACATCAGGTCATAAACAATATGCCGCAGGTGCTGCATTTAAACATGATATCATGATTTACAATAAAGCCACATGAATAAATCATAGCTCATGCTCCCAATGATCAGTGAAAATGATCATCCTGAACATGTGACTTTAAAAATTATTATCATGCAAGCTACCCAGAAAGCCAAATATCTGCATTAATACTTATTTCTTGTAACAGTTATTGTCATAGCATGGCTTCCATGCCCTCTCCCTTATATGGGTGTCAGGTATAAATTTCAGTGCAAAAAAATAAGATAGAAAGAAACAGCGTGAAGATATGCCGCCCCTTCTGCTGCCGCCGTCTTCCGTGAGCGGACGGGGGTGAGAGCGGGACAGGCAAACGCTGATCACGAAACGGGAGATACAGTGATAAGCCCTTGCTCCTCCGTTTTCGGTGTTAGATGGCCCTGATTACACTAGGCATCGCAGGGAACAAATTCGCCACCGGGAGGAGGGCAGACACCGAAATTGATAGGACAGAGACACAAATCACGTATTGAATACTGTAATAATTAATTAATCTGATACTGGAATTAGTCAATGGAATTAGTTCCAGACAGACCACGCTATAAGTGTCTAAACCGTATCCCAAAAATAAATTTATTGTAATGGATAACAATACATTGAGAAATTTACTGTCTCATCTAACCTAGTGCATAGAATTGAATTAATTAATGAGCAACACAGTATCCCTAGCATAAATGGATTCAAATAAATGACCGATAGATTGAAAAATAGGGACAGCATGGAAATCTGCAGCCCTTTCTACTGTCTCCGTCTTCAGTGAGCGGACGGAGGTGAGAGCGGAGCTTGCAGCGCGCTGGCCGGAGAGAGAGATACGGTGTGCGTCCCTGTCTCCCGTATGCGGTGTTAGGTGGCCCTGGTTACACACTGCATAGCAGGGACCAAATGCGCCGCCGGGATCGGAGAAGACACCTGAAGGGGGAAAGACAGGGTACCTGACTGATTAGCTGGAGGGTGTAGATGTGTGAAGGCTGTTCCCCCTGCAGCGGGGAATCAGCAAACGGCCAGAACGCGTTTCACCACGGAGGGCTTAATCACCTGTGAGCCTAACAGGAGTTAGGAAGTGTGTCAGTATTTAAAGGAGGTAGAACCAATCGTGGATCCGGGCCTGATTGCCTAGTGATTATTTAATAGGTTAATTGGTTGATTACCTCAATGTCTAAGAATTTAACTAGAGATGAGCGCCTGAAATTTTTCGGGTTTTGTGTTTTGGTTTTGGGTTCGGTTCCGCGGCCGTGTTTTGGGTTCGAACGCGTTTTGGCAAAACCTCACCGAATTTTTTTTGTCGGATTCGGGTGTGTTTTGGATTCGGGTGTTTTTTTCAAAAAACACTAAAAAACAGCTTAAATCATAGAATTTGGGGGTCATTTTGATCCCAAAGTATTATTAACCTCAAAAACCATAATTTACACTCATTTTCAGTCTATTCTGAATACCTCACACCTCACAATATTATTTTTAGTCCTAAAATTTGCACCGAGGTCGCTGTGTGAGTAAGATAAGCGACCCTAGTGGCCGACACAAACACCGGGCCCATCTAGGAGTGGCACTGCAGTGTCACGCAGGATGTCCCTTCCAAAAAACCCTCCCCAAACAGCACATGACGCAAAGAAAAAAAGAGGCGCAATGAGGTAGCTGTGTGAGTAAGATTAGCGACCCTAGTGGCCGACACAAACACCAGGCCCATCTAGGAGTGGCACTGCAGTGTCACGCAGGATGGCCCTTCCAAAAAACCCTCCCCAAACAGCACATGACGCAAAGAAAAAAAGAGGCGCAATGAGGTAGCTGTGTGAGTAAGATTAGCGACCCTAGTGGCCGACACAAACACCGGGCCCATCTAGGAGTGGCACTGCAGTGTCACGCAGGATGTCCCTTCCAAAAAACCCTCCCCAAACAGCACATGACGCAAAGAAAAAAAGAGGCGCAATGAGGTAGCTGTGTGAGTAAGATTAGCGACCCTAGTGGCCGACACAAACACCGGGCCCATCTAGGAGTGGCACTGCAGTGTCACGCAGGATGTCCCTTCCAAAAAACCCTCCCCAAACAGCACATGACGCAAAGAAAAAAAGAGGCGCAATGAGGTAGCTGACTGTGTGAGTAAGATTAGCGACCCTAGTAGCCGACACAAACACCGGGCCCATTTAGGAGTGGCACTGCAGTGTCACGCAGGATGTCCCTTCCAAAAAACCCTCCCCAATCAGCACATGATGCAAAGAAAAAGGTTAGGTGGTATACAATTATGGACGGACTGCCTGCCGAGTGCAGACACAGAGGTAGCCACAGCCGTGAACTACCGTACTGTGTCTGCTGCGACTGGATGATAAATGATATAAAAAATATATATATATCACTACTGCAGCCGGACAGGTATATATTATATATTATATAATGACGGACCTGCTGGACACTGTCTGTCAGCAGAATGAGTTTTATTTTTATAGAATAAAAAAAAAAACAACACACAAGTGAAGTCACACGACGAGTGTTTAACTTTTTGAGGCAATCACAATATAAGTATACTACTAACTATACTGGTGGTCAGTGTGGTCAGGTCACTGGTCAGTCACACTGGCAGTGGCACTCCTGCAGCAAAAGTGTGCACTGTTTAATTTTAATATAATATTATGTACTCCTGGCTCCTGCTATAACCTATAACTGGCACTGCAGTGCTCCCCAGTCTCCCCCACAATTATAAGCTGTGTGAGCTGAGCAGTCAGACAGATATATAATATATATAGATGATGCAGCACACTGGGCTGAGCCTGAGCAGTGCACACAGATATGGTATGTGACTGAGTCACTGTGTGTATCGCTTTTTTCAGGCAGAGAACGGATATATTAAATAAACTGCACTGTCTGGTGGTCACTCACTATATAATATTATGTACTCCTGGCTCCTGCTATAACCTATAACTGGCACTGCAGTGCTCCCCAGTCTCCCCCACAATTATAAGCTGTGTGAGCTGAGCAGTCAGACAGATATATAATATATATAGATGATGCAGCACACTGGGCTGAGCCTGAGCAGTGCACACAGATATGGTATGTGACTGAGTCACTGTGTGTATCGCTTTTTTCAGGCAGAGAACGGATATATTAAATAAACTGCACTGTCTGGTGGTCACTCACTATATAATATTATGTACTCCTGGCTCCTGCTATAACCTATAACTGGCACTGCAGTGCTCCCCAGTCTCCCCCACAATTATAAGCTGTGTGAGCTGAGCAGTCAGACAGATATATAATATATATAGATGATGCAGCACACTGGGCTGAGCCTGAGCAGTGCACACAGATATGGTATGTGACTGAGTCACTGTGTGTATCGCTTTTTTCAGGCAGAGAACGGATATATTAAATAAACTGCACTGTCTGGTGGTCACTCACTAGTAAACTCTCTGCACTCTCTACACTTCTACAGTACTCCTCCTAGTCCTAAGCTCCAGTAAATCTCTCTCTCTTATAATCTAAATGGAGAGGACGCCAGCCACGTCCTCTCACTATCAATCTCAATGCACGTGTGAAAATGGCGGCGACGCGCGGCTCCTTATATAGAATCCGAGTCTCGCGAGAATCCGACAGCGTCATGATGACGTTCGGGCGCGCTCGGGTTAACCGAGCAAGGCGGGAGGATCCGAGTCTGCTCGGACCCGTGAAAAAAACCATGAAGTTCGGGCGGGTTCGGATTCAGAGAAACCGAACCCGCTCATCTCTAAATTTAACCCGATATTCAGGGCAGAGAAATTCAAATTAGAACCCTACCCAAATGGGGATATACGTTTTCTATCTCAGAAAAATTCATTAAAACATAAAAACAATCAATTGAGCACTAAAAAGAAAAAGAAGAAAAAGAAAAGGAAAAGAAAAGGGAAAAAAAGGGGAGAATGAAAATAAAAATAAAAAATAAAAAAATTATATAAAAATTATTATAAGAAAAATAAATACAAAGAAAGAAAAAGAAAGAAGAAGAAAGAGGAATTTTTATATTATATTATTAAAATAAATAAAACACCTAATAATCAGTAGTGCTGTTAATAGTAATTTTCTATCACAAGGGCACTTGTTAAAGTATAAAATCACTCAATTATACATTCAAGAAGAAATAAGGAGATACATGATAATGATAATGTCAGGCAGAATTTTATATCAAAGACAGTCCACACTGTACGTGCCTTGGAAGTATCCTGGAAAATGATCTCTGGTACTATGTAATAATACACTAAATAATTTATTAAATGTTTATAAGATCATAATAACTGGATGCTTGAATAGATTACCTACTGAGTGGTGGTGTTATAATTGCAACTGAGATGGATATGTAAATCTATAGACTTGTAATCAATATACCCAAAAAGAAGGAAGGGGGGGGGATTTTTTCTTCTATATAATAGTAAAAATAATTCCTAAGTTATGAGAAAAAAAGGGAATGTGTTCGACGTGTGAACTTGGAGTGGGGGTGAGGACGGAAAGGTTAGGTAAAAGGAGGGGGGATGTTTTGGGGGGGGGAGGTTTAGAGCAGTTTGGGATGTCATCACAGTACGTGATCAAAATACAAATACAAAAAAAGGGGAAGAAGGTGCAAATACAAACAAATGTGATGAAATCGTGAACCTGTGAAAAAAAAAAGGGGGGAAAAAGAAAGGGAAAAGGGGAGAGGGGAATCAAACGTGTCTGTGTAAGTAGGGATGTAAAGATAGTTATATACAAATGTGAAGTGTGTATTAATGGAAATGTGTGACATAAATTATTATGGGTACAGAAAAATTGTTTTGTGATAAATGTGCAATGTGTACAGAATTAAATATGAAATATATAATATATGTGAATACTTAAGAATCAATTCATATATATATATATATATATATATATATATATATATATATATACTCATAGACTAAATTCATTGTTTATATCCAAAAATTGTGTTCCAAAAGATATATATTATGAAATGGTTTATTATCCTACTATCAATTAGGGGAGCCCCTAAAGGGCATAACCAAGGCCTGAAGCAAAAAAATTTTTGGAAAAAGTGATGAAAGTAAAAATGAATAGATGAAAACAAACAAAAGAACAAAAAAACAAAAAAAAAAGTCAAGAGATAGGGTGTGTCTATTTAGTGACTGCACCTACATGGAAAGATGTTATAATTCCTAAATTCGTTGAGAACATCCGGTTCCTAATTACCTGAAGGGACCCCTAAAGAAAGAGACCAGGGCCTAAGAAATCTATGATCCGGTGTATCTAATTGATAATTACACCTTCAAAGAAAGATGTTATAATTAATGGATTCATTGAGACCATCCGGTCCCAGAGTACAGTTTTTGGAGAAGCACTTTGGTTGTGTCGCCACCCCTAATATTGGGTTTGATCTTATCCACACAGAATACTTTCATTCTGTGTGAGGGATTATAGTAAAAATGTTTGGCAACGGATGTAATCTGTTTCATGTTCCCCAGATCTCTTGCCACGTTCCTAATGGACCCGCAGTGTTCCAAGATCCTCTGTTTTAGCATCCTTGTTGTCATGCCTATGTACCTTATGCCACAAGTGCACAAAACACAGTAGATCACATTGATTGTGGTACAGTTGCAGAAAAACCTAATTTTGTGTTTTGTACCATATTTATCTATGATCTCTTTAACTGGATCCATGTATTCACAAGCCTTGCAGGAGCCACATGGATAAGTTCCATATGTACAAATTTGTTTTGGGCGTCTTGGAGACATAATGACTCTGAACCAGAATATCCCTCAAATTGGGAGACTTCTTCAGCTCATGGAGACTGAATCCTCAATCTCCATAGCTAGATCTGGATCTGTTTGTAATATATGCCAGTGTTTTTGTATGTCCGATTTCAGTTCTCTCCAATCGCTACAAAAATCGCCCACGAATCGGATGGTACCTGAGTCACTGCTCTTTTTCTCTTGAAAAATAAGGGTGCCTCTATCTATCTTCATAAGTGAGGTTCTGGCTTGTTTTATTAGCCTGTGGCTATATCCTCTTTCTCGCAAGCGAGCAGTCAATTCTTTGCTCCGCTCTAAAAATTCTTGCTTATCCGAGCAATTACGTTTAAGCCTTAAAAACTCACCCTTAGGTATGTTGTTAATAGTGGGTGGAAAATGTGAGCTTGAGTTATGCAGAACACTGTTCGTGGCGGTTTTTTTACGGTATAACTTGGTTGCAAGGGTGTTGCCAGTACTTCGATAAATCTCGAAGTACTCACAGGTTCACAATTTCATCACATTTGTTTGTATTTGCACCTTCTTCCCCTTTTTTTGTATTTGTATTTTGATCACGTACTGTGATGACATCCCAAACTGCTCTAAACCTTCCCCCCCCCAAACATCCCCCCTCCTTTTACCTAACCTTTCCGTCCTCACCCCCACTCCAAGTTCACATGTCGAACACATTCCCTTTTTTTCTCATAACTTAGGAATTATTTATACTATTATATAGAAGAAAAAATCCCCCCCCCCCCTCCTTTTTGGGTATATTGATTACAAGTCTATAGATTTACATATCCATCTCAGTGGCAATTATAACACCACCACTCAGTAGGTAATCTATTCAAGCATCCAGTTATTATGATCTTATAAACATTTAATAAATTATTTAGTGTATTATTACATAGTACCAGAGATTATTTTCCATGATACAGCCAAGGCACGTACAGTGTGGACTGTCTTTGATATAAAATTCTGCCTGACATTATCATTATCATGTATCTCCTTATTTCTTCTTGAATGTATAATTGAGTGATTATATACTTTAACAAGTGCCCTTGTGATAGAAAATTACCATTAACAGCACTACTGATTATTAGGTGTTTTATTTATTTTAATAATATAATATAAAAATTCCTCTTTCTTCTTCTTTCTTTTTCTTTCTTTGTATTTATTTTTCTTATAATAATTTTTATATCATTTTTTTCATTTTTAATTTTTATTTTCATTCTCCCCTTTTTCCCTCTTTTCTTTTCCTTTTCTTTTTCTTTTTCTTCTTTTTCTTTCTAGTGCTCAATTGATTGTTTTTATGTTTTAATAAATTTTTCTGAGATAGAAAACGTATATCCCCATTTGGGTAGGGTTCTAATTTGAATTTCTCTGCCCTGAATATCGGGTTAAATTCTTAGACATTGAGGTAATCAACCAATTAACCTATTAAATAATCACTGGGCAATCAGGCCCGGATCCACGATTGGTTCTACCTCCTTTAAATACTGACACACTTCCTAACTCCGGTTAGGCTCACAGGTGATTAAGCCCTCCGTGGTGAAACGCGTTCTGGCCGTTTGCTGATTCCCCGCTGCAGGGGGAACAGCCTTCACACATCTATACCCTCCAGCTAATCAGTCAGGTACCCTGTCTTTCCCCGCTCAGGTGTCTTCTCCGCTCCCGGCGGCGCATTTGGTCCCTGCTATGCAGTGTGTAACCAGGGCCACCTAACACCGCATACGGGAGACGGGGACGCACACCGTATCTCTCTCTCCGGCCAGCGCGCTGCAAGCTCCGCTCTCACCTCCATCCGCTCACTGAAGACGGAGGCAGTAGAAAGTAGAGATGTGCACTTGAAATTTTTCGGGTTTTGTGTTTTGGTTTTGGGTTCGGTTCCGCGGCCGTGTTTTGGGTTCGACCGCATTTTGGCAAAACCTCACCGAATTTTTTTTGTCGGATTCGGGTGTGTTTTGGATTCGGGTGTTTTTTTCAAAAAAACACTAAAAAACAGCTTAAATCATAGAATTTGGGGGTCATTTTGATCCCAAAGTATTATTAACCTCAAAAACCATAATTTCCACTCATTTTCAGTCTATTCTGAATACCTCACACCTCACAATATTATTTTTAGTCCTAAAATTTGCACCGAGGTCGCTGGATGACTAAGCTAAGCGACCCTAGTGGCCGACACAAACACCGGGCCCATCTAGGAGTGGCACTGCAGTGTCACGCAGGATGGCCCTTCCAAAAAACACTCCCCAAACAGCACATGACGCAAAGAAAAAAAGAGGCGCAATGAGGTAGCTGTGTGAGTAAGATAAGCGACCCTAGTGGCCGACACAAACACCGGGCCCATCTAGGAGTGGCACTGCAGTGTCACGCAGGATGGCCCTTCCAAAAAACACTCCCCAAACAGCACATGACGCAAAGAAGAAAAAAAGAGGCGCAATGAGGTAGCTGTGTGAGTAAGATAAGCGACCCTAGTGGCCGACACAAACACCTGGCCCATCTAGGAGTGGCACTGCAGTGTCACGCAGAATGGCCCTTCCAAAAAACACTCCCCAAACAGCACATGACGCAAAGAAGAAAAAAAGAGGCGCAATGAGGTAGCTGTGTGAGTAAGATAAGCGACCCTAGTGGCCGACACAAACACCTGGCCCATCTAGGAGTGGCACTGCAGTGTCACGCAGGATGGCCCTTCCAAAAAACACTCCCCAAACAGCACATGACGCAAAGAAGAAAAAAAGAGGCGCAATGAGGTAGCTGTGTGAGTAAGATAAGCGACCCTAGTGGCCGACACAAACACCTGGCCCATCTAGGAGTGGCACTGCAGTGTCACGCAGGATGGCCCTTCCCAAAAAACACTCCCCAAAACAGCACATGACGCAAATAAAAATGAAAGAAAAAAGAGGTGCAAGATGGAATTGTCCCTTGGGCCCTCCCACCCACCCTTATGTTGTATAAACAGGACATGCACACTTTAACCAACCCATCATTTCAGTGACAGGGTCTGCCACACGACTGTGACTGAAATGACGGGTTGGTTTGGACCCCCACCGAAAAAGAAGCAATTAATCTCTCCTTGCACAAACTGGCTCTACAGAGGCAAGATGTCCACCTCATCATCATCCTCCGATATATCACCGTGTACATCCCGCTCCTCACAGATTATCAATTCGTCCCCACTGGAATCCACCATCTCAGCTCCCTGTGTACTTTGTGGAGGCAATTGCTGCTGGTCAATGTCTCCACGGAGGAATTGATTATAATTCATTTTAATGAACATCATCTTCTCCACATTTTCTGGAAGTAACCTCGTACGCCGATTGCTGACAAGGTGAGCGGCGGCACTAAACACTCTTTCGGAGTACACACTTGTGGGAGGGCAACTTAGGTAGAATAAAGCCAGTTTGTGCAAGGGCCTCCAAATTGCCTCTTTTTCCTGCCAGTATAAGTACGGACTGTCTGACGTGCCTACTTGGATGCGGTCACTCATATAATCCTCCACCATTCTTTCAATGGTGACAGAATCATATGCAGTGACAGTAGACGACATGTCCGTAATCGTTGTCAGGTCCTTCAGTCCGGACCAGATGTCAGCATCAGCAGTCGCTCCAGACTGCCCTGCATCACCGCCAGCGGGTGGGCTCGGAATTCTGAGCCTTTTCCTCGCACCCCCCAGTTTGCGGGAGAATGTGAAGGAGGAGATGTTGACAGGTCGCATTCCCGCTTGACTTGACAATTTTTGTCACCAGCAGGTCTTTGAACCCCAGCAGACTTGTGTCTGCCGGAAAGAGAGATCCAAGGTAGGTTTTAAATCTAGGATCGAGCACGGTGGCCAAAATGTAGTACTCTGATTTCAACAGATTGACCACCCGTGAATCCTTGTTAAGCGAATTAAGGGCTCCATCCACAAGTCCCACATGCCTAGCGGAATCGCTCCCTTTTAGCTCCTCCTTCAATGCCTCCAGCTTCTTCTGCAAAAGCCTGATGAGGGGAATGACCTGACTCAGGCTGGCAGTGTCTGAACTGACTTCACGTGTGGCAAGTTCAAAAGGTTGCAGAACCTTGCACAACGTTGAAATCATTCTCCACTGCGCTTGAGACAGGTACATTCCACCTCCTATATCGTGCTCAATTGTATAGGCTTGAATGGCCTTTTGCTGCTCCTCCAACCTCTGAAGCATATAGAGGGTTAAATTCCACCTCGTTACCACTTCTTGCTTCAGATGATGGCAGGGCAGGTTCAGGGAGTTTTTGGTGGTGCTCCAGTCTTCTGTACGTGGTGCCTGTACGCCGAAAGTGTCCCGCAATTCTTCTGGCCCACCGACAGCATCTCTTGCACGCCCCTGTCGTTTTTTAAAAAATTCTGCACCACCAAATTCAAGGTATGTGCAAAACATGGGACGTGCTGGAATTTGCCCATATTTAATGCACACACAATATTGCTGGCGTTGTCCGATGCCACAAATCCACAGGAGAGTCCAATTGGGGTAAGCCATTCCGCGATGATCTTCCTCAGTTGCCGTAAGAGGTTTTCAGCTGTGTGCGTATTCTGGAAACCGGTGATACAAAGCGTAGCCTGCCTAGGAAAGAGTTGGCGTTTGCGAGATGCTGCTACTGGTGCCGCCGCTGCTGTTCTTGCGGCGGGAGTCCATACATCTACCCAGTGGGCTGTCACAGTCATATAGTCCTGACCCTGCCCTGCTCCACTTGTCCACATGTCCGTGGTTAAGTGGACATTGGGTACAACTGCATTTTTTAGGGACACTGGTGAGTCTTTTTCTGACGTCCGTGTACATTCTCGGTATCGCCTGCCTAGAGAAGTGGAACCTAGATGGTATTTGGTAACGGGGGGCACACTAAATCAAGAAATTGTCTAGTTCCCTGTGAACTAACGGCGGATACCGGACGCACGTCTAACACCAACATAGTTGTCAAGGCCTCAGTTATCCGCTTTGCAACAGGATGACTGCTGTGATAGTCCATCTTCCTCGCAAAGGACTGTTGGGACAGTCAATTGCTTGGTGGAAGTAGTAAAAGTGGGCTTACGAGTACGACTTCCCCTCTGGGATGACCATCGACTCCCAGCAGCAACAACAGCAGCGCCAGCAGCAGTAGGCGTTACACGCAAGGATGCATCGGAGGAATCCCAGGCAGGAGAGGACTCGTCAGAATTGGCCAGTGACATGGCCTGCAGGACTATTGGCATTCCTGGGGAAGGAGGAAATTGACACTGAGGGAGTTGGTGGGGTGGTTTGCGTGAGCTTGGGTTACAAGAGGAAGGGATTTACTGGTCAGTGGACTGCTTCCCGCTGTCGCCCAAAGTTTTTGAACTTGTCACTGACTTATTATGAATGCGCTGCAGGTGACGTATAAGGGAGGATGTTCCGAGGTGGTTAACGTCCTTACCCCTACTTATTACAGCTTGACAAAGGCAACACACAGCTTGACAAATGTTGTCCGCATTTCTGGTGAAATACTTCCACACCGAAGAGCTGATTTTTTTGGTATTTTCACCAGGCATGTCAACGGCCCTATTCCTCCCACGGACAACAGGTGTCTCCCCGGGTGCCTGACTTAAACAAACCACCTCACCATCAGAATCCTCCTTGTCAATTTCCTCCCCAGCGCCAGCAACACCCCATATCCTCCTCATCCTGGTGTACTTCAACACTGACATCTTCAATCTGACTATCAGGAACTGGACTGCGGGTGCTCCTTCCAGCACTTGCAGGGGGCGTGCAAATGGTGAGAAGGCGCATGCTCTTCACGTCCAGTGTTGGGAAGTGTCAGGCATTGCAACCGACACAATTGGACTCTCCTTGTGGATTTGGGATTTCGAAGAACGCACAGTTCTTTGCGGTGCTTTTGCCAGCTTGAGTCTTTTCATTTTTCTAGCGAGAGGCTGAGTGCTTCCATCCTCATGTGAAGCTGAACCACTAGCCATGAACATAGGCCAGGGCCTCAGCCATTCCTTGCCACTCTCCGTGTGGTAAATGGCATATTGGCAAGTTTACGCTTCTCCTCCGACAATTTTATTTTAGATTTTGGAGTCCTTTTTTTACTGATATTTGGTGTTTTGGATTTTACATGCTCTGTACTATGACATTGGGCATCGGCCTTGGCAGACGACGTTGCTGGCATTTAATCGTCTCGGCCATGACTAGTGGCAGCAGCTTCAGCACGAGGTGGAAGTGGATCTTGATCTTTCCCTAATTTTGGAACCTCAACATTTTTGTTCTCCATATTTTAATAGGCACAACTAAAAGGCACCTCAGGTAAACAATGGAGATGGATGGATGCTAGTATACTTATGGATGGACGAGCGACTGCCGACACAGAGGTAGCTACAGCCGTGGACTACCATACTGTGTCTGCTGCTAATATAGACTGGATGATAATGAGTTGAAATTAATATATATATATATATATATAATATCACTAGTACTGCAGCCGGACAGGTATATATATTTATTATGTAATGACTGATGACGGACCTGCTGGACACTGTCAGCTCAGCAGCACCGCAGACTGCTACAGTAAGCTACTATAGTAGTATGTATCAAGAAGAAAGAAAAAAAAAAACACGGGTAGGTGGTATACAATTATGGATGGACCAGTGACTGCCGACACAGAGGTAGCTACAGCCGTGGACTACCGTACTGTGTCTGCTGCTAATATAGACTGGATGATAATGAGATGAAATTAATATATATATATATATATATATATATATATAATATCACTAGTACTGCAGCCGGACAGGTATATATATTTATTATGTAATGACTGATGACGGACCTGCTGGACACTGTCAGCTCAGCAGCACCGCAGACTGCTACAGTAAGCTACTATAGTAGTATGTATCAAGAAGAAAGAAAAAAAAAAAACCACGGGTAGGTGGTATACAATTATGGATGGACCAGCGACTGCCGACACAGAGGTAGCTACAGCCGTGGACTACCGTACTGTGTCTGCTGCTAATATAGACTGGATGATAATGAGATGAAATTAATATATATATATATATATATATATATATATATATAATATCACTAGTACTGCAGCCGGACAGGTATATATATTTATTATGTAATGACTGATGACGGACCTGCTGGACACTGTCAGCTCAGCAGCACCGCAGACTGCTACAGTAAGCTACTATAGTAGTATGTATCAAGAAGAAAGAAAAAAAAAACCACGGGTAGGTGGTATACAATTATGGATGGACCAGTGACTGCCGACACAGAGGTAGCTACAGCCGTGGACTACCGTACTGTGTATGCTGCTAATATAGACTGGATGATAATGAGATGAAATTAATATATATATATATATATATATATAATATCACTAGTACTGCAGCCGGACAGGTATATATATTTATTATGTTATGACTGATGACGGACCTGCTGGACACTGTCAGCTCAGCAGCACCGCAGACTGCTACAGTAAGCTACTATAGTAGTATGTATCAAGAAGAAAGAAAGAAAGAAAAAAAAAAACACGGGTAGGTGGTATACAATTATGGATGGACCAGCGACTGCCGACACAGAGGTAGCTACAGCCGTGGACTACCGTACTGTGTCTGCTGCTAATATAGACTGGATGATAATGAGATGAAATTAATATATATATATATATATAATATCACTAGTACTGCAGCCGGACAGGTATATATATTTATTATGTAATGACTGATGACGGACCTGCTGGACACTGTCAGCTCAGCAGCACCGCAGACTGCTACAGTAAGCTACTATAGTAGTATGTATCAAGAAGAAAGAAAAAAAAAAACACGGGTAGGTGGTATACAATTATGGATGGACCAGCGACTGCCGACACAGAGGTAGCTACAGCCGTGGACTACCGTACTGTGTCTGCTGCTAATATAGACTGGATGATAATGAGATGAAATTAATATATATATATATATATATATAATATCACTAGTACTGCAGCCGGACAGGTATATATATTTATTATGTAATGACTGATGACGGACCTGCTGGACACTGTCAGCTCAGCAGCACCGCAGACTGCTACAGTAAGCTACTATAGTAGTATGTATCAAGAAGAAAGAGAAAAAAAAAACCACGGGTAGGTGGTATACATATACAATTATATATATATTATATACAATTATATATATATATATATATATATATATATATATATATATATATTAAACTGGTGGTGATTAATTAAACTGGTGGTCAGGTCACTGGTCACACTATCAGCAACTTGCAAGTAGTACTCCTAAGCAGACAATCACAATATATATTATACTGGTGGTCAGTGTGGTCACAATGGCAGTGTGGCACTCTGGCAGCAAAAGTGTGCACTGTACGTTATATGTACTCCTGAGTCCTGCTCTCAGACTCTAACTGCTCCCCACTGTCAGTGTCTCCCCCACAAGTCAGATATACATTATACAGTCACACTATCTATCTATCACTTCAGCAAGTAGTAGTACTCCTCCTAATGCTCCCCAAAATTACTAAAGTAAATAATACTGTGTCTCTCTCTACTCTAGTAGTCTCACTCTCTATAAACGGAGAGGACGCCAGCCACGTCCTCTCCCTATGAATCTCAATGCACGTGTGAAAATGGCGGCGACGCGCGGCTCCTTATATAGAATCCGAGTCTCGCGATAGAATCCGAGCCTCGCGAGAATCCGACAGCGGGATGATGACGTTCGGGCGCGCTCGGGTTAACCGAGCAAGGCGGGAAGATCCGAGTCGCTCGGACCCGTGTAAAAAAAACTGAAGTTCGGGCGGGTTCGGATTCCGAGGAACCGAACCCGCTCATCTCTAGTAGAAAGGGCTGCAGATTTCCACGCTGTCCCTATTTTTCAATCTATCGGTCATTTATTTGAATCCATTTATGCTAGGGATACTGTGTTGCTCATTAATTAATTAAATTCTATGCACTAGGTTAGATGAGACAGTAAATTTCCAATGTATTGTTATCCATTACAATAAATTTATTTTTGGGATACAGTTTAGACACTTATAGCGTGGTCTGTCTGGAACTAATTCCATTGACATAACCAGTATCAGATTAATTAATTATTACAGTATTCAATACGTGATTTGTGTCTCTGTCCTATCAATTTCGGTGTTTGCCCTCCTCCCGGTGGCGAATTTGGTCCCTGCGATGCCTAGTTTCTACTGGGGGTACTATTGTGTGGCCATTTCCCTTCTCAGCAAGAGCATGCACCGTTTTGGGCTGTGTACCGACTGTGCACACTTCCCATTTAAAATATACGGGGTAGGAGCACCAAAATGAGGACTGCTATGGGTGAGGGGTGATGGTGCTGGGAAAGGGGTACTGGGTCTGAGGCAGAACTAGCATCTGTGCAACGGGGCATCAGCCAAAATCTTGCCTAGGGCTTCATATTGGTTAGGGTGTACTTTAAATGCTGAATAACAACAATACAGTATAATACTGTACCTACAGTATACAGTTGTAATTGTACAGAATAGTACTGAAATATAATTAATGTTTTTTCTTCTTCTCCAAAACAGAGACAATGATACATGGGGGACCCAGGCCGGGCACCAAGCAGCCTACCTCGGGCACCAGGATCCGGGCAACCATAGGCCCATATATACTCGTGGTTAATTATAGCAATGCTTACAGTACCTCTTCAACATACTGTTCAGTAGTGTTCTTCTGTATTTACTGTAGTGACCATACAGTACTATACATTGTAAATATCAAGATTTTCTAATATAGAGTACAGCATAGGCGGATCCAGGGGGGGCACTCGGGCCCGTGAAACCCCCTCCCCCCCTGTCATTTCTGACTTCTTTTTTGTTTCAAAAGGAGAACAGCAGCAGCATTACTACTATTTCTGTCAGTCATATGTGATAAAAGAGCCGGCAGGCACTAGGACCCACCGCAGCTCTAACACCAAGTCCTTGTTGTAACCAATGGGGAGGCCCCCTGCTCACACCGCAACCTACCTCCCCCACTGCCAGCCAGCCAGAGTCCAGCCCAGGCACGGGGTTCAAATGCCAGCGTAGAGTAAGACTGTTACTTATGACAGTGCAGAAGGCTTCATTAGCCCTCACTGCACCACACAGTTTCCCAGCGCTTCCTCCTCCACTTCCTTTACCACCATGCTAGGTGCAGTCAAACTCAGCCTTGGCTTTGAGAAGGCAGCCTGTGTGATTGTGACAGGGCTGTCCTGCAGATGTCTTATGCTGTATGTTGGAGATCCAGCTGGCTGCTTCTGCTAATTAAAGATGGGCAGTTCGTGTCCTGCAGTCTGAGTCTCAAAACAAGGTATGCTGCACCTGCCACCACCAACTAAAAACGTTAATCATTACAGTATATAGTGCTGAGGTGCCTTCCAGGCGCCTATAACTAATGGAACTGGTGACAAACATTTCAAGGTCCAATCAGCCTTTTCATCAGGGTGAAACATAGGCCTTAAACCAGCAGGGTTGCGCTCCTACAGCCATTCATTACTAATGGCGTATTCTGTGAGGCAACGCCCCCTGTGATATTGTGATAGGGACGTACCTGGAGCTTCCTGTCTATCAAGTTGCGGCCTGTCTGCTCGTTCTGTGGGTACTTGCCGCGACGTTTGCCGGAATCTGTGTAGAACACCTGCGTTTGACCTGGGCAGAGGGACAGAGACACCCCAGCACGAACAACACCCCCCAAGGCACACAAGCTTCACTACAGGGGGATGCGGTAACAAAGATTTATTTCAATTAGGTAGCTCCTGGGTTTTTTAGTAACCTGGGTTGCTGGTCAATAAACCTGGCATGCTACGGTAAGGTACATCATCTCGTATCACATAATAATTGCAATATAAACATATCACATTAACATGGTTGCACTTCCAAACATCAATACTAAAAGCATCGTTCCGCAAAACCAAAACTTGGTTCAAGACTGTTCAATTAGTATATTAATATGCCACTAGATGGCGCTGTGAATCCAGCAACAATAGTCTCTGGGCCTGAACTCAACCCTGAATAGCTCAAGTATGTGTCCTTGCAGGTAAAGCTGAACGAAAGTCTGGTAAATGATCACCGGTGGCCATGCAGAGGGCTGAACAATGAATGGGTACAGTTGGGGCCTCTGGCTACTCTGGCCAGGGCACTGTGGTAGTTTAGAGTCCTGTCTATATTAAAATCTCTCTGTATCCCTTGATGAGTACCTTCCCACAGCTGGCTGTGTATATACTTTCTGGGGGAGGAGGGGCAATGACCTCTTTACACAGGGGTAATGTAAGGCAGGTGTGCTGTTATTACTGGATGTGAGGAAGTCACTTTTATGCTTCAGGTGTCAGGCTGGGTAGTGTGTGGACAGCTGGCCCATAACCCCCTCTCTCCCTCTCACCGAGTGTGCTCTGTCTCTCTCCAGCGGCTCCTCAGCCTCGGCAGCGGTGACGTTCGGGTCCCGGTGTTTGAGGTAGTAGTGCACGGCTTCCCGGAGGCCCCCTCCGGCGGCTCTGCAAAATGCACCGTCTCTCCGCTATGACAGCGTCTCCCACAGCGGCGGCTGGCGGCTCTTCTGCGCTGTCGGATCCGGCTCTCCTCAGCGCATTCCGTCCTCTCTCTCTGCTCTGCTCCTCCCGGCGGTTCTGGCGGCAACGTCCTCCACGTCTCCTCTCCTTCCCGCTCGTAGCTCTGCCGCTAACTCCTCCCCCTTTCTTTTGGTTCCCCTGAGCCAGCCAATCCCCGGGGTCTGTCTTCCCGCTCCGTAGGATCCCTTCTCCCCGACACTGGGTCCTAGTGTCCTCCATGGGGCTGTGGTTGCCTAGCGACCAGACAGTCCATTAATCCCTTGCGGGGATCATCGGCCGCGGTGGCATTTAGCAAGGGCTGGGGGAAAGCAGATGCCGGGCATTATATATTCCCCCTGTGGAAGATTGCGTGTCCTCACGCGTTGGGCAACATGCCAAAAGTCAAGGCCACAGTCTTTCAAGGTGCGCATAGTATTAAACAGGGGAACATAACCAAGTTGGGTACCAACATACATATACATTCATTAGCAACGTATTTACAGATCATGTATTCGCTTATTCTCTGTACCTAGAGGGCGGGACGCCCTTTGTGCTACGTCCCGACCTTCTAATTTCAACCGTGGGGGCTCTGTGCTCACTATGAGTATTGACTGGGTTGGGTCGACTCTGACCCTCTAAGGGCCCATTAACCACGGGGTCTAGGGTGTCATGAGGTGCTGAGCTCGATGAGGGAGGACCGCACATAAAGATTAAGAGCTCCATGGGGTCAAGTAAGGGTATGCCGCCCGGGGATCCCCGCCCCTCTGCCGCAGGTGAGTTTGCTGTTTCAGGCGGTACTTCGGAGGTGTAAGGTTTGAGTTGCTCTCTGGATACGGCACTGATGGGCCCATCTTGACCTCGGCGGATATCATAGGTGAACCGTTCTCCCCCCGGGACACTGATGACGACATAGGGTGCGTTTTCCCACATAGTGTCCAACTTACTGGTGCGGTGGTTCCGTTTCCTCCAAACAAGGTCACCCACTTACAGAGGCGTAGGATGGATGGTTGCATTATAATTTTTCTCTTGGCGATGTCGGACGGTTCCCATCCGCATCTCCACCAGCTCTCGGTCCGTTTCGATTCTCCGCTGATGCTCGCGGACCCAGTTGGTCTGTGGAGTGGTAGGGGACGATAGCGCGGGGGCAAGCTCTAGGTCTTGAGGCAGTTTACCTTGTCGGCCTAACATAAGATAGTATGGTGTGAAACCGGTGGAGGAATGTTCCGCATTATTGTAGAGGTAGACGAGTTCGGGCAACAAGGTCGGCTAACGGGCACGGTTTCCGGCTGGTAGGCTTCTGAGCATCCCAATGAGGGTCTGATTAGCTCTCTCGCACAAACCATTCCCCTGTGGGTGGCACGCTGTCGTTCTCGCTTTCTGGCAACCATAGTAGGAGCACAGTTCATAGAATAACTGCGACTCAAAGGCAGGCCCTTGGTTGGTTAGTATGCACTCGGGGTACCCGTAGGGCCTGGCGAAGTGTTTCAGGAATAGTTCGGCCGTAGTCTTAGCAGTCAAGTCTTTCGCAGGGACCGCCACTAAAAGCTTGCTATAGTGGTCAGTCATGGTTAAGGCATAGTTGTGTCCACTGGTGCTGGGCTCTAGTTTCACGTGGTCGAGAGCGACAATTTGCAACGGCCGGTGACTCTTGATGGGACGCAGGTGGTCCTTCTGATGTGCATCTGGGTGTCTCTTCAAGTTGCAGGGGACACAGTCCCGACACCATCGTTCTACGTCATCATGCAGACCGATCCAGAAGTACCGGGTACACAAGATGGCTTCCGTTTTTTGTGTACCGAAATGTCCTGACTTGTCGTGGTAGGCAGTAAGTAGGAAATTTGCCTGTTTCCTGGGAACAACTACCTGGTGAGTATCGGGGTCAATACTGGTACGTACTAAGATGCCCTGTTTCAGGTGGAATTGTCTCCGATGTCGCAATAGCTTTACCAGCTCCGGATCCGCTTTGGACCGTTGTGCCCGGGTCAGTTGGTGGTTACGTCGGAGGAGGGCTGTTAGCTCTTTCAGCACTGGATTCTGTCGCTGGACCGCTCCCCAGTCTACAGCAGGGGCTTCGGACAAATCCGATCGCTGTTGGTCCGTGATGGTTAATGGGTCTGAGGTGACCGTCCATCTTTTCTTCGAGGCTTTGAAGACAGGGGCTTCTATTTCTTCCTCAACATCCCTTCCTTCTTCCGCCACATCGGTGGTGGGCAATCGGGACAGAGCGTCGGCGTTGCCGTTGGACTCCCCACTCCTGTAGGACACAGTGTATTGGAAGTTGGCGAGCCGTGATACCCATCGCTGTTCAAGGGCGCCGAGGCGAGCAGTGGACAGGTGCGCCAAGGGATTGTTGTCCGTCATGATGATAAATGGTGTCGCAGCGAGATAGTGTTTGAATTTTTCTGTGACGGCCCAGACCAGGGCGAGCAGTTCCAATTTGAAAGCACTGTAATTTTCGCAATTCCGTTCTGTCTTGCGTAATCCTCTACTGGCATATGCGATTACTCTCTCGCGCCCATTCTGCACCTGAGACAATACGGCACCTAATCCACGATGGCTGGCATCTGTGCAGACTTGGAACGGCTGCTCGTAATCGGGATAAGCCAACAGCGGGGCTTCCGTCAAGGAAGTCTTCAACTGGTGGAAGGCCTGTTGCTGTTCTTCGCCCCACTGCACTGGTGACGATCCCCTCCTTTCGCGGCCAGACTGACCTCTCAGCAGTTCATGCAGCGGAGTTGCCACTTTGGCAAAGTGTTTCACGAAACGTCTGTAGTAGCCCACGAACCCGAGGTAGCTTCGGACATCCCTAATGGTCTTCGGCACTTGCCAATCCCGAACAACTCGGACCTTCTCAGGGTCGGGCGTCACGCCTTCCGCGCTGACGACATGGCCTAGGTACTGGACCTTGGGTTTGAGCAGGTGACATTTCGTGGGTTTCAGCTTCAGACCACATTTTGTCAGTTGTTGGAACACTTCTTCTAGATGTTGCAAGTGATCCTCGTAACTCTTTGAGAAGATTATTACGTCATCGAGGTATAGCAAGACCATCTCAAAGTTGTGCTGTCCAAGATAGTGTTCCATGACGCGTTGAAATGTGGCGGGCGCATTACAAAGCCCGAAAGGCATCCTTTCGAATTCGAACAGACCCATCGGTGTCGTGAAGGCTGTTTTTTCCATGTCTTCGGGGGCCATCTGAATCTGCCAGTATCCACTGGTGAGGTCAAGGGTCGAAAAGTATGCAGCAGTCTTCAGTGCCGTCAAGGACTCTTCGATCCGAGGGAGTGGGTAGGCGTCCTTATGAGTAGCCGCATTGAGCCTGCGGTAATTGACGCAGAAGCGTAGGCTGCTGTCCTTCTTCTTAACGATTACTAGCGGAGCTGCCCAGGGACTGTGACTTTCTTTGATAACTCCCGCGTCTTTCATTTCCGCTATCATTTTTCTCACAGGTTGGTATAAGGCTGGGGGAAGGGGTCGGTGTCTTTTCTTAATAGGAGGGGTCGTCCCTGTAGGAATATGGTGGTACACCTTGTCGGCTCTTCCAAAGTCCGACGGGTGTTGGCTAAAATCTGCTGCATTCCGCCGCACCACTCGTAATAATCCCGCTTTTTTTTCATCGTGGGTATCTGCGCTGCCGATCTGAATATCAGCCCACCATGAGGTTTCTTGACCCGTTGTCGACGACCCCTCGGTCGCCGTCTCTTGGGCAGCTGTGGTCACCTCCTGGCCTACAATGTCTTGGAAGTCGATTGAGCTTATTTTCGCCACCAGGCAGCGCTTGTGTAGTCTGATAATATAGGGATGCGGGTTCAAGATGCACACTGGCACTCTTCCGTGTTTCACCTTTGCTAGCGTTCTCGCCACCGCGAAGGGTTGTTGGCCCTCCGAGTCACAGGGTTCCACCAAGGCTTCATAATCTCGTCCTCCTGGGCCAATCTTTGCCCTGCACCAAATTACATGTTCGGAGTTCGGCCTCAAGAGGACGGCCTGGTGGTCAGCGATTCTGGCCTTCCCCACCTCCCCTTGATGGTTGGCGAATTTCTTCTCCTTCTCCAGCAGGTGCACCGTCTGCTGCAGGGCTCTCCGCTACACTGAGGCGGCTATCTGCATCTCCTGCCGAAGGGCTTCCACTAGCTCATCAGGGCAGTTCTTCAAGACATTCATCCCCAGGATGACGGGAGGTAGGTGGGTGTTAGGAGCCGTGGTGACAAGATACCCTTGCCGGGGCAATGTCGCATTTCCAATTTTTGTGTCCGCTTCCCAGTAACCCTGATACATTATGGGTTGTCCATTGCTGGCCAGCAGATGGAGCCAGGTGGTTGGTGGGGACACAATGGCAGCTTCGTCCCAGTGCTGAAGGAAATCGGTAATCCGGATGGTGGAGACTTGCGACCCCGTATCCAACAGAGCTGGAATTTCAATTCCATCGATACAGATCTTCAGGTGTGGGCACTCCCCGACGTATCTGGACCATTCTTGGGGCAGTGGCCCACTTACTGGTTCCTCTCCCGAAGGTCGGTCCGTTGCCTCGGGAGTTCTTCGTTTAAAGCGGCCGCAGGGCAGTTCCTTTCGATATGGCCACTCTGTCGACACCTTCAGCATATCGGGCTCCCCTGAGAGTCGAACTGGTCGGTGGGTCTTCGGCCCGATTCTTTTACCACATCGCAGCGAGGACGACTCCGCCCACTTCGTTCTTGACGCCATTCTTGGCGCCTATTCCTCTCTTGGTCCCTGTCGAACTCATCCATCCTTCGGTTCATTCAGGAGAGAGTCGCCGTCATCTCCGCCAGCTTTTGGTTGAGCGTTTCCATAGAGTCTGAACTCGGTGAGGCTTGCGCTTGTTGGAGAACCGTTCCTCCTTGTCCGTCAGATTTCCTGAGCGGTGTGTTTTCTCTGTAGCAGTCCTCTTCACTCCACTCCGAAGACGCGTCTTTCTCGACATTATTACTCTGATTTTTCCCAAGGATCTGCAGCATCGTCTCTTTGAATTCGGAGAAGGAGCTCTCTGGTTGCCGTCGTCTCTCCATGCGCATTTAAGATCGAATCGTCTCTCCTCTTGCCCCTTCCACAAACAGGTCTGTTAATGTTCTGTCTATCCCTTCGACTTCTCGTTCATCCAGAGCCCGTATAGTCTTTGCAGCTTCTTGTAGGGTCAGCGCGAAGTCACGCAGTGATTCATCGGGTCTTTGTTTCCTCGCATAAAGGCGGCTCTTTAATTCCGCTATGGTCTGGCAGTCGAATATGGTCACCAGCTTCTTGAAGATGCATTTGACGGTCTTCTTTTCACTGTTTTCCCATGCCTTCACTTCCCGTAGTGCCGAATCCGTCAATTGACCCATCACGATCTCTATTTTCTGTTCTTCGGTTAGTGAGTACAGGCGGAACATGGAGTACATCTTGTCTTTGAATTCTTGAACATACTCGAACCCGGCACTTGTTTTCCTGCAAACGTTGGTAACCATGGTGCTCCAAAATAGTATGGCATAGTCAACGGTGATGCCGCCATGGTGGTCGTGTTTCCTTGTCCGGGTGCCGGTGGTAGCATGGGAGTAGCGGGAACCTGCGGATCCGTCATCTTGCTCGTATCCTGTTTGCGGACGCCAATTGTGATAGGGATGTACCTGGAGCTTCCCGTCTATCAAGTTGCGGCCTGTCTGCTCGTTCTGTGGGTACTTGCCGCGACGTTTGCCGGAATCTGTGTAGAACACCTGCGTTTGACCTGGGCAGAGGGACATAGACACCCCAGCACGAACAACACCCCCCAAGGCACACAAGCTTCACTACAGTGGGATACGGTAACAAAGATTTATTTCAATTAGGTGGCTCCTGGGTTTTTTAGTAACCTGGGTTGCTGGTCAATAAACCTGGCACGCTACGGTAAGGTACATCATCTCGTATCACATAATAATTGCAATATAAACATATCACATTAATATGGTTGCACTTCCAAACATCAATACTAAAAGCATCGTTCCGCAAAACCAAAACTTGGTTCAAGACTGTTCAATTAGTATATTAATATGCCACTAGATGGCGCTGTGAATCCAGCAACAATAGTCTCTGGGCCTGAACTCAACCCTGAATAGCTCAAGTATGTGTCCTTGCAGGTAAAGCTGAACGAAAGTCTGGTAAATGATCACCGGTGGCCATGCAGAGGGCTGAACAATGAATGGGTACAGTTGGGGCCTCTGGCTACTCTGGCCAGGGCACTGTGGTAGTTTAGAGTCCTGTCTATATTAAAATCTCTCTGTATCCCTTGATGAGTACCTTCCCACAGCTGGCTGTGTATATACTTTCTGGGGGAGGAGGGGCAATGACCTCTTTATACAGGGGTAATGCATACTTGCCTACCTGACCCTCTCCATGAGGGAGAAAATGCTCTGTTCCTGGACTTTCCTGGTAATGTATGATTGCCATCACCTGTGGTGAGCTAGTTAATTGATAAGAAAGGTGTTTCATCACAGGTGATGGCAATCATACATTACCAGGAAAGTCGAGGAACAAAGCATTTTCTCCCTCATGGAAAGGGTCAGGTAGGCAAGTATGGGGTAATGTAAGGCAGGTGTGCCGTTATTACTGGATGTGAGGAAGTCACTTTTATGCTTCAGGTGTCAGGCTGGGTAGTGTGTGGACAGTTGGCCCATAACCCCCTCTCTCCCTCTCACCGAGTGTGCTCTGTCTCTCTCCAGCGGCTCCTCAGCCTCGGCAGCAGTGACGTTCGGGTCCCGGTGTTTGAGGTAGTAGTGCACGGCTTCCCGGAGGCCCCCTCCGGCGGCTCTGCAAAACGCACCGTCTCTCCGCTATGACAGCGTCTCCCACAGCGGCGGCTAGCGGCTCTTCTGCGCTGTCGGACCCGGCTCTCCTCAGCGCGTTCCGTCCTCTCTCTCTCTCTGCTCTGCTCCTCCCGGTGGTTCTGGCAGCAACATCCTCCACGCCTCCTCTCCTTCCCGCTCGTAGCTTTGCCGCTAACTCCTCCCCCTTTCTTTTGGTTCCCCCGAGCCAGCCAATCCCCGGGGTCTGTCTTCCTGGTCCGTAGGATCCCTTCTCCCCGACACTGGGTCCTAGTGTCCTCCATGGGGCTGTGGTTGCCTAGCGACCAGATAGTCCATTAATCCCTTGCGGGGATCATCGGCCGCGGTGGCATTTAGCAAGGGCTGGGGGAAAGCAGATGCCAGGCATCACAATACCACACCCCTTATCTGGGAGCACACGTGCCTTTGGTGAATGTAAATATAACTATTACCTTTCCCCTATCATGGTGCCCCCCCTTTCATTTTCTTCTGGATCCGCCCCTGGAGTACAGTATTGTATTGCCACTACTACACTGTAAAGTATTTAGTATTTGCGGGGTCGGACTGGCCCACAGGGGTACAGGGGAAACCACCGGTGGGCCCCACTGCCTGAGGGCCTACGCCTTCCTCTAGGGATCAGGTTCCAGACTGTGAACTTGTATTACACATGGTAGATATGTTGCATTACACTGCACAAGACTATTTTGCATTTCAAGCCTCTGTGGAGGCTGGCCACACCCCCTTTGTAGGCTGGTCAAACCCCTAAATATGGGCCCTACCACTGCATTCCCCTGGTGGACCCTACATACCCCAATCCGACACTAAGTATTTGTGTTGTAATACTGTCCTTTTTTTCCCACAGAACAATTGCAGCGTGCCATCCAGCTCCTGCGGGTGGTGGTCCACCTTTTACTGGACCATTTGTATAATTTTTTGTTACGTTACATTTAATTTCATTTTGTTCACTTTTTTTTTTGTTATACTGTACTCCATTGTATAGTATCTCTTTCTACTGTATGACAGAATCCCAGGTCATTTATAAGCTAGGCATACTGTACACCATACAATTATCTGGCAGATAATCTGCCAGATCTGGCTGTTTGGAATGAAATTCTGGTAATGGATGAGAGCAAATGACTATCACCCATTACCAGAATTTCATTCCAAACAGCCAATCAATCAATGTACATGTAGCAGTTGTATGCACACTTCTCCGTCTTCTCACTGTTTAATACTGTACATCTACCCCATGTTTGCTTTACATAGAATGCAGAAAGGTACGTCAAGGGATATGGCAGCAGTACAATGCAAGGGACTAGGACACTATCTCACAGTAGAATGAGCATACTGTACATTGTAGCAATAGCATACAGTAAGTGTGACATGTACAGTATAATACAGTGGGTGGCATGTACTGTATCACTGGGAAACTGAATAGGATCAACTGGTAATGTACAGTACAAATAGTGAGCTACTGTACTGTATATACAGTACTGTATGCTACAGTATACTGTACTACAAAGTTCTAGCACAGTAACAGTACGACCCTGCCTGAATAAAGCCACCAAAAGCCATAGACTCATGCCAAGTAATAGGGGAATAAAATGGGGGACACTTCTACCATGCCCTGAAATGCCCAAGGATTCTGCCCCTCGGGAAGCTTGTACAGTGCATACAGTACAACCCCTTCTCTTGAGTAACAGTGCTCCCCAGGCCGCCATAGACACCAGTCTTAATTAAATTCCCCTCATACAGTAGTACTAATTTATAGAGTACAGTATATGAGGAAGTTGGGATACAAAAATTGGAAACCACATCAGGTTTATTTTAAGAAACACTTTATTTACAGCATGGACGTGGGACAAAATCAGTAGGAACATGTAACATCACACATATTGTAATAAGAAAGCCAACATCACACATACTGTACGGTACTTTAATCAAAAGGTAACATCACAAATACAGTAACAATATCAACGTTAAAATTTTTTCATTTTTTTTGTGGTGGGGGTGCGGGGTAATGGTTTTTGTATATATATATATATATATATATATATTTATTTATTTTTTTGTATTTTTCATTTTTGTCTTTTGATTTTGGAACACTGGCGCATACAGACATCAGAATGGAGAAAGGAAACAGACAACAGCAGCCCCTGGATGGAAACACAGCACAAGGCCCCAGATGGACACAGAACAATGGACTTGGTCGCTACTGGATACAGCAGCACAAAAAAAATCAACTCATGCCAGATGACAGGGGAATAAAAGGGGCAACTTGTACATGGCCCTTACATTACCACTCCCATCAGGAATGTGGTGAGCCAAGTTTATGCACTCCCCTTTGAGTAACCGTGCTGCTCCGAGTGGCTTCAGCACGGTGTATGCAGCCCCAAAAAATGTACTGTACAGTACAATACCTGTAGGTCATTTCTCTGTATAGTGTACAGTGACACATTTTTTTAACTCCAGCTGTGTCAAGCTGATGTGCTGAAGCTAGGAGGATCGGTGGGTAATGATCTGGTTTCTTCAACCTGGATCTTCTGAGGCATTCTCTCTGCATTCTCAGCACAGCATTTATGGTATCCCGCCGTTCACACCATGCCAATGTAATTTTCCAGATTTTTGGGCATCTGAATTTTCCCCTTGTCACCATCAAAGTTCACACGATGGGTCCACGTCAAGTATTTGTCATATCTCCCATGGTACTGGAACAGAGAATGTGCATATTTGTGAATACATCCTTGTGAAGCTCTGTACAGATGGTCGTACAGGGCAGTGGAGATGACAGCCAGGGGACTATCGGTCAGAGTGCCGCCGAATGTATTGAGAAGTGGCCTGTGAGCAGGTTTGCTGGTCATCATTGGTGTTTCTGGCAACAGCACACTTGATTTGCTGACCAATGCTGGACCTTCAGCTGTCAAGTTCAGCATTGGAAGTAGTGTTGTATGGACACTCAAATTATCTTGATGGCGTTCCAGGTCTTCATGTTCACCCATGTCCATCCAGTCATCCAGGCCTCCGCGTTCATAAAGGGCTCTGCGTTCATACAGGCCTCGGCGTTCATACAGACTTCCGCATCCATCTCTGCTGACTTGAACTTGAATAATGATACACCGGACTCAATCGCATCGCAAACTGACAAAATGTCCGAGGCACGTGAATCCCCGCTGTGTGGCAGCACTCAGCTATGGAGTGAGCATCGGCATAGGTTTTGCAAGCTATGGGCCAATGCTGAGGGAGCGTCACAATCCACTAGCTAAAATACAGTACACAGGGGCGATGGGGATAAGCGAGGTCTATGCACATAACGATACACCGGACTCGATCGCATATCAAACTGACAAATTGGCCGCCGCCCGTGAACCCCAACCTCATGGCAGCACTTGGCTATGGAGCGAGCAATGGCATAAGTTTTGCAGGCCACGGGGCAATGCTGAAGGAGCGTCACAATCCCCTAGCTAAAATACACAGGGGTGATAGGGATAATCGAGTTCTATGCACACTATGGTACACCGGACTCGATCACATAGCAAACTGACAAAATGGCCGCCGCCCGTGAACACCTACCTCGTGGCAGCACTTGGTTATGGAGCGATCGACGGCATAAGTTTTACAGGCCATGGGGCAATACTGAAGGAGCGTCACAATCCCCTAGCTAAAATACACAGGGGCGATGGACTAAATGGCTGCCGCCCATGACCCCTCACCTCGTGACAGCACTTGGCTATGGAACGAGGTCCGGTGTATTTTAGCTAGGGGATTGTGATGCTCCATCAGCATTGCCCCGTGGCCTGCAAAACCTATGCCGTTGCTCGCTCCATAGCCAAGTCAGCTGACGAAGCCTGACTACACAGGTGAAACGCGTCGATCGTGGAGCTACGGATCGGAAAGCCTGCAAGCCTACCACCGCCGCTACCAACTGACCAGTCTGCCGGCAGACACCCAAAGCTTCTGGACCAGTGAAACGCACGCCTCTAGCACGGGGAGCACAAGTAAGGTCAGTGGGAGAGGAAGAAATATTCTTCACTTAACAAAATATCCCACGGAGAACTTATTACTACAAGCCCTTATTCCCTTCATTGGAAGGACTTCCCCTTCTGTCTAAGGACTTTTGCGAATAAAAAGGGGTTTCCTCAAAATTAAACCTTTATGAGCATAATACAACGCTATAAAGAGTTAAGATAAATAAGGAGTGCACTCTGGGACTTCTCATTTACAGACAGAGTAAAACGCTGAAGCGTATCTGGTCTTAACCTATCACTACTATATGTATTGTCAGTATATATGTTTGTTATGTGTGTATACCGGTATTAGGTATTTTTACACGTGCACGTAGAAATTCTTCTTTCACCACATATTTTTTATATTAAATATCATATCATATATGAACCAGAAAGTTTTATAGTATAATATTAACAATAAACTTATTTACAAAAATACGTATGCCTAATCTTTGTTTATAGCGAGCGCGGGGGATCCCTTGTCTTTTTTCAGATTGTGACCAGTGCCAGATTAAGGTCCACATGGGCCCGGAGCTGAAAATGATGAAAGGCCTATTGTGTGCCTCGACAGGGGGTGTGATCTATATAGGGGGTGTGGCCTGTGCTTTGGGTATCTCCATAATTCTATTAGTGTCGTCCAGTATACCTAGCCACTGCAGTAAGTTAATTAAATTAATAATGCAGAGAACATCACAGTGACCACCATATAATACAGAGAGCATCGCAGTGATCGCTACATTATACGGAGAGCATTGCTGTGAGTGCCATATAACACAGAGCAAATTACACTGACTGCTAGATAATACAAAGAGCATTACAGTAAAATTCATATTATACAGAGAGCATCCATGGCTGCCAAATAAAAGAGAAAACATGGTAGTGTCCGTCATATCCATGTGACCTCCATACAATACAAAGAACATTGTAATGAGTCCCATTTAAAATAGAGAACTCCAACAAACCACCATAAAATACAGAAGCCCTCACAGCCACACACCATGACCCGTGTAATGCAATTAATTGTACAGCAAGTATATCTACGGTATATATCTATAATCAGTATTTAATGGAATTCACACTTTGTAGCATTGGGCGCTGGTAGTAGCTCTGGTTAGGCTCCTCACTGGAAGAATGCCTGGAGAGCATTTCACTTCCCATTTACCTTCTCTCTTCTTTACTCCTGCCACTGTCTTCCTGGCTCCCACAGCCCGTGGTTCAATATAGACACATTGAGTCTGTGGCTGCGCTGTAGTAAAGCAGTGCTAAGGCGGGAACAGCTGCAGTCCACGGCACCACCGAGGAGTGATGATTATTGATCATCATCACCCTACATTCATCACGACGGGATGTAGTTATGTGACCGGCAGTCAGGAGATCGCCGGTCACAACACCTCCCTCTATGTCCCACCCCCTTAGAGTCCTGACAGTCGACATGCCGACTAGCAGGGACTATTCACACTAGTGGGTGTCCACGACACCCATAGAGTGGGAATAGAACCTGTGGCAAGCGCAGCTCGCCAGCGAGCCAGCAGCGTGGCGAACACAGCAAGCCTGCAAGGGGTTGTTGCGCTCCCCCCCCCTGCCGGCATTCCGCTGTCGGGATCCCAACATAGGTATGCTGACCATCTTTCACGCATACCCAACGACAGCTTATTCCCAGCCACCCTGTCCTCTGGCACATACCCCACCCACACCTTGCACTACAGCATACATACATATATACACACAAACATATGAGAAATACAACATACATATAAATACATAAGACCCACATATTTATTTTTAATCACATAAAACCTGACTAAAATTCAGATTATGTACCTCAATCTTAAATATCTCAGGTGACAGGTCTTAAGGTGCATACACAATTGCCGAGAAAATGAACGACGTCGCTCATTTTCACCCTTCCTGAGCAATGTCGTTCACTTTCTCGGCAAGTGTGTATGCCGGCGACGACGAGCGATTTGCGGCCCCGCAGTTGGTTAATGACCCTCGCAGTCGGCCGTGCATGCAGTTCAATTTGGACTGTCGGCCAAGAGCTGCCTGCACGGGCCGACCGCGGCGTGACTGAGCAATATGGTCGTCATATCGCTCAGTGTATATGCATTGCGGCCGACCACCCTGGCATGGGAGGGTAAACACTAGGTGACGTCGCTCATAGAGCACGTCGCCTAGTGTGTACCTACCATTAGTCAGTCAGTCATGAGTGGGCCTTCACGGAGCTCCCCTGCCTCTGTGTGCTGACACTGTCCCTTTGGGTGCGGTGTGCGGTGTGACATCGCACAGCGCAGAGAAGCTGTTAAGGTACTCTATATGGCACAGGGAGGGATTGTGAAGCTTTCCATATCACCCACACCCCTTTTCACTTCTATTCCTCAAGGTCATGTAGCCTTCCAATTGTGTGTATGTGATATATATATATATATATATATATATATATATATATATTATATTAAGCTTTACACATATATATACACACATATATACTGTGTGTATGCGTGAGTGTGTTAGTGTGTGTGTGTGTGTGTGTGTGTGTGTGTGTGTGTGTGTGTCTGTTTTATATATATATATCAGTGACATGCAGTGGGGTGAGGCAGGTGAGGCAGAGCCTTTCCTGTCATACTAACATTTGTGCCAGAGTTTTGACTGTATAAAGTATATGAAAAATATAAAGAATATGTTTGAAATATCGTCTTTGCATTATTCTAATACTTTTTATAGCCAAAACTCTGGAGTAAAAAGTCTATGGCAGGTGAGGCAGTGCCTCACCTGGCTAACGTTTCTGCACATCTCTGAGCAAATCTAACCAAATTTCCAGGAGTTTATACTGCTACACCTGTGTATAATACCCAGATGTACGCTTTGGCTAAAAAAATTGCATGTAAATCTGACTCTGGTTCTAGCTAGTGCCTCCTGAGCTATTTAGCTCACCGCACGTCCCTGATATATATATATATATATATATATATATATATATCTATATATTAACAAAGCATATAGAGAGGGCGCCTCATAGTGAAAAACCTTACATTTATTATAAAAAGCACAATACATGGCACAGCAGTATAAATCTAATGCTGACCACCACCGGGGATCGCCGTGGGCAGGATCACTGGAGCTGCTGTTACGGGACTACACACTCCGGAGATCGATGATGTCACAAATCTCCGGCGTGTGTGGTGTTGTAACAGCAGCTCCAGTGATCCGGGATTCCGGCGTCGGTATTTCGACAGCCGGGATTCCGGCCGGCGGCATCTTGACCGCATCCTGTCTAGATGTGGGGCAAAAACTAATTGAAAATCAGCAGTAAGAGGTGCCTCTTACTGCTGGTTTTCAATTAGTTTTTGCCCCACATACTCACGCTGCCACAAACTGTGCCCTGCTTCTCCATTTTCCAGCTCCCGTATTGTGTCGTGACGTCTCCTATAGTGCCGTGGGATCTGTACTACCAATCAGAGCGTCCTATGGATGCTCTGAGTTGCACCCTAGACAGCCGGTGAAGGTGCTCTTGCCCACCCTTCCCATAGGGCACAGATTTAAGGCCGACACCCAGGGAGTGAGTAATGCACAAGGTGCACTGATGCCCTGTTATGGGACTGACCAGATTTTTGTCCACTGGGGCAAGGCAGTAATTTGGCAACCCCCCCCTTTTCTGACATAAATTTAATATCCATCTCCCTAACTACCACACTTAATAAAGGGACAACGGCACGTGCGCCCAAAAAGAGAGGTCAGCCATGACTCCCCCAGGCCTTGCTCCAGGATGACAGAATCCCCTGGCTGCACAGCACCAAACCTCTAGATCTGATGCTGGATCTTTCCCCTAGCTGTACCTTCCAGCCTGTGAGCCCACTAACTGATCAGCTGTTTCCCATGTTGGATATGTTTTCTGGGTACCACAACCGGCTGCCCCACGGAGCTTAAAATCAGGGCAGCAGAGGATATGGAGCCATCATGACGTTTCCAGTAGAGATGTGCACCGGAAATTTTTCGGGTTTTGTGTTTTGGTTTTGGGTTCGGTTCCGTGGCCGTGTTTTGGGTTCGAACGCGTTTTGGCAAAACCTCACCGAATTTTTTTTGTCGGATTCGGGTGTGTTTTGGATTCGGGTGTTTTTTTTTTTCAAAAAACCCTAAAAAAACAGCTTAAATCATAGAATTTGGGGGTCATTTTGATCCCAAAGTATTATTAACCTCAATAACCATAATTTCCACTCATTTTCAGTCTATTCTGAACACCTCACACCTCACAATATTATTTTTAGTCCTAAAATTTGCACCGAGGTCGCTGGATGACTAAGCTCAGCGACCCAAGTGGCCGACACAAACACCTGGCCCATCTAGGAGTGGCACTGCAGTGTCACGCAGGATGGCCCTTCCAAAAAACACTCCCCAAACAGCACATGACGCAAAGAAAAAAAGAGGCGCAATGAGGTAGCTGTGTGACTAAGCTCAGCGACCCTAGTGGCCGACACAAACACCTGGCCCATCTAGGAGTGGCACTGCAGTGTCACGCAGGATGGCCCTTCCAAAAAACACTCCCCAAACAGCACATGACGCAAAGAAAAAAAGAGGCGCAATGAGGTAGCTGTGTGAGTAAGCTAAGCGACCCTAGTGGCCGACACAAACACCTGGCCCATCTAGGAGTGGCACTGCAGTGTCAGGCCGGATGGCCCTTCCAAAAATTACTCCCCAAACAGCACATGACGCAAAGAAGAAAAAAAAGAGGCGCAATGAGGTAGCTGTGTGACTAAGATAAGTGACCCTAGTGGCCGACACAAACACCTGGCCCATCTAGGAGTGGCACTGCAGTGTCACGCAGGATGGCCCTTCCAAAAAACACTCCCCAAACAGCACATGATGCAAAGAAAAAAAGAGGCGCAATGAGGTAGCTGTGTGAGTAAGCTAAGCGACCCTAGTGGCCGACACAAACACCTGGCCCATCTAGGAGTGGCAATGCAGTGTCAGGCCGGATGGCCCTTCCAAAAAATACTCCCCAAATAGCACATGACGCAAAGAAGAAAAAAAAGAGGCGCAATGAGGTAGCTGTGTGACTAAGATAAGTGACCCTAGTGGCCGACACAAACACCTGGCCCATCTAGGAGTGGCACTGCAGTGTCACGCAGGATGGCCCTTCCAAAAAACACTCCACAAACAGCACATGACGCAAAGAAAAATGAAAGAAAAAAGAGGTGCAAGATGGAATTGTCCTTGGGCCCTACCACCCACCCTTATGTTGTATAAACAGGACATGCACACTTTAACCAACCCATCATTTCAGTGACAGGGTCTGCCACACGACTGTGACTGAAATGACGGGTTGGTTTGGACCCCCACCAAAAAAGAAGCAATTAATCTCTCCTTGCACAAACTGGCTCTACAGAGGCAAGATGTCCACCTCATCATCATCCTCCGATTCATCACCGTGTACATCCCCCTCCTCACAGATTATCAATTCGTCCCCACTGGAATCCACCATCACAGCTCCCTGTGTACTTTGTGGAGGCAATTGCTGCTGGTGAATGTCTCCATGGAGGAATTGATTATAATTCATTTTAATGAACATCATCTTCTCCACATTTTCTGGAAGTAACCTCGTACGCCGATTGCTGACAAGGTGAGCGGCGGCACTAAACACTCTTTCGGAGTACACACTTGTGGGAGGGCAACTTAGGTAGAATAAAGCCAGTTTGTGCAAAGGCCTCCAAATTGCCTCTTTTTCCTGCCAGTATACGTACGGACTGTCTGACGTGCCTACTTGGATGCGGTCACTCATATAATCCTCCACCATTCTTTCAATGGTGACAGAATCATATGCAGTGACAGTAGACGACATGTCCGTAATCGTTGTCAGGTCCTTCAGTCCGGACCAGATGTCAGCATCAGCAGTCGCTCCAGACTGCCCTGCATCACCGCCAGCGGGTGGGCTCGGAATTCTGAGCCTTTTCCTCGCACCCCCAGTTGCGGGAGAATGTGAAGGAGGAGATGTTGACAGGTCGCGTTCCGCTTGACTTGACAATTTTCTCACCAGCAGTTCTTTGAACCCCTGCAGACTTGTGTCTGCCGGAAAGAGAGATACAACGTAGGTTTTAAATCTAGGATCGAGCACGGTGGCCAAAATGTAGTGCTCTGATTTCAACAGATTGACCACCCGTGAATCCTTGTTAAGCGAATTAAGGGCTGCATCCACAAGTCCCACATGCCTAGCGGAATCGCTCAGTGTTAGCTCCTCCTTCAATGTCTCCAGCTTCTTCTGCAAAAGCCTGATGAGGGGAATGACCTGACTCAGGCTGGCAGTGTCTGAACTGACTTCACGTGTGGCAAGTTCAAAAGGTTGCAGAACCTTGCACAACGTTGAAATCATTCTCCACTGCGCTTGAGACAGGTGCATTCCACCTCCTATATCGTGGTCAGTTGTATAGGCTTGAATGGCCTTTTGCTGCTCCTCCAACCTCTGAAGCATATAGAGGGTTGAATTCCACCTCGTTACCACTTCTTGCTTCAGATGATGGCAGCGCAGGTTCAGGCGTTTTTGGTGTTGCTCCAGTCTTCTGTACGTGGTGCCTGTACGCCGAAAGTGTCCCGCAATTCTTCTGGCCACCGACAGCATCTCTTGCACGCCCCTCTCGTTTTTTAAATAATTCTGCACCACCAAATTCAAGGTATGTGCAAAACATGGGACGTGCTGGAATTTGCCCATATTTAATGCACCCACAATATTGCTGGCGTTGTCCGATGCCACAAATCCACAGGAGAGTCCAATTGGGGTAAGCCATTCTGCGATGATCTTCCTCAGTTGCCGTAAGAGGTTTTTAGCTGTGTGCGTATTCTGGAAAGCGGTGATACAAAGCGTAGCCTGCCTAGGAAAGAGTTGGCGTTTGCGAGATGCTGCTACTGGTGCCGCCGCTGCTGTTCTTGCGGCGGGAGTCAATACATCTACCCAGTGGGCTGTCACAGTCATATAGTCCTGAGTCTGCCCTGCTCCACTTGTCCACATGTCCGTGGTTAAGTGGACATTGGGTACAACTGCATTTTTTAGGACACTGGTGAGTCTTTTTCTGAGGTCTGTGTACATTTTCGGTATCGCCTGCCTAGAGAAATGGAGCCTAGATGGTATTTGGTACCGGGGACACAGTACCTCAATCAAGTCTATAGTTGGCTCTGCAGTAATGATGGATACCGCAACCACGTTTCTCACCGCCCAGGATGCCAAGGCCTCAGTTATCCGCTTTGCAGCAGGATGACTGCTGTGATATTTCATCTTCCTCGCAAAGGACTGTTGGACAGTCAATTGCTTGGTGGAAGTAGTAAAAGTGGTCTTATGACTTCCCCTCTGGGATGACCATCGACTCCCAGCAGCAACAACAGCAGCGCCAGCAGCAGTAGGCGTTACACTCAAGGATGCATCAGAGGAATCCCAGGCAGGAGAGGACTCGTCAGAATTGCCAGTGACATGGCCTGCAGGACTATTGGCATTCCTGGGGAAGGATGAAATTGACACTGAGGGAGTTGGTGGGGTGGTTTGCGTGAGCTTGGTTACAAGAGGAAGGGATTTACTGGTCAGTGGACTGCTTCCGCTGTCGCCCAAAGTTTTTGAACTTGTCACTGACTTATGATGAATGCGCTGCAGGTGACGTATAAGGGAGGATGTTCCGAGGTGGTTAACGTCCTTACCCCTACTTATTACAGCTTGACAAAGGCAACACACGGCTTGACACCTGTTGTCCGCATTTCTGTTGAAATACTTCCACACCGAAGAGCTGATTTTTTTGGTATTTTCACCAGGCATGTCAATGGCCATATTCCTCCCACGGACAACAGGTGTCTCCCCGGGTGCCTGACTTAAACAAACCACCTCACCATCAGAATCCTCCTTGTCAATTTCCTCCCCAGCGCCAGCAACACCCATATCCTCCTCATCCTGGTGTACTTCAACACTGACATCTTCAATCTGACTATCAGGAACTGGACTGCGGGTGCTCCTTCCAGCACTTGCAGGGGGCGTGCAAATGGTGGAAGGCGCATGCTCTTCACGTCCAGTGTTGGGAAGGTCAGGCATCGCAACCGACACAATTGGACTCTCCTTGTGGATTTGTGATTTCGAAGAACGCACAGTTCTTTGCTGTGCTTTTGCCAGCTTAAGTCTTTTCATTTTTCTAGCGAGAGGCTGAATGCTCCCATCCTCATGTGAAGCTGAACCACTAGCCATGAACATAGGCCAGGGCCTCAGCCGTTCCTTGCCACTCCGTGTGGTAAATGGCATATTGGCAAGTTTACGCTTCTCCTCCGACGATTTTATTTTAGATTTTTGAGTCCTTTTTTTACTGATATTTTGTGTTTTGGATTTTACATGCTCTGTACTATGACATTGGGCATCGGCCTTGGCAGACGACGTTGATGGAATTTCATCGTCTCGGCCATGACTAGTGGCAGCAGCTTCAGCACGAGGTGGAAGTGGATCTTGATCTTTCCCTATTTTTGGAACCTCAACATTTTTGTTCTCCATATTTTAATAGGCACAACTAAAAGGCACCTTAGGTAAACAATGGAGATGGATGGATACTAGTATACTTATGGATGACGAGTGACTGACGACACAGAGGTAGCTACAGCCGTGGACTACCGTACTGCGTCTGCTAGTATAGAGATTATAATGATATAAAAAATATATATATATATCACTACTGCATGTATATATAATATAATGACGGACCTGCTGGACACTGTCAGCAGACTCCTAAACTAGTAGTATGAAGAAGATAGAAAAAAAAACCCCACCACAGGTAGGTATACAATTATGGACGAGCACTGACGACACAGAGGTAGCTACAGCCGTGGACTACCGTACTGCGTCTGCTAGTATAGAGATGATAATGATATAAAAAATATATATATATCACTACTGCAGGTATATATAATATAATGACGGACCTGCTGTACACTGTCAGCAGACTCCTAAACTACTAGTATGAAGAAGATAGAAAAAAAAACCCCACCACAGGTAGGTATACAATTATGGACGAGCACTGACGACACAGAGGTAGCTACAGTCGTGGACTACCGTACTGCGTCTGCTAGTATAGAGATGATAATGATATAAAAAATATATATATATCACTACTGCAGGTATATATAATATAATGACGGACCTGCTGGACACTGTCAGCAGACTCCTAAACTACTAGTATGAAGAAGATAGAAAAAAAAAACCCACCACAGGTAGGTATACAATTATGGACGAGCACTGACGACACAGAGGTAGCCACAGCCGTGGACTACCGTACTGCGTCTGCTAGTATAGAGATGATAATGATATAAAAAATATATATATATCACTACTGCAGGTATATATAATATAATGACGGACCTGCTGGACACTGTCAGCAGACTCCTAAACTACTAGTATGAAGAAGATAGAAAAAAAAAACCCACCACAGGTAGGTATACAATTATGGACGAGCACTGACGACACAGAGGTAGCTACAGCCGTGGACTACCGTACTGTGTCTGCTAGTATAGAGATGATAATGATATAAAAAATATATATATATCACTACTGCAGGTATATATAATATAATGACGGACCTGCTGGACACTGTCAGCAGACTCCTAAACTACTAGTATGAAGAAGATAGAAAAAAAAACCCCACCACAGGTAGGCATACAATTATGGACGAGCACTGACGACACAGAGGTAGCCACAGCCGTGGACTACCGTACTGCGTCTGCTAATATAGAGATGATAAAGATGATAGAGATGAACAAAAAAAATATAACACTACTGCAGGTAAATATTTATATAATATAATGAATGACTGACCTGCTGGACACTGTCAGCAGAATGCGTTTATAGAATAAAAAAAAAAACACCACAGGAGTGTTTAACTTTTTCAGGCAGACAATATACTGGTGGTCACTGGTCAGTCACACTGGCAGCAAAAGTGTGCACTGTACTCCTGCTATAACTGCACCCCAGTCTCCCCCACAATTCAGCTGTGTGAGCAGTGAGCACTCAGCACAGTCAGATATACATAGATGATATTATCATGCAGCACACTGAGCACAGATATGGTATGTGACTGTGTATCGTTTTTTTTTCAGGCAGAGAACGGATTATATTAAATAATAAATAAAACTGGTGGTGGTCAGTCACTAGTAACTAACTATCAGCAAAACTCTGCACTCTGAGTACTCCTAATGCTCCCCAAAATTACTAAGTAATCAACTCAAGTGTCTCTATATATTCTAACGGAGAGGACGCCAGCCACGTCCTCTCCCTATCAATCTCAATGCACGTGTGAAAATGGCAGCGACGCGTGGCTCCTTATATAGAATCCGAGTCTCGCGATAGAATACGAGCCTCGCGAGAATCCGACAGCGGGATGATGACGTTCGGGCGCGCTCGGGTTAGCCGAGCAAGGCGGGAAGATCCGAGTCTGCCTCGGACCCGTGTAAAAAGGCTGAAGTTTGGGGGGGTTCGGATTCCGAGGAACCGAACCCGCTCATCTCTAGTTTCCAGAGCAGGAGTGGAAGGAAACCAGACTGTGCCATCGCCAACTGGGGAGTGACACCGAGCCATCTCTGTCATTCAGCACCGCGGCAAGTGTCCGGTGCGCAGTCACCGATGCCCGGGTACACTAGGCATGTGTGACTATTCCTACCCGGGCATAGTGGTATGTTTCTGCTCAATGGCGATGCGTCCTGACACCACTGGGGACATGGTAGATGGTAGATCCAAGTGGCCTAAGGGACCTTTTACGTCAGAGGGAGGAGCCATGACACAAACAGTGGGATAGTTCCTCTACTATCCACGCCACCAACTATTATCTTTAGTAATCCGGTGGCGAGCGTACTTTTCGGGTACCCTGTTCGCCCGTAGCTCCTCCCCCTGGTGACGTGTCTCCTCCCCTAGTGACATCAGAAGGTCCCTTCTCCCACTCGGATTTAGAACAAACCCTGGGCACATGGCCACATGCAGGGAGCTCTGGGATCGCTGAACCCCCATTTTTCCCTGTTACATACAGGCCAGAAGCCCCCCTCAAGTCCACCCCCCTAGCCTCACCCCCCTAGTTGTGGTCCTGGGCTGACACACAAACACACACACATACATACACACATACGGCTTAGACATTATACTGACTTTTGGAAAAGTCCTGTGCATATGCCTGCTGGTTTCTTTACACATCCGGTTACAGTTGCTTTTACTCCTATGCCTGGCAGCACAGAGTGCTCCACCACAGCAGCTATGAACTCAGCTGTTAAAAGAGAAGTGGGGGTGAACGCCCGGCTTCAGGAGTCTGAGAGAAGCAACCTCGTGTAAACTGCAAAGGGGGCGGGGCTTAGTGTGACAAAGGGGTGGGGCTTCGCATTGTAAGGACCCGGGGCCTTCAGACTGCTCCGTGGTATCTGGTATGTGATCTGTGATGGGGGGATAAGGGAGTGAAGGGGCAAGTGAGTTTAACAGTCGGTATGTGATTACAATTTGGCTGGTCATTGTCATCATTGATTGCACTACAGCAGATCCTGTGGGCCTATTTTTCAGGGAGGGCTTGGAGCTGCAGCTCCACCCACCCCATTGTTAATCCGGCCCTGATTGTGACGCTCCCTCAGCATTGGCCCATAGCCTGCAAAACCTATGCTGTCGCTCGCTCCATAGCCGAGTAATGCCACAAGGCGGGGGTTCACGTGCCTCGGACATTTTGTCACTTTGCGATGCGATTGAGTCTAGTGTATCGTTATGTGCATAGACCTCGCTTATCCCTATCGCCCCTGTGTACTTTATTTTAGCTAGGGGATTGTGACGCTTCTTCAGCATCAGCCCATAGCCTGCAAAACCTGTGCTCTTACTTGCTCCGTAGCCGAGTGCCTCCATGGGGCAAGGAATCACAGGAGGTAACCATATCAATTGAGTCTGCCCTGCTACAGAATTGTACAGTACAGTATGTGCATAGAACCTTAACAGTAGAAACGCTCCTGCAGCTTTGCCCTGCTTTTTGTAAAACTTGTGTGCACACTTGTATTGAATGTGAAATTACTGTATACTACAGTACAATAGATATACAAATAAAAAATAATAAAGTGTCTGGAAGAAACTAACATGCATTCGTACTTTAGGAATCGAACCCGGGACTCTAAGTATAGAAAGCAGAACACTTCACCACTCGGACACTTCGCCGCCAACAGATTAATAAATCCTTTGATTTTGATTATGCCATAATGGCTATGGGATTAGGACGCTAACATACAATATCCCAAACATCAATAGGCAACAATGTGCATGTAACACGTCTGTTTGCGTCTGTGTACGCTACTGGTTTTATGTTGATTTATTTGACTTGGACGCTCACATATTCCTAAAGTACTGTAAATGGACCATACTGTGGCTTTATCATGTTTGTTTGCATCTGCTGTACTATTTGCATCTGTACTGTATATACTGTTATATACTGTATGAAATAATGTAGCGTAATGAGACACACTAGTAAAGTAGTTCTTACTATGTATTTCAGTATTGTATTTTACGGGGGACCACACGCATGGGCAGTGATTGTAAAAAGCGACATCTGGTGGATAATCGCAGGTATTACACTTAAAGGTAACGACAAACGCTCTGTGTGCCTCCCTGCGACTAGGTGCGCCTCTCTGCGACTGGGCGCGCCTACCTGCACCCCGGTACTCTGCGTATGCCCGATCGCAACTAATGCCTCAGCCAGCCAAGATAACGGAGGACCCATCTGTATGCTGTGACGGTGTGTGCAAGGTGAAGCCCCTGTCTATATAAGCTCTGCTATCTAAAGATGGGATGTAGTTAATATCCTGGCAGTTGGGATCCCGGTGTTCAGAATACCGACACTGAAATCCCAACAGCCAAAATGCCGACAGTGCTCGCCACAGTTATTCACACTCATCGATGTCCACAACACCCATAAAGTGGGAATAGATCCTGTGGCGAACCACCGAGCCCGCAGCACGGCGAGCATAGTGTGCCAGCAAGGGGACTCATAGTGCTCACCCGCTGCCGGCAATCTGGTGGACGGGATGCTGGTACACGGCATCCTGTCAGCTGGGATTTCTTACCCAACTCCTAAAAGATAGCAGACAATATGCAGGGCAATTTATGAACTGACCGTTCTGTCACCTGCAGCTATCGATTTTGATATCTGCAGGTGTCTCTATGCCCTATCTCCGCAGCAGGGACAGTTCTGATGTGTGGCATAATTGTGTAATGGGGACACTGACACTATGTATCGGGGACACTGATGTGTGTCATAATTGTGTATCAGAAACACTGATGTGTGTCATAATTGTGTATCGGGGACACTGATATGTGGTATACCTGTAATTGTGTATCGGGAACACTGATGTGTGTCATAATTGTGTATCAGGGACATTGTCTGGCATACCTGTAACTGTGCATCAGGGACACTGATGTATGTCATAATTGTGTATCTGAGACACTGATGTGTGGCATAATTGTGTATTTGGGACACGGATGTGTGTCATACCTGTAACTGTGTATCAGGGACACTGATGTGTGGCATAATTGTGTATACACTGCTACACTGTGCTTTTGTTTGTAATGTCTGTAATGTTTAAAGATTTCAAAAGTTGAATATAAGGAGGTTAAATTACATATAATGTAATGTGCATGAATCAGGAATGAAAATATAAAGCTATGGCTTATTTGATGGAGGGACCCTGATCTGACAGCTTGCCTAGGGCCCCATGAGGTATAAATCCGGCTCTGACTGGGACTATGCAAGAAAATTAATACTTAAAACCTGAATATTGTACACAGATGTATGTGACCAGACAGATCAGAACAAGGAGCCTGGAATTTTAAAAATACATGTCTCTACATATCATACTTACCTACTCTCCCGGAAGCTGCGGTAGGCTCACGTTTTTTGGGGTAGCCCCCCGCACCCCCGGAAGAGTGGGCAGGTCTCTCACATCCTGCTCGCACCTCAGTGATGCGGGCAGGATGGAGAGATAATCTCCTGTATTCGCGGGTCCGTTGGGTGGGGAAGGGGTTCAAATGATGCATATCGCATCATTTTAGCCCCGCCCCCTTCCCGCAGACCCGTGAATCGCTGCATTTTCCAGTGAGGGGGAGGGGGTGGGGCTTGGTGATGTCACAGTCCGCCCCCGCCCCCCGAAGACTTCTGCAGCATCTCCTCTCCAGGCTTCTCCCGGAGAGGAGAAATATCATGTAGGCAAGTATGCTACATACATGATGACATATTTGCATCATAGTAAAAACATCATGTGATTTCAGAGTATGAGGTCACCCCTAAGCTTGTATCTTGCAAATTTCCCATATGAATGTTTTGCTTATTTTAACAAAGTTTATTTAGGTTTCTCCTCCTCCTCCTGAGTCTTGAGCCTCTTCATTTTCAAACTTCCTATTCACACTCCCCCCTCCCCCTTCTACTGCAATACTCAGCAGCTCTCATTTCTTCAGCATGTGACTCAGCAAAAGGGTGCTTGTATAATGGTATTCCTGAGCACTGTCAGAATAGTTTTGTAATAACTCTGTGCCTAGTTACACGGCTCACGCAGGATGTGGGTGTCTGGGTATGGAGCGTGGTGAGAAGTATGGTGTAGGGAAAATGTGAGTTGTGGTAGTGGTGAGGAGGGCTGGGGGTCTAATTGCTTCTTTACTGAGGTCTGCGAGATTCTGGAGACATCCTGTCTGTGCATGGGGAACTTTAGGGAAATCTGCACACACTAAGAGCATTTTAGCTGGGGAATTCCCTGCACTGTATTTAACACTGTTCTGGAAAACCCAGCTGGACACAGGCTGAGACATTCTGATAGTACTAGCCAGGTCTAAAAAATGTGTGTGACCCAGTGATAAGAATATAACAAGAAAAAGGATAAGAAAGAAACAGTATTTGAAAGCTAGCATTGCTACAGACACACTTTAAATTAGTCTGTTTGTTACTTAACTGGGTTGAATTATACTGTATGTGAGCAAACATAAGTGCTGTAAATAAACACTCTTTGAGCAACTTGTTATTGTGACAGCTGCATTACTGTCAAACACAGAGATATTATAAGTTCTGGTTAACAATTTGCTCTCCCAAAACCTCTGTTTAGTAGAATAGAGGTTATAAATAGAGATGAGCGGGTTCGGTTCCTCGGAAACCGAACCCGCCCGAACTTCAGGTTTTTTTACACGGGGCCGAGCGACTCGGATCTTCCCGCCTTGCTCGGTTAACCCGAGCGCGCCCGAACGTCATCATCCCGCTGTCGGATTCTCGCGAGGCTCGGATTCTATCGCGAGACTCGGATTCTATATAAGGAGCCGCGCGTCGCCGCCATTTTCACACGTGCATTGAGATTCATAGGGAGAGGACGTGGCTGGCGTCCTCTCCGTTTAGAGAAGAGAGTGAGACAGTAGAGAGAGACACAGTAGTAGTAATTTTGGGGAGCATTATTAGGAGGAGTACTACTATACTACTACTACTTGCTGAAGTGATATAGATTAGATAGTGTGACTGACTGTATTAATTATCTGACTTGTGTGTGCGTCGCCGCCATTTTCACACGTGCATTGAGATTCATAGGGAGAGGACGTGGCTGGCGTCCTCTCCGTTTAGAGAAGAGAGTGAGACAGTAGAGAGAGACACAGTAGTAGTAATTTTGGGGAGCATTATTAGGAGGAGTACTACTATACTACTACTACTTGCTGAAGTGATATAGATTAGATAGTGTGACTGTATTAATTATCTGACTTGTGGGGGAGACACTGACAGTGGGGAGCAGTTAGAGTCTGAGAGCAGGACTCAGGAGTACATATAACGTACAGTGCACACTTTTGCTGCCAGAGTCAGTGCCACACTGCCATTGTGACCACACTGACCACCAGACCAGTATAATATATTTTGTGATTGTCTGCTTAGGAGTACTACTTGCAAGTTGCTGATAGTGTGACCAGTGACCTGACCACCAGTTTAATAATCAATCACCACCAGTTTAATATATATATATATATATATATATATATATAATTGTATATAATATATATATATATATATATATATATATATATATATAAATAATATTGTATACCACCTACCCGTGGTCAGCGGTGCTGCTGAGCTGACAGTGTCCAGCAGGTCCGTCATCAGTCATTACATAATAAATATACATACCTGTCCGGCTGCAGTACTAGTGATATTATATTGATTTCATCTCATTATCATCCAGTCTATATTAGCAGCAGACACAGTACGTTAGTCCACGGCTGTAGCTACCTGTGTCGGCACTCGGCAGTCCATCCATAATTGTATACCACCTCCCCGTGTTTTTTTTTTTTCTTTCTTCTTTGTACATACTACTATAGTATAGTAGCTTACTGTAGCAGTCTGCGGTGCTGCTGAGCTGACAGTGTCCAGCAGGTCTGTCATCAGTCATTACATAATAAATATACATACCTGTCCGGCTGCAGTACTAGTGATATTATATTGATTTCATCTCATTATCATCCAGTCTATATTAGCAGCAGACACAGTACGTTAGTCCACGGCTGTAGCTACCTCTGTGTCGGCACTCGGCAGTCCATCCATAATTGTATACCACCTCCCCGTGGTTTTTTTTTTTTCTTTCTTCTTTGTACATACTACTATAGTATAGTAGCTTACTGTAGCAGTCTGCGGTGCTGCTGAGCTGACAGTGTCCAGCAGGTCCGTCATCAGTCATTACATAATAAATATACATACCTGTCCGGCTGCAGTACTAGTGATATTATATTGATTTCATCTCATTATCATCCAGTCTATATTAGCAGCAGACACAGTACGTTAGTCCACGGCTGTAGCTACCTCTGTGTCGGCACTCGGCAGTCCATCCATAATTGTATACCACCCCCCCGTTGTTGTTTTTTTTTCTTTCTTCTTTGTACATACTACTATAGTATAGTAGCTTACTGTAGCAGTCTGCGGTGCTGCTGAGCTGACAGTGTCCAGCAGGTCCGTCATCAGTCATTATATAATAAATATACATACCTGTCCGGCTGCAGTACTAGTGATATTATATTGATTTCATCTCATTATCATCCAGTCTATATTAGCAGCAGACACAGTACGTTAGTCCACGGCTGTAGCTACCTGTGTCGGCACTCGGCAGTCCATCCATAATTGTATACCACCTCCCCGTGGTTTTTTCTTTTCTTTCTTCTTTGTACATACTACTATAGTATAGTAGCTTACTGTAGCAGTCTGCGGTGCTGCTGAGCTGACAGTGTCCAGCAGGTCCGTCATCAGTCATTACATAATAAATATACATACCTGTCCGGCTGCAGTACTAGTGATATTATATTGATTTCATCTCATTATCATCCAGTCTATATTAGCAGCAGACACAGTACGTTAGTCCACGGCTGTAGCTACCTCTGTGTCGGCACTCGGCAGTCCATCCATAATTGTATACCACCTCCCCGTGGTTTTTTTTTTTCTTTCTTCTTTGTACATACTACTATAGTATAGTAGCTTACTGTAGCAGTCTGCGGTGCTGCTGAGCTGACAGTGTCCAGCAGGTCCGTCATCAGTCATTACATAATAAATATACATACCTGTCCGGCTGCAGTACTAGTGATATTATATTGATTTCATCTCATTATCATCCAGTCTATATTAGCAGCAGACACAGTACGTTAGTCCACGGCTGTAGCTACCTCTGTGTCGGCACTCGGCAGTCCATCCATAATTGTATACCACCTCCCCGTGGTTTTTTTTTTTTCTTTCTTCTTTGTACATACTACTATAGTATAGTAGCTTACTGTAGCAGTCTGCGGTGCTGCTGAGCTGACAGTGTCCAGCAGGTCCGTCATCAGTCATTACATAATAAATATACATACCTGTCCGGCTGCAGTACTAGTGATATTATATTGATTTCATCTCATTATCATCCAGTCTATATTAGCAGCAGACACAGTACGTTAGTCCACGGCTGTAGCTACCTCTGTGTCGGCACTCGGCAGTCCATCCATAATTGTATACCACCCCCCCGTTGTTGTTTTTTTTTCTTTATTCTTTGTACATACTACTATAGTATAGTAGCTTACTGTAGCAGTCTGCGGTGCTGCTGAGCTGACAGTGTCCAGCAGGTCCGTCATCAGTCATTATATAATAAATATACATACCTGTCCGGCTGCAGTACTAGTGATATTATATTGATTTCATCTCATTATCATCCAGTCTATATTAGCAGCAGACACAGTACGTTAGTCCACGGCTGTAGCTACCTGTGTCGGCACTCGGCAGTCCATCCATAATTGTATACCACCTCCCCGTGGTTTTTTCTTTTCTTTCTTCTTTGTACATACTACTATAGTATAGTAGCTTACTGTAGCAGTCTGCGGTGCTGCTGAGCTGACAGTGTCCAGCAGGTCCGTCATCAGTCATTACATAATAAATATACATACCTGTCCGGCTGCAGTACTAGTGATATTATATTGATTTCATCTCATTATCATCCAGTCTATATTAGCAGCAGACACAGTACGTTAGTCCACGGCTGTAGCTACCTCTGTGTCGGCACTCGGCAGTCCATCCATAATTGTATACCACCTCCCCGTGGTTTTTTTTTTTCTTTCTTCTTTGTACATACTACTATAGTATAGTAGCTTACTGTAGCAGTCTGCGGTGCTGCTGAGCTGACAGTGTCCAGCAGGTCCGTCATCAGTCATTACATAATAAATATACATACCTGTCCGGCTGCAGTACTAGTGATATTATATTGATTTCATCTCATTATCATCCAGTCTATATTAGCAACAGACACAGTACGTTAGTCCACGGCTGTAGCTACCTCTGTGTCGGCACTCGGCAGTCCATCCATAATTGTATACCACCTCCCCGTGGTTTTTTTTTTTTCTTTCTTCTTTGTACATACTACTATAGTATAGTAGCTTACTGTAGCAGTCTGTGGTGCTGCTGAGCTGACAGTGTCCAGCAGGTCCGTCATCAGTCATTACATAATAAATATACATACCTGTCCGGCTGCAGTACTAGTGATATTATATTGATTTCATCTCATTATCATCCAGTCTATATTAGCAGCAGACACAGTAAGGTAGTCCACGGCTGTAGCTACCTCTGTGTCGGCACTCGGCAGTCCATCCATAATTGTATACCACCTCCCCGTGGTTTTTTTTTTTCTTTCTTCTTTGTACATACTACTATAGTATAGTAGCTTACTGTAGCAGTCTGCGGTGCTGCTGAGCTGACAGTGTCCAGCAGGTCCGTCATCAGTCATTACATAATAAATATACATACCTGTCCGGCTGCAGTACTAGTGATATTATATTGATTTCATCTCATTATCATCCAGTCTATATTAGCAGCAGACACAGTACGGTAGTCCACGGCTGTAGCTACCTCTGTGTCGGCACTCGGCAGTCCATCCATAATTGTATACCACCTCCCCGTGTTTTTTTTTTTCTTTCTTCTTTGTACATACTACTATAGTATAGTAGCTTACTGTAGCAGTCTGCGGTGCTGCTGAGCTGACAGTGTCCAGCAGGTCCGTCATCAGTCATTACATAATAAATATACATACCTGTCCGGCTGCAGTACTAGTGATATTATATTGATTTCATCTCATTATCATCCAGTCTATATTAGCAGCAGACACAGTACGGTAGTCCACGGCTGTAGCTACCTCTGTGTCGGCACTCGGCAGTCCATCCATAATTGTATACCACCTCCCCGTGTTTTTTTTTTCTTTCTTCTTTGTACATACTACTATAGTATAGTAGCTTACTGTAGCAGTCTGCGGTGCTGCTGAGCTGACAGTGTCCAGCAGGTCCGTCATCAGTCATTACATAATAAATATACATACCTGTCCGGCTGCAGTACTAGTGATATTATATTGATTTCATCTCATTATCATCCAGTCTATATTAGCAGCAGACACATTACGTTAGTCCACGGCTGTAGCTACCTGTGTCGGCACTCGGCAGTCCATCCATAATTGTATACCACCTCCCCGTGGTTTTTTCTTTTCTTTCTTCTTTGTACATACTACTATAGTATAGTAGCTTACTGTAGCAATCTGCGGTGCTGCTGAGCTGACAGTGTCCAGCAGGTCCATCATCAGTCATTACATAATAAATATACATACCTGTCCGGCTGCAGTACTAGTGATATTATATTGATTTCATCTCATTATCATCCAGTCTATATTAGCAGCAGACACAGTACGTTAGTCCACGGCTGTAGCTACCTCTGTGTCGGCACTCGGCAGTCCATCCATAATTGTATACCACCTCCCCGTGGTTTTTTTTTTTTCTTTCTTCTTTGTACATACTACTATAGTATAGTAGCTTACTGTAGCAGTTTGCGGTGCTGCTGAGCTGACAGTGTCCAGCAGGTCCGTCATCAGTCATTACATAATAAATATACATACCTGTCCGGCTGCAGTACTAGTGATATTATATTGATTTTATCTCATTATCATCCAGTCTATATTAGCAGCAGACACAGTACGTTAGTCCATGGCTGTAGCTACCTCTGTGTCGGCACTCGGCAGTCCATCCATAATTGTATACCACCTCCCCGTGGTTTTTTTTTTTTCTTTCTTCTTTGTACATACTACTATAGTATAGTAGCTTACTGTAGCAGTCTGCGGTGCTGCTGAGCTGACAGTGTCCAGCAGGTCCGTCATCAGTCATTACATAATAAATATACATACCTGTCCGGCTGCAGTACTAGTGATATTATATTGATTTCATCTCATTATCATCCAGTCTATATTAGCAGCAGACACAGTACAGTAGTCCACGGCTGTAGCTACCTCTGTGTCGGCACTCGGCAGTCCATCCATAATTGTATACCACCTCCCCGTGGTTTTTTTTTTTTCTTTCTTCTTTGTACATACTACTATAGTATAGTAGCTTACTGTAGCAGTCTGCGGTGCTGCTGAGCTGACAGTGTCCAGCAGGTCCGTCATCAGTCATTACATAATAAATATACATACCTGTCCGGCTGCAGTACTAGTGATATTATATTGATTTCATCTCATTATCATCCAGTCTATTTTAGCAGCAGACACAGTACGGTAGTCCACGGCTGTAGCTACCTCTGTGTCGGCACTCGGCAGTCCATCCATAATTGTATACCACCTCCCCGTGTTTTTTTTTTTTCTTTCTTCTTTGTACATACTACTATAGTATAGTAGCTTACTGTAGCAGTCTGCGGTGCTGCTGAGCTGACAGTGTCCAGCAGGTCCGTCATCAGTCATTACATAATAAATATACATACCTGTCCGGCTGCAGTACTAGTGATATTATATTGATTTCATCTCATTATCATCCAGTCTATATTAGCAGCAGACACAGTACGGTAGTCCACGGCTGTAGCTACCTCTGTGTCGGCACTCGGCAGTCCATCCATAAGTATACTAGTATCCATCCATCTCCATTGTTTACCTGAGGTGCCTTTTAGTTGTGCCTATTAAAATATGGAGAACAAAAATGTTGAGGTTCCAAAATTAGGGAAAGATCAAGATCCACTTCCACCTCGTGCTGAAGCTGCTGCCACTAGTCATGGCCGAGACGATGAAATGCCAGCAACGTCGTCTGCCAAGGCCGATGCCCAATGTCATAGTACAGAGCATGTAAAATCCAAAACACCAAATATCAGTAAAAAAAAGACTCCAAAACCTAAAATAAAATTGTCGGAGGAGAAGCGTAAACTTGCCAATATGCCATTTACCACACGGAGTGGCAAGGAACGGCTGAGGCCCTGGCCTATGTTCATGGCTAGTGGTTCAGCTTCACATGAGGATGGAAGCACTCAGCCTCTCGCTAGAAAACTGAAAAGACTCAAGCTGGCAAAAGCACCGCAAAGAACTGTGCGTTCTTCCAAATCCCAAATCCACAAGGAGAGTCCAATTGTGTCGGTTGCGATGCCTGACCTTCCCAACACTGGACGTGAAGAGCATGCGCCTTCCACCATTTGCACGCCCCCTGCAAGTGCTGGAAGGAGCACCCGCAGTCCAGTTCCTGATAGTCAGATTGAAGATGTCAGTGTTGAAGTACACCAGGATGAGGAGGATATGGGTGTTGCTGGCGCTGGGGAGGAAATTGACAAGGAGGATTCTGATGGTGAGGTGGTTTGTTTAAGTCAGGCACCCGGGGAGACACCTGTTGTCCGTGGGAGGAATAGGGCCGTTGACATGCCTGGTGAAAATACCAAAAAAATCAGCTCTTCGGTGTGGAAGTATTTCACCAGAAATGCGGACAACATTTGTCAAGCCGTGTGTTGCCTTTGTCAAGCTGTAATAAGTAGGGGTAAGGACGTTAACCACCTCGGAACATCCTCCCTTATACGTCACCTGCAGCGCATTCATAATAAGTCAGTGACAAGTTCAAAAACTTTGGGCGACAGCGGAAGCAGTCCACTGACCAGTAAATCCCTTCCTCTTGTAACCAAGCTCACGCAAACCACCCCACCAACTCCCTCAGTGTCAATTTCCTCCTTCCCCAGGAATGCCAATAGTCCTGCAGGCCATGTCACTGGCATTTCTGACGAGTCCTCTCCTGCCTGGGATTCCTTCGATGCATCCTTGCGTGTAACGCCTACTGCTGCTGGCGCTGCTGTTGTTGCTGCTGGGAGTCGATGGTCATCCCAGAGGGGAAGTCGTACTCGTAAGCCCACTTTTACTACTTCCACCAAGCAATTGACTGTCCAACAGTCCTTTGCGAGGAAGATGAAATATCACAGCAGTCATCGCGGAATGGCTTACCCCAATTGGACTCTCCTGTGGATTTGTGGCATCGGACAACGCCAGCAATATTGTGTGTGCATTAAATATGGGCAAATTCCAGCACGTCCCATGTTTTGCACATACCTTGAATTTGGTGGTGCAGAATTTTTTAAAAAACGAGAGGGGCGTGCAAGAGATGCTGTCGGTGGCCAGAAGAATTGCGGGACACTTTCGGCGTACAGGCACCACGTACAGAAAACTGGAGCACCACCAAAAACGCCTGAACCTGCCCTGCCATCATCTGAAGCAAGAAGTGGTAACGAGGTGGAATTCAACCCTCTATATGCTTCAGAGGTTGGAGGAGCAGCAAAAGGCCATTCAAGCCTATACAATTGAGCACGATATAGGAGGTGGAATGTACCTGTCTCAAGCGCAGTGGAGAATGATTTCAACGTTGTGCAAGGTTCTGCAACCTTTTGAACTTGCCACACGTGAAGTCAGTTCAGACACTGCCAGCCTGAGTCAGGTCATTCCCCTCATCAGGCTTTTGCAGAAGAAGCTGGAGGCATTGAAGAAGGAGCTAAAAGGGAGCGATTCCGCTAGGCATGTGGGACTTGTGGATGCAGCCCTTAATTCGCTTAACAAGGATTCACGGGTGGTCAATCTGTTGAAATCAGAGCACTACATTTTGGCCACCGTGCTCGATCCTAGATTTAAAACCTACCTTGGATCTCTCTTTCCGGCAGACACAAGTCTGCTGGGGTTCAAAGACCTGCTGGTGACAAAATTGTCAAGTCAAGCGGAACGCGACCTGTCAACATCTCCTCCTTCACATTCTCCCGCAACTGGGGGTGCGAGGAAAAGGCTCAGAATTCCGAGCCCACCCGCTGGCGGTGATGCAGGGCAGTCTGGAGCGACTGCTGATGCTGACATCTGGTCCGGAGTGAAGGACCTGACAACTATTACGGACATGTCGTCTACTGTCACTGCATATGATTCTGTCACCATTGAAAGAATGGTGGAGGATAATATGAGTGACCGCATCCAAGTAGGCACGTCAGACAGTCCGTACTTATACTGGCAGGAAAAAGAGGCAATTTGGAGGCCCTTGCACAAACTGGCTTTATTTGACCGTTAATTCACAGGCAACTACAGACTTGATTGAGATACTGTGTCCCCGGTACCAAATACCATCTAGGTTCCATTTCTCTAGGCAGGCGATACCGAAAATGTACACAGACCTCAGAAAAAGAGTCACCAGTGTCCTAAAAAATGCAGTTGTACCCAATGTCCACTTAACCACGGACATGTGGACAAGTGGAGCAGGGTAGACTCATGACTATATGACTGACAGCCCACTGGGTAGATGTATTGCCTCCCGCAGCAAGAACAGCAGCGGCGGCACCAGTAGCAGCATCTCGCAAACGCCAACTCGTTCCTAGGCAGGCTACGCTTTGTATCACCGCTTCCCAGAAGAGGCACACAGCTGATAACCTCTGAGGAACATCATCGCAGAATGGCTTACCCCAAATGGACTCTCCTGGGGATTTGTGACATCGGACAACGCCAGCAATATTGTGTGTGCATTACATCTGGGAAAATTCCAGCACATCCCATGTTTTGCACATACATTGAATTTGGTGGTGCAGAATTATTTAAAAAACGACAGGAGTATGCAAGAGATGCTGTCGGTGGCCCGAAGAATTGCGGGCCACTTTCGGCATTCAGCCACCGCGTGCCGAAGACTGGAGCACCAGCACACAGTCCTGAACCTGCCCTGCCATCATCTGAAGCAAGAGGTGGTAACGAGGTGGAATTCAACCCTCTATATGCTTCAGAGGATGGAGGAGCAGCAAAAGGCCATTCAAGCCTATACATCTGCCTACGATATAGGCAAAGGAGGGGGAATGCACCTGACTCAAGCGCAGTGGAGAATGATTTCTACGTTGTGCAAGGTTCTGCAACCCTTTGAACTTGCCACACGTGAAGTCAGTTCAGACACTGCCAGCCTGAGTCAGGTCATTCCTCTCATCAGGCTTTTGCAGAAGAAGCTGGAGACATTGAAGGAGGAGCTAAAACAGAGCGATTCCGCTAGGCATGTGGGACTTGTGGATGGAGCCCTTAATTTGCTTAACCAGGATTCACGGGTGGTCAATCTGTTGAAATCAGAGCACTACATTTTGGCCACCGTGCTCAATCCTATATTTAAAACCTACGTTGTATCTCTCTTTCCGGCAGACACAGGTCTGCAGAGGTTCAAAGACCTGCTGGTGAGAAAATTGTCAAGTCAGGCAGAACGTGACCTGTCAACAGCTCCTCCTTCGCATTCTCCCGCAACTGGGGGTGCGAGGAAAAGGCTCAGAATTCCGAGCCCACCCGCTGGCGGTGATGCAGGGCAGTCTGGAGCGAGTGCTGACATCTGGTCCGGACTGAAGGACCTGCCAACGATTACTGACATGTCGTCTACTGTCACTGCATATGATTCTCTCACCATTGAAAGAATGGTGGAGGATTATATGAGTGACCGCATCCAAGTAGGCACGTCAGACAGTCCGTACGTATACTGGCAGGAAAAAGAGGCAATTTGGAGGCCCTTGCAGAAACTGGCTTTATTTGACCTAAGTTGCCCACCCTCCAGTGTTTACTCCGAAAGAGTGTTTAGTGCAGCCGCTCACCTTGTCAGCAATCGGCGTACGAGGTTACTTCCAAAAAATGTGGAGAAGAGGATGTTCATCAAAATGAATTATAATCAATTCCTCCGTGGAGACATTCACCAGCAATTGCCTCCAGAAAGTACACGGGGACCTGAGATGGTGGATTCCAGTGGGGACGAATTAATAATCTGTGAGGAGGGGGATGTACACATTGAAAGGGGTGAGGAATCGGATGATGAGGAGGAGGTGGACATCTTGCCTCTGTAGAGCCAGTTTGTGCAAGGAGAGATTGATTGCTTCTTTTTTGGTGGGGGCCCAAACCAACCAGTCATTTCAGTCACAGTTGTGTGGCAGACCCTGTAGCTGAAATGATGGGTTTGTTAAAGTGTGCATGTCCTGTTTATACAACATAAGGGTGGGTGGGAGGGCCCAAGGACAATTCCATCTTGCACCTCTTTTTTCTTTCATTTTTCTTTGCATCATGTGCTGTTTGGGGACTATTTTTTTGAAGTGCCATCCTGCCTGACACTGCAGTGCCACTCCTAGATGGGCCAGGTGTTTGTGTCGGCCACTTGTGTCGCTTAGCATAGCCATCCAGCGACCTTGGTGCACCTCTTTTTTTTCTTTGCATCATGTGCTGTTTGGGGACTATTTTTTTGAAGTGCCATCCTGCCTGACACTGCAGTGCCACTCCTAGATGGGCCAGGTGTTTGTGTCGGCCACTTGGGTCGCTTAGCTTAGTCATCCAGCGACCTCGGTGCAAATTTTAGGATTAAAAATAATATTGTGAGGTGTGAGGTGTTCATAATAGACTGAAAATGAGTGGAAATTATGGTTATTGAGGTTAATAATACTATGGGATCAAAATGACCCCCAAATTCTATGATTTAAGCTGTTTTTGAGGGGATTTTGTATAAATCACCCGAATCCAAAACACACCCGAATCCGACAAAATATTTTCAGGGAGGTTTTGCCAAAACGCGTCCGAATCTAAAACACGGCCGTGGACCCGAAACCAAAACACAAATAAAGGGAACAATAAAATAACACATCCTAGATCTGAATGAATATTCTTATTAAATACTTTCTTCTTTACATAGTTGAACGTGCTGACAACAAAATCACACACAAATTATCAATGGAAATCAAATTTATTCACCCATGGAGGTCTGGATTTGGAGTCACACTCAAAATTAAAGTGGAAAACACACTACAGGCTGATCCACCTTTGATGTAATGTCCTTAAAACAAGTCAAAATGAGGCTCAGTAGTGTGTGTGTCCTCCACATGCCTGTATGACCTCCCTACAACGCCTGGGCATGCTCCTGATGAGGTGGCGGATGGTCTCCTGAGGGATCTCCTCCCAGACCTGGACTAAAGCATCTGCCAACTCCTGGACAGTCTGTGGTGCAACGTGGCGTTGGTGGATGGAGCGAGACATGATTTCCCAGATGTGCTCAATTGGATTCAGGTCTGGGGAACGGGCGGGCCAGTCCATAGCATCAATGCCTTCGTCTTGCAGGAACTGCTGACACACTCCAGCCACATGAGGTCTAGCATTGTCTTGCATTAGGAGGAACCTAGGGCCAACCACACCAGCATATGGTCTCACAAGGGGTCTGAGGATCTCATCTCGGTACCTAATGGCAGTCAGGCTACCTCTGGCAAGCACATGGAGGGCTGTGCGGCCCCCCCAAAGAAATACCACCCCACACCATTACTGACCCACTGCCAAACCGGTCATGTTGGAGGATGTTGCAGGCAGCAGAACGTTCTCCTTGGCGTCTCCAGACTCTGTCACATCTGTCACATGTGCTCAATGAGAACCTGCTTTCATCTGTGAAGAGCACAGGGCGCCAGTGGCGAATTTGCCAATCTTGGTGTTCTCTGGCAAATGTCCTTCACGGTGTTGGGCTGTAAGCACAACCTCCACCTGTGGACGTCGGGCCCTCACACCACCCTCATGGAGTCTGTTTCTGATCGTTTGAGTAGACACATGCACATTTGTGGCTTGCTGGAGGTCATTTTGCAGGGCTCTGGCAGTGATCCTCCTGTTCCTCCTTGTACAAAGGCAGAGTTAGCAGTCCTGCTGCTGGGTTGTTGCCCTCCTACGACCTCCTCCACGTCGCCTGATGTACTGGCCTGTCTCCTGGTAGCGCCTCCATGCTTTGGACACAGCAAACCTTCTTGCCACAGCTCGCATTGATGTGCCATTCTGGATGAGCTGCACTACCTGAGCCACTTGTGTGGGTTGTAGACTCCGTCTCATGCTACCACTAGAGTGAAAGCACTGCCAGCTTTCAAAAGTGACCAAAACATCAGCCAGAAAGCCTAGGAGCTGAGAAGTGGTCTGTGGTCACCACCTGCAGAACAACTCCTTTATTGGGGGGGTCTTGCTAATTGCCTATAATTTCCACCTGTTGTCTATTCAATTTGCACAACAGCATGTGAAATTGATTGTCAATCAGTGTTGCTTCCTAAGTGGACAGTTTGATTTCACAGAAGTGTGATTGACTTGGAGTTACATTGTGTTGTTTAAGTGTTCCCTTTATTTTTTTGAGCAGTGTAGTTTGCATGTGAATATAGAATAGCTATACATTTCTGCAAATAATATATGCGTAGTGACATCTGATGTTCACAAATGGAATGATGCATTCATAATGTAAACTAGTACATATATTAAATAGGGATGAGTGGGTTCGGTTCCCTGAGAACCGAACCCGCCCGAACTTGGGGATCCAAGCCCGGATCCAAGTCAGGCTCGGTTTTTCGCACCTAATTCGGATCCGAAAATGAGGCAAAATGTCATAATTACGCGGGTTTTGGATTCTACATATAGTCCCAGTGATCGGCGCCATCTTCACTCTGGACTTGGAGAGTGTACTACTGTACCCCTTTCTCACCGCCAATACCAGATCCCACCCGGGAATTGGAGACTTGTCCTTCTCGGGTGGGATCGGGCATTGGACGCTGCTGCTGGCTTCCCCGACCCGGCAATATGCCGGGCAGGTTGCCATAGCAGCAAGGGGAGGAGGCGGTGCTGGGAGATGAGATCATCTCTGCGCCGCTTCTTCCTGTTGTAGTGAACGGGTCCCGCATCGTATCGACCCGGGAGGCCGTTTACTCTGCCATTGACCCGGTATTCAACCCGGTAATAACACTGCCTTATTCCCAGGTTGAAATGCCGGGCCAGGCTACCCGGGATTTCCGACATGTCACTTTCACACCGCACGCTGACCCGTGTTGACCCTGCAATATGCCAGGTCGATACCAGGTTATTTGTGCGGTGTGAAAGGGGTATAAGGACGTGTTCCTTCTGTGCTGTAATTGGATAGGGAGGTTAGGGAAGGGGGACAGGAGAGAGCAGAAGGGTTGCAGCAGGAGAGTAGAGTTAACCTGGGGTGCTTCTTGTGTAGGTGTGCTGTGACTGTCACTGTGTTAGGGCTCTGCATAGTAGACAGTGCACTGCATATAGCATACTGTGGCTGTGTATAGGACCAGGTGTTGTACTCTGTCTAAGGGGCTGTGGGGGTCATTCCGAGTTTATCGCTAGCTGAAAATGTTCGCTGCACAGCGATAAAGCCAAAAAATGGCACTTCTGCGCATGCGGCACAATGCACACGTGCGACGTTCTTTCACAACGGCCGATGCAGTTTTACACAAGTTCTAGCGAGGCTTTTCAGTCGCACTGCTGGCCGCAGAGTGATTGACAGGAAGTGGGCATTTCTAGGTGTCAACTGACCGTTTTCGGGGAGTGTTCGAAAAAAACGCAGGCATGCCAGGAAGAACGCAGGGCGTGTTTGTGACGTCAAATCCAGAACTTGACAGTCTGACGTGATCACAAGCGCTGAGTAGGTATGGAGCTACTCTGAAACTGCACAATTTTTTTTTCGTAGTCGCTCTGCGATCCTTTCGTTCACACTTCTGCTAAGATAAGAGACACTCCCAGAGGGCATCGGCTTAGCGTTTGCATGACTGCTAAAAGTAGCTAGCGAGCGATCAACTCGGAATGACCCCCTGTGTTCTGTCGTACACTACTGCTATATATCCTCTGTATGTGATCCAAAGCAAAAAAATATTTTTTCTATTGGTGCGTCACTTTGACTACAAGTACAGCAGCTGCCGTACACTACTTCTATATATCTTTGGTGTGATCCAAAGCCAAAAATATATTTCTATTATGTATTTGAAAGGGGGTGCTCTGTCTGCTGTATCTGAAAGGGGTGATCTGTCCGTCTATCTAGGGTTCCTCTCAGGTGTAAAATTAAAATAATAAAAGCTAAAAACAAAAAGCTTACCCCCCAATATTCTGGCAAACAGCCAAAGCAGTTTTAAGAGGCATGATCATCTCATATGCATCTAAATCTAAAAAACATCTGGCCTCAACCTATCTACAACTACAGTCAGAACTAACGTCCTCATTCCAACAATTCAAGACATTACCCTCACCTGCAAACAAAGATTTGTATACAAAAGCAAAAGATAACTTTGAAGTGCATCTCCAATATTTAGGCGACAAGCATCGCTTTAACATAAACTATAAATATCACAAATTTGGCAACAAGACAGGCAAGCTCTTGACCAACTTACTCCATGGTTCTCGCCCTCCTTCCCTCATACACCCTCTAAAAACACATGGTGGCAAAATAACAACCTCTAACCAACAAGTCTCGGAGGTGATGAGATCTATGAATCGCTTTACTCCGCTCCTTCTTCCCCTCCTCATACAAACACCTCATCACAGAATACATCCTCTTCCTTGCCTATATGGGAATACCCCTCACTCCCTACCATTCCGCAATCCCTCTCTGACACTCTAATGGCTCCCATTACGGCCAAGGAGATCCTTTCAGTTATCCAACACCTCCATCGAGATAAAGCCCCGGGCCCTGACGGATTTTCAGGCGAATTCTACAAATTACTAGCTCCCAAAATTATAGACACTCTAGTTTTACTATATAACCATCTCCTTACAAACCTCAATCCCCCGCTCTACTTCACCTCAGCAATAATTAAAACTTTACCCAAACCAAATCGTGACCTGTCTCTCCCTAGTTCCTATAGGCCCATATCTTTACTCAATCTTGACTACAAAATTCTGACTAAAATTCTATCCAACAGTCTCCAACCGATATTGCCTCACATAATCCATCAAGACCAGACTGGCTTCATTTCTGGCCGTCACCCGGTGATAAATTTAAGGAAGGTCTTCTCGGTTGTCCAGAGTATGAACATTTCTCCTCCCACCAAGTCAGCTATTATTTTATCCCTGGACGCCGAGAAGGTTTCCCTAAGTCGTTTATTGATATATTAACAGCCTTATACTCCAACTCCACCTCCCAAATCTCCTGTAATGGGTCTCTCTCTCCTCCCCCTTCCCTATAGCTAGAGGCACCAGACAAGGGTGTCCATTATCACCCTTACTATTCAACATAGCCATTGAACCTCTCGCAATAGCCATTCGCAACTCGACCATTGTTATAGGGCCAATGGAATTAAAAATTTCTCTTCGCAGATGACATGATTCTATTCCTTTCTGACCCTTCCTCCTCAGTCCCCCAAGTTATGTCCCTTATCTCATCTTTTGGCCAAATTGCAGGCCTTAAAATAAACATATCTAAATCCGAAATCTTACCCATTAATGCCCCCCCCTCCCCCCATCACTCAAAACATCCCGTCCCTTTCTACTTTTCATATAGCCAAGGAAGGCATAAAGTACTTAGGGATCAAAATCCCACCGTCCACCGCCAACATCTATAAACTTAACTACACTCCCTTATTAACAAAAATAGCCACCCTATATGATAACTGGAAGGATCTCCCATTGTCACTCTTGGGTCGCCTCGCTGTTGTAAAGAGTATCATATTTCCCAAAATTTTCTACCTCATCCAAATGTTGCCAATCTCTTTGAAAACCTCTGACTTTGCCACCTTTGATAAATTAACTTCTAGATTTCTATGGAAACATAAAAAATCCACAATTTCTCTAAACAAACTGCAAAATCCCATTAAACATGGAGGCCTCAAAGCCCCCAACCTCCGTATGTATACACATTCTGTCATGTTCCGATACATCTCAGACTGGATTTTAGAGTCCTCCACATACACAGATGTAAATCTTGACACAGCCATGTTTACCCCATACTCCCCATGTGCATTACTCCACTCCAGAAAGCAAGAGATCCCACCACATATTTACAACAACATAATTTTCACAGATACGTACATATCATGGATCTCCATCAATAAAATCTTACACCGAGACCACTCTTTGTCCATATACATCCCGCTTTGGGGCAATCCAGGGTTCCAACCATCCTTAACCAATCGCCTGTACCTTGAATGGAAGGCAAAAGGACTATCGACAACTGCAAACGTTTTTGACCCAGGGGGAATACCACTCCTTTTCTCCGCCCTTCAACAGACTTACCAACTCCCTAACAACCAATTTTTTATGTTTCTACAAGCCCGTCATTTCGCAATATCTCTACACACACACACTTTCCATCCCGACAAACAGGACCTTATACTAATATTACTCCAATCCCTAACACACAGACCATACAAGACTAATCTTCTATATTCTAAACTTATGCTAGCCAGACACCCTGCCTCCCCATCAGCAAGTGCCACTAGCTGGTCACAAGATATACCCACAGTAGCCAAAATCTCTGATCTATGCCCTACTCTTAATTTATCCATGAGTTTGCTCAACTCCTCCTATTTACAGGAGGTTCACTTCAGAACTATCCATAGGGCCTATATTTCCCCTGCACAGAGAAGCCATATGGTTTTGGAAGAGTCAGGGAACTGTCCAAAATGCTCAGAACACCAGGTCAAATTCTTACATTCCTTTTGGTCGTGTGGGAAGTTCAAAAAATTCTGGCACAAAGTTATAGCCTACATTAATAAACTATTTAATGCCAGGATACAACCTGACATCCTAGCATGCCTATGTGCAAATTTCACCAACTGGAGAACTGGTCCGAACTCATCTCAGATCCACCCTCTACTTACTATTATAGTGACGATTGCAAAAAAGATAATCCTAATCCATTGGACCACCAAATCCGCACCATCCCTTAATGAGGTATTGCAGAAACTTAGACAGCTATTCCTCTTTGACAGAAGATCTATGATTCTGGCTAGAGGAGAGAACCTTTCTAAATTTCTGGACAAATGGCACTACTACCTTCTGTCCCTACCAGACAAAGAGAGAATCTCGCTAACCAAAATGTTTGATATCACTCAATGGTCTCTCCATTAATGTTCTTCAATTATTCCTCTATACTCTCAACTGACAGATTCCATTGTATACTTGAGGGCACCCCACCCTCTTCATAGTATCCCTCCTCACCCCTATAATGCAGCGCCCACGTTCGGAGAGTCCACCCACCCCTCCCCCCCTTTTCACTTTTTCTTTCTCATACTCCCATTTACTATTTTTTGAAGTATTTGGTCTGACAGAGATAGATTTATAGGATGCGCTATTACTATGTTATCATCAAGACTATCCTCTCGCGCAATTACACTATGGTAGAGCTGTATTTTTCAATCCTTGTTTCATCTTTCCAAGTCACTTCTTTTGCTCTCTTTATTTCCTTTCTTTCCTTTCCTTCTATCCCATCCTTTCTTTCGGATCCCCACTTGACTTTCACTCTTCCTTATCTCACCTCCTCTTTCTCTATATCTATCCTTTCCTCTTCCCCCCCCCCTCCTCTATATCGGTATACTATTCTTTATTTAGTATTATGGATTAACATTTTATGGTTAATACGACATACAAATGCCATCTACTATTGGGTGTTCCCCTCCTTCTATTCCTATATTCCACTAGCTCTTTTTCGGGAACAGGCGGCATTACTTAGACACGACGCCTATTAATAAAGATAATTGAATAGTTCCTAACACCATTATAGATTACCCTTTGTTACACAATTTTGTTAAACGGGTTCAAGTTTAAGACGTTATGATGCTACTTTGTTATTTGGATATTTCTTCAGTATAGCATATATTGATCTGTTCTTTCATTATATAGTGCTACCAAGGCACATATTCGATCCAAAGATGACCAGATAAGATTAGCCTACATTTTCAGCATCTGAGTAACCAATGCTCCATGTCTTATTGAATACAAATTTTGTAATTTGGAAGTATACCACTAATAAAAATTGTTATTTAAAAAAAAAAAAAGCTTAAAATTATAATTATAAAAAAAAATCTATTGTTTTTGTTTGTGCTGTACCCAGTGTACGATACCATTTTTATTTTATTCTCAGAAGTACTGTGACACTGCCGGTCAGACTGCTGTATATTATTTAATACTCATAAAGGCATTGTGCAACGCTGTCAGTGTAGTCAGTGTATATTTCTGATTCATTTGTGCGACACTGTAACTGCCGGTTTGTCATATAAAAAATACTTCTACATATTTTTGACTCATTTGTGTGACACTGTAACTGCAGTGTTTGATATAAAAAATAATATATATATTTTTATTTAAATTAATATTTTGTGCTCTGTCGTCCCAGTATATATCCAGGGACTGCAGCTGCTCCGACCACCTAGGGGTGTTCTGTCAGTCCACCCAAAATAAAAGACATCTTTTGTAGGGATGAGCGGGTTCGGTTCTCTGAGAACCGAACCCTACCGGACTTTACCATTCAAGTCCGAATCCGAGTCAGTTTTGGAAACCAGAACAAGGCAAAACTTCATCATCCCGCTGTCGGATTCTCGCGGGGTTTGGATTACATATAAGGACCCACGTGTATCCGTTCTCTCAGTGTCCCCAGTGTCCTTGTCTTGTGCTGAATCTGTCCAGTCACAGTGCTTGTGTCCTCTGCTGTCATATGTCCAGTGCTGCTGTATTGGGTGCTGTGTTGTGCTGCATCAGTTCAGGGTGGTGTATTGTGCTGCATCAGTCCAGTGCTAGTGTCCTGTGCATCAGTCAGTCCAGTGACCATTAACAGTGGTGGTGTCATCTGCAGTGACATCATCTGCTGACATATGCCCAGTGCTGCTGTATAATTATCTGTGTTGTGCTGCATCAGTCCAGTGCTAGTGTCCTGTGCATCAATCAGTCTAGTGACCATTCACAGTGGTGGTGTCATCTGCTGCCATATGCCCAGTGCTGCTGTATAATTACCTGAGTTGTCCTGCATCAGACCAGTGCTAGTGTCCTGTGCATCAGTCAGTCCTCCTAGTGCTGAAGCTGCTGCCACTAGCCATGACATAGATGATGAAATGACATCGTCGTCTGCCAAGGCCGATGCCCAATGTGATAGTAAAGGTCATGTAAAATCCAAAAAGCCAAAGTTCAGTAAAAGACCCCAAAAAATAAAATTGAATCGTCTGAGGAGAAACATAAACTTGCCAGTATGCCATTTACGACATGGAGTGGCAAGGAACAGCTGAGGCCCTGGCCTATGTTCATGACTAGTGGTTCAGCTTACTAAAAGGATAGAAATCTGCACAGGGTACAGTATATGTGATATTTATTTGTCTGTTATATTATTGATAACCAACACCAAGCCTAACGGTATAATAAGTTCAGCAATAAGTTGGTGGTGCTCCCAGAAGATAGTTCAGAAAACTATGAAAAAAGCGTGGTCTTTTTAAAAAGAAAAAGACAAAAGCGACTACATGCCTTTTCCAGGGCACACTTGTAAGATTGAAAAATAGAATATATAAAAATTGAACTTTTATTGAGAGATTCTAAGAAAGGAGGGGGGAGAGAAGGCATTTGGTGTGTGTCAAATAAATGCGCAAATGCTGTAATTTCTCGGCGAGTTGGATCTTAAACTTCTTGACTGATAGGTCTCAAGTAGTTAGGCTAGGTAATTCTGTGTCTGGTGAGGTCTGTATAGGTACGGGGGTTCCACAAGGGTGTGTCTTGAGCCCGTTATTATATTCATTATTTACGTATTATTGTTTTTCAGTTTCTGATTCTGTTAAAGTGGTGAAATTTGCAGACGATTTAGCGGTTGTTGGTCTGATAAGTGGAAACGATTAGATATCTTATAGATATGAAATTTTACGTTTACAGGAATGGAGTACAGTAAATTGATTTTAAATACATCCAAAACAAAGGAAATGGTAGCAATAGACCGTTACTTCCTGTATTTGTGGATGGAAAGCCAATTGAGGAGGTGGCTTCATTTAAATTTTTGGACATGCACATTGCAAATGATCTAACTTGGTCCTTAACTTGTAATTTTTTGATTAAGAAGGTGCAGCAGCGCCTTTTCTTCTTAAGGAGACTTAGGGCTGTCTGTTTGAGTACGAGCACCCTAGTTAGGTTTTATCAAAGTATTATAGAGAGTGTTTTGATGTACGGGATTATAGTATGGTTTGGGAACTACACTGTAGTGGAACGTATTGCCCTTGAACGTGTGGTCAAAACTGCTAGTAAGATTACTGGGGTGTATCTGCCCTGTTTGAAGGATTCTTATGGGAAAATAGTGTTAAGGAAAGCTAGGTGTATACTGGCTGATGAAAGTCATCCAAATTGTTTGGTCTTTGAAAGATTGCCATCTCTAAAACGTTTTAAGAGTGTTCGTGCTCACATTAATTGTATGTCGAACAGTTTCTTCCCAACAGCCGTCCGGATGTTAAATGATCACTAGGCTCAGTGCTAAATCTTGTATAAATGAAGTATGGTTTTACTGTTGAGGAGAGCGAAATGACAGCATAGGAATGGAGAGAGTTAAACCTCCTGTGAGGGGTGGACCTAACTGTGATGGAAAGTACAGCCAATGTTAGAGAGGGGAGGGATCAGTATATATAGGGATGTATAGCTTAGCTTGGCCTCTCTTGCTGCTGGTTTTCCTTCTGGTTAGTGTGACTGATTTGCACTTGCACTAGTTTTGTTTAGCTAGCTGATTGGAGATTCAATTTCCACTTCTACTGTTCGCAGTATTCACTGTTATTTGTTATAACAGTACTGAGCCTTTCACCCTCCTCTCTCATCCCCCCCACATAATATATATATATATATATATATATATATATATTTGGATTATGGCCGCCTCTCGCCCCCTCCGCTCTGCCGGGACCCCAGTGCGTTACCGCTCTGCTGGCCGGGATGCTGGGTCTATGGATGGGCCTGCGGGCTCACCTGCCCGTTCCCCGTCCCCCGGCGCGGGTGCCCACGCGGCGGTGGCTGGGCGGACCCGGTCTTCCCTGCCCCTGGCTTCTGGTCCGGTGCTTACCTCCGGCCACGGGCGACACGGGGGAGCCGTCCGGAGGTGGCCGGGCATCGTCCTTTACCTTCACTTCTTGAGGGTGAGGCGCCGTTGCCGAGAGCAGGCACCCGTGGGCGCGCGCGTGCGCGCCTGAGCGGGCGGCCTCCAGGTGCTCCCATAATATCTTCCCACCCGTCCCCCTTGCCACAGCCGCGGAGTGATGCCGGGCGGGGGGGCCGGGGTGGACGAATAGCGGCGGCGGGTCGGACGAGGCCTGTCGCGGGGCCTCGTCCGGCGGTCCCTGATTGTGGGCCAGACACTGAGAGGACGGTAGCGGGTAGCGGCGGGACGCGCGCCAGTATCAGCGTCTCCCCTGCTGCCTCCCTTACAGCCAGAGTCCGGCGGGGAACAGCGGCGGGGGGGGGGGGCGACATAGGATAGGGAGCACCAGCATGTAGCTCCGCAGGGATGCCTTCCCGGCAGATGGGGAGAGCTCCGGCCTGTGGGGGGAGGGCGAGCGCGGGGGGTGGGGGGGGCAGGTGGCAGGCGCAGCAGCAGTAGGGAGGGCCGGCAGGTGCGGGTTAGGCAAGATGACTGGTGGGGGACCACGCCAATGGTGATCAGGGGGGCCAGCGGCTCACCAGCGAGATGGGCGGGGCTTGGGTCGTCGGGTCCATTGTCAGCGACTGCCGGCCGGCGGTTCAGGAGAGGTTCGCCGGCTTCGGCGGGGTCTCCCGCTGGGGCCGGCAACGATTTTCGGGGAAGTCAGGAGGCTTCTGGTGAGTTGGCATCTGCTCTGTCGACGGTGGCGGTGGCATTGGGCCTATTGGCCGCAGCTTTGTCCCCGGTGGCAGCAAGGCATTCCGGCGCGCGCGCTGAAGCGTTGGCGTCCGGTACGCAGCAAGGGTCAGTGGCTCAGCGAATAGCGCGCGCTTGCCGTGACCTGGGGGCGGCCGCCGTGAAGTTGGGACACCGTCTGGTATGGACGGAGAGCGGTCAAGCGGTGGGGACGACTTTGCCCTGGAGTGCTAGGCATGCCCCGGGAGTGGCTTCCGGGTCCCGTGCTTTGTTTTCGTTTTCAGGAGATCGTGGAGTGGTGGAGCTGGACGCGAGCGATGAGGAGGATTGCGAAGTTTCCACACCGGGAGACGCCCTGTCCGAGCAGTCGTCAGCGTCAGGTGAGGTTGACCAGCCAGCGTCGGGGTCCAGCACGCGCTCCAGTTCTCTCAGTTCCTCCTCTTCTTCATCCCTGTCGTCGCAAGCGTCAGACGACAGTAGCACGACTAGGGCAAAAAAGCGTGCGATGAAGTACGCTAAGAGGGTGGCGGGACAGCAGGAGAGGCGGAAGAGACGCAAGCGGCTTAGCAAGGACGCCCGCAGGGCCAAGAAATGCCGCAATTTGCCTGGGGTAGTCCACTGTGATTATACGGCAGTTTTGAGGGGGTTGCGGGATAGCTGCCGTAGGAAGATTTGCAGGGGCGACTATGTGGATATGTTCGTGCTGACTAAGGACGCGAAGAAGGAGTATAAGGCAGCGACGGCTAAGAAAGGCATCGGGGCTGAAGCTTTCCGAACTTTTGACAACTGGCTTGCCGGTTTTTGCGTCTTTGCGGCATGTTATCTGGAAGATAGGCCTGAAGAACATATGAACATCACATGATACCTGCACTTGATACACGATATGCAGCGCACATCGGCAGGTCTCGAATGGCGGATGTATGATGAGAAGTTCCGAGAGAAGCAGGACTGCTTACAAATTGTTGACTTCGGTTGCAAGGACGTGGAGGTCTGGCTCCAGGTCACCCGGGCTTCTCAAACCGCAAAGGAGCCCCGGAATACGGCGGCGGACGGGCTACGCGCGGGGTCGTCCGCTCAGGGGAGTAATGCGGAAGGGGGACACAGTAAGAAAGGTAGGTTGGCTGTCCGCGGAGGTCGGCAGGCCGCCGCGAAGGGGAAGTGCTTCGCGTTTAATAATGCGACCTGTTCCTTCGGCAAGCAGTGTCGGTTTCGACATGCGTGCTTGCAGTGTGGCGGCTTCCACCCGGCCTCCAACTGTTTTAAGGGAAATCGGCAAGGCGCGAGGGGAAAGCAAAGCTACGCAATACCCGGCGCGAGCGGGATCGCTCCACAGGGCCCCAACGCCAATTAATTTGGACGCCATGTCCAAATGGTTGGATTGGTATCTGAATAGTACAGATGCCCAGTTTTTGTTTCAAGGTTTTAAGTTCGGCTTCCGCTAGCCTGTTGCGGGCGAAGTCTATGTTAAGGCTCTCCGGAATCTGCAGTCCGCTCGCGCCTTGCCGTCCTTTTTGCGCGAGAAAGTGGATAAAGAGGTGCGCATGGGTAGGATGGAGGGCCCGTTTAGCTCGCCCCCAGTGGATGACTTGGTCATTTCCCCCGTGGGGGTAGTCCCCAAGAAGACTCCAGGTGCCTTTCGGCTCATTCAGCATCTTTCTTACCCGTTAGGGTCGTCGGTCAACGACGCGATACCACCGGCTCACTGCTTGGTGGTGTACCAGTCATTTGATGAGGGCCTGGAGATGGTTCGTAGTTACGGCCCTGGTGCCCTGATGGCTAAGATCGATGTGGAATCCGCATTTCGGTTGCTCCCGTTGCATCCGGACTCATTCCGTTTTATGGGTTTTCGAATCGGAGCAGAGTATTTCATTGACAAATGTTTGCCGATGGGATGTTCCGTTTCCTGCTTGGTTTTTTAACGAATTAGCACATTTTTACATTGGTGCGTGGAGTCTTCTTCAAGGGGTCATGGAGTTGCTCATTACCTCGATGATTTCCTGTGTGTGGGACCGGCGAATTCGCAGCGCTGCAGCTACTTGCTGTTCAGCATCCGAGCGTTGTTTTTTCACTTTGGCATTCCTGTGGCCGAGGATAAAATGGAGGGGCCGGTTTCCTGTTTGTCATTCTTGGGGATTGAAATCGACACGGTGACGGAATCGTGTCGCCTTCCTCAGGCCAAGGTTGCGAAGCTCCGCGAGGTTATTTGCCAGTTCGTACGGTCGCGCAAAGTCACGCTGAGGCAGGCGCAGTCCTTGCTGGGCCTTTTGACCTTTGCTTGTCGGGTGATCCCGATGGGCAGTGTTTTCTGCCGAAAGCTGGAAAGGGCGACGGCGGTGTGTGCCAGGCCGCATCATTTCATCCGCTTGTCCTCCGAGATTAAGAGGGATTTGGCCGTATGGGCCTCGTTCCTGGAGGATTTCAAGGGAGTGCGTATCTGGCTGGCCCCAACGGTCGACAGCGCTCGGTTACAGCTGTTTTCCGACGCAGCAGGTTCCTCTTGGTTCGGTTGCTACCTAGAGGGGTCTTGGTGCGTGGCCTCGTGGCCTGAGGAATGGCATCGCGAAGGTTTCACTAAGGACCTTTTGCTGCCGGAGCTTTTCCCCATTATGGTGGCGCTAGAGGTTTGGGGCAATCGTCTAGCTCATCGCAGCATTTTGTTTAGATGTGACAACAATCTGGGCGTGGTGCATGCGATCAATAACCAGAGGGCGAAGTCGCTGGTGGTTCTGAGGGTGCTTGGCGATTGCTGCTGACATGCATGCATAAGAATGTATGGTTCCGCGCGCAGCATGTGCCAGGACTTGAGAACAGAATTGCCGATGCATTGTCCCGCGGTCAGTGGGGGAGATTTCGTTTGTTGGCACACGAGGCCGATGAGCGGAGGTTTCAATGTCCCGGTTATATCTGGCAGGTGATCGGACCGGACTGGAGGGTCTAGCGATGCAGTCAGTGGCTCCGGACACGCTCAAGGCTTACGGTCAAGCTTGGAGCGAGTGGGAAGAGTTTGTCCGAGGACGTAGTCAAGAAGGTAAGAGCGGGCATCGGATGATGCTTTCATTTATTTGGCAGCTTTTTGTCACGGGTAGGTCCAGAGCGGTGGTGTCCCAGTACTTAGCAGGGATTTCGTTTTTTAATAAAATCAAGGGTGTCCCTGACGTGACGAAGAGCGGGCTTCTGCTTAAGGCGATGAAAGGGTGGGCGCGCGTGGCGCCAACGCCGCCTGATAGGCGTCGGCCCATCGATGCGGCCTTGCTACCGGCTGTCATCGAGGTGGTTGGAGGGATCGCGTCAGCAATTTTTGGATTCGCTTTTGTTCCGATTGGCGTTCTCCATGGCTTACCACGGAGCCTTTCGGGTTTCGGAGCTGGTAGCACCATCTAAGCGGGCAGACTCGCGCATGCTTCTGGTTGACGTGGTGGTAGGTGAGAGGTCCTTGCTGTGCAGATTGCGTCGCTCTAAGACGGACCAGGTAGGTAGAGGGCGATGGGTCACCTTGGTTCCGTCGCTGGAGGAGAGCATTTGCCCGGTGAGGTTGGCATCGAAATATGCAGCGGTTCGGCCCGGTGGACAGGGGTCGTGGTTGCTGCATTATGACGGTTTACCTTTGACGAAATATCAGTTTCGTTGGATGCTGAGTCGCTGTCTGGCGAGCTTGGGCCTTTCACCCGCTGCTTTCGGTACTCATTCTTTCCGAATCGGGGCGGCGACATCGGCTACGTCGGCGGGGTTTTCTGTTGCGGAAATCCAGGCAGTGGGGCGATGGAAGTCGTCAAGTTACAGACGATATATTCGCCCAGTTCCATGAGTTGTTTGTTTGACTAACAGTTCAATTTTATTAGTCGTTGTATAAATTCATGTTGTAAAGTTAAGTACGTCCTTGTGTAGTGTGTCTGTTTGTCTCCCCTGTTCATCCTACTCAGGGATTAGCTACTCGCCGCTGATGGCAGCGTGGGTCTGGAGTTCTTTTGCGATTTTTTTGCCTGACTTGACGGACTGAATTCTAATCTACAATTCGGCTGATCAGTTCAAATCAAAGCCCCTCAGCAGGTTTTTACGCTTTCACCTCCAGCTGAGTTCTTACATGTTTTGCCCATTTTTATACCCCCCCCCCCCCCGTTTTATTTTCCTTATATTATTTTGATTTTTCCCATTGTGTGTTTATGTTATGCTTCGATTGGCTGGAAGCTTGTTTAGATCGGCTAGGCCGTGACTTCTGCAAGACACGAAAACCCCTTTTTTCTTTTGGCAGATCCTTCAGGTTAATGCGTTTAATAAACTCCTGTTCGGATACTTATTAACCAATTTTTACTCCTTTCCTTCTCTTCAGGTTGGATAGAAGACAATTTGGCAATCTGGGTGGTTGGCCACTCTTATGTTTACTGGGCAGCCAGGTTTTGGCCTCGGAGGGGGCACAGATTTTTCCTAGGGCTCATGGCGTTTGTTGGCTTGGTTGGCGGGGGATGATGTGGAAAGATCTGAAGAGTAGATTGGTCAGTCAGGTCAGCGAGCATGGAGTCCCTAGGGTGCTGGTTGTCCATTTAGGTGGCAACGATCTGGGTAAGAGGACATCTTTGGAGCTGCAGTGGGCCATGATGGAGGATCTGGCCAGTGTGGCCGCAACGTGGCCCAATTGTGTCTTGGTGTTCTCTATGATGGTGCAAAGATTGCGTTGGCAAGGAGTGGCGACGGTCGCCCGATTGATGAGGCCAGGCAAAAGGTGAATGCGGCGGTGGCGAAGTGGGTGTTGGCCCACAGAGGGAAAGTGGTTCGCCACCCTAGGATTCGGTTTGGGTTTTAATGTTTTTTGAGGTTATCGTCAGTTGAATATAGCCGTTCTTTTTTCTGCCACCATATGCCGGCTGAATCGGCATGTTAACTTAAATTTTACTTTACAGGTTTTTTCTAATGGTTAGGGTACAATAAATAGCTAACAATTTTCTGCCAAATTCAAGTCTCCGTGTCATTATTTCTTGGTATTAAAGGTATTGAATGCTTTACTTTTGAATAAGGGTCCACACACTATCATTAGGAGGTTTATTCCTTTGCGCAAAATGTTCAAATTGCATTTCATTGACATCTCGTTGCTGTCTTGTTAATGACAAATAAAGTAATTATTATTATTATTATTTGTGCATATATACTCTGTAATTGGGCGCTGCGGAACCCTTGTGGCGCCATATAAATAAAGGATAATAATAATAATATTAATAATAATAATAATTATTATTATTATTATTAAGTAAATGAGCGAAAATATTGTAGTCCCTTAATTAACACAAAAAATCCTTTATTTTCCTATACGGGGAATATATTTGTGGGAAAAAGTGGCTCTGTTAGGCTCAACTTTTTGGTGTCAAGGGATCATGATTTAGTATATAAGAATAAATTACTGGTGTGGAAGAGTAAAATACCTACGGTACCTAGTATTCTCTGGTGGTTGCCCATCCAGGTACTGACCAGGCTCTGCAGTGTATAGCTTCCAAGATCAGACGAGATTGGGCATACTCAGTGCGGTCTGACCGTAGGTAAGTGAATCTCTCACATGTGCAATCAATCCAAACATACAGACAATCATGCGATTCATATGTTAGACTGATGGGTTTGAACTGACAAGTGCCTGAATATCTTTCAATATACTGGTAAATGCACTAGGTAGAAGATGTTGCTGAGTAGCGTGTATTGTGATATGTAATTCTCAACATATACTGTATATACACTGAATTTGTGAGGAGCAGACAATGGCTCAGAAGTATAGGGCGGAGGGGTACTTCTGCTGTCCCTAAATGGGGTGGCGTTCTGTTACCATAAGCATTGCAGAATGCCACTGGTGGTTATGGGATGAGAGAGTACCCTGAAAAAAAAGGAGAGAGCAAGAATTGAATTGGGAGAGCGTAGTATCCCTAGACATTGCATGCAGACTCAGAAAGAGACAATTTCAGTGCAGTATTCATGTACAATTCAGTGCAGTATGCAGAATGATATATGACACAAAGTAAGGTTAACTTATAAATTATTCTGTAAAAAGATGTTTCAACTTTTGCTGATAATTATAATTATAATAAGACAGAAACAATTCAGTGCAGTATTCAAAGTGCAATTCAGTGCAGTATGCAGAATGATGTATGGCACAAAAATAAGTTTATATTATTCTGTAAATAATAGAGGAGTTTAGAGTAATGTATATACAGTATGTGTCAAAAAAAACAGACAGGAGGGGGATTTATCTTTATTCTTGATTATGGGGGTAATTCCAAGTTGATCGCAGTAGGATTTTTTATAGCAATTGGGCAAAACCATGTGCACTGCAGGGGAGGCAGCCGCCACAGCCGCTACGGAGAAAGAGTCAGAAGGCGGCTCTGAGGGCAGTGCGATTAGCGCCGGAGGAGAAGGGGAGACAGCACAATTAGAGAGCCCGAGGCTGTAGCGCTAAAGCAGCGGGGAGGCGCCCTCACCTATCGGTGGTGTGGAGGAGGAGGCACGTCAGAACAGGGACCTTGCTGGAAGTGGTCCGCACGGCAGCGCCGCTGAGGGGCAAGTAAACACTTAATCCCACGCATGTTCTCTGCGCTGAGGGACGGAGAGGCAGTGTCAGAAAAGTGAAATGTCATGGCAACATGACGATGACGCATCATTCTTTCCCACCCACATCAGGCTTCAATAACTGTTAAGGGCGACACCTGCAGGCCATTGGCAGGAGAGTCGGGGCAGCACCTCACAGCAGCGCTGTGCTGATAAATCAAAGAGGTGTGACGTGTGAGTGTAAAATCACTGCAGAGCTTTAGCCACAACTAGAACATGATTGCAAATACAGATACTAGGCTGCAGTTATTGATGAGCCAGTGACTTATAATAACTATATTACGGCTCTGTATGAGATATTTTAATAGAGCAGTGGGGATATTGGAAAGTGCTGTCAGGATGTACATGTAGTGATTGGAATAGAATAGAACTGTGACCTTGCTTTTACAGCCATAAATCCTCTATTGCTTAAGGTGTCAGTCATTTCAGCATAAGGAAGGAAAGACGAGACCGTGACCTCTTATTGCAGCACTCTGAATATTAAATTCAAAGCCCAGACTTTTGACTGTATTTAATAGATATACCTTATACTTCTGTTCAGAAGTTAATAAAGATCAGTAACTATAACAAGGAGCCTAGTTACAAGGCATTGGCAGCGGAGAAAGAAAATTGCATAACAGCGAATCTAAATCACCCACAGTTTATTAATTCTGTCGTATTATATGCAAATTGTGCTGCGGTAAGGGAGAAGTCGGGCACTTAAGATATATTAAATCATCCAGTTACAAACCTGCAAACCTGCAGGTGCTTAAAATAGAATATGTTTAAATGTGAGTGACGTCTATCTAATTCTAAACAAGAACAGGGAGGATGCGAATACATTGATTTACAATACAAGAAAAAAAAACTTCAGTCAAGCCCAGGGAGCGCAGCTACCGAATGTGAACTGAATTTGTTCTTTAAGAGTCTGGTACTGGACTAAGCCGCTACAGTTTCGCTTTATTGAGTAGAAGAGACAAGCCTACTACCAATTAATTAATTAACTGCTATTATTACTGCTTGTGTAGTCGAGAGATACTTTCTTCCCATCTGTACAAAGGACAATAGGAATTGTGAGTAACTTTCTCAAGATAGTAATAGACAGAACTTTGTGTCATCTTCGCTGTTCCTGTATAAAGGAAGTACAATTATCATAAAACGGGTGTGGTACCAGTTGTTCAGTATTAAACTATCTTTTATTCATGGGATGCATATGCATAAGCCCTAAAAGTGCACTATCATACTGAGAGTACCCGGGTCACTCCTGCATCTAAAGGCGCCATTTTTAAAGGGAACTTTTTGTGTACTGCATGCATGATATTTGTATAGGTGTACAAAGGGAGCCTAGCGGGGATTCGTGTGCGTTGTGAATGTACAATTGTTGAAATATTTATTTGTGTCTGATGCACTCGTTATAATACATTAAAGTGTTATACTTACCATATTTGCTAGGTCCATTTGGGAAACGACCTGAAGACCCTGGAAAAGAAACGGAAACAGGTATATAAGAGGATATATATATATTTAAGGGGAACAACACGAGCAACACATTAGGTATAGATAAAGTAAGGCTTACTCAAGCGAGCCTTACACTGACTAATTACACTGCAAGTAGATTGAGTGGAGGCACAACTGTCGGGTAATCACCCCTTAGGGGTATATGCAATTGCGGTCGAATTGCCAAAAATGTCAAAAAACGGGTCATTTTCATCACAAAAAACCTGTCGAATTTGATTCGACAATGCAATACAGTACTTTCGACAAAAAACCTGCCATTTCATTTTCGACTTTTGGCAATTCGACTTTTTTTCAATTTGACATGTCTGCAATGTTAAAATGCGGCTTTTCGACAAAAGTATATTCAACTGAAGAATGTCGATTCGACAACAGTGCTTTTCTACAGTCATTTCGTCAATTTCATTCCGCCTAATTTTCCTGTCGTGATCTAATAAACATTTTTCAAAACATTAATTTTTTTGTGCTTTTTTTATTGCTAATAGCATATCTATTTATATTAGAAGGGGTTATCTACTTGGTTTGTCCTTAGGAGCCACAAGTATTATTTAATCGATTTTTTTTAAAGAATATATATATTTTTAATAACTACAATAATATGGAGAGATCAGTGCATGTTTTTAGGTTGGAAGGGGTGTGAAAGTGTTAAAATTACTGAAAAAAATGCATGGGTTCCCCCCTCCTAAGCATAACCAGCCTCGGGCACTTTGAGCCGGTCCTGGTTGTAAAAATACGGGGGGGGAATGACAGGGGTTCCCCAGTATTTTAACAACCAGCACTGGGATCTTCACCTGGTCCTGGTGCAAAAAATACGGGGGACAAAAGATGTAGGGGTCCCCTGTATTTTTCACACCAGCACCGGGCTCCTCTAGCCAGAGAGATAATGCCACAGGCAGGGGAAACTTTTATATAGGTCCCTGCGGCCATGGCATTAAATCCCCAACTAGTCATTCCTGGCTGGGGTACCCTGGAGGAGTGGGGACCCCTTAAATCAAGGGGTCCCCCCCTCCAGCCACCCAAGGGCCAGGGGTGAAGCTCGAGGCTGTCCCCCCCATCCAAGGGCGGCGGATAGGGGGCTGATAGCCATGTGTCAAAAAAAAGAATATTGTTTTTTGTAGCAAAACTGTAGGAGAACCACAAGTACCAGCATACGGGGGAAAACGGGCCCGCTGGTACCTGTAGTTCTACTACAAAATAAAATACCCAAATAAAAACAGTAAACACACACACACCGTGACAGTATAACTTTATTACGTACATGCACACCAACATAAACACATACTTACCTATGTTGACACAAAGAGTCGGTCCCCTTCTCCACGTAGAATCCACGGGGTACCTGTAACTAAAATTATACTCGCGACAATCCAGTGTAGATCGGTCCTCTTCTTGTTTGTAATCCACGTACTTGGCAAAAAAAAAAAAAATAACCCGAAGAACCCGAACCACGCACTGAAAGGGGTCCCATGTTTACACATGGGACCCCTTTCCTCGACTGGCGAGACCCCCCGTGACTGCTGTCAAAGAGGGTCCCTTCAGCGAATCAGGGCGCGCCACGTCATGGCACTCTCCTGATTGGCTGTGCGTGCCTGAGCTGTCAATCAGGCGGCGCACTCGAGATACAATGTAGCACATAGGTGCTCCATTAAATGCAATGGTGGGAACTTTGCGTTCAGCGGTAGACTGCGAGGTTATGTGGGGTCACTCTTGTGGTCTACTGCTGACCGCAAAGTTCCCACCATTGGATATAATGGAGCGCCTATGCGTTACATTGTATATCGACTCGAGTGTGCCGCCTGACTGACAGTTCAGACACGCACAGCCAATCAGGAGAGTGCCATGACGTGGCGCTCCCTGATTGGCTGAAGGGACCCTCTTTGACAGCAGTCCAGGGCGGTCCCACCAGTCGGGGACAGGGGTCCCATGTATACTTTATCTATGTTTTTTCTAACGTCCTAGTGGATGCTGGGGACTCCGTAAGGACCATGGGGAATAGACGGGCTCCGCAGCAGACATGGGCACTTTAAGAAAGAATTTAGATTCTGGTGTGCTCTGGCTCCTCCCTCTATGTCCCTCCTCCAGACCTCAGTTTGAGACTGTGCCCGGATGAGCTGGGTGCTGTTCAGTGAGCTCTCCTGAGCTTGCTGTGAGAAGGTATTTTGTTAGGTTTTTTATTTTCAGGGAGCTCTGCTGGCAACAGACTCCCTGCATCGTGGGACAGAGGGGAGATAAGCAGCCCTACTCTCTGAAACTAGGTCCAGCTTCTTAGGCTACTGGACACCATTAGCTCCAGAGGGATAGTACACAGGATCTCACCCTCGTCGTCCGATCCCAGAGCCGCGCCGCCGTCCCCCTCGCAGAGCCGGAAGACAGAAGCCGGGTGAGTATGAGAAGCAAGAAGACTTCGAAATCGGCGGCAGAAGACTCCGTTCTTCACTGAGGTAACGCACAGCACTGCAGCTGTGCACCATTGCTCCCACACACCTCACATACTCCGGTCACTGTAAGGGTGCAGGGCGCAGGGCGCAGGGGGGGGGGGGGGCGCCCTGGGCAGCATATGGACCTCTGTTGGCAAAAGTACACATATATACAGTTGGGCACTGTATATATGTATGAGCCCCCGCCAAGAAAATGTATATTTAAGCGGGACAGAAGCCCGCCGTCGAGGGGGCGGGGCTTCTTCCTCAGCACTCACCTGCGCCATTTTTTCTCCACAGCTCCGCTGAGAGGAAGCTCCCCAGGCTCTCCCCTGCAGATACACGGTAGAAGAGGGTAAAAAAAGAGGGGGGGGCACATAATTAGGTGCAAAAATCTATAAACAGCAGCTACTGGGTTAACATTAAGTTACTGTGTTATTCCTGGGTTTATAGCGCTGTGGTGTGTGCTGGCATACTCTCTCTCTGTCTCTCCAAAGGGCCTTGTGGGGGAATTGTCTTCAGATGAGCATTCCCTGAGTGTGTGGTGTGTCGGTACGTGTGTGTCGACATGTCTGAGGTAAAAGGACATCTCCTAGGAGGAGATGGAGCAAATGTGTGTGTGAGTGGTGTCTCCGTCGACAACGCCGACACATGTTTGGATATGTGAAATTAAGTGCTAAGGTAAATTTATTGCACAAAAGATTAGAGAACAGACAGGGAATCTACCCATGTCTGTCCCTATGTCACAGAGACCTTCAGAGTCTCTCAATGCTCACTATCCAAAATTATAGACACTGTTATTGACACGGAGTCTGACTCCAGTGTCGACTACGATAATGCAAAGTTACAGCGAAAATGGCAGGAAAGTATTCAATATATGATTATTGTAATAAAAAATGTTTTGCATATCATTGATGACTCATCTGTCCCTGACATAAGGGTACACATGTTTAAGGGGAAGAAAGCTGAGGTAAATTTCCCTCCTCTCATGAAGAAAAAGAGCGGGAATCTCCAGACAAGAGACTGCAGTTCCCCACAAAGAATTCTCAGGGAGTATCCTTTCCCTACTAGGGCCAGGATACGATGGGAATCTTCCCCTAGGGTGTCACGTTTGCCCAAAAGGTAGCGCTGACTCAGGGATCCTGCAGATAGCATGCAGTAAAAGTACTTGGAAGTCCATTTACACACATTCTGGTACTCTACTCAGACCGGCTATTGTGTCGGCATGGGTTTATAGCGCTGTAGCAGCGTGGACAGATACCTTGTCAGCAGAGATTGAGACCCTAGTATGTATGTATATATATATATATATATATATATATATAGATAGATAGATAGATAGATAGATAGATAGATAGATAGATAGATATAAAAGAAGCTGTCTTAGATATATATATATATATATATATAAACATGCCCAAAGAAACATTAGTCTACTGGGTTCTAGAGTCAACGCTATGTCGATTTCTGCTTGACGTGTCCTGTGGAACATGCAATGGACAGGTGATGCCGACTTAAGAGGCATATGGAAGTTTTACCTTACAAGGCTGAGGATTGTGTGGAGAAGGGATCTCGGACCTGGTTTCCACAGCTATAGCTGGTAATTCTGATCTTTTGCCTTATATTCCAGCACAGCATAGGAAAGCACGACATTATCAAATGCAGTCCTTTCGATCACAAAGAAACAAGAAAGTCCGAGGTGCGTCCTTTCTTGCCAGAGGCAGGGGCAGTGGAAAGAAGCTGCACAACACAGCTAGTTCCCAGGAACAGAAGTCCTCCCCGGCCTCTACAAAATCCACCGCATGTCGCTGGGGCTACACAGGCGGAGCTAGGCCCGGTGGGGGCACGTCTTCGAAATTTCAGCCCCAAGTGGGTTCACTCCCTGTTGGATCCCTGGGCAATAGATATTGTGTCTCAGGGATACAAGATGGACTTCGAGGAGATGCCCCCTCACCGACGGCCCTGCCGGCTTCCCCCCATGAGAGGGAAATAGTGTTAACTGCAATTCACAAATTGTATCTTCAACAAGGAGGGGGTTATTATTCGACCATGTTGTAGTCCCGAAACCGGACGGTTCGGTCACACCCATATTGAATTTAAAATCCCTGAACATATACCTGAAAAGGTTCAAATTCACGATGGAATCGCTTAGAGTGGTCGTCGCAAGCCTGGAAGGGAGGGATTTTATGGTGTCTCTGGACATAAAGGATGCATACCTTCATGTCCCCATTTATCCACCTCATCAGGCGTACCTCAGATCTGTGGTGCAGGATTGTCATTATCAATTTCAGATGTTGCCGCTTGGTCTCTCCACGGCACCGAGAATATTTACCAAGGTAATGGCGGAAATGATGGTACTCCTGCGGAAGCAAGGGGTCGCAATTATCCCATACTTGGACGATCTCCTCATAAAAGCGGGATCAAGAGAGCAGTTGCTGATCAGCGTAGCACTTTCTCTGGAAGTGTAACGGCAACACGGTTGGATTCTAAATATTTCAAAATTGCAGTTGGTTCCTACGGCTCGTCTGCCTTTCCTAGGCATGATTCTAGACACAGACCAGAAAAGGGTTTATCTCCCGATAGAGAGAGCTCAGGAGCTCATGACTCTGGTCAGGAACCTATTAAAACCAAAACATGTGTCAGGGCATCACTGCACTCGAGTCCTGGGAAGGATGGTGGCATCATACGAGGCCATTCCCTTCGGCAGGTTCCATGCGAGGACCTTTCAATGGGAATTACTGGACAAGTGGTCCGGATAACATCTTCAGATGCATCGGTTAATCACCCTATCCCCCAGGGCCAGGGTGTCTCTCCTGTGGTGGCTGCAGAGTGCTCACCTTCTCGAGGGCCGCAGATTCGGCATTCAGGACTGGTTCCTGGTGACCACGGATGCAAGCCTCCGAGGGAGGGGAGCAGTCACACAGGGAAGATATTTCCCAGGTCTGTGGTCAAGTCAACATCCTGGAACTAAGGGCCGTATACAACCGCCCTACGTCAAGCGGAGACCCTGCTTCACGACCAACCGGTTCTGATTCAGTCAGACACCATCACCGCAGTGGCTCATGTAAACCGACAAGGCGGCGCAAGGAGCAAGGTAGCGATGGCGGAAGCCACCAGAATTCTTCGCTGGGCGCAAAATCACGTAAGCGCACTGTCAGCAGTGTTCATACCGGGAGTGGACAACTGGGAAGCAGACTTCCTCAGCAGACACGACCTCCACCCGGGAGAGTGGGGACTTCATCAGGAAGTCTTCGCACAGACGGCAAGTCGGTGGGTACTGCCACAGGGGGACATGATGGCATCCCGCCTCAACAAAAAACTACAGAGGTATTGCGCCAGGTCAAGAGACTCTCAGGCGATAGCTGTAGACGCACTGGTGACACCGTGGATGTTCCAGTCGGTCTATGTATTTCCTCCTCTTCCTCTCATACCCAAGGTGCTGAGAATAATAAGAAAACGAGGAGTGTGAATGATACTCATTGTTCCAGATTGGCCACGAAGGACTTGGTATCCAGATCTGCAAGAAATACTCACAGAGGACCCGTGGCCTCTTCCTCTAAGACAGGACTTGTTGCAACAGGGGCCCTGTCTGTTCCAAGACTTACCGCGGCTGCGTTTGATGGCATGGCAGTTGAACACCGGATCCTAGCAGAGAAAGGCATTCCGGATGAGGTCATTCCTACGCTGATAAAGGCTAGGAAGGACGTGACAGCTCAACATTATCACCGTATATGGCGAAAATATGTTGCTTGGTGTGAGGCCAATAATGCCCCTACGGAGGAATTCCAGCTGGGCCATTTCCTTCACTTCCTACAGTCAGGAGTGAATTTGGGCCTAAAATTGGGTTCCATTAAGGTCCAGATTTCGTCCCTATCCATTTTCTTTCAAAAGGAGTTGACTTCTATACCTGAAGTTCAGACGTTTGTAAAGGGAGTGCAGCATATTCAGCCCCCTTTTTTGCCTCCAGTGGCACCATGGGATCTTAACGTGGTGTTGAGTTTCCTGAAATCCCACTGGTTTGAACCACTCAAAACGGTGGAGTTGAAATATCTCACGTGAAAGGTGGTCATGCTATTAGCCTTGGCTTCAGCTAGGCGGCTGTCAGAGTTGGCGGCTTTGTCACATAAAAGCCCCTATCTAGTTTTCCATGGGGAGGGAGCAGAATTGCGGACCCGTCCACAATTTCTACCGAAAGTGGTTTCATCCTTTCATATAAACCAACCTATTGTGGTGCCTGTGGCTACTACTGACTTGGAGGATTCCGAGTTGCTTGATGTAGTCAGGGCTTTAAAGGTTTATGTAGCCAGAATGGCTAGGGTCAGGAAAACAGAGTGTTTGTTTATCCTGTATGCTTCCAACAAGTTTGGTGCTCCTGCTTCAAAGCAGACTATTGCTTGCTGGATCTGTAACATGATTCAGCAGGCTCATTCTGCGGTTGGATTGCCGCTGCCAAAATCAGTTAAGGCCCATTCCACTAGGAAGGTGGGCTCTTCTTGGGCGGCTGCCCGAGGGGTCTCGGCATTACAGCTTTGCCGAGCGGCTACTTGGTGAGGTTCAAACACTTTTGCAAAGTTCTACAAGTTTGATACTCTGGCCGAGGAGGACCTTGTGTTTGCTCAATCGGTGCTGCAGAGTCATCCGCACTCTACCGCCTGTTTGGGAGCTTTGGTATAATCCCCATGGTCCTTACGGAGTGCCCAGCATCCACTAGGACGTTAGAGAAAATAAGATTTTACTTACCGGTAAATCTATTTGTCGTAGTCCGTAGTGGATGCTGGGCGCCTGTCCCAAGTGGGGACTTCTTCTGCAATGCTTGTATATAGTTATTGCTTAAATAAGGGTTATGTTATGGTTGCATCAGGGTTGACTTGTTGCTCTGTTATTGTTCATACTGTTGACTGGGTATGTTTATCTCAAGTTATACGGTGTGATTGGTGTGGTGGTATGAATCTTGCCCTGGACTACCAAAATCCTTTCCTTGTACTGTCAGCTCTTTCGGGGCCACAGTTTCTCTAACTGAGGTCTGGAGGAGGGACATAGAGGGAGGAGCCAGAGCACACCAGAATCTAAATTCTTTCTTAAAGTGCCCATGTCTCCTGCGGAGCCCGTCTATTCCCCATGGTCCTTACGGAGTCCCCAGCATCCACTACGAACTACGAGAAATAGATTTACCGGTAAGTAAAATCTTATTTTTTTATTTTGCCAAGTACGTGGATTACAAACAAGAAGAGGACCGATCTACACAGGATTGTTGTGAGTATAATTTTATTTACAGGTACCCCGTGGATTCTGTGTGGAGAATGGGACCGACTCTTCGTGTCAACATAGGTAAGTATGTGTGTATGTTGGTGTGCATGTATGTAATAAAGTTATACTGTCATGGTGTGTGTGTACTGTTTTTATGTGGGTATTTTTTTTGTAGTAGAACTACAGGTACCAGCGGGCCCGTTTCCCCCCGCATGCTGGTACTTGTGGTTCTCCAAGTACCAGCTTGTGGGGAGGCTTGCTGGGACTTATAGTTCATCTACAAAAAACAATATTCTGTCATTTTACACTCTGGCTATCAGACCCCCATCCGCCGCCCATGGATTGGGGGGACAGCCTCATGCTTCACCCCTGGCCCTTGTGTGGCTGGAGGGGACCCCTTGATTTAGGGGGTCCCCACTCCTCCAGGGTACCCCGACTAGGGGTGACTAGTTGGGGGGGTAATGCCACGGCTGCAGGGACCAGTATAAAAGTGTTCCCCGGCTGTGGCATTATCTCTCTGACTAGTGGAGCAGGGTGTTGGTGTTAAAAATATGGGGGACCCCTACGTTTTCTGTCCCCCATATTTTTTGCACCAGGACCAGGCGCAGAGCCTGGTGCTGGTTGATGAAATATGGAGGGACCCTATTCATTTTTTCCCCTGTATTTTTTCAACTAGGACCGGCTCAAAGAGCCCGAGGCTGGTTATGCTTAAGAGGGGGGACCCCACGCATTTTTTTTCAGGATTTTTTGAACACTTTTGTGCCGTCTATGAAGTCGAATCCAGGCCACCCACTATTCGTCAATTGGTCTGTTTTTCGACAGCGGGACTGTCGAATCCATTATTTATTGAATATGTGGAATTTGGGTCCCGGCGGGAGGGTTTCGACTGTCGAATTGTGTCGAATCCAAAAATGGTCAAATTCCAGCCGGAATTCGACCACAATTGCATATACCCCTTAGTACGCTAGTTAATCAACTCCCAGCCTTTAGTATTAAGGGAAGGGTTACACATGTGTGTTTTTTTTTTTTGCCTTCCCGGTGGAGGTGATAAGACAGAGATGGGGGGAGATTGGGGTTAAGATCAACTGATGAGGTGATGCGTGCTGGCCCTGGGTGGGGGAAAGGAAGATGTGGTTTTATGGTGGAATGGGGGAAGGTGTTATGGTGTGAAGAATGTGCACATGGATGGTAGGGAGGGAAGGGATGAGGGAAATGGCGGTTTAAAGGGGGCTTGGAATGGCTGGAAAGTGTGTGTATTTCTGTAAGATTAAATAGTGACATGAAAGCCTAAGTATGAGTGTATGTGAAAGTACATGAGTGATATCAGAGCTGTTGAGATAAGTGGGTTAAACAAACGGTGAGAATTGTATGAGGTGTGTGTAGGAGTAGATCATGTCCAGATGGGGAAATGGGTTGCTGTGTGAGATGTGAGTGTACATTGTATTGCAAAGGGGAATAGGTGGCTCTGTATGGTGTAAAAGTGCATTGATTGTGGTGGGGAAATGGGTGAATCATAAACTAAGTATTGGAAGGCGTCTGTTGGTCCGGATGGGTGATGGCTGGAAAGATGGGGGGCGGGGGAGGAAAAGAGGGGGATTTATGGGCTGTAAGACTGATTGTGTGTTTGGATGATGTCCTGGAAGGAAAAAAAGGGAAGGGGGGGGGGGGGTTCTCCCCTATCTCTGTCTTATCACCTCCACCGGGAATCTAAAAAAACACACGTTTACATCATTCTCATTTTATATTTTATTTCATCATTTCTCATATATAATTTCCCCACTTACATTACTCCTCACATAGACATAGGAATTTTGTCCATACCAACAACAATATTTGGTTATAGATCTCCATACATGCAGTAATAACAATTAGTGTGGTCTCTTTATAAATCCCAAATACAGACAACAACAAATCAAAATAAACATGGTGATATAATGTACATATCAGGAGTTTAAAATCAAGAAAAAAGATAAATCCCCCTCCTGTCCGGGTTTTTTTGACACATATATACATTCCTCTAAACTTACAAACAAATAAAAAAATATGAAACACACTGGTATGGTAAATAAAATGGAATTTAATACAATACTAGCATACAATGTCTAAAAACAAGCAATACATAAAAAATCAAGTGGACTAGGAACAGGCCATGGGGGGAATGTGATCCTACCGATGCAGGTGGAGGAGCCGCAAGTGTCAAATAAAGGCAGGGTACCCCGGGAAATACCCTGCTGGTGGCTTCTCTGATCGAATTCCCTTCCAGGCAATCAGGAAAACAGTCCGCCAAATGTCCAGGGGGTGGGCAGCGCCACAAGGTATCACCAACGCGTTTTGGGATAGCCTGGTCCCTTCTTCAAGGCAAGGTAGACATTGTATGCTAGTATTGTATTAAATTCCATTTTATTTACCATACCAGTGTGTTTCAACATACACTTTCACACCTTGAAATTATCCACATACATAGGTGACCGTAAGAGAGACCAGCGTCATTGTAGAGAGAGCACACCCCCTTTTTCATTTTGCACTTTTGTACTGAGCCCTTAGGGAGCTCTGGCACTCTCCACACGGCCAGCTGTCTCAGTCCTATACAGCGCAGACTTGCTACTCCCGCCCTCCAGTTTGCACAAATAAAAAAATATGATAGCACGCCAAGTTCATTTATTTACTTATTCTATTTCCTCTTCCCTAGAATGATTAAAGACATTTCCCTCAGATGTATTGATAATCCATAAGAGGGACATCTTATTCAATTCAATGAAGGAGGCTGCTCTCAGCATGATGTAAACATCAGCTGGATCACCCCCTGACACACCTCTATGCCTGATAGGCTGGGTTTCCTGTTTAGATAAGTGGCTGTGAGCTCCGGGAGCAGGCGATCAACTCCCAGAGTTAAACGCACGTCACTTCCGGTTCCGGTGCCCGAACTTCCAGTCGCGCGGACTGCGGACACCGGCTCTCGGCTTCACTTTCAAGCTCAGTGTCCCCTTTCCTCGGCAGACAATCATCCATCTAGGACTTGAAAAATCCACACTGCCCACCATTGAATGGAGGTACAAAGGGGTGGACTGCACACCCAGTAAGGTAAACTGCTGACACTCACTGGGGAGGATTTCCGCCCAGGTCAGCGCTGCAGCTCTAACAATCCCTCCATACTGCCCACTAATCAATGGGAGTATTGTAGTGGATGTGGTATACTATTGCTTTTACACATATCTTTACCTTGCGTATATATACCATATTTATGACATTTGACCCATTCATAGGACCTTGTGCTTAGGGGACAAACATTATCTATATACAGAATAATATAAACTTATTTTGTGTCATACATCATTCTACATACTGCACTAAATTGTTTCTGTCTTATTATAATTATTAGCAAAAGTTGAAACATCTACTTACAGAATAATTTATAATTTAACTTTACTTTGTGTCCTATATCATTCTGCATACTGCACTGAATTTTACTTTGGGGGTCATTCCGAGTTGTTCGCTAGTTGCCGATTTTCGATATGCTGCGATTTGTTGCAAATTGCGCATGCGCAAGGCACACAGGGCCCATGCGCTTAGTTATTTAACACAAAACTTAGCAGTGTTGCTGTGGATCCTGCGGAGCTTTTCAGTTGCACTGCTGTTCGGTAAATGATTGACAGGAAAGGGGCGTTTCTGGGCGGCAACTCAGCGTTTTCCCGGTTTGCAAAAAAACGCAGGCGTGTCAGGGAAAGACGCGGGAGTGTCTGGAGAAACTTGGGAGTGGCTGGCCGAACGCAGGGCGTGTTTGTGACGTCAAACCAGGAACTAAACGGACTGAGCTGATCGCAATCTGTGAGTAGGTCCGGAGCTACTCAGAAACTGCTAAGAATTATTTAGTAGCAGTTTTGCTAATTTTTCGTTCGCTATTCTGGTAAGCTAAGATACACTCCCAGAGGGCGGCGGCCTAGCGCGTGCAATGCTGCTAAAAGCCGCTAGTGAGCGAACAACTCGGAATGAAGGCCTTTGAGTACTGCACCGAATTGTTTCTGTTTAAATATAATTATCAGCAAAAGTTGAAACATCTATTTACAGAATAATGGTGGTCATTCCGAGTTGTTCGCTCGGTAAATTTCTTCGCATCTCAGCGATTTTCCGCTTAGTGCACATGCGCAATGTCCGCACTGCGACTGCGCCAAGTAAATTTGCTATGCAGTTAGGAATTTTACTCACGGTTTTTTCTTCGTTCTGGTGATCGTAATGTGATTGACAGGAAGTGGGTGTTTCTGGGCGGAAACTGGTCGTTTTATGGGCGTGTGGGAAAAAACGCTACCGTTTCTGGGAAAAACGCGGGAGTGGCTGGAGAAACGGAGGAGTGTCTGGGCGAACGCTGGGTGTGTTTGTGACATCAAACCAGGAACGACAAGCACTGTACTGATCGCACTGGCAGAGTAAGTCTCGAGCTACTCAGAAACTGCACAGAGATGTCTTTTTCGCAATATTGCGAATCTTTCGTTAGCAATTTTGATAAGCTAAGATTCACTCCCAGTAGGCGGCGGCTTAGCGTGTGCAAAGCTGCTAAAAGAAGCTTGCGAGCGAACAACTCGGAATGAGGGCCCATATAACCTTATTTTGTGTCAGACATCATTCTGCACACTGCACTGAATTGTACATGAATACTGCACTGAAATTGTCTCTTTCTGAGTCTGCATGCAATGTCTAGGGATACTACGCTCTCCCAATTCAATTCTTGCTCTCTCCTTTTTTTTCAGGGTACTTTCTCATCCCATAACCACCAGTGGCATTCTGCAATGCTTATGGTAACAGAACGCCACCCCATTTAGGGACAGCAGAAGTACCCCTCCACCCTATACTTCTGAGCCATTGTCTGTTTTTTGCCACTCTCTCATTCTGTCATTCGATGTTCAAAACAGATGATCGAACAGCAGAAGTGTTAAGAAACGTGGACTTGGCTCCTGCTCCTCACAAATTCAGTGTATATACAGTATATGTTGAGAATTACATATCACGATACACGCTACTCATCAACATCTTCTACCTAGTGCATTTACCAGTATATTGAAAGATATTTAGGCACTTGTCAGTTCAAACCCATCATTCTAACATATGAATTGCATGATTGTCTGTATGTTTGGATTGATTGCACATGTGAGAGATTCACTTACCTACGGTCAGACCGCACTGAGTATGCCCAATCTCGTCTGATCTTGGAAGCTATACACTGCAGAGCCTGGTCAGTACCTGGATGGGCAACCACCAGAGAATACTAGGTACCGTAGGTAATTTACTCTTCCACACCAGTAATTTATTCTTATATACTAAATAATGATCCCTTGACACTAAAAAACTGAGCCTAACAGAGCCACTTTTTCCCACAAATATATTCCCCGTATAGGAAAATAAAGGAATTTTTGTGATAATTAAGGGACTACAATATTTTTGCTCATTTACTTAACTTCTCTCGCCTAGAAATTACAGCATGTGCGCATTTATGTGACACACACCAAATGCCTTCTCTCCCCCCTCCTTTCTTAGTATATATCAATAAAAGTTACATTTTAATATTTTCAATCATACAAGTGTGCCCTGGAAAAGGCATATAGTCACTTTTGTCTTTTTGTCTTTTTTATTTTCAAAAAGACCACACTTTTTTCATAGTGGTTCAGTTTCACATGACGATGGAAGCCTTAATCCTCCTGCTAGAAAAATTAAAAGAGTTAAGCAGGAAAAAGCACAGAAAAAAACTGTGCGTTTTGAGATGGTATCCCCAAGTAGAGTCCAAGTGTGTTGGTGGTTGCGATGCCTGACCTTCCCAACACTGGACGGGAAGAGGTGTCTTCTACCTCCAGTTGCACGCCCCCTGTAAGTGCTGGAAGGAGCACCCACAGTCCAGTTCCTGATATTAAAATTGAAGATGTCACTGTTGAAGTACCAGGATGAGGATATGGGTGTCGCTGGCACTGAGGAGGAAGTTGACGATAAGGATTCTGATGGTGATGTGGTTTGTTTAAGTCAGGCACCGTGGAGACACCTGTTGTCCGTGGGATGAAGAAGCCCATTGTGATGCCTGGGCAAACCACCAAAAAATCCACCTCTTCGGTGTAGAATTATTTTTCCACAAATCCGAACAGGTGGTGTCAAGCCATCTGTTGCCTGTCAATCTGTAATAAGTAGGGGTAAGGATGTAACCACGTAGGAACATCCTCCCTTATACGTCACCTGCTGCGCATTCATCATAAATCAGTGTCAAGTTGTGAAACTTTGGGTAAGAGCGGTCCGCTGGCACCTAAATCCCTTCTTCCTACTGTACCCAAGCTCCTGCAAGCCACACCACAAACTCCCTCAACATCAACTTCCTCCTCAGTCAGGAACGTCAGTAGTACTGCAGGCCATGTCACTGTCAAGACTGAGGAGGCCTCTCCTTACCGGGATTCCTCCGGAGGATCCTCAAGTTGTACGCTTGCTGTTGCTGCCACTCCTGTTGTTGCTGCTGGGAGTTGATCGTCATCCCAGAGGGGAAGTCGGAAGACCACTTGTGCTACTTCCAGTAAGCAATTGACTGTCCAACAGTCCTTTGTGAGGAAGATGAAATATGGCAGCAGTCATCCTGTTGCAAAGCAGATAACTGAGGCCTTGACACTTATGTTGGTGTTAGAATGGCGTCCAGTATCCGCCATTAGTGCAGTGGGATTTAGATAATTGATGGAGGTATTGTGTCCCAGGTACCAAATCACATCTAGGTTCCACTTCACTAGGCAGGCAATACAGAGAATGTACAAAGACGTCAGAAAAAGAGTCACCAGTGTCCTACGAAATGCAGATGTATCCAGTGTCCACTTAACTGCGGACATGTGGACAAGTGGAACAGGGCAGACTAAAGACTATATGACTGTGACAGCCCACTGGGTAGATGTATGGCCTCCCGCAGCAACAACAGCCGCAGCACCAGTAGCAGCATCTCGCACCCACTAACTTGTTCCTAGGCAGGCTACGCTATGTATCACAGCTTTCCATAAGAGGCACTCAGCTGACAACCTCTTACGGAAACTGAGGGACATCATCGAAGAAAGGCTTACCCCAATTAGACTCTCCTGCGGATTTGTGATATCGGACAACACCACCAATATTGTGCGTGCATTACATCTGGGCAAATTCCAGCACATCCCATGTTTTGCACATACAATTAATTTGGTGGTGCAGAATTTTTTGAATAATGACAGGGGTGTAGAGGAGATGCTGTTGGTGGCCTGAAAAATTGCGGGCCACTTTTGACCATCTGCCACTGCGTGCCAAAGACTGGAGTGACAGCAAACGCTCATGAACCTGCCCTGCCATCAACTGAAGCATGAGGTGGTAACAAGGTAGAATTCAACACTATATGCTTCAGAGGATGGAGGAGCAGCAAAAGGCCATTCAAGCCTATATATCTGCCTACGATATAGGCAAAGGAGGGGGAATGCACCTGACTCAAGCGCAGTGGAGAATGATTTCAACATTGTGCAAGGTTCTCCTACCCTTTGAACTTGCCACACGGGTAGTCAGTTCAAACTGCCAGCCTAAGTCAGGTCATTCCCCTCATCAGGCTTTTGTAGAAGCAGCTGGAGAGATTTAAGGAGGAGCTAAAATGGAGCGATTCCGCTAGGCATGTGGACTTGTGGATGGAGCCCTTCATTCGCTTTGCCAGGATTCATGGGTGGTCAATCTGTTGAAATCAGAGCACTACATTTTGGCCAACGTGCTCGATCCTAGGTTTAAAGCATACGTTGTATCTCTCTTTCCCTCAGACACAAGTCTGCAGAGGTGTAAAGACCTGCTGGTGAGTAAATTGTCAACTCAAGTGGAACGTGACCCGTCAACAGCTCCTCCTTCAATTTCTCCCACCACTGGGGCTGTAAGAAAAAAGGATAAGATTTCCTAACCCACCCGCTGGCGGTGATGTTAGTGCAGCCGGTAACCTTGTCAGCGATCGGCGTAGGAGGTTACTTCCAGAAAATGTGGAGAAGACTATGTTCATCAAAAATAAGATTTTTTTCTCGTAGTCCGTAGAGGATGCTGGGGACTCCGTAAGGACCATGGGGATAGACGGGCTCCGCAAGAGACATGGGCACTTTAAGAAAGACTTTAGGTATGGGTGTGCACTGGCTCCTCCCTCTATGCCCCTCCTCCAGACCTCAGTTAGCGAAACTGTGCCCAGAGGAGACGGACAGTACGAGGAAAGGATTTTTGTTAATCTAAGGGCAAGATTCATACCAGCCACACCAATCACACCGTATAACTTGTGTATATACTAACCAGTTAACAGTATGAAAACAACATAGCATCAGTCCAAAACCGATGAAAACGATAACATAACCCTTATGTAAGCAAAACTATATACAAGTCTTGCAGGAGTAGTCCACACTTGGGACGGGCGCCCAGCATCCTCTACGGACTACGAGAAAAAGATTTACCGGTAGGTTTAAAATCTTATTTTCTCTTACATCCCAGAGGATGCTGGGGACTCCGTAAGGACCATTGGAATTATACCAAAGCTCCCAACCGTGCGGGAGAGTGCGGATGACTCTGCAGCACCGATTGAGCAAACAGGAGGTCCTCCTCATCCAGGGTATCAACATTATAGAACTTTGCAAAGGTGTTTGAACCCGACCAAGTAGCAGCTCGGCATAGTTGTAGTGCCGAGACCCCTCGGGCAGCCGCCCAAGACGAGCCCACCTTCCTAGAGGATTGGGCCTTGACCGATTTTGGTAACGGCAATCCAGCCATAGAATGCGCCTGCTGAATCGTGTTACAGATCCAGCGAGCAATAGTCTGCTTTGAAGCAGGGGCGCCAACCTTGTTGGCTGCATATAGGACAAACAGTGCTTCTGTTTTTCTGACTCTAGCCATTCTGGCCACGTTAATTTTCAAAGCCCTGACTACATCAAGGGACTCGGAATCCTCCAAGTCTCGCGTAGCCACAGGCACCACAATAGGTTGGGTCATATGAGAAGATGACACCACCTTAGGCAAGAATTGAGGACGGGTCCGCAATTCCGCTCTATCCATATGGAAAACCAGATAAGGGCTTTTATGAGACAAAGCCGCCAATTCCGACACTCGCCTAGCCAAAACCAAGGCTAATAACACGACCACCTTCCAAGTGAGATATTTTAACTCCACCGTTTGAAGTGGTTCAAACCAGTGCGACTTAAGGAAACTCAACACCACGTTAAGGTCCCAAGGCGCCACCGAAGGTATAAAAGGAGGCTGAATATGCAGCACTCCCTTCACAAAAGTCTGTACTTCTGGGAGAGAAGCCAATTCTTTTTGAAAGAAAATGGATAAGGCCGAAATCTGAACCTTAATGGAGCCTAATTTTAGTTCCAAATTCACTCCAGTCTGTAGGAAGTGAAGGAAACGGCCCAGATGGAATTCTTCCGTAGGAGCATTCCTGGCCTCACACCAAGAAACATATTTTCGCCATATACGGTGATAATGTTTAGCTGTCACATCCTTCCTAGCCTTTATCAGCGTAGGAATGACCTCATCCGGAATGCCTTTTTCCGCTAGGATCCTGCGTTCAACCGCCACGCCATCAAACGCAGCCGCGGTAAGTCTTGGAACAGACAGGGCCCCTGTTGCTACAGGTCCAGCCGTAGAGGAAGAGGCCACGGATCTTCTGTGAGCATTTCCAGCAGATCCGGATACCAGGTCCCTCGTGGCCAATCTGGAACAATAAGAATTGTTCTCACTCCTCTTTTTCTTATTATTCTCAACACTTTGGGTATGAGAGGAAGAGGAGGAAACACATAGACTGACTGGAATACCCACGGTGTCACTAGGGTGTCTACAGTTACCGCCTGAGGGTCTTTTGATCTGGCGCAATACCTCTGTAGCTTTTTGTTGAGGCTGGACGCCATCATGTCTATCTGGGCCAGTCCCCACTGACTTGCAATCTGTGCAAAAACTTCCTGATGAAGTCTCCACTCTCCTGGATGCAGGTCATGTCTGCTGAGGAAGTCTGCTTCCCAGTTGTCCGCTCCCAGAATAAACACTGCTGACAGTGCGCTTACATGATTTTCCGCCCAGCGAAGAATCCTGGTGGCTTCCGCCATTGCCACTCAGCTCCTTGTGCCGCCTTGGCGGTTTACATGAGCCACTGTGCTGATGTTGTCTGACTGGATCAGAACTGGTTGGTCGCGAAGTAAGGTATCCGCTAGACGTAGGGCGTTATATATGGCCCTCAGTTCCAGGATGTTGATGTGAAGACAAGTCTCTTGACTTGACCAAAGACTTTGGAAGTTTCTTCCCTGTGTGACTGCTCCCCACCCTCGGAGGCTCGCGTCCGTGGTCACCAGGATCCAGTCCTGAATGCCAAACCTGCCGCCTTCTAGAAGGTGAGCACTCTGCAGCCACCACAGGAGAGATACCCTGGCTCTGGGGGACAGGGTGATCAACTGATGAATTTGTAGATATGACCCGGATCACTTGTCCAGTAGTTCCCTTTGGAAAGTCCTCGCATGGAACCTGCCGAAGGGAATGGCTTCGTATGATGCCACCATCTTTCCCAGGACTCGAGTGCAGTGATGCACTGACACCTGTTTTGGCTTCAATAGGTTCCTGACCAGAGTCATGAGTTCCTGAGCTCTTTCTATCGGAAGATAAACCCTTTTCTGGTCTGTATCCAGAATCATGCCCAAGAGGGTCAGACGAGTCGTAGGAACCAACTGCGACTTCGGGATATTGAGAATTCAGCCGTGTTGCTGTAACACCTTCAGTGAAAGTGAGATGCTGTTCAGCAACTGCTCTCTTGATCTCGCTTTTTTGAGGAGATCGTCCAAGTACGGGATAATTGTGACACCTTGCTTGCGCAGGAGCACCATCATTTCCGCCATTACCTTGGTGAAAATCCTCGGGGCCATGAAAGCCCAAACGGCAACGTGTGAAATTGGTAATGACAATCCTGTACCGCAAATCTCAGGTACGCCTGATGAGGTGGATAAATGGGAACATGAAGGTATGCATCCATTATGTCCAGAGATACCATAAAATCCCCTCCTTCTAGGCTGGTGATGACCGCTCTTAGCGATTCCATCTTGAACTTGAACCTTTTCAAGTATAGGTTCAGGGATTTTACATTTAAAATGGGTCTGACCGAACCGTCCGGTTTCGGGACTACAAACAGGGTTGAGTAATATACCTTCCCTTTTTGAAGCAGGGGAACCTTGACCACCACCTGTTGAAGATACAATTTGTGAATTGCATTTAACACTATCTCATGTTCCGGGGGAGAAGCTGGTAGGGCCGATTTGAAAAACCGGCGAGGAGGCACCTCTTCGAATTCCAGCTTGTAACCCTGAGAAACAATTTCCATTGCCCAGGGATCCACCTGTGAGTGAACCCAGATGTGGCTGGAAACTCGAAGACGTGCCCCCACTGGGGCGGACTCCTTTAGCGGAGCCCCAGCGCCATGCGGTGGATTTTGTAGAGGCCAGGGAGGACTTCTGTTCCTGGGAACTAGCTGTGTTGTGCAGCTTTTTTCCTCTGCCCTTACCTCTGCCAAGAAAGGACGCGCCTCGTACTTTCTTGTTTCTTTGTGATCGAAAGGACTGCATTTGATAATGTGGCACTTTCTTAGGCTGTGAGGGAATATAAGGCAAAAATTTTGATTTACCAGCTGTAGCTGTGGAGAGCAGGTCCGAGAGACCTTCCCCAAACAATTCCTCACCCTTGTAAGGTAAAACCTCCATATGCCTCTTTGAGTCGGCATCACCTGTCCATTGCCGAGTCCATAGGACTCGTCAAGCAGAAATCGACATAGCGTTGATTCTAGAACCCAGTAGACTAATGTCTCTTTGAGCATTTCTCATATATAAGACAGCATCTTTTATATGCCCTAGGGTCAATAAAATGGTATCCTTATCTAGGGTCTCAATTTCCGCTGATAAGGTATCTGTCCATGCTGCTACAGCGCTACAAACCCAGGCCGATGCAATTGTCGGTCTGAGTAAGGTACCAAAATGTGTGTAAATGGACTTCAAGATAACCTCCTGCTTGCGGTCAGCAGGATCCCTGAGGGTAGCCGTATCTTGGGATGGCAGCGCTACCTTTTTGGATAAGCGTGTCAATGCTTTGTCTACCCTAGGGGAGGATTCCCACCGTATCCTGTCCGTTGGCGGGAAAGGATATGCCATAAGAATCCTTTTGGGAATCTGCAGTTTTGTGTCTGGAGATTCCCAAGCTTTTTCCCATAATTCGTTCAACTCATGTGAGGGGGGAAAGGTTACCTCAGGTTTCTTTCCCTTATACATGTGTACACTCATGTCAGGGACAGGGGGTTCCTCTGTGATATGCAAAACATCTTTTATTGCAATGATCATATATCGAATACATTTACCCACTTTTGGCTGTAACTTTGCATCATCGTAGTCGACACTGGAGTCAGAATCCGTGTCGGTATCTGTGTCTACTATTTGGGATAGTGGGTGATTTTGAGACCCCGAAGGTCCCTGCGACATAGGGACAGACATGGGTTGACTCCCTGGCTGTTCCCTAGCTTCAGCTTTATCTAATTTTTTGTGCAATAAATTTACATTAGCACTTAAAACATTCCACATATCCATCCAGTCAGGTGTCAGCGTTGTCGACGGAGACACCACATTTATTTGCTCCCCCTCCTCCCTAGGCGAGCCAAAAACCTCAGACATGTCGACACATGCGTACCGACACACCACACACTCAGGGAATCCTCTTATCTGAAGACAGTTCCCCCACAAGGCCCTTTGGAGAGACAGAGAGAGAGTATGCCAGCACACACCCAGTGCTATATGACCCAGAAAAAAACACAGTAAATATATGTTTACCCAGTAGCGCTGTTTATATATATATATATATATATATATATATAAGAGCAAGAAAAAAAGCAATTGTTTCCCCAGCACACTGAATGGATAACAGTAACCAGATATAAATCCCACATGATAATAGAATTCAGAGATCTTCGTTACACATATTTGCGCAAATATGTGGTTAAGCCCCAAAGCCACATCAAGGCCTCTCTGTATATTTGGGGTCCCTAGCGCTATATCTAGGTGCAGGGTGTGGCACCCCAAAACACCAGAATGAGCCAGAAAGCACAGCGTGACATACCAGTGTAAAAAACTATAGTGTTAATAAATTAGTATTTAGGAAGCCGAAGCTATAGAGGGGGTGATACAAACATGAAATGTAATTAAAATAGAGAAATAGTGTTAGAAAATGATTAAGTGAAAAGTGTTAATAGAATGTAAAGGTATGCCACACTAAAGCCATCCAGCTCAGCCAGTCCAGAGGCACCACACCTCACACCTCCATTACCCCAATCTGGGTCTAATATTAACCAGCAAGGAGTCACATGATAATGGCTCCTTACTAAAATATGTCTAAGCTAAGAGCTACTTACCTTGGAGCAACCCCATAATGCTCCATGTGGCATGTCAGGGCCTGCACCTCCTCCTAATGCAGAAACCTCTCTGCCTCTCACAACATACATATAGATTGGTAAATGCTCAATTAGCTTAGTGATATCATTCAGGTGCTCGAAAGGAAGGGGTATTTCTGAGCAAGAAAAAAAGCAATTGTTTCCCCAGCACACTGAATGGATAACAGTAACCAGATATAAATCCCACATGATAATAGAATTCAGAGATCTTCGTTACACATATTTGCGCAAATGTGTGGTTAAGCCCCAAAGCCGCATCAAGGCCTCTCTGTATATTTGGGGTCCCTAGCGCTATATCTAGGTGCAGGGTGTGGCACCCCAAAACACCAGAATGAGCCAGAAAGCACAGCGTGACATACCAGTGTAAAAAACTATAGTGTTAATAAATTAGTATTTAGGAAGCCGAAGCTATAGAGGGGGTGATACAAACATGAAATGTAATTAAAATAGAGAAATAGTGTTAGAAAATTAATAAGTGAAAAGTGTTAATAGAATGTAAAGGTATGCCACACTAAAGCCATCCAGCTCAGCCAGTCCAGAGGCACCACACCTCACACCTCCATTACCCCAATCTGGGTCTAATATTAACCAGCAAGGAGTCACATGATAATGGCTCCTTACTAAAATATGTCTAAGCTAAGAGCTACTTACCTTGGAGCAACCCCATAATGCTCCATGTGGCATGTCAGGGCCTGCACCTCCTCCTAATGCAGAAACCTCTCTGCTTCTCACAACATACATATAGATTGGTAAATGCTCAATTAGCTTAGTGATATCATTCAGGTGCTCGAAAGGAAGGGGTATTTCTGAGCAAGAAAAAAAGCAATTGTTTCCCCAGCACACTGAATGGATAACAGTAACCAGATGGCTTTAGTGTGGCATACCTTTACATTCTATTAACACTTTTCACTTATTAATTTTCTAACACTATTTCTCTATTTTAATTACATTTCATGTTTGTATCACCCCCTCTATAGCTTCGGCTTCCTAAATACTAATTTATTAACACTATAGTTTTTTACACTGGTATGTCACGCTGTGCTTTCTGGCTCATTCTGGTGTTTTGGGGTGCCACACCCTGCACCTAGATATAGCGCTAGGGACCCCAAATATACAGAGAGGCCTTGATGCGGCTTTGGGGCTTAACCACACATTTGCGCAAATATGTGTAACGAAGATCTCTGAATTCTATTATCATGTGGGATTTATATCTGGTTACTGTTATCCATTCAGTGTGCTGGGGAAACAATTGCTTTTTTTCTTGCTCAGAAATACCCCTTCCTTTCGAACACCTGAATGATATCACTAAGCTAATTGAGCATTTACCAATCTATATGTATGTTGTGAGAGGCAGAGAGGTTTCTGCATTAGGAGGAGGTGCAGGCCCTGACATGCCACATGGAGCATTATGGGGTTGCTCCAAGGTAAGTAGCTCTTAGCTTAGACATATTTTAGTAAGGAGCCATTATCATGTGACTCCTTGCTGGTTAATATTAGACCCAGATTGGGGTAATGGAGGTGTGAGGTGTGGTGCCTCTGGACTGGCTGAGCTGGATGGCTTTAGTGTGGCATACCTTTACATTCTATTAACACTTTTCACTTATTAATTTTCTAACACTATTTCTCTATTTTAATTACATTTCATGTTTGTATCACCCCCTCTATAGCTTCGGCTTCCTAAATACTAATTTATTAACACTATAGTTTTTTACACTGGTATGTCACGCTGTGCTTTCTGGCTCATTCTGGTGTTTTGGGGTGCCACACCCTGCACCTAGATATAGCGCTAGGGACCCCAAATATACAGAGAGGCCTTGATGCGGCTTTGGGGCTTAACCACACATTTGCGCAAATATGTGTAACGAAGATCTCTGAATTCTATTATCATGTGGGATTTATATCTGGTTACTGTTATCCATTCAGTGTGCTGGGGAAACAATTGCTTTTTTTCTTGCTCAGAAATACCCCTTCCTTTCGAGCACCTGAATGATATCACTAAGCTAATTGAGCATTTACCAATCTATATATATATATATATATATATATATATATATGCGCCAAATTATGTGCCCCCTCTCTTCTTTAAAACCCTCTTTCCTCTTTCACCGTGGAATAAGCAGGGGAGAGTCCGGGTAGCTTCTTCTCAGCGCTGTGCTGTGGAGAAAATGGCGCTGGTGAGTGCTGAGGGAGAAGCCCCGCCCCCTCGGCGGTGGGCTTCAGTCCCGCTCAAATATACTAAAAAACTGGCGGGGGCTCTTTATATTTACAGTGCCCAGCTGTGTATATATATATGTTTTTGCCAAAGAGAGGTTCATATGCTGCCCAGAGCGCCCCCTCTCCCTGCGCCCTGTACCCTTACAGTGACTGCCGTGTGTGAGGTGTATGGGAGCAATGGCGCACTGCTTTACTTCTGTGCGTTACCTCAGTGAAGATCATGAATTCTTCTGCCGCCTCTGATGTCTTCTTTTCTTCTCATACTCACCCAGCATCTATCTTCCGGCTCTGCGAGGACAGCGGCGCGGCTCTGGGACGGACAGCGAGGATGAGACCTGCGTACCAATCCCTCTGGAGCTAATGGTGTCCAGTAGCCTAAGAAACAGAGCTTAGCATTAAAGTAGGTCTGTTTCTCTCCCCTCAGTCCCTCTATGCAGGGAGTCTGTTGCCAGCAGGCTCCCTGAAAATAAAAAACCTAACAAATATACTTTCTGACAGGAAACTCAGGAGAGCTCCCTGTAATGCACCCAGTCTCCTCTGGGCACAGTAGTAAACTGAGGTCTGGAGGAGGGGAATAGAGGGAGGAGCCAGTGCACACCCATACCTAAAGTCTTTCTTAAAGTGCCCATGTCTCCTGCGGAACCCGTCTATCCGCATGGTCCTTACGGAGTCCCCAGCATCCTCTAGGACGTAAGAGAAAGGAATTATAATCAATTCCTTCGTGGAGACATTTACCAGCAATTGCCTCCAGAAAGTACACAGGGACCTCTGATGGTGGATTCCAGTGGGGACGAATTAATACTCTGTGAGGACGGGGATGTACACAGTGAAAGGGGTGAGGAATCGGACGATGAGAAGGAGGTGGACATCCTGCCTCTGTAGAGCCAGTTTGTGCAAGGAGAGATTGATTGCTTCTTTTTTGGTGGGGGCCCAAACCAACCAGTCATTTCAGCCACAGTCGTGTGGCAGACCCTGTCGCTGAAATGATGGGTTTGTTAAAGTGTGCATGTCCTGTTTATACAACATAAGGGTGAGTGGGAGGGCCCAAGGTCAATTCCATCTTGCACCTCTTTTTTTTTATTTATCTTTGCATCACGTGCGGTTTAGGGACTATTTTTTTAAATGCCATCCTCTCTGACACTGCAGTGCCACTCCTAGATGGGCCAGGTGTTTGTGCCACCCACTTGGGTCGCTTAGCTTAGTCATCCAGCAATCTCGGTGCAAATTTTAAGACTAAAAATAATATTGTGAGGTGTGAGGTGTTCAGGATAGACTGGAAATTAGTGGAAATTATGGTTATTGAGGTTAATAATACTATAGGATCAAAATTACCCCCAAATTCTATCATTTAAGCTGTTTTTGAGGGTTTTTTTGAAAAAAAAAACACTGAATCCAAAACACACCCGAATCCGACAAAAATTCTTAAGGGAGGTTTTGCCAAAACGCGTCCGAATCCAAAACACGACTGCGGAACCGAATCCAAAAACAAAACACAAAACCCGAAAACTGCCCGCTGCACATCTCTGATTTTAAAATCGGATAGTTACTTACTATTGTATAAATGTCTTATATCCCACCTAAATTGAACTGCTATTGTGCGGTTATAACTTGCGCTCGCTACTTCATGCTACCTTGTGTAGACACGCGACCGTGCACGTCCCTGCGCCACATCCACGCTCCTGTACACTTTCCTCTCTTACCATACCACGTGTACAACGTGCGTTCGCAACTCAGTAAACCACACTATATTTCGATAAATGGGAGCAACAAAATACTACTGCTCACTTACACAACACACAATTGTTCCTTACACTCCCCGGAAGTTACCTTCAAAGGCAATCCTCTTTTGAGTGTATACCTAAACATTTAGGCCGGAACTGCGTTTTGTGGTTTTATAATTACTCTCTTAACACACTAATTTAAAAAAGTAGCAAATAAATGTATCCGAATTTACACAGATCTATAATGACTATTATAACATATGGCAACAATATGTGAGAATGTATGCAAAGTATCGGTACGCTTTGTGTACACTTTCGTGCCAAAAGTTACACACACATAATAAACAGCTTTTTTTTTCTGTTTGTCCCTCGGGTTACACCAGCACCTCTAAGAATATACAGAACAGACGTGGTCTAACAACACAAGATGGTTTTAAACACAATACAAAATTACTTAAGATGCGTCTCCACCCTTTGTTGATAGACCAAAGTCTGTCATGGCCTGCAAGTCCGTAAGTATGTGATGAACCGGGCAAGCTTCCAATTGTTACGTTCGTTTAACTTACAGTAAAAATCAATACCTTAATACACAAATGTTCAGGCTGCAGCGACCGCTAAGCATGTGTGTGGTAAACCTCTATGAAATGCTTACACGTTGTGTAAGCACGCTGTCACGCTGTAAGCACAAAGTAGCTACACTTTAAACCCCTAACACGAAAGGAATGCGACACCAATTGTATATGTTATGTTGTGGTCCAACGCAGCAACAAACATTTACTTAAAAGGGGTTACAACAGAAATACAACAATATAAGAGAAAAGCTACAACCAATGGATACATACGTTTGTTCGCCTGCGCCACCCAGATCCTGTCCTTAGTCAGTCTAGCAAGATGATCTTCAGAGAATTAGACTGGAACCAGCCAGGAGGCTTGGCTTTTATACAATAGTCCAAAGCATAGTACAAAGGAAACTGTACTCTCATAATTTCATAGGTCAAAGGGCTGGTCATTTACAGTACATGAGGGGTCATAGGTTGGTTTGAATAGGTGGGCGATGCCTGGTCCAGGTGCACTTGCAGGTGTCCTCCACTGCACCAAGTTAGCTGGATGACTAGGCTACTGTAAGTGACAGAAGTGGGTGGCGCAAACACCTGGCCCATCTAGGAGTGGCACTGCAGTGGCAGGCAGAATGGCAGTTTTATAAACTATGCCCAAAAAATGCATATAACGCAATGAAATAAGGTGCAAGATGGAATTGTCCTTGGGCTATCCCACCCATCCTTTTTTTGTATATATTAAACAGGAGATACACAGTTTAACAAACCAGTCATTTCAGTGACATGGACCGTCATTTGTTGCTGAAATTATTGGTTTGTTTGAGCCTCCACAAAACAATTTTTTAGAAGGACTTCCTCCATTAAGTAATTACTCTGGGGATGTTGATGATGAGGTGTTAATTACATTAAAATCTTGTACAATAAATGTCATATCTTCCCCGCAAATGATGTAACATGTAGGAAGTGCCTAGATGGCTAATATTCCTAGTTCTACTAAATTTGTACTCACAAATGGAGCAGATGCTTTCATAAACTTTGTCAGGATTGAGGTTAAAATAATCCCACACCCAAGAGGTGTCTTTTTTGGTCTCATGCCCAGGCATCGCAATGGCTTTCTTTTTATCACGGTCAACAACTGCAGCCACTAGTGGCTGACTTACACAAACAACATCATCATCATCAACATCCTCACTGTCAGATGGTACACACATATCCCCCTCATCCTGTCCCACTTCCATACCCAAATCCTCAATTTATATTATGTCCTCCTCATCATATTCATTACCCTGCTCATCAAATTTATCACCATCTTTTCTTGTAAATGGTGGAAGGAGGTGAAAGAGGCTTCTCTATGAGGACAGTGTGAGAAATGTCAGCTGACATGGACACCCCTAAACATTCCTTTGACTTTACTGACAGCGTCCCACAAATGAGTCAGAAATATATATAATAATTACACACCGCGTTTGACCTTCACCGACAGAATCGCACAAATGAGCCAAAAATGTATATACTAATTACACACTGCGGTTAACTTCACCGACAGCGTCATACAAATGAGTCAGAAATGTATATAATAATAATTACACACTGCGGTTGACTTCATCCGACAGCGTTGCACAAGACGTGTATGAGTAGGAAATATTATACTGCAGTTTAACTGGCAGTGTCACAGTACTTATAATAAAGTACTAAAATAAAAATTTGTATAGTACACTGGGGTACAGCAAAAAACCCCCAAAATATATTTTTTATAATTTTAGACTTTGTTTTAGCCTTTATTATTTTAATTTTACACTGGGGCGGAGCCCCTGAATGGACGGACAGAGCACCCATTTCTCAGATACAGCAGAAAGAGAGAGCACCCCTTTTTCAGATACAGAAGACAGAGAGCACCCCTTTTTCAGATACAGCAGAGAAAGCACTTCTTTTTCAAATACAACAGAAAGAGAGAGCACCCCTTTTTCAGATACAGCAGACAGAACTCCCATGTTTCAGATACAGCAGAGAGAGAGCATCCCATTTTCAGATACAGCAGACAGAGAGAGCACCCCATTTTTAGATACATCAGACAGAGAGCACCCCTTTTTCTTGTACAGCACCACCACCCACCACACACAACACCACGCCATGCCACATACCAGAGTGAAGGTGATGCCGATGCACGGGAACTAGAATCCAAAACCTGCAGGATGATGACAATTTGTCTCGATGCCGTAGTAGAGGCGGGCAAGGGGGGGGGGGGTCAGTTGATTTCCGGAGAACTAAACTCGCTCATTATATATATATATATATTGTAACAGGAGTCTTGCTAGAATGCACTCTGCTACAAAATTTCCACCAGCGACCGACTCCAGGCTTGTGCAAAAACAACAAATACCTTTTTTTTAGGTTACTCAAAAACGAAGATATGTATATAACAAAGATATACATGAAAAAAATATCTCTGTCTCTTACTTAATAAGGAACCCTTCAGGTCCTGGCATCCTGACACTAGTGCCCCAGTCTTCCGGATCCCACTGTCCCTAGCAGGCCTATCACCTGGACACAAACTGCCTTCAGGGGCCCTGACTCATCGGAGAGACTCTGCTTTAAACCCAGCACCCAGGTGCTGGCTGATGAAGCAGCTTCTTGGGCTAAGAAGCCTATTAAAACTGGTCTGGACCAAATGGATGGGAACCTGGTCCATCCACACTTCCCACCTACCCCCAGGACCCTGTGTGTAGCTTACAGGTGGCAAAGTACCTCTCCTGCCACATACCCTTTCCCTCAGCTTTTCGTTGCTCAGAAAAGTGGCATGTGACATTGGCAAGATTTCACCTTTGCCAATTATTTTGGGCTGACAAACCTTTGGGACATAACTTGGGCCCATACACCTGGGTCCCAAGTTCCTCTCCCAAGTACACGTCCAAGGCCCTTTTAACTGGCCTTGGAATCTATTTCCATTAAAGGTTGGTGGCACTGACTCCACTGTGCCACATTCCCTTTCCCTCCATTTTGGCATAGTGGCCAAAGTGGTTGTTTTAATGGACAACTTCCTGTTGCCCACTAAAGTTCCCCTTCTCTTCACCTTTCCACCTTTAGGGATGTTTCCCTTATCAAGCTCAGATTTACTGGCTACTGAGGAAGTCGCTTCATTCTTTTCTTGGTGTTTGTGACACCTGACATTAACCAACTCTGGACTGGAGGTTTTTAAGTTCACTCTGGGCCTAGTAGTCACCCCGACCCTCACTGGTCTTGGCCTATATGGACAATTCCACCTTTTATGGCCAAGCTCTTGGCACCGGTAACACCTAGTCTCTGCCCTGACTTTAATTGTTCTGAGGTCATGGTCCAACATTGCCCCCACCCTTTCCCTCAGGGTGCGGCATTGTACAGAGTCTCAGAAAGTCCTTTCGTTTGTTGAACTTTTAGTGCTTCCTTCAGTCTTTCCAGCTTTGTTTACATTTTCTTCATTAACGTGACTGCTTAGTCCTCAATCTCACATCTTTGACCCTAGCCACTGTCTCCTGCTGTTCTATGACCGCCGCATAACCCATTTTGAGTCTTTTGTCCAGGTCTCTTATTCGTCTCCGTAGTTTAGGAATCTCCTTCACTGTTTCTTTTAGCTGGCTGTTACTTAGGTCCAGCTTTTGGAACTCTCCCCTCAAGTTTTCCAGCTCTCATGTCTCATTTAGAGAACACTCCCTGGGTAGAGCAACCTCAGAAATGGGACTCTGCACTGATTCCTCTGAGACAGGTTCTTGCTCTTTACTTAGTGTGTCCTTTATAAACTGGCCCAGTTCAGCAATTGGATCTTGAGACTCTCGTGGTGGATCATACTGGGGTGCAACAACCCCAAGATTGAAATCTTGCACCTTATCCTCCTCATACATGAGGGGAACCCCTTCAGAAACAGGTTCCTGGATGATTTTGGAAGTGGACTCCTGTATTGCAACTAGCTTAGCCATGACTAGCTCATGTAGGCGAGACACCTCCAAAGGTACGGTCTTTGTCTGTGATTCATCAGAGAAAGTCTCACGTGTGCACTGGATGTCCAGAACCAGGGGCTTCTGAACCTGTGATGTCCCATTAGGGATTAACTTCTGAACGTACATCGCGTCAACAGGAGAAGGATCCTGGGTTTCCAAGACCTCAACAGAAGCAATCTCCAGCTCAGATAAGACTTCCTTTTCTAGGATAGGCTCTTGAGTAGTCATCAAATTGCCATCTGTCCAAGTACATTCCTGGGGTTCATCATTCTGCCACAGATCCAGCAGATTAGAGGATTCTTGTTTTGGAGGTGGATGATCACTGGACATCAAGTCAACCTCTCCCAGCACCATTACTGCTTCCTCCTCACGCCCTGTCAACTGAGGAGCAGTCGGGAATCCCACATCCTCATCTTGTGTCTCCATAAACACATCTTCTGTGAGCCCCTGTGGCTGCCATGCTCCATCTTGAACAGGTTCCACTGAACTCAGGGCTTTGTTCCACTCTTCACCCAAGCTACTACAATGTTCTTTTTCCAGAGAAAGAGGTGGTCCTGTTTCGGAGGAACTTCTCACTGCCGTCCTAGGGGTTAACAACAAAACACTGCCATCTGATGTGGCTCTGTCTTGCTGCTTGAAAAATTCCTGTGGATTTTCTGTGCGCTGCGCAATAATGGCTGCAGCTTCCTCCATGCTCTGGAATGGCAATACCAACTGAATGGACCTTAGCGCCTGTAAATATTCTACCTCTGAGGAAGGGCCCTCATTTCCACTTTCCAGGCAGATGGCCTTACTAGTGGCATAGCAGGGAGCCTTCCGGGCCTTAGGCACTGGCAGCTCTTGCTCAATTTTCCTGTTCCTTCTGGCTGGAACAGGAAATCCAGTATAGCTGGGTTCCACTACAGTATGGTACCATTCTTCCGCAGCCTGCACCACCGTTGGTGGCATTTCCCCCCAAAGATGGCATTTCCATTCCAGCTGATAATGTCTATGACCCAACATTCGGCATAACGTCTTCAGCAACTGGTGTAGCTGTCTCTGAACTGAAACTAGGCATAGCCAATGGTTTTAGCTGAGAAACCTCCTCCTGAAGCTCTGCCCAGTCTTGCAACAGAGCCTTATTGGCCAGCACCAGACTTCCATCTTGTGTCTGGTCACAGGAGATTTCCTCTAATAGTCCTTGGCTATGTACTACAAAGTTTTAAGATCTGGGTTTAGCCTTTGCCAAGGTTTTCTGCAACTCTGACAGCTGGCCTGAGAGCTTGGCAATCTCTTCTCTTTTTTTTTTTTTTTAGCACAGCTTAAGCTTTTAGCAAAGCACTGAAAGGTAGCATGTACATAGTGGTCCCAAATACCTTACACTGATGTGCAAATAAACAACTTCTCCCTTCAGGCTCTTAAAAATAGAACTCAGGGATTGTTGTGACACATAGTGCCACAAAATTTCTCTATTTAAATAGAACCGCATTTATAAAAGGTTTCAACTCTGCTTGATTGGTCTTAATGATCTAATTAACACGGACACCAAACTCCTTCTACTAGATTTTGCAGGCACAGGTAAACATAAGCTTGGAAAAGAAATTCAGTCATAAATTATCAGATGCTTGCAACCCCTTAGAGCAAATCAACACAGCTACTTTCAATGAATGGTGCAAAGCAGGAAAGACAGGACAGTCCTGGCACCCTGGTTAACCTCTTTGCTGCCAATGCAAACCTTTGCAACAAAATCAAACACACTCAGTTTAAACAAAACATATCATTATTTTTACTCCATGGGGTTGGTTTTAACCACTACTCACAACACCCTTGGTCTGGTACTGATGCCCACGAGTTCAGCTTGATATGAAGTTGCTGGTATGTGTGCCGTTAACTTGTGACTGTTAGGTCCTCTGCCACGTATGACATGACTAGCAGAAGGGTCCCTGTTCAGGCGCCATTTGTAAGAGGAGTCTTGCTAGAATGCACTTTGCTACAAAAATTCCACCAGCGACCGACTCCAGGCTTGTGTAAAAACAACAAATACCTTTGACAAAGTCACATGATCTGTGACGAAACGCGTCAGAACCCCGCCTCTTTGCACACCTGGATCATTCTACCTATTAAGTAGCAAGCTGCACACTGAGCCACAGAAAATCCCGGTTCTACACCGGCCCTACATCTTGGCTCAAACTGCACATCCCGGCTCATCACACGGCCGTCAGCTACTCCTCTTATCATATTGGGGAGACCACCACGTATCAGGCAGTGAATTGCTCGTAAGTCATCCGGCTTTTCAGCCCCACGCATTGGCCCCGTGCACGGCTGCTGACATCTTCTCTCAGAACGCAGCTGAAACTACACTCTTTACCGCTGGTTGCCTGGATACCGCACAGTCATCTTCTTGCCTCACAGACGGACACTGGGCATTGCAGGACCGCAATACCGAGGACGCTCGGTACGGACCAGCCCTAGGAGAAGGTAATCCAATTTATTTATTCATTTGCCCACCTGCCTGTGAAAATCTCTCAAGACATCTATCATCAGCCACACACTGATCGGCTGTTTATTTGGAACTGTGGACAATCCAATTACATCAACTCTGGACTCTGTGGTTCCCATTTTCATAGAGCAGATTGAGAATTTGCAGCTCACACATCCTATGATCTAGGTGTTAACATATTTAAATTTTGTTTATAAGTTTTTTATTGCATTTTATTTGAAGACTCCGAATGTCTTAATTAATGTTATTAACATAATAAATCTTTTCTTTTTCTACGTTAGTTATTCCCCATCAGCCATTGGTGGTTGTTCTTCCACTTTTGCGCAGCCGTTTCTTCTTATTATTACCTTTTATTCAGGTTGCCCTGCCTCACTCCCTCTTACTTAATAAGGAACCCTTCAGGTCCCGGCATCTTGACACTAGTGCCCAAGTCTTCCGGATCCCACTGTCCTTAGCAGACCTATCACCTGGACACTAACTGCCTTCAGGAGCCCTGATTCATGGGAGAGACTCTGCTTTAAACTAGAGATGTGCAGCGGGCATTTTTCGTGTTTTGTGTTTTGGTTTTGGATTCGGGTCCACGGTCGTGTTTTGGCAAAACCACCCTTTTGGGTTTTGGATTCGGATGCATTATGGATTCGGGTGATTTTTTAAAAAAACCTCAAAAACAGCTAAAATCATAGAATTTGGGGGTAATTTTGATCCTATAGTATTATTACTAAAGTATTATTACTCCCAGCTGACTTTTCGGACATTTGAATCTCCACCATTGTGTATTGATTGTATTGGTTAGTTGTTTTTTATTCTCTTTATTGTACTTTCGAAAGGTAATAGGGAGTTGAGTTTTCAAACAATGGGAGGGGCCGTGATTGAAAGTATCACTCAGTGCGTGTCATGCAAGATGTATGCGCATATAGAGCACCCCGACCCAGGGTGAATACATATACATGAGATTTGAGCGAATGGTTGCCCTGGAAGCCCAGGTAACTGATCTAGAGCAGACCGTTACGCGACTGAGGGATATTTACAATCTCGAGCGAAGTTTAGATAGAACGGTGGAGGAGTTGCAGCAGGGGTCACTGGTAGATGAGGAAAATCAGGTAGGCAGTTGGGTCACTGTTAGAAGGGAGAAAAAGAGGGGCAGGCACGACATCTCGGATCTATCAAACCTGAACAAATTTGCCCGATTGGACGAACATTCGGTGGATGATAGTGACGAAATGACGGAGCCGAAGCAGACTGCTCCCTCTAGCAACCGGAGGAGTGGTCTCTCTGGCTCAGATGGGATGAAAGCTAGAGAGGCACCCAGGCAGATGGTGGTGGTAGGGGACTCTATCATTAGGAAGGTAGATAGGTCAATCTGCTACCGGGACCATGATCGCCGTATGGTCTGTTGTCTCCCGGGTGCTTGGGAAGGGCACATCGCGGACTGGGTAGATAGATTGTTGGGAGGGGCTGGGAAAGACCCAGCGGTCTTGGTGCACGTTGGCACCAATGACAAAGTTAGTGGTAGGTGGGATGTCTTTAAGAAAGATTATAGGGACTTAGGTCAGAAACTAAATAAAAGGACATCTACTGTAATTTTCTCCGAAATATTACCAGTGCCACGCGCTAGCCCAGGGAGACAGAGGGAGATTAGGGAGGTAAATGTGTGGCTCAGAGACTGGTGTAGGAAAGAGGGGTTTGTGTTCTTGGAACACTGGGCGGACTTCTCAGTCAGGCGCCATCTTTTTTCTCATGATGGATTGCACCTGAATGAGGAAGGGGCTGCGGTGCCGGGGGGTAGGATGGTTAGTAAATTGGAGGAGCTTTTAAACTAGGAGCCTGGGGGGAGGGCTTAGCTAGAGACTATGGGTCATGCAGCGAGTATAGTAGGGATGGTGGTAGTGAGATAAATGGGGGTGGAGAAGGGGCGAGGGAAAGTGCAGCCGGTAAGGGTATTTTCATGGGTTCTATTAAGGGTGTTAAGAAAGGTGTTGCTAAAGCATTAAATAATAACAATTATGTGTCATCATTACAGACTATAGAAAATGTACAGGACTTAAGGGAAAATACTTATGTCAAGGCAGTGATTTTAGATGGGAACATTGGGTTGACCAAAGAGAAAAGTAAGGTGGGCAATACTAAGTACGGTGGGGTTGGAGAGGGAGCGAGGACAGTCTGTATCATTAACTCTACGGATGCACTAGTTAACCAGGATGGGAAATCTTTAGGAAAACAAACAAATACAGGAACCGATAAACTAAAATGTATGCTTGCAAACACAAGAAGTCCAGCAGGTAAAATGGGGGAATTGGAATTGTTAACATCAAAGCCTGAGTATGACATTATAGGTATTACGGAAACATGGTGGGACGACTCTCACGACTGGGTTGCTAACTTGGAGGGGTATTCTCTTTTTAGGAGGGACAGGGCTAACAAAAGAGGAGGAGGTGTATGTCTTTATGTTAAACCATCACTTAAACCATACCTAAAGGAGGTTATCTATGAGGAGACTGGCGATAATGTGGAGTCACTATGGGTAGAAATCTCAAGTGGAGGAATCGATGCAAAAAAACTAGTCATAGGCACTTGCTACAAACAGCCGGATATTAGCATACATGAGGAAGAACAACTATTGCAGCAAATAAAAACGGCTGCGGGATTGTGGGACATCCTTGTCATTGGGGATTTTAATAACCCGGATATTAACTGGAGTAATGATTAATGTGCTAAAGCGAGGGGCAGCAGATTCTTAAATATGTTTAGGGATCACTACTTGTCTCAATTAGTTGAGGACCCAAGTAGGGGTAAAACTACCCTGGATCTAGTAATTACTAATAATGTGGACATTATATCAAACACTAAAGTTGGGGAGACTTTGGGTAACAGTGATCACTATATGATCACATTCGACATCAGTTTCAGGAAACATAGCTACAGGGGTTCCACCAAAACTTTTAACTTTAAGAAGGCTAATTTCAGTATGCTTAGATGTGCACTTATCGACATAGAGTGGGAAGTTCTGTTTAATAACAAGAACACTTTGGAAATGTGGGATGTTTTAAAAGGGTTGCTGGATAGCAATATTCATAACTTTATTCCCATGGGCAGTAAACGCAGGAGTATTAAACTCAAACCGATGTGGCTTAACAAGAAGGTTAAGGAAGAAATGGATAAAAAAAAGTGGGCTTTCAAAGCATTTAAATCTAATGGAAAGGAGGAGTCTTTCAAGTATTACAAGGAGTGTAATAAGAAATGCAAAAAAGCAATAAGAGCAGCTAAAATGGAAAATTAAAAGCAAATCGCTATAGAGAGTAAAACCAATCCTAAAAAGTTTTTTAAATACATAAACGGTAAAGGATTAAAAAAGGAGAATATAGGTCCATTAGAAGATGAATTAGGAGAATTGATAAATGATGACAAAATAAAAGTGTAAATACTGAACAAATTCTTTTCATCAGTATTCACCAGTGAAGAACTGATGGTGGGAGTAGAGCATAACAATTGTGACATTAGTGATTCATGGTTAGATACTTGTTTAAGCGAAGAAGTAGTCTGGCAGAGACTAAGCAAAATTAAGATTAATAAATAACCTGGTCCTGATGGACTTCACCCGAGGGTTCTTATGGAGCTTAGTTCACAACTAGCACGACCCCTATACTTGATTTTCAATAGTTCAATTAGATCAGGAATGGTACCGAAGGATTGGCGTATAGCTGAGATAGTGCCATTATTTAAAAAGGGATCCAAAAATCTTCTGGGAAACTACAGACCAGTTAGTTTAACTTCTATAGTGGGGAAAATAGTGGAAGCAATTCTAAGGGACGTCATACAGGAGTATCTAAAGTCCACTAGGATTATTAGCAAGAACCAGCATGGGTTTGTGAGGGACAGGTCATGTCAGACTAACTTAATTAGCTTCTACGAGGAAGTGAGCAATAATCTTGATCAAGGAACAGCAGTGGATGTGGTCTTCCTAGATTTTGCAAAAGCCTTCGATACAGTTCCTCACAGGAGACTGATGATCAAATTGAAGGAGATTGGCCTAGGAAAAACTATTTGCACATGGATAAGCAGCTGGTTGGATAGCAGGGTACAGCGAGTAGTGGTCAACGGGAAGTCCTCAACCTGGTCCCAAGTAGTCAGCGGAATACCACAAGGGTCCGTACTCGGACCACTACTGTTCAACATATTTATCAATGACCTAGAAATAGGCCTGGAAAGCACAGTGTCAATCTTTGCGGATGATACTAAACTGTGTAAGGTAATTAATTCAGAATTGGATGTGGAGTCCTTGCAGAATGATCTATCTTGATAGAGTCAGATATCTACCTTTTAACATTAGCTATATACTAATACCGTGTAGCCGTAGTGGCCGCTAAACCTCGTGCACGTGCTACGCACTTCATACGCTATTTGCGTATGAAGGCCTTGCACGTGGTACGCAAATTACGTACACACGCTACGCTGGGTGTACGGAATACACACAGCGAGCGTACACACAGACAGCAACCTTTATAAACTTTAAACACAGAATATGTTCACACTGTATACCTTGGTACTGTAACACTGTAATAATGTACTGCTTATAGACCTTCTTAACCTTGTTAATGTGAAAGCTGTTTGAGCGATTGAGACGCTCCAAATACCCTCAGTAATGTAATAAACACACAATACCTTGCTAAGGTTCCAACACCTTTACTAACAATATCTAGCTATGTAAAAAGGGGAAAACAGTTAACAGTTCATACACTACAGACTAACATCAATATCTAAGCAGAATAACTACACATAAATATACAATAGCGTCACAATCTTATACAATAACAGAGAGAGAGAGAGAGAGAGAGAAAATATGGCAAATACAAACAGAGAATAAGTTGGTTACAGAGAATAACTTACACACTGGGAATGATCGCTGCGCAGTCCTGGTACCAGCTCTCTGGTTAGTCAATGATGAAAACCTTTTGTGGAGAGTAGACTGAGCTGCTCCAGGCTGGCTTGTTCTTATATACACTACATACAGTACACTACAAAGGGCCCTACCATCTCATTGTTCATTGGACACAGGAATCTGTCTTCACATTACAACAAAAGGTCATAGGTTTGTTTGAACAGGTGGGCTGTGACTATTTCAGACTGCTCAGGTGGGAGGGAATCTCAGTATTCACAACACATGGACAATGAGTAAATGTCCAGGAACTACTTATAGACATAACTATACGCAGGAGCAATTAATCTCTACCTAACCAGCACCAGATTGTTTCTAATAAAATACTCTTCGGTTAGGTACCAAACACCATCTCTCAGACCCTATCTGACCCTTTGTATCATGCAAAGAGGAATTCCCTCGTCCAGCGACCAGTTACACTAAACAGACTTACAGTTATTATTAAGGGGAACATTACCTATAAAATATGCTATTCGGATTAACTATGTAACGATCGAGTCGCCCACCAGACGCACACAAACTCTACCGTAAATGCGCATACCAAGCGCCAATGCGCACGGCCGTAGAAGCTTCATTACGCAACTGCGAATATGTGCACGCACGGGAGAGAATGTGCACGTGCAGCGGGCAAGCGCATGGGGTGAATATATGGCAGCGTGTAGCATGATATTTTTCGACTTTGACAGTCCACCCTTTGGCAGTCATCAATAACTGCCACTTCCTAAAACAGTTCAAACAGAAAAATATATGTCATCATGTAAATACCTTTTTATGATTGGGTAAAGGGAGGAGAGGAGAAGGTGGGAAAAGTATGACCTAGTGAGATAGTAGAAGCATGTGTGTATGAATCCATGTTTGAGGGGTCATGTATCATCGTGCCGTACGTGTTTTAAATCAAGCTTCGAGGTATTGCGAAGTATACATTTGAATCCTTCTTATCCCGTATTAAGGGTCTGTGGATGGGCTGTCAAACTTTACCGAGCTTTTTTCGGCTTTTGGTTGCAACAAATGGGGAACACATTTAGTTGATGATACATGAATGGGGGGGTATGTGAGTGCTGATATCTGTGTCTATATTCCCTATCGACTATGTGTGTCATTACCTGAAGGTTGTAGAAATGAAGATAAGAAACAATCATTATAAATGCAGTCGTAAACTATGTGAGTTTAGTATGCATTCGCCGATTGAGGTCTTGTCTGATGTCTTGTCTTGATCGTCGTATCTCTACTGTAGCTTTACGGATAATAGCAATTGAAAGCGTCTTCAAGTGTCCATAAAATTACAGTCTCTAAGGTATTTGGGCTTTCGTAAAAATTTAAAGTCACTAGGGATATGGGGGGGGGGGGGGGGTCGGTGACGTAGTTCATCAATGGTCTGTATAAAAGAGGTTGTCAAATTCTTCTTCCAAGTGGATGTCTTTGTACCTTGGAGGAAAACAAAGGAGAAACAGGTGAAAGAAACGGACCGTAGAATCACATTTTCATCACAACATTGTCTCTATCGTTGGGTCATAAATCAAATTAGTTGTTGTTATTACAGTGTCCTCGCTCCTCAGACTCATCACTCTAGTATTACCTTTACACTTCGTTAAAATCCGAACGCATCTAAATATCAGGCCAACCAATATGACAATTCCCAGAATACACAAGAGAAATTTCCCTACATCCATAATAATACCTTGGGCTCATTCTCCTAAACCCGAGAACCAATTTTGTGGGTTCAACCATGACACCCAACTGGTCAGCTCATTACTCACAGCAGCGAGAGTGAGATTATGTCTCCTTCGGAACTCCCACTTTAATTGCAAAATGTCATCCATCTTTTGGTCTATGACCTCGGCCGGGTCCTCAGTGCTGTTTGTGATATACGTGCAGCACTTTATTCCATATTGAGTTGCTAGGATAACACAATACCCGCCTGTCACAGCTGTGAGGTAATTGAGAATCATCCTATGCTGAACCAGTTCTGTTTTGTAGGCTTGTAACTCTCTCCCTGTATACCTGAATGTGTCGTCATACATTTCGGTGATATTGTCTAATAAATTTGCTAGCGCAGATATATATCTAAAGTTTATCACTCCCCTGGCTGTACGAGTGATATCCATCGCGAAGAGGAATTGAATCCCGGTGGATTCATGGATCAGATCAGAGGCATGATGCTCTGTCTTCTTTCTATCAGGTGCCGTTTAACGACGTGCTCGTAATGCGTGTGAGTATAAGGAGCTTGGGCACCGCTGTGAATGTCTTTCATTTTGATATGGGATACAGTCATTACTTCAGGCAGTACTTTTCCAACATAACACAATCCCTCTGAGTTTGGGGCGAGGAACCTATACGCCTTCCTCCCGCATATGAAATATGCATCATCGGGGAGAACATATGGGACGGAGTATGACATAACCATGTTACAAATTTTCCATGTGAAATCTCCTAACCATAATTCTCCCATCTGTCTAGTACACGTATCTGGTTGTACGATATGTGCACAGTATCCTGGTGATACTTCTCCAACTCGCATGGTCCTACTTCCTAAAGTGTACCTATACCGGAAATATTTTCCACTGTTGGCTATCTGGCGTATAAGTTCTGTGTCTATGGGCATTCTGTCAGCTCTATGTGAGAATGTCATGGTTTGATTACTCCATGACACTTCCCAATTTCCAGGCTTTCGGGGATTGGAAATGTTAAAGCATACTAAGGACCTATCCACATGATATTGGTGGAGCTTCAAACTAGGAGGACTAGAGATATTAAACCTCTTGTCCACTGGCCTCCCACCACTTAGCTCAAGTACCTATAGTTAAAGGGAATGGTACTAGTCCTGATTTGCTATGACCTTGAGGTACTTGAGAGCATACCCAACAGTCTGTCTGGTTTAACACTTTACCCACTAAGGAGTGATAGTCACTCAATGGATGCCGGTCCATGTGGATATTAAAACTGGACTGGCATTTCTTGATGCACCCATCCTCAACCATGTTATCACAATGCCTACAGATGCAGTTTTCTTCAGCTAACAATCCTTCACAATTTCTTCTATTGTCAATGCTACCAGATCTTTTTCTGATACTCGCCTTTACTCGGTGATTATGTTGTTCGTGGAAAACTACGCCTCCATCCTGGTCATCAGAACCCATTCCAGATCCTTTCTCGACCTCCATGGTACTCTCACCGAAACAGACTGCTCTGGTCAACATCATGGTCAACAGGAAAATCCGGATCACAGTTTCTTGGGGCAAATCCATCTTACAGGAGGAAAAGGAGAAATTTGTAATGGGGATACAAAAAAAATACTTTGAGGGGAAAGAAAAATGTTACGATGTCTTTTGTCCTCTAGTCTTGTTGTTCTTCTTGCTCTGCTGTCATCTGAAAGGTGCTGTCTCTCAGTCTTCCAAACGAACATTCTGGTGATACAATATTCCTTCCAAATCTGCGATCTTTCTGTAAGGAGCAAAAATCTTGCATTACCATTTGTCTAACTGATGTGTGACATACCATCTGTAAAGCATGAGAACATGAGAGAGAAGAGGAAAAAAAACAAATGAGAGAGAGAACAATTCATACATATGTTACATTAAACAACAAACAAACAAAAAAAACATTATCAGATCTTCCGTTCACCATCAGGCTGTCACACCAACACATCCATTGGTATTTTTGTGCAGTCCCCTCCCCACCAGTATTTCCACACTCCACCCTTTTGTGCCTGGCCAGGACACACCGATGTTGGTAGGTCACACTGGGGTTAGGTAGACTTCTGCAAAGACCAAGTAGCTATGTGATGTTTGAGTTCTGCCGATGAACGTCAGAGATAGGGAAAAAGAAACATTTACAGATAAATTTACAACGTTTACCCGGCCGTTCCTGTGTCTACAAGGCACTGACCTCCCAATTTCATTAACTGTAACCTCAGGCTTACTGTCAGTCCTAATGATCACCTTTCCTGACTACATATTACAGGTGTAGCTCAAAAATTTTCTTATGCGATCCCTGATTACAATTTTGTGTATCATGACTCTGCTCATGTTCTTGTCTAGGGGGTTGATATGACTTTTGTCTACTTCTTGATCTACAATCTCTTGCAAAATGTCCCTCTTTGTGACAATGGTAACAAACTACCACATTTGAATTTCTCGCAGGGGTTTGGGTCTTAAGCTGGTGTGGCTTCGTTGTCAGGGCTTGTCTACTGATTGTTATTTGCTTACTGCCCTGTGACTCCAGGTGTCTTTTGATGTTCCACTCGACAACGGCTGGGAAATATTTTCCTAACTGTCGGTTGATCTGCTTAATACATTCCTGAATGTGTTCCTCCGTTTGAGGTACTTCTGTGTCTAATTTACAATCAGTAATACATTTCGCAGGGTCAACACTGGAGGGCAAACATGCCCTCAGCACTGTCCGCCAACCTTTGTTGGTGGGTTCTGTGGAGTTTCCTAGTTCTTTAATGAACCTCTGACATGCAACTAGATCTTTCCTAGGATCAGGGAATTCAGACATAATTGCTCTCAATTCCATCCGGGACCAGGGACGGCACATTGCACTGTCCCTGGCGGGAATGATTGCCTGAGCGTCAGTCTTCCCATTGGGGACTGTGATCACCCTGACAGGATTAAGTTCAACTACATCATCTTGTGTTGGCTCTACAATATGAGGTACATTTGTTTGTGCGAGATATATAACACCGTACGTACCTGTGGACACGACCTCACCTGACCCTCCGTTAGGGGGTTTGATTACTGCCTTTACCGATTTGGTCGCATCCACCTGGATGTCTTGTGTGATGGCTGCTGGAAAAGATGCCGACATCGTGCTGGGCTCGCTTTCTTGCTGGTAATCCTGAGGGAAGTTTAACATGGAGTGCAACTTGCACGGGTTAACAGTTGTACATTTAACAGTTTTACTTTTATCATTGTTACATTTGTTACACTTATCCTTATCATTTATACAGTTACTAAGTGCATGTTTATCATACACCAGTGTGTCATTCTCTGTAACCACTTTCTCTCTCGTTGCCATATTTTTCTTACCACAGTGAGAGTCAGCTGTGTAAGCTAATCCTCCTTGTATTTCACTTTCCCGTTGCCATAACTGTAAACAATCATAATATTTGATCCGTCTCTTTGCAGATTTAATGAGACATATCCTTCTCCTTAGATTTTGTAACACCTCGGGGCTAAAACTGCCTACTTGTGGGAACTTTTCCCCATCATGCACAGTCATTCTTTCCCATTCATTGCACAAAACCTCTGTGTGTGAACCGTATTTCTCACACATGATATACCTTGCCGACCCTATTGGCCGGTTTACTAAGTCAACCCGAACCGAGGTTGATCGGCCCCTACCTGAACTAATGGCCCCCATCTTTGCAGGTGTTGCTTTCACTACCTCTGACCTTCAAATCAGGGTCTTCAGCGAACCCTTACAAAAACCAAGATGTCCGGGGTAGGCCGGCGGCGGAAGTTTACCGAGTACCTCCACTCACTCGCCCACGTCGACCAATACGCCCACACACTGCCTTAGCGCTGGCGTACTCAACCTAGGGCCTCTGCGACCTGAACCTCTATTTACTGGAACATGTGGGTGTGATCCGAAGAGCACTTAACCCTTCCCAGTAACTATTGGTTGCTAGAGAATTCCCGAGTGACCAGCGAATCTCCCTTAAAATAAAAAAAATTACACAAATCACGTTAGAATGTACAAATAGCGTTTATGACCCCTCTAGCGTACGCAAATGGTACTGGGTCAAGTTACTAACGAATGCACACAATTACATGCGGTACAATCGTTCTGCACATAAGCAACTAATCTTATGTGCGGAACGACCAACGGAATCGAAAATTGTGTCTGTGAATTCCTTCAGCCGGAGCTTAATGGCCTATATGGGTACCGCACCAACCCTTCCTGGTGTTGTGCTTCTTGACTCTTATATATAGAGGACTTCCTAGTCTGCTGTACCTGGACCTCCTGGTCCGTGACCTCCTGGTCTGTGCTACAGTAGACCTCCTGGTCTGCTATACTCTAATGCTCTTATTTTAATATGTTTAACAAGGGATGCCTCCCAAGCCACCGTGCCGTCACTTTCACGTATGTACCTCACGAGAACTCGATGAGTTCCTGTGGTTCCACCCAAAAATTAGAAACTTATATATATGTATACACACACTTTCACCTCATATACTCTTTACTTTCGTTTCTGCGCAGAAATCCCTTTCATTCAGTATCGCAGTCTAGTCCCGAAAGGAGTTACAACTAGAGACGGATTATATACGCTAAAATTTAGGACACTGAGATTGATTTGCGCTATTATCGCGTTGCCTCCGTATCGCCTACTTAAAACAATACTATCGTGTGATTTGTATTATGTGGGCGTACCCAGACGCTCCGTTGCGTAATATACGCTCTGTGCGTCGGCCCTTGCGTCGCGTACGCTAGTCCCGCCCTTTGTTAGAGACACGTATACGCAAGCCAGGTATATCCACAGAAATACAACTAACACGTTTATATCAATGTAGATGATCTTTAACTGTAATCATCTACCGAACACCACACAGATCTCTCCTTGTATCTTTAGTAAAAGCCGTGTGCGTGTTTTACAAATTACCCCTTAATGTATTATTTTTACTTTTAACTACCAATAGCAACAAATCTTTCTCAGCACGTTATCAATGATAAATGGCAAACAGGAAAGTGAGATGTGAAAATTACACAAATGAAAATGCAATTCTAAATTAATCTAATAACATATATTGATGTAAGCACGCACATATAGATATTACATATATGTACTAATCACTATTACTTATGTGAGACCTTATTCAGTGCTTCTAATTTGCATATGAATGTGCTTTTTAACTAACTGTGAAGGCGATTTCTTTTACTGCTGGGAGAAAAAAAAACCAAAACCCAGTTACACAGGTTCATTTGCATTTCAATGGCCCATCTCACAAGTAGCAAAGTTAAACAGGCTCTTGAATGGAGACAGTGACAAAACAAAACAAAACAAAAAAAAACCCACAACTTTGTTTTATTTGTGTATTTCCTAAATCAAATATTTATTTTATTATTAACTTTCATTAATCCCCATCTGAACTATTTATAATTGACTATGATATGGATTAAATAAATGCATTAAAAACTCATTAAATGATTATTTCTTTTTGACAATGGATGGCTGATTATTTCCCGAGTCAACTGAAATCAGCCATTCAGAGAGAAAAAATTTTTTTTGACCTTCCCAAAATGGCCGCTGCTCCTCCCCCTTCCACATCCATGAGCGTTACACAAAATGGAGGACAGACCATGCGGCTTCTTTTGTCACAAAGAAAATCATTTCAGCCCCTAAACTTATTCTAGGCCTGAGCTAAAAATAAAACTATCAAGCCATGCAGAGCGACCAAAAATACTTTTAAACCTATTTAAACAGACAAGCAATCCAATCTGCGTGTGCAGTTGGCACCAAATAGAAATAAAAACCAGATTTAAAAAGACAATAGCTTAATGTTCCTACCTTCTTCGGATTCCACCAGCATCCCTACAAGCCAAAAGAATCAGACGCAGACTCTCATCTGATCAGCACTACAAGATACTACCTTTCCTCCCTTTGCTGATCGATAAAGTCTGCGCATTTTCGCCTGACTGCGGATATGAGATGGACCGGACTTGCCCCCAATTGATAGAGTCAGATATCTACCTTTTAACATTAGCTATATACTAATACCGTGTAGCCGTAGTGGCCGCTAAACCTCGTGCACGTGCTACGCACTTCATACGCTATTTGCGTATGAAGGCCTCGCACGTGGTACGCAAATTACGTACACACGCTACGCTGGGTGTACGGAATACACACAGCGAGCGTACACACAGACAGCAACCTTTATTTAAACACAGAATATGTTCACACTGTATACCTTGGTACTGTAACACTGTAATAATGTACTGCTTATAGACCTTCTTAACCTTGTTAATGTGAAAGCTGTTTGAGCGATTGAGACGCTCCAAATACCCTCAGTAATGTAATAAACACACAACACCTTGCTAAGGTTCCAACACCTTTACTAACAATATCTAGCTATGTAAAAAGGGGAAAACAGTTAACAGTTCATACACTACAGCCTAACATCAATATCTAAGCAGAATAACTACACATAAATATACAATAGCGTCACAATCTTATGCAATAACAGAGAGAGAGAGAGAGAGAGAAAATATGGCAAATACAAACAGAGAATAAGTTGGTTACAGAGAATAACTTACACACTGGGAATGATCGCTGCGCAGTCCTGGTACCAGCTCTCTGGTTAGTCAATGATGAAAACCTTTTGTGGAGAGTAGACTGAGCTGCTCCAGGCTGGCTTGTTCTTATATACACTACATACAGTACACTACAAAGGGCCCTACCATCTCATTGTTCATTGGACACAGGAATCTGTCTTCACATTACAACAAAAGGTCATAGGTTTGTTTGAACAGGTGGGCTGTGACTATTTCAGACTGCTCAGGTGGGAGGGAATCTCAGGATTCCCAACACATGGACAATGAGTAAATGTCCAGGAACTACTTATAGACATAACTATACGCAGGAGCAATTAATCTCTACCTAACCAGCACCGGATTGTTTCTAATAAAATACTCTTCGGTTAGGTACCAAACACCATCGCTCAGACCCTATCTGACCCTTCGTATCATGCAAAGAGGAATTCCCTTGTCCAGCGACCAGTTACACTAAACAGACTTACAGTTATTATTAAGGGGAACATTACCTATAAAATATGCTATTCGGATTAACTATGTAACGATCGAGTCACCCACCAGACGCACACAAACTCTACCGTAAATGCGCATACCACGCGCCAATGCGCACGGCCGTAGAAGCTTCATTACGCAGCTGTGAATATGTGCACGCACGGGAGAGAATGGAAAATGAGGTTCAATGCAGACAAATGCAAGGTTATGCATTTTGGGACTAAAAACAAAGTTGCATCCTACATATTAAATGGGGAACACCTAGGAGAAACAGAGTTGGAAAAAGATTTGGGGGTATTCATTTATAATAGGCTTAATATGGCAGCGTGTAGCATGATATTTTTCGACTTTGACAATCTAAACTTGAACTCTGGGCGTCTAAATGGAAAATGAGGTTCAATGCAGACAAATGCAAGGTTATGCATTTTGGGACTAAAAACAAAGTTGCATCCTACATATTAAATGGGGAACACCTAGGAGAAACAGAGTTGGAAAAAGATTTGGGGGTATTCATTTATAATAGGCTTAATAACCGTATACAATGTCAAACCGCAGTAAAGGCAAGTAAGGTGCTAGCGTGCATAAAAAGGGGAATTGAGACAAGGGACTCGGATGTAATCATGCCGCTGTATAAGGCATTGGTACGTCTGCACCTGGAATATTGTGTTCAGTTTTGTGCACCATTGTATAAAAAAGACATCAGTGAACTCAAATGTGTTCAAAGGCGAGCTACTAAATTGATTAAAGGCCTAGAAGGACTGGACTATAAGGAAAGACTTGCTAGGCTTAATATGTATACACTAGAAAAGAGGCGCCTAAGAGAAGATATTATTAATATCTTCAAATATGTAAAGGGACATCACAAAGAGTTATAAGAGGAATTATTTATTAAAAGAACACAGTTTAGGACACGTGGGCACTTGCTGTGACTGGAGGAGAGAAAGTTCAGAACGCAATGGAGGAAAGGGTTCTTCACTGTTAGGGCAATCAGGATGTGGAATTCCCTGCCAGGGAAGGTGGTAATGGCGGACTCTGCAATTGGATTTAAAAAAGGATTGGATAAATTTCTGAATCAAAAAAGCTATCCAAGGTTATAATACTTAAAATATCAAGGTGGTTAATCCGGGGGTAACATGAGTTATAGTAGCTAACTAGTCATAAAACATTATTCAGCAAGTATGTAGAATCATCACAACTCAAAACAGGTTGAACATGATGGGCAATTTGCCTCTATTCAACCTCAAATACTATGTTACTATGTTACTATATTAACCTCAATAACCATAATTTCCACTCATTTCCAGTCTATTCTGAACACCTCACACCTTACAATATTATTTTTAGTCGCTGGATGACTAAGCTAAGCGACCCAAGTGGGCGACACAAACACCTGGCCAATCTAGGAGTGGCACTCAAGTGTCAGACATGATGACACTTTTAAAAAACTATTTTTTTATATGACAGGGACAAACCCACCGTCCTAACAATTGGCAGGGCTGATTAAACAAACAGCCAAGGGAAAACTCCTGAATCCAGTTTGTAACCCTGGGTAATAATTTTTATTACCCGGGATATAATAATAATAATCACTAAGGCTCCCCTGTAGTGATGTAGATGAGATCCCCCCTCCCAGTGGACCCCACATGGGAGTCCTTCCGCATCACACTGAGGATGTTAAGGGAGTAGAATCAAACCTCTGAACCCGTGCACCTGTAGAGGGTGCAGACTTTCTGCTCTTTCTATGGCCTAGCTTCGTGCAGAAGTAGGCCCTCCCGAATTTTCTTGATCTGGCAGCCCAAGGGGACTGCATCAGAGAAGCAGAGTTACGTCTTTTCACAGGTGGTGCTGCGGAAGGATTTGTATTCAGAGTGACCCCAAGCGGTGTCTCACCTGCGACGGGGTGGTACCTCTTGGATTCGGCATCTGTGTTCCATTGGCAGATCCAGACACCTCTGCAAGCCGCTACTGCCATGGAGGATGCTCTAGAATTCATCAGCCCAATGTCCCTCATGGCTTTCACCATGAATTTAGCCGAATCCTTTATGTGATGTTAAGTTCGTTTAACTTACAGGAAAAAGCAATACCTTAATACTAGAGATGAGCGAGTTCGGTTCTCCGTGAACCGAACCCCCCAGAACTCCACGTGGTTTACATGGGTCCGAGGCAGCCTCGGTTCTTCCCGCCTAACTCTAAAAACCCGAACGAGGCAAAGCATCATCATCCCGCTGTCGGATTCTCGCGAGATTTGGATTACATATAAAGAGCCGTGTGTAGCCACCATGTTCACTCGTGCATTGTCGAGAGAGCGTGAGGACGTGGCTACGTTTTCTCAGTGGAAAGCTCAATATCAGCTCAATATCAGTGTTCAGTATCTGTGCTGCATTGTGGTGACCAGTATGATACAGTACAATAATCCAGTGCTGCATTTCGCTGCTCAGTGTCAGTTCTAGTATCCTCATCAGTGCTCAGAATCAGTGCTCATTGTCTTGTGCTGCATTGTGGTGACCAGTATACTACAGTACAATAGTTCAGTGCTGTTCTCGCTGCCCAGTGTCAGTTCTAGCTTCCTCATCATCAGTGCTCAGTATCACTACTCATTGTCTTGTGCTGCATTGTTGTGACCAGTATACTACAGTACAAAAGTCCAGTGCTGCATCTCACTGCCCAGTGTCAGTTCTAGTATCCTCATCAGTGCTCAGTATTACTACTCATTGTCTTGTGCTGCATTGTGGTGACCAGTATAGTACAGTACATTACTAAAAGTCCAGTGTCTTGTGCTGCATCTTGCTGCTGTAGGGTGCTGTGGTAGTGTCCTGTCACTGTGCATAGGTCATCATCATTCCAGTCACAGTGGTATCTGCTATCTATCTATCTATCTATCTATCTATCTATCTATCTATCTATCTATCTATCTATCTAGTGCTATCTAATTCCAGACATTTCTGCCGTCTAATTCCAGATATATTACTGGCATATAATTCCACACATTAAAAAATGGAGTACAAAAATATGGATGGTAAAATAGGGAAAGATCAAGATCCATTTCCACCTAGTGCTGAAGCTGCTGCCACTAGTCGTGGCAGAGACGTTGAAATGCCATCAACATCTTCTGCCAATGCCGATGCCCAATGTCATAGTAGAGAGCATGTTAAATCCAAAAAACAAAAGTTCAGTAAAATGAGCCAAAAATCTAAATTAAAATCGTCTGAGGAGAAGCGTAATGTTGCCAATATGCCATTTACGACATGGAGTGGCAAGGAACGGCTAAGGCCCTGGCCTATGTTCATGGCTAGTGGTTCAGCTTCAAGTGAGGATGGAAGCACTCATCCTCCCGCTAGAAAAATGAAAAGAGTTAAGATGGCAAAAGCACAGCAAAGAACTGTGCATTCTTTTAAATCACAAATCCCCAAGGAGAGTCCAATTGTGTCGGTTGCAATGCCTGACCTTCCCAACACTGGACGGGAAGAGGTGGCTCCTTCCACCATCTGCACACCCCCTGCAAGTGCTGGAAGGAGCACCCATAGTCCAGTCCCTGATATTCAAATTGAAGATGTCACTGTTGAAGTACACCAGGATGAGGATATGGGTGTTGCTGGCGCTGAGGAGGAAATTGACGAGGAGGATTCTGAAGGTGAGATGGTTTGTTTAAGTCAGGCACCCGGGAAGACACCTGTTGTCCGTGGGATGAATATGGCCATTGACATGCCTGGTCAAAATACCAAAAAAATCACCTCTTCGGTGTGGAATTATTTCAACAGAAATGCGGACAACAGGTGTCAAGACGTGAGTAGCCTTTGTCAAGCTGTAATAAGTAGGGGTAAGGATGTTAACCACCTAGGAACATCCTCCCTTATACGTCACCTGGAGAGCATTCATCAGAAGTCATTGATAAGTTCAAAAACTTTGGGTGACAGCGGAAGCAGTCCACTGACAACTAAATCCCCTCTTCCTCTTTTACCCAAGCCCCACCAACTCCAACAATGTAAATTTCCTTAGACAGGAACGCCAATAGTACTTTAGGGCATGTCACTGGCAAGTCTGACGAGTCCTCTCCTAACTGGGATTCCTCCGATGGATCCTTGAGTGTAACACCTACTGCTGCTGTTGCTGCTGGCGCTACTGTTGTTGCTGCTGGGAGTCGATCGTCATCCCAGAGGGAAAGTCGGAAGACCACTTGTACTACTTCCAGTAAGCGATTGACTGTCCAACAGTCCTTTGCAAGGAAGATGAAATATCACAACAGTCATCCTGTTGCAAAGCGGATAACTCAGGCCTTGACAACTATGTTGGTGTTAGACATGCATCCGGTATCTGCCGTTAGTTCACAGGGACTTAGAGAATTGCTTGAGGCAGTGTCCCCCCGTTACCAAATACCAGCTAGGTTCCACTTCTCTAGGCAGGCGATACCGAGAATGTGCACAGACGTCAGAAAAAGAGTCACCAGTGTCCTAAAAAATGCAGTTGGACCCACTGTCCACTTAACCACGGACATGTGGACAAGTGGAGCAGGGCAGACTAAGGACTATATAACTGTGACAGCCCACTGGGTAGATGTATGGCCACCTGCAGCAACAAAAGCAGCAGTGGCACCAGTAGCAGCATCTCGCAAACGCCAACTCGTTCCTAGGCAGGCTACGCATTGTATCACCGCTTTCCATAAGAGGCACACAGCTGACAACCTCTTACGGAAACTGAGGAACATCATCGCAGATTGGCTTACCCCAATTGGACTCTCCTGGGGATTTGTGACATTGGACAACGCCACCAATATTGCGCGTGCATTACATGTGGGCAAATTCCAGCACGTCCCATGTTTTGCACATACAATGAATTTGGTGGTGCAGAATCTTTTAAAAATGACAGGGGCATGCAGGAGATGCTGTCGGTGGTCCGAAGAATTGCGGGCCACCTTCGGCATTCAGCCACTGCGTGCTGAAGACTAGAGCATGAGCAAACACTCCTGAACATGCCCTGCCATCAGCTGAAGCAAGAGGTGGTAACGAGGTGGAATTCAACCCTCTATATGCTTCAGAGGATGGAGGAGCAGCAAAAGGCCATTCAAGCCTATACATCTGCCTACGATATCTGCAAAGGAGGGGGAATGCACCTGACTCAAGTAAAGTGGAGAATGATTTCAACATTGTGCAAGTTTCTACTACCCTTTGAACTTGCCACACGTGAAGTCAGTTCAGACACTGCCAGCCTAAGTCAGGTCATTCCCCTCATTAGGCTTTTGCAGAAGCAGCTGGAGAGATTGAAGGAGGACCTAAAATGGAGCGATTCCGCTAGGAATGTGGGACTTGTGGATGGAGCCCTTCATTCGCTTAACCAGGATTCACGGGTGGTCAATCTGTTGAAATCAGAGCACTACATTTTGGCCACCGTGCTCAATCCTAGGTTTAAAGCCAACTGTCACAACTGAGGGTTTTGGCTGAACAAAGGAAACCTCAGTTGTAGGGGCTGAAATGAATTTAAACTGGGGAGGTTTAATCAGACCCCTGAACATGTAAGTATAGAAGGATTACCCGAAGGTGTGACCATGACAACCAGGTTAAAAGTCAATAAAAGTTTTATTAACAGACTCCGTGTAATAACAACAGCATTCACAGTTAATATTAAGCAGTGGCAGATAATACAGTTCCTGGATCACTTTAACCATAAAAGGTATCACAGAGCACTGGTAGGTTGAAGAACAGTTGTTAAAGTCCTTTGATGGAATAACCTTACCAGGCCTGGCTGTAGTAGTGGAGATAGCCGAGGAACACGCCAGTAGGTGTATTAGATGAAGCTGGTAACTGGAATAAACTGTTGTAGTTACTGGATGGAACCAGCCAGGTGGTAGAGACACGGTGTGGATGCTGAATGGAATCAGCCAGGTGATGAGACACGGAGTGGATGCTGGATGGAACCAGCCAGGTGATGAAGACACAGAGTGGATACTGTAAGATGCTAGGGAGCATGGAAACAGAAGAGTTGAAAAGTGGTTACCGGTGGTTAGTGGATACTGCTGGTAAGTAGGGATCTTCTGGAACAACACCGGCACAAGGAAGCTGGAATCTGCTGGAAGCTGACTGCTGGAAGCAGAAGGGTTAATAGCTGGAAGCTGGAAGCAGGTACAGCCACGGAGGACTGCAGAGTCAGGCTGCACCGCAGGATGGAAGGCAGGTGCGGGTCTCTTAGTGGATGCTGGAGACAGGAGCTGGAACCTGGAGAAACAACCACAGGAGAGAGAGACTGGAACAAGGTTTTACAAACAAAGCACTGACCATTTCCTGGTTCAGGCACAGGATACTTATACCTGCTGCAGGGCAGGCATTGGCTGACCAATCATGCAGATTCCATAGTGCAGCAGATTGGTGGAGGAAGTGCATGTGACTGGAACCAACATGGCTGCGCTAATGTTAGTACTTGGAGGGAAGCTGGTTTGGAAAACCATGTGGAAACATAGCAGCAATGGCGGCGGCGGCCGCAGAGGACAGGAGACGCCAGATTGAAACTGTATACTGAGACACGTGGATGACAGCGTAGGCCGCGGCAGGCATGGAGCACCACTCTGACAACCTGCAAACTATAACACAGGAGCGGCGGCGGAGGCCGCGGAGGACGGGAGACGCCATGTAGGATTCAAACATGGTGCCGCTGTGACAGCGTCTCAGCGTGACAGGAGGGATATGCAGAATGTAAACACAGATGAGATCCGGCCTTGGAACGCTGAGCCAGCCTCAGGAGACATCTAAAAAAGGCAAGTAATGGCGTCCAGATACCCGGATCATGACAGCTACGTTATATCTCTCTTTCCGGCAGACACAAGTCTGCAGATGTTCAAAGACCTGCTGGTGAGACACTTGTCAAGTAAAGCAGAACGTGTCCCGCCAACAGCTCCTCCTTCATTTTCTACTTCCACTGGAGCTGCCAGGAAAAGGATAAAATTTCAAAAACTACAGCTGTCGGTGATGCAGGGCAGTCAGGAGCAAGTGCTGACATCTGGTCCGGGCTGAAGGACCTGCCAACGATTACTGACATGTTGTCTACTGTCACTGCATATGACTCTGTCACCATTGAAAGAATAGCTGAGGATTATATGAGTGACAGCATCACTGCCGGCATGTCAGACAGTCCGTACGTATACTGGCAGGAAAAAGAGGCAATTTGGAGGCCCTTGCATAAACTGGCTTTAATTTAACCTAAGTTGCCCCCCCCCCCCCTCCAGTGTGTACTCCGAAAGAGTGTTTAGTGCAGCTGGTAACCTTGTCAGCGATCGGCGTAGGAGGTTACTTCCAGAAAATGTGGATAAGATGATGTTCATCAAAATGAATTATAATCAATTCCTCCGTGGAGACATTTACCAGCAATTGCCTCCAGAAAGTACACAGGGACCTGTGATGGTGGATTCCAGTGGGGACAAATGAATACTCTGTGAGGAGGGGGATGTACACAGTGAAAGGGGTGAGGAATCGGACAATGAGGAGGAGTTGTACATCCTGCCTCTGTAGAGCCAGTTTGTGCAAGGAGAGATTGATTGCTTCTTTTTTGGTGGGGGCACAAACCAACCAATCATTTCAGCCACAGTCGTGTGGCAGACCCTGTCGCTGAAATGATGGGTTTGTTAAAGTGTGCATGTCCTTAATATACAACATAAGGGTGGGTGGGAGGGCCCAAGGACAATTCCATCTTGCGCCTCTTTTTTTTAAATTTATCTTTGCATCATGTGCTGTTTGGGGACTATCTTTTTAAGTGCCATCCTGTCTGACACTGCAGTGCCACTCCTAGATGGGCCAGGTGTTTGTGCCGCCCACTTGGGTCGCTTGTCTTAGTAATCCAGCGACCTCGGTGCAAATTTTAGGACTAAAAATAATATTGTGAGGTGTTCAGATTAGACTGGAAATGAGTGTATATTATGGTTATTGAGGTTAATAATACTATAGGATCAAAATTACCCCAAAATTCTATGATTTAAGCTGTTTTTAAGTGTTTTTTTTTAAAAACCCACCAGAATCCAAAACGCACGCGAAACCGACAAAAATTCTTAAGGGAGGTTTTGCCAAAACGTGTCCGAATCCAAAACAGGGCGTGGAACCGAATCCAAAACCAAACACAAAACCCGAAAAATGCCCGCTGCACATCTCTACTTAATACACCAATGTTCAGGCCGCTGCGAACGCTAAGCGTGTGTGTGGTAAACCTCTATGAAATGCGTACACATTGCGTAAGCACGCCGTCATGCTGTAAGCACAAAGTAGCTACACCTGCGGCCGAATACACTTTAAACCCCAAACAGGAAAGGAATGCAACAACAATTGTATATGTTATGTTGTGGTCCAACGCAGCAACAAACATTTACTTAAAAGGGGTACAACAGAAATACAACAATATAAGAGAAAAGCTACAACCAATGGATACATACGTTTGTTCACCTGCGCCACCCGGATCTGGTCCTCAGTCAGTCTAGCAAGATGACCTTCAGAGAATTAGACTGGGACCGGCCAGGAGGCTTGGCTTTTTTTTATACAATAGTCCAAAGCATAGTACAAAGGAAACTGTAATCTCTTCTTTCATAGGTCAAAGGGCTGGTCATTTACAGTACATGAGGGGTCATAGGTCGGTTTGAATAGGTGGGCGATGCCTGGTCCAGGTGCACTTGCAGGTGTCCTCCACTGGGTTCCCGCTGAATATCAGGAGTACAGTAAATACAGTGTGATATTAATATTGTATTCCTGTGCATATCTATGCGCAGCAGTGTGCTACATTCTGCAAACTGCCATCGGAATATTGCCCTTAAAATACTGTACAGCTGGATACCAAACACCACATCCTAACCTAATTCTGTCCCCTCATATCCTGTAAAGTTGAATCCCTCTGTTGTTATAACTCTGAAGCAAATGTAACTTGCTGGTGTAGTGCGTGTAGGCTATGTGTAAATTATGCACTATGTGGATTAAATATCAGATATGTCTTTGTGGCTTTTCCATGCGAATGCGTATGCTACCGTATTTACTCATACCACGTGCTAATACACAGGACTTCATGAGCCAATGTATGTAGCATGCAGATATGCGCATGCACGGCAGAACAAGCACTCGCACGGAGGTCACTCTGTGTGGTGTTTGCACGTGATGCATGTGGGTATAATATTTTTGACTTCGACAGTCCATCCTTTGGCAGTAAACAATAACTGCCACACATAACTAATAATACTGAAAATATTACATTTACAATATGTACAAAGTTCGGGTAACATGGGATGAGTTGTAGGTGGGAAATGTATAGCCTAGTGGGATAGGAAAAAGCATGTATGTATGAGTAAATGTCTGAGGGGCATGTATCATCGTGCCGTATATGTTCTAAGTAAGCTTCGAGGTACTGCAAAGTATACATTAAATCCTTCTCATCCTGTATTAAGGGTCTGTACATGGGCAAACAAACACTACCGAGCTCTTTCTAGGCAAAGGCCATTAGCCCTCACCTTTCCGACTTCTTATACCAACAAATGGGGAGCACATTTATCTGATGATACATGTGGGGGAGATGTATGTTTATGCTATTATGTGTGGTTAACATTTATCGACTATGTGTGTTATTAACTGAAGATTGCAGAGATGAGGGTAAGACATATAAAAATACATTTACATAAATTTGGGTTTAGTGAAGTCTTTTCCGATTGGATGTCTCTGAGTAGAGGGGAAAACAGAAATATGGTGAAAGAAACAGGCCATGAAATTCATTTACAATCCTTATCACAACACTGTTTCTACGGATGGTTCATAAATCAAATCTGCCGCTGTTACAACGCCCTCGCTCCTTAGACTCATCAGATTTGTCCTGTGTTTGCGCCGCATCAAAATTCGAACACATCTGAATATCAGACCGATAATTATGATGACACCCAGGATACAGAGGAGAAACTTTCCCACACTTGCAATTACATTTTGAGCCCACTCTCCTAACCCAGAGAACCATTTGAGTGGGTTCAACCATGAGGCCCAGCCGGCTAATTCATTACCCACAGCTGTCAAGGTAAGGTTGTGCGTATTTATTTATTATTTATTTATTAACAGTTTCTTATATAGCGCAGCATATTCTGTTGCGCTTTACAATTAGAACAACAGTAATAGAACAAAACTGGGTAAAAACAGACAGACATAGAGGTAGGATGGCCCTGCTCGCAAGCTTACAATCTATAGGGAAATAGGCATAGATACACAAGGATAGATGCTACCTATTGCATAATGGTCCACCAGATTGCTAGGTTCTTAATGGGTTGTATGATGATACCCCACAAAGTTATCCAAGTGTCAGGAGGGTGTGAGACTAAAGAAAGACAAGATATGTGATGTTATGAATACTCTATAGAGGATGTAATTAGATAGGGAAGCACTGAAGGTTATGTGGGTGGGTCTGGAATTTGATAGGCTTGTCTGAAGAGGTGAGTTTTCAGGGAACATTTAAAGGTTTGGAGACTAGAGGCGAGTCTTACTGTGCGTGGGAGGGCATTCCACAGAGTGGGTGAAGCCCGGATAAAGTCCTGTAATTTTGAGTGTGAACAAGTAATACATGTGGATGAGATACGCAGATCTTGTGCAGAGCGGAGGGGTCGGGTAGGGAGATATTTTGAGATGAGTGAAGAGATGTATGTTGGTGCAGTTTGGTTAATAGCCTTGTATGTGAGTAAAAGTATTTTATATTTAATACTGTAGAATACCGGTAACCAATGGAGGGACTGACAGAGCGGATCTGCAGACGATGAACGTCTGGCAAGGAAGATTAGCCTCGCAGCTGCATTCAAAATGGAATGTAGTGGTGAAAGCCTATGTTTGGGAAGACCGGTCAGGAGACTATTACAATAATCAATGCGGGAGATAATGAGAGCATGGATTAGAGTTTTTGCTGTGTCTTGTGTAAGATATGGTCATATTTTGGATATGTTTCTTAGATGTATGTAACATGATCTTGAGACAGATTGAATGTGGGTAACAAAGGACAGTTCAGAGTCAAGAATGACACCTAGGCAGCGAGCTTGTGGGGTAGGGGTGATTGCAGAGTTCTCAACAGTTATAGAGATATCAGGTTGGAAACTACTATTGGCCGGTGGAAATATAATTAATTCTGTTTTGGAAATTAAGTTTGAGGTGGCGAGATGTCATCCAAGATGAAATGGCAGAAAGGCATTCAGTGACACGGCCCAATACAGATGGTGACAAATCAGGGGAGGATAGGTAGATTTGAGTATCATCCGCATACAGATGGTACTGAAATCCGAAAGAGTTCATTAGTTTGCCAAGAGATGTGGTATAGATAGAGAAAAGCAGAGGACCTAGGACTGAGCCTTGTGGTACTCCAACTGAGAGAGGTAGCGAAGGAGAGGTGGAATCAGAGAAACGAACACTGAAGGAGTGATTAGATAGGTAGGATGAGAACCAAGAAAGGGCTGTGTCCTGAATACCTAGGGATTGTAGTGTTTCTATGAGAAGAGAGTGGTCAACAGTGTCAAAAGCAGCAGAGAGATCAAGGAGAATAAGTAGAGAGTAATGTCCTTTAGATTTAGCAGTGACCAAATAATTCACTACCTTAGTCAGTGCTGTCTCTGTGGAGTGTTGGGCACGAAATCCTGACTGAAGTGGGTCCAGTAGGCTGTGTGAGTTAAGAAAGTGTGTGAGGCGAGTGTAGGCAAGTCTCTTAAGTAGCTTGGAGGGGCATGGGAGCTGAGAGATGGGACGGTAGTTAGAGAGAGAGTTTGGGTCAGAGTTTTGTTTTTTCAGAATGGGAGTAATCACTGCATGCTTGTATAGAGAAGGAAAGATACCAGTAGACAGGGAGAGATTACAGATTTTCGTTAAGGTTGGGATGAGCACAGTAGACAGAGCTTTACTAATTTGTGAGGATATAGAGTCAAGGGGAGAGGTATTAGAGTAGGCAGATGAAAAGAGTGCAGATACTTCATCTTCATTTGTAGGATCAAAGGAAGAGAAGGTGTTAGAGGGTTCAGGCAGGGAATTGAGCAGGTCACTTGCTGTGGAAGAGCATACCATTTCATTTAGGATCTTGTCAATCTTGTCCTTGAAATAGGAAGCAAGATCTTGCGCACTGACAGTGGCTGGTGGGTTAGGTGAGGGAGTGCCAAGAAGTGATTTAAATGTAATAAAAAGTCGCTTGGGGTTAGAGGCTTGAGCAGAGATGAGAGATTGAAAATATGTTTGTTTGGCAGTGTCCAGAGCATTACGATAAGAGTGGTAGGTGGTCTTATATGTGAGAAAGTCATTTGAACTACGAGATTTACGTCACTGGCGTTCAACTTTACGTGAGAGTTTTTGTAAGTGTCTAGTGTATTTAGAGTGCCACGGTTGACATCTAAGTCTACGTGGAGTGTGATGGGTAGCTGGAGCCACTTCATCAAGTGCTGTTTCTAGAGTTTGGTTAAGGTGTGACACAGCAGTCTCTGGAGAGGTGAATGTAGAAATTGGTGAGAGCAGTGGTTGCAGAGAGGTAGATAGTTGTTGAAAATTAATAGCGTTAATATTTCTGCAGGTAAGAGGTGTCCTTGTAGACTTTAGGGACATGGAGTTTGAAGTAATGGAGGAGAGCATGCATGTGATAAGGTTGTGATCGGAGAGAGGGAAAGGAGTGTTAGTGAGTTCAGAAACAGAGCATAGTCTGGTGAATACAAGATCAAGGCAGTGGCCCTCCTGATGAGTAGGGGAATCAGTCCATTGGGAGAGGCCAAGAGAGGAGGTTAGAGAGAGTAGTTTAGAGGCATGGGGAGATTGTGGACTGTCAATAGAGAGCTTGAAATCACCCATGATGATGGTGGAGATGTCAGAGGATAGAAAGTGAGGGAGCCACGCAGAAAAATCTTCCAGAAACTTTTTGGGTTGCCCAGGTGGGCGATAGATAGCTGCAACACGCAGAGAGAAAGGGGTTAAAATCCTAATAGAGTGTACTTCAAAGGATGTAAATGTGAGTGAGGGAACAGGTGGTAAAACGATGTGCGTGTAAGATTTGGACAGTAATATTCCAACACCACCTCCTTTAATGTTACCAGGCCTGGGGGTGTGTGTGAAGTGGAGGCCACCATGTGACAGTGCTGCAGGGGAGGCAGTGTCTGATTGTGTGAGCCAGGTTTCTGTTATAGCCAGCATATTGAATTTTTTTGCTATGAAAAGGTCATGAATAGCTGTTAATTTGTTGCAAACAGAGCGTGCTTTCCATAAAGCACATTTTAGTGACTTGGAGGTAGATGGGAGACATGTGATGTTGATAAGGTTTGTTGATTTTATATTCCGTTGTGAATCATCTGAATGTGAGCGTGGTATGTGGATGGGACCTGGATTTGGGGATATGTCACCAGCTAGTAGAAGCAAAAGAAGAGAGAGATAGGTATAGTTGGGGGAGGTGTGTGATAGTTTCTTATGGTGACAGGTAGAGGATGTGACAGTTAGTGTACATAGATAGGTTAAAAGCTCATGAGTGTTAATAAGAGGGGAGTGGATTAATGAGGCTGCAATGTGTACAGAGCGATACATAACAGGAATAGTGAAGGACAATGTCATTTTATAGAGGATACCATGAAGTGCTATGAGGAAAAACAGTTTGTGGAGCATGGTGTTTATAAAGAGAAAAGTATAGATAGGAAAATGCTTATGGAAATTGTTAGTTAAATGGTAGATTTACCTGCATTCCAATGTTTTTCAATGTTTGTTCAACTGTTGGTTTAACTGTTCTTTTTAAAATTTCCTAACTTTGTAATTTCCAAACTTTGTATATTTCTAAACTTCTGACAACTGCCCCGCAGACAACTGCCCCATAACTGAATGCTAACATATACTAGTTCTAATTTACAAAGGCTTCAGCTGAAGTCAATTGGACATCTAATCAAAGGGCTTATATTACCCTGTGTTAAGTAAACACCAGTCCATGTATGCTAATAAACTCCACTCCACTGACCAACATCTATACAAGAGATAATATCAGCTATAAGCAAGTACTAATATTATACAAATACAATTACATACACTGCTAAATTATACATTGGTGTGAATAGAGATCAAGAGTTATAGTTTGCAGGAATCATCAAGCAGAAATCACATACATTTAAAATACAGCTGAAGATGTTTGTGGGTTAATGCAGAGGTGTAGGAATCATCAAGCAGAAATCACATACATTTAAAATACAGCTGACGATGTTTGTGGGTTAATGCAGAAGTGTAGGAATCATCAAGCAGAAATCACATACATTTAAAATGCAGCTGAAGATGTTTGTGGGTTAATGCAGAGGTGTAGGAATCATTAAGCAGAAATCACATACATTTAAAATACAGCTGAAGATGTTTGTGGGTTAATGCAGAGGTGTAGGAATCATCAAGCAGAAATCACATACATATAAAATACAGCTGAAGATGTTTGTGGGTTAATGCAGAGGTGTAGGAACCATCAAGCAGAAATCACATACATTTAAAATACAGCTGAAGATGTTTGTGGGTTAATGCAGAGGTGTAGGAATCATCAAGCAGAAATCACATACATTTAAAATACAGCTGAAGATGTTTGTGGGTTAATGCAGAAGTGTAGGAATCATCAAGCAGAAATCACATACATTTAAAATACAGCTGAAGATGTTTGTGGGTTAATGCTTTCTTCTGAACTCCCACTTCAACTGCAAGATCTCGTCCATCTTTTGATCGATGATCTCCATTGGGTCTTCTGTACTGTTTGTAGTATACATACAGCACTTTGCACCATATTGAGTTGCCAGAGTAACACAGTACCCACCTGTCACAGCCGTGACGTATTTCAAGACCATCCTGTGCTGGACCAGCTCCTTCTTGTAGGACTGTAGCTCCCTAGCCGTACACCTGAAGGTCTCATCATACATCTCAGTGATATTATCAAGTTCGCCCAGCGCATGGATGTACCTATAATTTATAATTCCTCTGGCAGTATTGGTGATGTCTAATGCGAGAAGAATTTGAATCCCGGTGGATTCATGGATCAAATCAGAGGCTACAGGCTCTGTCCTATCTATGAGGTGTCTCTTGACAATGTGTTCATAATGTGTATGAGTATAAGGAATCTGAGCGTTGCTGTGAATATCTTTAATTTTGTTGTGTGCAATGGTCATAACCTCTGGTAGTACTCTGCCAATATAACACAACCCTTCAAAGCTTGGAGTAAGCCACTTGTACGCTTTCCTTCCACGTATGAAGTAGGCATCATCTGAAAGAACATAAGGGACAAAATGCAACAAAACCATATCACAGATTTTTCTTATGAAGAAACCGGTCCCCAGTTCCCCCATTTGCTCAGTACAAGTATCGGGCTGGGTGATATGGGCACAATACCCCTGCAACACTTTTCCAGCCCACATGGTTTTGTTCCCACGTGAATACCTGTATCGGAAGTACCTCCCACTTGTGGCTATCTTACGTACAAGTTCGGAGTTGATGGGTACTTTATCAGCTCTGTGTGAGAAGGTCATTGTCTGGTTATTCCATGTCATTTCCCAATTTCCCGGTTTTCGGAAATTGGACATGTTAAAACTCAACAGTGACCTATCTACGTGGTACTGGTGGAGCTTCAAGCTAGGGGACCTAGATATATTGAATTTCTTGTCCACCGGTCTTTCCCCCCCCCCCCCCCGTAATTCGAGTACCTCATCTACTGTTAAGGGGTATGGCACTAATCCCGATTTACTCTGTCCTTGAGGTACTTGTGAGCACACCCAGCATTCTGTTTGGTTTAAGACCGTACCCACTAATGAGTGGTAATCACTCAAAGGATGTCCACTCATGTTGATATTTTTGTTTGACTGACATCTCTGGATGCACCCATCTTCAATTATGTTGTCGCAATACCTACATATGCAGAATTCATCAGACAATAACCCTTTACATTGCCTCAGAGCTCCGTGACTACCAGATCTCTTACTGATACCAGCTTTGACCAAAGTGATGCGATGATCCTGGGGTCCTACGAATCCGTACTATCAATCAGAACCCATTCCAGATCCTTGCTCGACGTCTCGAGGGCCCTCACAAAAACAAATTGTCCTGATCAAAAACAGAGTCACAAGAAAAAGCCAGAACACAGTCTCTTGGCGTGGATCCATTTCTCCAGGGAAAAAAAAAGAAAAATGCAGTGGTAGGTGAAAAAAAGAAAAATGGCCCTCATTCCGAGTTGATTACTCGCTAGCTGCTTTTAGCAGCAGTGCAAACGCTAAGCCTCCGCCCTCTGGGAGTGTATCTTAGCTTAGCAGAAGTGCGACCGAAAGATTAGCAGAACTTCTCAGGAAAAATTTCATGCCGTTTCAGAGTAGCTCCAAACCTACTCCTACCTTGCGATCACTGCAGACAGTTTAGTTCCTGCTTTGATGTCACAAACATGCCCGGCATTCGGCCAGCCACTCCCCCGTTTCTCCTGGCACACCTGCGTTTTTACCCGACACGCCTGCGTTTTTTAGCACACTCCCAGAAAACGCTCAGTTACCACCCAGAAATGCCCCTTTCCTGTCAATCACTTCTGGATCAGCCGTGCGACTGAAAAGCGTCGCTCGGCTTTGTGTAAAACAGCATAGTTTTTTGTGAAAGTACTTTGCGCGTGCGCACTGCGACCCATACGCATGCGCAGAAATGCCGATTTTTAGCCTGATCACTACGCTGGGAACAACCGCAGCTAGTGATCAACTCGAATGACCCCCGATGTTACGACATGTTACGTCCTTGACTTTGTTGTTCTCCACGCTCAGGTGCCGTCCAACAGTCCTGCCTCTCAGCTTTCTCGGAACAGATTCTCTAGTGATAAGAGGTTCTCTTCACCTTTCTCTTTGTCACAAGTTTTCTTTGGGTCAGCAACCTTCTTGCAGTGGTACGAGTGGACCCAAGTCTCTCTCTCGGCAACCTTTAGTGCTGTCGTGCTGGTCAACAAAACTTGATACTGTCCTTCCCACCTGTCAATGAGGCAACCTGAGCATAGAAAATTTCGAATCATCACATAATCCCCAGGTTCAGTGTCATGACAGTTACTGTTTGGTAGGTCAGGAATCGCCAGTTTTAGATTATTTTGCTGGTTTCTTAGTTGCTGGCTCATCCTAACCAAATATTGCACAGTCATCTCATTATTGCACTTCAAATCATCCTGGGGTCTATCATTACATGGGGTTGTCATCCAAAAGAACTTCGAAGGGTGATAAGTTTAGCGGTGACCTGGGAGTGGTTCTGATACTGTACAACACTAGTGGCAGTGCTTCTGGCCACAACTGTCCAGTTTTAGCCATCACTTTGCTCAGCTTGTTCTTAATAGTGCTTTCATTCTCTCCACCTTCGCACTTGCCTGTGGCCGGTATGGAGTATGCAGCTTACTATTAATACCCATCAGTTTGCACTTGACCTGAAAGACTTCACCTGTAAAATGTGTACCCCTATCACTCTCAATCATTTTAGGGATACCACATCTACACACAAATTCCTGCACGATTTTCTTTGCAGTGAACACGGCAGTTTTTGTGGCAGCGGGGAATGCTTCTACCCACTTTGAAAAGACATCGGTACATATTAAAACATACCTTAAATTTTTACAGGGTGGTAACTGTATGAAATTGATTTGTATTACCTGGAAAGGTCCATCTGTAGGAGGGATATTGGATGGCTCCGTTGGTATTGTCTTACCAATATTCTTCCTCAAGCAAGACATGTCATTGCTTTCTTACCTGCATGAGAAGAGAACCCTGGTGCACACCAGTAAGCTCTTACTAATTTGCACATACCTTCCTTGCCCAGATGAGTCAGACCGTGTGCTGCCTCAGGTAGGCTTGGGAGATGTGCCCTGGGGGCCATTGGCTTACCGTGTTCATCTCTCCAAAGTCCTGAGGACTCCTGACCATATCCCTTGCCTTCTCCTGTAGGGAACACAAATTTTGCATTTCGATTTAACTGTTGTGTATTTGTTGTGTGGGGTAAACACATCTCTAGAGGAGAGAGAAGAGAAGAGAAAAAAGAAGATGTCAGGTTTGCGTTCACCAATGGGCTGTCACACCATCATGCATATCAGTGTCTGTACACAATTTCCCTTCACCAGTATTCTCATTCTCCACCCTTTGTGCATGACAAGGTACACTGCATACTAATACTGGTGCCATTGAGCTGGTGAGATATACCGGGTTCGGTCAGAACTCTGAATAACCAATAAGACATGTGGTGTATGAACTCTAATCGGGTCCATGTATTGTACCCTCCTGAAGGTGAACATAAAAGGTGAAGAGGAAACTGTGAAGAAAAAATGCATAAAGGTTGGTAGCAGATAAGTTTTGTAGAGGTGAAGAGGATTTTATTAAAATGACAACTGGATTGGGCACTACGGGGAATTGATTCTCTACTTGGTCTACTCCCTTTAAAGTTTGTGCTTGTTGTATCACTACTGGGACTATCCCAGCCATCAATCCAGTGTCCTGTGCATCCTAAGTTCATAGGGAACCCGGTATTTTGTGAGATAATTTCCTCAACCTGTGATGAACATGAATCTAGAACAGTGGAATGCAACATTAGTCTTTTGTGGGTATCTAACATACTTTGTACTTCCTGAGCGGGAGCACACTATATGTATATCATATTTAACAAAGTCTCTGTAAGTTAAGTTAGTCAGGGGCCACTGTTGCTAGGAAAAAAAGAAAAGGTTTAGCATCATAGAGGCCCAATTTTAACTCTAGCAGGTTTTGTCAAAGGGTAATGTTGCACTTTTCTCGTTCTTCCCATTTGCCGAATTAGTGTTTTCTATATGGCTTTAAATTCTTACTATATGTCCCTTGGTCCCGTCTATGTGTTTGATAACGTGGCTCATGTTCTTTGTCTAGGGGGTCTACATTTACTATGTGTCCAATTACTCCTACAATCCCTGGCATAATGTCCCTCCTTTCTACAAATATAACATATTCTTGCCCGTTTCCAGCCTTTAGGGGCCTCGAATCTTGGTTGATTGGACATCCCTTTCAGCGCCTGTATACTTACCGTCCTCAACCTCTTCTATTGCTGTTCTTTACATTTGGAGATACTCCTTTCATGATCAATAGCAGACTCCCTGAGAGTATCTACTGTGATACCTCTCCAATTAGGCAAAGAAGTCTGTACCCTGACTTTCAATGCCTTATTGAGCCCGTCCATTAGCACAGAGACAGCCAACTCCCTGTAATTCGCATCATTCCTTATATCCGATACCCCAGTATATCTAGCCATTATTTTTAAGGCCCTATGGAAATATTCGGATGTCGGTTCATTTTCTCTCTGTTTTATGGAGAAAATGTTATTCCACTGGACAATAATGGGGAAGTACAATCCTAGTTGTTTGTTAATTCATTCGACATTCTCCTGATTGTATTTGTCAGTCAGGGGATCGTCTGACTCTATTTTACAATCCGTGATGAATTTTTGGGTGTCAATATTAGGGGCTAGGCACGCTTTCAAAATTCTCCACCAATCTTTGTTTGTAGGTTCATGGGCATTACCCAGATCCTTAATATACTTCTGACATCTGGCTAAATGTGTCCGGGGAACAGGGAATTCTGAAATAATTGACCGCAATACTGATCTGGTCCATGGGCAATACATTGCAGAATTTCTGATGAGGGTTACTCCCTGGCTATCGGTTCTCACATTGGGAGTTGCTATTACCAAGACAGGATGTAAACCATCCATTCCATTCCTAATCGGCTCACTGTGAGGTGTTACTGTCTCTGCGTAAGGAACAGTCTCACACTTACCGGTGGCTGTGATCTCACCCGTCCCTTCAGTGGGAGACACCGTCACTGCTCTTACTGGTTGGGCCGTGCCCAGCTGAGTTTCCTGCAAGGTGGCTGCCTGGGTGAGGGCTGAGATTAGGCTGGATCCATCATCTTCCTCTAACCTATGGCCTTTGAGAGAATTTAAGACAGGGTACAATATGTATGGGTTAGGGTTAATACAATTTACATGAATGTTCCTATCATTTGCCGATGTACCATTGGTTGTAGCTGTTTTCTCCCCATCAACATGTGTCGGTGATGGTGTGCTCGCAATCACATTCCTGTCAGGTTTGGAACTTGCTGTCCGAGCCAGCTCCCTTTGCACATCTCCCTCTTGTTGCTATATGTTTAAACAGTCGTTATGTCTGATCCTTTGTTCCTTAGATTCGATCAGACATATTCTATTCCTTACATTCTGCAGTACCTCTGGTTTAAAACTACCCATCCAAGGAAATGATGCCTTATCCCCCGCAGTCATCCATACCCATTCATCACAAAAAGCCTCTGCGCGTGGACCATACTTACCACACACTACTAACCTTGCGGACCCTTTAGGCCCTTCCTCTCCTCCAGCCTGAACCCTAGCTGCCGACCGCCTCTCGCTTGTGCACTTGGCTCCCATTGTGGGCTTTTTATACACATACCCCAAATGCACAAAGAAAAGTGATGAAAGTTCTTACTGAATGCTTTCACTCACTCCAGTCCCTGCTGGCCTGTACTATGACCCACTGTAAATAGTGAGATCGCGATGTACCCAACCTTCGGACTGCTATCAGACACTTCAGCACCGTAATTTCTTTTGATGGATGTTCTGTTGAAATATTTTCCTGAGAGGGCCAGCAAAAAATTCATTTTCTGTATCTTTCCACTGGAATTTTTATAGGATGAGAAACATGCTATCGATCACCCTTTCCAGTGGACGCCCACCAGGGAGATTTCCTGATGAGATCAGCAAAAAAAACCTTGTTTACACAATCACGTCTGCGTATGCTTTACAAAGCGCATATGACACACCTGCGCAAAAATAACGCAAATGGTATCACGTTGCGCTGCGTATAACACACGGACATGCTGTCCAATTGCACGGCCTATAGATACTATTTATCTATATGCCCTACGATTACGGGAGTCAAATTTAAGCCGCGCTCCTCAGCCGGAGCGTAACACTAGAACACTTCACAAATCACAATCTTTTACGCTCCTCCAACACATTGTAGTACGTGCCAAACTTCATTAAATGCGTTAGATTGCGACCCTTCTTGCAGCTGAGCCCCTTCTAGCTCAGGCATTTTGTCCACGGGATTCGGTTTTTCGAGGTTCAATACTTCCACTCCTACTTTCAACCCACACAAATACACAATGTTTTTCTGTACATAAAAATATCACTCCCTTTGATTGATAGCCTATCCAAGAGGTAGTACAGTTTAAACAATGTATTATAATAATTAGAGATGAGCGGGTTCGGTTCATCGAGATCCGAACCCCCCCAAACTTCACGTGGTTTACACGGGGTCCGAGGCAGCCTCGGTTCTTCCCGCCTTACTTGCAAAACTCGAACGAGGCAAAAAGTCATAATCCTGCTGTCGGATTCTCGCAAGATTCGGATTCCATATAAAGAGCCGCGCGTCGCCGCCATTTTCACTCATGCATTGTAGATTGAGCGGAGAGGATGTGGCTACGTTCTCTGCCTGAATAGCCCAATATCAGTTAAATATCAGTTCAATATCTGTGCTCAGTCTCAGTGCTGCATTGTGGTGACCTGTATATAGTAGTACAGTACAGTACAGTAGTCCATTGCTGTATCTTGCTGCTCCGTGTCAGTTCTAGTATCCTGAACAGTGCTCAATATCTGTGCGCAGTATCAGTGCTGCATTGTGGTGACCAGTATATAGTAGTACAGTACAGTAGTCCATTGCTGTATCTTGCTGCTCAGTTCTAGTATCCTGAACAGTGCTCAATATCTGTGCTCAGTATCAGTGCTGCATTGTAGTGACCAGTATATAGTAGTACAGCACAGTAGTCCATTGCTGTATATTGCTGCTTCATGTCAGTTCTATTATCCTGAACAGTGCTCAATATCTGTGCTCAGTATCAGTGCTGCATTGTGGTGAAAAGTATATAGTAGTACAGTACAGTAGTCCATTGCTGTATCTTGCTGCTCTGTGTCAGTTCTAGTATCCTGAACAGTGCTCAATATCTGTGCTCAGTATCAGTGCTGAATTGTGGTGACAAGTATATAGTAGTACCGTACAGTAGTCCATTGCTGTATCTTGCTGCTCCATGTCAGTTCTAGTATCCTGAACAGTGCTCAATATCTGTGCTCAGTATCAGTGCTTCATTGTGGTGACTAATATATAGTAGTAGAGTACAGTAGTCCATTGCTGTATCTTGCTGCTCTGTGTCAGTTCTAGTATCCTCATCAGTGCTCAATATCTGTGCTCAGTATCATTGCTGCATTGTGGTGACCAGTGTATAAAACTACAGTACAGTAGTCCAGTGCTGTTCTCGCTGCCCATTGTCAGTTCCAGTATCCTCATCAGTGCTCAGTATCACTACTCATTGTCTTGTGCTGCATTGTGGTGACTAAAAGTCCAGTGTCTTGTGCTGCATCTTGCTGCTGTAGGGTGCTGTGTTAGTGTCCTGTCACTGTGCATAGGTCATCGTCATTCCAGTCACAGTGGTATCTGGTATCAATCTAGTGGTATCTAATTCCAGACATTACTGCCGTCTAATTCCAGATATATTACTTGCATATAATTCCACACATTAAAAAATGGAGAACAAAAATATGGATGGTAAAATAGGGAAAGATCAAGATCCATTTCCACCTAGTGCTGAAGCTGCTGCCACTAGTCATGGCAGAGATGATGAAATGCCATCAACGTCGTCTGCCAAGGCCGACACCCAATATCATAGTAGAGAGCATGTAAAATCCAAAAAACAAAAGTTCAGTAAAATGACCCAAAGATCTAAATTAAAAGCATCTGAGGAGAAGCGTAAACTTGCCAATATGCCATTTACGACACGGAGTGGCAAGGAACGGCTAAGGCCCTCTCCTATGTTCCTCATGACTAGTGGGTCAGCTTCACATGAGGATGGAAGCACTCATCCTCCCGCTAGATAAATTAAAAGAGTTAGGCTGGCAAAAGCACAGCAAAGAACTGTGCATTCTTTTAAATCACAAATCCCCAAGGAGAGTCCAATTGTGTTGGTTGCGATGTCTGACCTTTTTAACACTGGACGGGAAGAGGTGGCTCCTTCCACCATTTGCACACCCCCTGCAAGTGCTGGAAGGAGCACCCATAGTCCAGTCCCTGATATTCAAATTGAAGATGTCGCTGTTGAAGTACACCAGGATGAGGATATGGGTGTTGCTGGCGCTGAGGAGGAAATTGACAAGGAGGATTCTGATGGAGAGGTGGTTTGTTTAAGTCAGGCACCCGGGTAGAAACCTGTTGTCCATGGGATGAATAAGGCCATTGACATGCCTGGTCAAAATACTTAAAAAATCACCTCTTCGGTGTGGAATTATTTCAACAGAAATGCGGACAACTGGTGTCAAGCCGTGTGTTGCCGTTCCCAAGCTGTAATAAGTAGGGATAAGGACGTTAACCACCTAGGAACATCCTCCCTTATACGTCACCTGGAGTGCATTCATCAGAAGTTATTGACAAGTTCAAAAACTTTGGGTGACAGTGGAAGCAGTCCACTGACAACTAAATCCCTTTTTCCTCTTGTACCCAAGCTCCTGCAAACCACCCCACCAACTCCCTCAGTGTCAATTTCCTCCTTAGACAGCTCCTGTCAGTGCCAACAGCTCCTCCTTCATTTTCTCACGCCACTGAAGCTGCCAGGAAAAGGATAAAATTTCCAAAACCACCCGCTGGCGGTGATGCATGGCAGTCAAGAGCGATAGCTGACATCTGGTCCGGACTGAAGGACCTGCCAATGATTACTCACATGTCGTATACTGTCACTGCATATGATTCTGTCACCATTGAAAGAATGGTGGAGGATTATATGAGTGACAGCATCACTGTAGGTACGTATACTGGCAGGAAAAACTGTCAATTTGGAGGTCCTTGCACAAACTGGCTTTATTTTACCTAAGTTGCCCCCCCTCCAGTGTGTACTCCGAAAGAGTGTTTAGTGCAGCCGGTAACCTTGTCAGCGATCGGCGTAGGAGGTTACTTCCAGAAAATGTGGAGAATATGATGTTATAATGTTATAATCAATTCCTCCGTGGAGACATTTACCAGCAATTGCCTCCAGAAAGTACACAGGGACCTGTGATGGTGAATTCCAATGTGGACGAATTAATACTCTGTGATGACGGGGATGTACACAGTGAAAGGGGTGAGGAATCGGATGATGAGGAGAAGGTGGACATCCTGCCTCTGTAGAGCCAGTTTGTGCAAGGAGAGATTGATTGCTTCTTTTTTGGTGGTGGCCAAAACCAACCAGTCATCTCAGCCACAGTCATGTGGCAGACCCTGTCGCTGAAATGATGGGTTTGTTAAAGTGTGCATGTCCTGTTTATACAACATAAGGGTGGGTGGGAGGGCCCAAGGACAATTCCATCTTGCACCTCTTTTTTTATTATTTATCTTTGCATCATGTGCTGTTTGGGAACTAGTTTTTTTAAGTGCCATCCTGTCTGACACTGCAGTGCCACTCCTAGATGGGCCAGGTGTTTGTGCCACCCACTTGAGTCGCTTAGCTTAGTCATCCAGCAACCTCGGTGCAAATTTTAAGACTAAAAATAATGTTGTGAGGTGTTCAGAATAGACTGGAAATGAGTGGAAAATATGGTTATTGATGTTAATAATAATGTAGGATCAAAATTACCCCCATATTCTATGATTTAAGCTGTTTTTGAGGGGTTTTTGAAAAAAAACACCCAAATCCAAAACACACTTGAATCCAACAAAAATTCTTAAGGGAGGTTTTGCCAGAACGCGTCGGAATCTAAAACACGACTGCGGAACCGAATCCAAAACCAAAACACAATACCCAAAAAATGCCAGCTGCACATCTCTAATAATAATCTGCTTTTAAAATCGGATAGTTATTTGCTATTGTATAAATGTCTTCTATCCCGCCTTAAATTGAACTGCTATTGTGCGGTTATAACTTGCACTCACTACTTCACTCTACCTTGCGTAAACACGCGACCGTGCGCATCCCTGCGCCACGTGCGCGCTCCTGTACACTTTCCTCTCTTACCGTACAGCGTGCATTCGCAACTCAATAAAGCACACTATATTTCGATAAATGGGAGCAACAAAATACTACTGCTCACTTACACAACACACAATTGTTCCTTACACTCGCCGGAAGTTACACCCAAAGGCAATCCTCTTTTGAGTGTATACCTAAACATTTAGGCCGGAACTGCGTTTCGTGGTTTTATAATTACTCTCTTAACACACTAATTTAAAAAAGTAGCAAATAAATGTATCCGAATTTACACAGATCTATAATGACTATTATAACATATGGCAACAATATGTGAGAATGTATGCAAAGTATCGGTACGCTTTGTGTACACTTTCGTGCCAAAAGTTACACACACATAATAAACGGCTTTTTTTTTCCTGTTTGTCCCTCGGGTTACACCAGCACCTCTAAGACTATACAGAACAGACGTGGTCTAATAACACAAGATGGTTTTAAACACAATACAAAATTACTTAAGACGCGCCTCCACCCTTTGTTGATAGACCAAAGTCTGTCATGGCCTGCAAGTCCGTAAGTATGTGATGAGCCGGGCGAGCTTCCAATTGTTAAGTTCGTTTAACTTACAGGAAAAAGCAATACCTTAGTACACAAATGTTCTGGCCAGTTTGACCACTAAGCATGTGTGTGGTAAACCTCTATGAAATGCGTACACATTGCGTAAGCTCGCAGTCATGCTGTAAGCACAAAGTAGCTACACGTGCGGCCGAATACACTTTAAACCCCTAACAGGAAAGGAATGCGACACCAATTGTATATGTTATGTTGTGGTCCAACGCAGCAACAAATATTTACTTAAAAGGGGGTACAACAGAAATACAACAATATAAGAGAAAAGCTACAACCAATGGATACATACGTTTGTTCGCCTGCGCCACCCGGATCCTGTCCCCAGTCAGTCTAGCAAGATGACCTTCAGAGAATTAGACTGGGACCGGCCAGGAGGCTTGGCTTTTATACAATAGTCCAAAGCATAGTACAAAGGAAACTGTAATCTCTTCTTTCATAGGTCAAAGGACTGGCCATTTACAGTACATGAGGGGTCATAGGTTGGTTTGAATAGGTGGGCGATGCCTGGTCCAGGTGCACCTGCAGGTGTCCTCCACTGGGTTCCTGCCGAATATCAGGAGTACAGTAAATACAGTGTGATATTAAGCAGGAGCGCTCTACATTCTGCAAACTGCCATCAGAATATTGCTCTTGAAATATTGTACAGCTGGATACCAAACAACACATCCTAACCTAATTCTGTCCCCTCATATCGTGTAAAGTTGAATCCCCCTGTTGTTATACCTCTGAAGCAAATGTAAGCTGCTGGTGTGGTGCGTGTAGGCTATGTGTAAATTATGCACTATGTGGATTAAATATCAGATATGTCTTTGTAGCTTTTCCATGCAGATGCGTATGCTACCGTATTTACTCATACCACGCGCTAATACGCAGGACTTCGTGAGCCAATGTACGCAGCGTGCGGGTATGCGCATGCTCGGCAGAACAAGAACACGCACGGAGGCCACTCTGTGTCGTGTTTGCACATGATGCGTGTGGGTATAATATTTTCGACTTTGACAGTGACCTAGAATCAAGACAACATCATCCCTATGGATTGTATCAAGGTCTTCTAGTAAATTGTCTGACCATTTTAACATAGCCCTAGTTACCCAAGTGCATGCAATAGTGGGCCTAAGGGCGGCTCCAGTAGCCGTTTAAATGGATTTTAGAGTTGTCTCTATCTTGCGGTCAGTCGGCTCCTTTAACGAGGCCGAGCCTGGTACATTACCCCTGATGGCCTGGACACCAAAATGTCCATTATGGGAGGAATCTCCCATCTCCTTCTATCCTCCTCAGGAAAGGGATATGTCTTAAGTACTTTATTGGGGATGTGAAAAAACTCTTCTGGGTTTAACCAGGATCTTTCAAATATGGTATTCAACTCTTCCGAAACCGGGAATGTCACTAATGATTTTGCAGTTAGCATACAAGAATTTTCCTCTATTTGTATAGGTATTTCTAACACATCCCTAATGGCATTGATAAACTGCTGAATTTTATATTCCAATCTATCATAGTGCTCCCTCTAACTTCTGTGTCAATCCCTGTGTTGGCATTGATGTCCGCGTTGGCCTGCAAGATCTGTGTATCAGGAGCTGTGGGGGTCCTAGATGAAATGGACTGATCCATATCTAGTGCATTCTTCGTAGCTTTTTTCAAGCAACTTAATAGAGTATGCCCTAATTAACTCTGATGAATCTTATTTCCTAGTCTATCCAGCCATTCTGTCTGCATCCTAATGGGATGAAACCACTCAAAGCAATCCTGAGTACCTGGTACAGACTCCTCTGAGGAAGACACCTCCAAAACCTCCAAAACATTTTGTTCTGACATGATACTATGGAGAACTGACACCGAGCAGCACGATTAGCACAAGACATTGTAGTAGTATTAGTAATGTAGTATTACCAAGCACCACAAGACAATGAGCAGTGATACTGAGCACTGATGATACTGAGCACTGATGATACTAAGGACTGATGATACTACGGAGAACTGACACTGAGCAGCACGATTAGCACAAGACATTGTAGTAGTATTAGTAATGTAGTATTACCGTGCACCACAAGACAATGAGCAGTGATACTGAGCACTGATGATACTGAGCACTGATGATACTGAGGACTGATGATACTACGGAGAACTGATACGGAGCAGCACGATTAGCACAAGACACTGTACTAGTTTTAGTAATGTAGTATTACTGAGCACCACAAGACAATGAGCAGTGATACTGAGCACTGATGATACTGAGCACTGATGACACTGAGCACTGATGATACTACGGAGAACTGACACTGAGCAGCATGATTAGCACAAGACACTGTACTAGTATTAGTAATGTAGTATTACTGAGCACCACAAGACACTGAGCAATGATGATACTGAGCACTGATGATACTGAGCCCTGATGATACTGAGCATTGATGATACTACGGAAAACTGACACTGAGCAGCACGATTAGCACAAGACACTGTACTAGTATTAATGTAGTATTACTGAGCACCACAAGACAATGAGCATGAGCAGCACGATTAGCACAAGACACTGTACTAGTATTAGTAATGTAGTATTACTGAGCACCAGAAGACAATAAGCAGTGATACTGAGCACTGATGAAACTGAGCACTGATGATAGTATACTACTGAGAACTGACACTGAGCAGCACGATGCAGCACAAGACACTACTAGTATTAGTAAGAAGCACAAAAGCAATCTGAAATTGTCTCCCCCCTAATGCCACTGTAACTGGAATGATAATGACCGATGCACAGTCACAGGACACTACTACCACAGCACCCTACAGCAGCAACATGCAGCACAAGAGAGACATTGTACTAGTATTACTGAGCAGCACAAAAGCACTCTGGAATTGTCACTCCCCCCAGATACCACTGTGACTGGAATGATGATGACCGATGCACAGTCACAGGAGACTACTACCAGATCATCCTACAGCAGCAACATGCAGCACAAGAGAGACACTGTACTAGTATTACTGAGCAGCACAAAAGCACTCTGGAATTGTCACCCCCAGATACCACTGACTGGAATGATGATGACCGATGCACAGTCACAGGACACTACTACCAGATCACCCTACTGCAGCAAGATGCAGCACAAGAGAGACACTGTAATAGTATTACTGAGCAGCTATAAGCACTGATACTGAGCACTAATTCTGAGATTTGACACTGAGAGAACGTAGCCATGTCCTCTCTGTACCCTCTACAATGCATGAGTGAAAATGGCGGCGACGTGCGGCTCTTTATATGGAATCTGAATCTCGCGAGAATCTGACAGCGGGATGATGATGTTTTGCCTCGTTCGGGTTCTCCGAGTCAGGCGAGAACAACCGAGCCTTGCTCGGTCCCGTGTTTGACACGTGAAGTTCGGTAGGGTTCGGTTCTCAGAGAACCTAATCCGCTCATCTCTACTTTAAACCCAGCACCCAGGTGCTGGCTGATGAAGCAGCTTCTTGGGCTAAGAAGCCTATAAAACCTGGTCTGGGCCAAATGGATGGGAACCTGGGTCATCCACACTTCCCACCTACCCGAAGGACCCCTGTGTGTAGCTTACAGGTAGCAAAGTTCCTTTCCTGCCACAATATATATATATATATATATATATATATATATAGTTAAATATATATATAGTTATATATTGATATATGGACATGCGCACATTCTCTTGGGTCCATATATAAAGTGTCCCTCTCGCAGTAAATAACAGATGTCAGTGCAGCCTCTTCCACAATGCCTTAGACATGGCCCATAGATTCAGTTAATTCAGTAAAGTACCTTGTGCATGTCGACCTTTTGACCCTGTCGACCTAATGCATGTCTACCATTAGTTGTCAACCTATTGACTGTAGCCATTTTTAGTGTAGATCTATAGATTAGATTCCTGAAAATGCTAGTTTTTTTATATATATATATATATATATATATATATATATATATATAGTTACTCCCTTAATGAAGTCAAGCATGAAGAAACTCATTGGGCCTTCCCAGACTGCTCTACACTCTTCCATTTTAAGATAAGCTCCTTGTGCCATTATACAGTATGTACTTTGTTTTATTGGTTACTATTTTTATTGGATTGCTTTTAGGTCTATAGATCTACACTAAAAAGGTCTACAGTCAATAGGTTGACAACTAATGGTAGTCATGCATTGAGTCAAAGGGTCAATATGACACATATGGTTGACACAATTTTTCTTTTTTGAAACTTTTTCATACTTTACCATCCACGTGGACTACGATTGGGAATAGGAACCTTGAAGCTAGTCAAGTGAGGGGACACAGTACACCAATGGGGCTTGTTTGTGGCAGAAAAGTGACAAAACACCCCCAAAAACTGTGTCTACCTTTTTTTTGTCTACCATTTCCACGTTGAGCTTTAAACCCTTTGCACCTTTTCTCCTGTCTATCTATTCTATGTTAATGTTTTGTCCCTGTCGACCAAATGCATGTCTACCATTAGTGATTGACCTATTGGCTGTAGACCTTTTTAGTGTAGATCTAATAATTCCCACCTGCATTTTCCCATGGCTTCAACCATTTAATAATGTGATATTGTGTGTATATTTTATATTGTAAACAATAGGTTCTCAAATGTGGTCCTCAAGGAACCAGGTTGAAGTATATCCATGGCTTAGCACAGATGATTTTTTTTTTTTTAAATGTATTTATTAAAGATTTTCCACATACAGAAAAAAAGAAAAAAGACTATACAATAAAACAGTAATCCCAAATATCACAGACATATTCGTCAATATATATCAACATAGTCTCACTGAGATAAGACAAGTTAAAGTGATACAGGAATACCTATATAAGAATAAAAATTAAAAAGGGGGCAAAAGACAAAGACAAAGTAGGGAGGTAAGGGAAGGAGGGAATAGGAAAAGGTGAGATAAATAATATTCATCATATACTTTGACACAGTACCAAGATATTGAAGCAAAAAGACATGAAATACATGACTCTCAGACTACACCTAGTTCAAAGCTCACTTAGTAGAAGATATCGAATACTCATCAAAATTAAAGTTTTCAAAAGAGTTATATATATGTAGTCGAGTTTCTCTATCTAAAGTGCTAATAAATGGAGCCCATTTACAATAAAACCTTTGAGCCCCCAAGAGTAAGTCAACGTCTGCATACTTCCGCTCATAATACAGTATCTGAAGTAATTTTTGTTTGACTTCCATAAGACTAGGTACCGTTTTCTTGATCAAGTGACATAAAATAAATTTTTTACATACCGCGAGAATTGTGATTAACAATGGGAGAATATGTCTTTTTTTTCCTGTTAAAGTCCAGTTTTTAAAACTGAACCCTAAACAGGCCAAAGGATCAGGTTGTAAAGCGAGACAAAACATTTTGTTAATAAAATGCAGTATCTTGCACCAGAATTTACGCAATTTAAAGCAGTCCCAGATACAGTGGTAAAAATCCGCAACTACAGTTCTGCATTTTATACAATGTCCCTGCTCATCCTTAATCATATATCTTCTTTGATATGGAGTTATATATGCTCTATGTAATGTTCGGATATGAACTTCTTGCAGATAAGCGGACTGTAACACCTTAAGTGAATAGGAATATAACTCAGTTAAATCATGCATATCAGCTAGCAATGGAATATCCTGAGTCCATTTCTTTAACAACACCTGCCATTGTACATGCTCCACAGAGCTGATTATAACATTGTATAAATATTTCACTCTGTAGTTCTTTTCAAGAAGAAAACATAACATTGTATCAATAGATTTAATCTGAGCCACAGTAACCTTTCGAGTTCTAGCAAGGGGTTTAGGTGCATTAATAGAAAGTAAAAAATGCCGCATTTGAAAATACATAAACCTATGTGAACTTGGTAGAGAAAATTTAAGGCATAACTCCTGAAAGGTATACAAAGAACCACTTGGATCAAAAACCTTACACGATAAATCCAACCCTTTTGCTCTCCAAACATCAAACAATGAATTCAAAAGTGATGGAGGAAACGAAGGGTTTCCCCATAGGGGAATAAAAGGGGTAACATAAGGATCGGATTTACAGCGCTTATTCAACCCAAGCCAAGCTTTGTATGTATCTGCAAATAAAATATGATTCCGAATATTTAATGGGATAGAAAGCCATTTAGTTTGTAAAAGTGCACTTGGGGAGTAAGGGGTGAAAACTGCTAAGTCCAAAGACAGATCTATATATTGGTCTTTATTAAGTAACCAAGCACTTATATACCGGAAAAAAACTGCTTGAGAATATGCTTCCAAATCAGGGTATCCCAATCCACCTTGACTTTTAGAGGTAATTAATTTAGCCCGTGATATCATTGGACGCTTATTCTGCCAAATAAAATTAGAAAATAATGCATCCAATTTCTTAATATCCGATTTAAGTATCGCAATCGGTAGTTGTTGCATACAGTAAAATATTTTCGGAAAAATAATAGATCGGATTATAGCTAAGCGTCCCAATAGAGAGAGAGGTAGATCTCTCCATGACTCAAGTTTTGTAGCAATTTTGGTGATTGTAGTAGAAAAATTTATCGAATACAATTGGGATAAATCCGAACATATATGAACCCCCAAATACTTAAACCTAGATGGAGCTATGGAAAACGGCATTTGTATAGATTTCAAGAAGTCCGGATTAGAATTTCCCAGCAATAACACTTCCGACTTGGATCTATTGATTTTATATCCGGAAACCACCCCAAAAGAATCAAGTAAATATAACAGAGAAGGTAGAGAGTGTTTAGGTTCAGAGAGAAATAGAAGAGTATCATCAGCGAATAATCCAATCTTCAGCTCCTCCCCTCCAATTTTAATCCCATGAATCAAGGGAGATGCACGTTCAGCCACACCAAGGGGCTCTATAGCAATGGCAAAAAGGAGCGGAGATAAGGGACACCCTTGACGAGTTCCCCTCTCTAACGTAAAAGCAGATGATAAAAGCCCATTACATGCTATTTGTGATTGTGGGGAAGAATATAAAGTGCGTAGAATATTAATAAAGTGGGTAGGAAAGCCAAATTTCTCTAGAGTACAAAATAAATGGGGCCATAGAACTAAATCGAACGCTTTTTCGGCGTCTAACGTCACTATCATATGAGGGGTTGACCGCAAAGCATGATTAGATGTTACATGAAATATAGCTGTGAGAACTCTCCGTACATTCACCACCGAGTGCCGTCCTGTTATAAAGCCGGTTTGATCTTTATGTATTAAAACCGGAAGGATAGGCTTCAATCTTTCCGCTAGAATTTTAGTAAAAATGTTATAATCAGTATTTAGGAGTGAAATTGGTCTATAAGACCCTGGAAGATTAAGATTACGACCTTCTTTCGGCAAGACTTTAATAATGGCATCTGAGAAGTGAGCAGGGAGAGTCCCCGTATCCATGATTGAATTAAAACATGCGGCTAATGGATCAGCAATATGTGCAGCTAGAATACGAAAAAATTCATTAGAAAACCAATCAGGGCCCGGAGCTTTAAACAATTTCAACCGTTTGATAACCCCTATAACCTCTAATGGGGTTACAGGAGCCATCAAAACAGGAAAAAAGGAAGCTGGGAGTTGAGGAAGTTGAAGTAGATCCCAGAAAGTAGAGGAAGGAGAGGAAGAAGAAGAGAGAGAGACAGGAGTAGAAGGGGTGGTTTCCGAAATATCCGAGACAGAAGAAGCATTTATAGGGTGTGTAGGAACAGAATAAAGATCCTCATAAAATGACTTCATTACATCAATTATGTGAGAGTCAGAATCAGTAAAAGTACCGTCTGACTTCAATAAAGGCCTAATCACTGTTCGCTTCCTAGATCCATGTAATAAGTTAGTAAGAAGTCTACCATTCTTATTACCAAACTTATAATATTTGGAATTTACATTAAAATAATATTTATCGCCACTTGTCTGTAAGAGCTTTGAAAAGTGGGTCTTAGCAGTATTATAACGAATTTTGTTCTCCAAGGAAGGGGCCTGTTTAAATAACTGAAAAGCGCTGGAAAGTTTACATTGTAGATCCAAGTAGGAAGCATTCCGCTGCCGGTTAATTCGGGAAGAATATTCTATCAATTCACCACGCAACACAGCTTTGGCCGCCATCCAAAAAGTAGAAGGATTAGATACAGCACAGCCAAGATTATGCGATTGGTATTTTTTCCACATATTTTCTAATAATATTTTAAAGCCTTTAGCTTTGGTAAGATGTAATGGGAATTTCCACAAAGGCTTATTATCAACAGATTTCTTAAAATCTAAAGTAATCCATACCATACCATGATCTGACAATGTAGGAGGCTCAATAGATACAGAAGAAATTTTAGTGAATAAGGGTTCCGCAATTAAAACATAATCGATCCTAGAGCAGGTATTATGAGTCATGGAGAAGCATGTAAACTCTCTCTCCACCGGGTAAACTGCTCGCCATGTATCCACTAGATTGAGCGTTTTAATAAAAAATGGGACTCCTATTTTCGGAAGGGTAATCGGAGACTTTGGAGCAGGGGAACGATCAAGAAAGGAGGATGAAATTAAGTTAAAATCACCACAAACTATTAAAGAAGCAGGGTCATAAGTATGAAGTTTAGCTAATAATGAAGTAAATAAAGATTTATTATATTGATTTGGGGCATAGACGTTACATATAGAAAAAGTGATTCCCTGTATATCCACAGTGAGCACCACAAATCTGCCTTCCGGATCAGAGGAAACAGATAAAACTTGACTGTTCAATGATTTTTTTCCCTAGAATAATTACACCTCGCGATTTAGTATTATAAGAGGCTGCAGCTAGTAAGTCCCAACCTAGCATTTTTAGTTTATTCGCTTCCGGAGCTTTTAAATGTGTCTCCTGTAGACATATCAAATCTATAGATAACTTGTTGAGATACATAAGTAGTCTACGTCTTTTCGCAGGTGTGTGAATACCCCTAATATTAAGTGATTCTATCCTGAGAGGCATTATCACCTACAGGTCTATAAATCATCTGATACTGTTCATATCTGTAGAAAAAGGGTAAAGGGGGGAGGAAAACACATGAGGGTAAAATAAATATAAAATAGACAAACATATATAACCGAATACTATGAGCAGTACTAATTCTAACCAAACTGGACTTCCAGCAATTGGCTGCCATCTGCAACACTAAGGTCACAAATAGCAGACCTAGTAACATGGTAAAGCAACAAAAAAATAAGAAACGGCACAGCTCCGCTCCTTCGTCACACATTAAACCAATGTTAGTAATTACAGATAAACTACAAAATATATTCTAAAAAGGGATATCAAGAATACTATAGCCTAATAACCTCAAAGATGTCACATAAGTGCGATATGGAATATAGCACCCCCTGAGCAAGATAGACACCTCGTATATACGTATAGTAACAGAAATAATCAAGGCAGTCCCATTCTCACTCATCTACAACATCAGCAATATCACCGTCTTCCTTTGCAGAGGACTCTTCCTTAAGAAATGCTGCCGCATCTTCCGGAGTTGTAAAATCAGAGTACGATGCACCTGTAAATATGCGAAGACGCGCAGGGAAAAACATGATAAATTTCCTATTTGCTCGAACCAAGGTAGTGCAGACATCAGAAAAAGAACGTCGCAGTCTAGAAAGTTCAACCGAAAAGTCTTGATAATACGAATGTTATGTCCTTCCCATTGAATAGGGTGTAGTTTACGCGATGCTTTCCAAATAACTTGCTTATGCAGGAAATTTAGGGTTTTAAAAACAACCACTCTTGGTTTTTGTGCAGTGGCTTTCGAGATATCTCCCACTCTGTGAACACGCTCTATAGAAATATCAGCACATGCTGCTTCCACATGCAACAACTGAGGAAGGGTAGTACGAACAAATTGTTCCAAAGGGATTCCTTTAAGTGATTCAGGGAGACCTGTAATTCTTAGGTTTTTCCGTCTGGCTCTGTTTTCAAAACTATCAAGCTTTTCTGCCAAGCGTTTATTATCAATCTCCAGTGCCCGAACAGATTTTTGTAAAATAGTAACATCGTCAATAGTATCACTTAAATGCCTTTCTGTGTCTGAGACACGGCTAGATAGAGTTTGCAATTTAGACGTGATATCAGATACTGCCTTTTGTAGCAAGGGCGCCATAGTGGACTGAATAGCAAGAACCATATCCTCATAAGAGGAGGAGAAAGTACCTGAACCGCCTGTAGCCGAAGAGGAGGTCCAACACAGGTTCTGCTATAGGTTTCTTGTGCACTGGCGTCCCTGGCGCATTATCTCCGTCCGGCGCCATATTGTGGTCTCCCCGGCGCTTCTCTTGTCGCGGCGGCTGTGGCGACGGGAGCACCTTAGGAGAAGCGGATGTGCTCAGGAACTTGTCCATCTTCCCCTCTATCCTACGTGGGGATCGGGAGTGGTGTCTTCCTTTGGCAGACAGGGCTATGGCAGTTACGGGTGAGTTGGGGAGCGGAGCTGTCGGGAGATGCTGCTCACTCTCCCATGCCGGAACCGGAAGTCCCAGCACAGATGATTAAATCAAATTAACTGAGGTATTAACTAAATGGCCAAGCATAGAGAAAATTAAAACCTGGACAGTTGGGGTGCCTTGAGGACCGCATTTGAGAAACTATTAGGAACTCTAGTATTATTTGTGTGAGATCCCTACAGCAGGTGAGAGGGTCCTCCACAAATAACGGACCCCCATAGTTCCCTTAGTAAATTACACATACACTGGTACTTAGGTTGCCACCTGTACTTAAACCTAGCAGTAAGGGCTCACACGTTGGACTAGAGACCCCGAGACACAAATTGGGGTACACACAGGAGCATGGAGGGTGAGGTCAGAGCTAGGTAAGGATCTCAGCAGGGCTGATGAGGCACTACAGAATGGAACATGGTCCTGTGCAGAGGACTTGCAGGCACTTTCCAGATGCTATGCAGTCACAGAATAGTTGGTATATTTCAACAGGCTAAGAACAGGTAGGCTGAAGTGGCAGATAAGGACACACTAGGCTGGAGGAAGATACAGAAAGAGCCGGAACTAGGACACAAATGTGCAGGTAATCCGGCAGAGTAATCACAGGACTAGCAAGATTTGGGGACAAGGACCAGTGACTTATACTACAGGGCTACAAGCTATAACAGGCACAGAGAGCTGGGCTGACTGGCTATTAACACAATAACTAATCAATGAGGATGCCTGCAAGGAAGTACCTGGATAATCCACTGCGTGCAGCTGCAGTGCTGCACGTTCCCCACTAAATGACAGTGAGCGGCTGCATTGCTAGGCAACCAGGGATGCTGTAGTTGAGTGACACCCTGGTTGCCTAGAGACGAGCAAGGAACATCAGGGGAAGAAGCTACTTGGCAGCTTGTGACAGAAACTCTGTTGAACACGTTGATCATAATTTTTCCTTTTAAACAATATTTGCAGTTTTTACTTCAGATATTAACACAAAAAGATGCTTGGGGCTACTAACTTGTGACCAAGCCATGTAAAGCTGCTCATGGAAAATGTAGCTGTCCCTGAGATCTACGCCTGCAGCCCTGAGCGTTTGTCCATGCAACATGTTGATAGTCATAGCAAAGTGGATATTTACAGGAAAATTGTTGGGGATAAGGGGTTTACGTGATATAAACACAGTCTCACCTATGCCTCATTAGAATCTCTGCCTCAATTAGGTTCCTCTACAGAGCAGTCATTTTTAATCAGGTTCCATTGCATAACTTGGTCAGAGTCAAATTCCGCAGATGCATGATCAAAACACCAAATTTCAATGCACAAAATGTGAAAAGTCTGTTTTGTTCTTTATTACTTCTGTCTCTAATGCCACATCAAGATCTTACATAGCTTAGCTTCTTTCTCAGTCTCTAAGCTATACAATAGTGAAAATGTGATCAGAATTCATACAGTAGCCTTTGCGTTATGCTGGAATGAACAGTCTGACAAACTGACAAATTCTGGACACTTTTTTTCTGTCTCCATAGTTTATCAACAGTCCTTAGAAGTATATTTCTCATAAAAAATTGCTATGTACAGACGCAACCCTTACAGATTTTTTTTTAGATGTATAGACAGATATACTGTATATATGGACAGGATATACTGTATACCTTACAATAAGCTAGCAGTTTTCCACCCCCTGCTTTAAAATAAGGCTTGGCAGGATCCCAAATGATTAGAGCTGCTCTCATTATAAGCAATCCAGTAGAGGTAGAACAACAAATTCATAACATCATAGAGAAATGTATGCATCGAGGCTATGCCAAAAAATTACTTCTAATCAGTTTCACCTTCAACCATCCACATAGTGGACAAAAAATTAAAATCTCTTATGTGGTCACATCTACTAAAAAATTTCTAGTGTATAAAATAACCTCCCCCTGTGGTTTGACCTATGTTGGTCAAACCATAAGAATGTTCAAGGATAGTAAGGCCCTACATCGCTCCACTATAAAAATGTCAGTTGAAGGCGGTGATGTGAGCCAACCTGTGGCCTGTAACTTTAAACTAGCAGGTCACCAATTGATCAATTGAAAATATAAAATAATTGACCATAATTTACCAGCCCCTCGTGGAAGAGATGGGTCAAAATTATTTTTAAAAAGAGAATTCATGTGGATTCATAACTTGGACACTATTCATTCAAAGGGACTCAATGAAAAAAATATCAGCAACACTATTTTTATAGGATACCATTGTATTGGTGTCACAACTGAGGGCTGGTGTCGGTAACCGGAAGCCTCAGTTGTAGGGGCTGACGGGTACCGGAACTTAGGAGGTGAGAGAGGACTCCTAGACATGCACTAGACAGTAGTACCAAATGCCTGAAGGCGTGACCACGACAACAGAAGATGTCTTTGAGGATTTTTATTAAATCATAAAGTCAATAATAGGCAAACAAACTAGAAAGTCACACGTGAACAGTAAGCCCACCACCGGTTAGGACCAGTAGGCCAGAAGATGAATGGGAGTGCTGTAAGTACTTGAGATAAAGCTGAGAATGCAGCTAGGGTTCGCAGGTAAACTGTGAATGAAGCTGGGGTTCACAGGTAAACTGTGAATGAAGCTGGGGTTCACAGGTAAACTGTGAATGAAGCTGGGGTTCGCAGGTAAACTGTGAATGAAGCTGGGGTTCACAGGTAAACTGTGAATGAAGCTGGGGTTCACAGGTAAACTGTGAATGAAGCTGGGGTTTGCAGGTAAACTGTGAATGAAGCTGGAGTTCGCAGGTAAACTGTGAATGAAGCTGGGGTTTGCAGGTAAACTGTGAATGAAGCTGGGGTTTGCAGGTAAACTGTGAATGAAGCTGGGGTTCACAGGTAAACTGTGAATGAAGCTGGGGTTTGCAGGTAAACTGTGAATGAAGCTGGGGTTCGCAGGTAAACTGTGAATGAAGCTGGGGTTCGCAGGTAAACTGTGAATGAAGCTGGGGTTTGCAGATAAACTGTGAATGAAGCTGGGGTTCGCAGGTAAACTGTGAATGAAGCTGGGGTTCGCAGGTAAACTGTGAATGAAGCTGGGGTTCGCAGGCACTGGCGTGCACAGCACATTTTATTAGGGGATGCATCTTCGGAGGGGTGTTTCTAGCACCACCATTTGGGCGTGTCTAGCACCATCTATTGATGGTCAACGCATATAAAATATCCACATTTGTACCAATCCTAATAAAGCAGATACATTGTCAGATGTTGTGGTGTGCACCAAACAAACACCCCTGATGGCACTCACTGCAATTACACTGATCCTACTCAGCCTGGTCTGGCTCCCCCCTCACTTTCCCCTGCAAGCTGTAGCAGCTTACTTACAAGTCAGTAACTAAACTGACACTGACAGTCGCAGACTAGTACTGCTGCTGCTGGAAAAACAAGTGACGTGTCAATGCTGCTGCCGGCCGTCTGCCAGTATTGAATTTGTCTTCCTAAGAGGATCACTGGCTGCATGCTGATCCTCATCAGTGGCTGGCGTTGGCTAGAATAGAAGGAGAGAGGTGGGCATGTGACGGGTGAGCATGCGAGCAGTTATCACGTCACATCACTGTTTTTGTACATGGAGGTAGAGCTGGGAGTTTGAAAGCCGGTGGCAGTGGCACCCTTGATTAACCCAGGAGTCAGGTCAGTAATGCAGTCCTGACAGGGTGCAGCGCAGAGGGGACAGTAATCAGCCTGCTCGGCTATCGCTGCATCAGGCATGTGAGATCGGGGAGCCAGACATTAGGGGGTGACTGTGCGCACCAGGCACCCCCCCTGCGCACACCTATGTTCGCAGGTAAACTGTGAATGAAGCTGGGGTTCGCAGGTAAACTGTGAATGAATACAGAAGACCACTGGAGGATGGCTACTTGGAAGCTGGAGTCGTACACTTTGCTAGTGCTAGGTGCGGGAACAAGAGAGACTGGTTGCACCACAGTGCTCCAGCACATGAGAGTTGGAACTGCCCCACAGAGGGAAACCAGCAGGGAGTCAGGCTATTTACAGGGGAGAACCGCAGGAGAGTCCACAGTGAACTGCACACTGGAAATGCTGGAAGACAATTGAAGCACTGACAATCTTCTGGGTGCTGGGACAAGATATTTATACCTGCTGGATAGCAGGGATTGGCTGACAATCATGCCCTGGCTCCAGCAACACTGTGGATAGGTGAGATTTATGACATGTGATCCAAATCCAAAATGGCTGCGCCCATGAACGGAGATTGAAGGGGAAAGAAGCACTATGAACCATGTGTTATACAACAATGGAGTCGGAAGCCGCAGCAGCAGGAACTACACGCGCCCAGACACGCACAGCGGCCACAGGAATGGAGGCAGCTGTTATGATTCCCGTACTCCAGACCAGAGGAGATCTTATGGCAGAGGTCTGAGTACTGGAAAGATATACTGGTTGTGGGAGCAGGAGAGCCTAGTAACCCCTGGCGCCCTAACTCCGTTGTCTCGCCCGTGTTATCAGAAATCCCCTGCGAGACTATGGTTGCTTGAGCCCATGGCAGCCGCGTTCGAAGGGCGGATTATGTCTGCCCAACCCCGATGCCCCCTCAGGTCTTAATGGGAGACAAAGGGAAATCCGAGACAGGGTGATAACAAGGGGCCCTCTGACTAAGCAACCAGGCCAGGGGTTACAAGCTAACTAACTAAACCAAAAAGTATGTGCGGACTAGCCGCCAGGGAAAAGGACAACCAAAGATCCACTGATCCGTAACTCCTATCCAGCACCGCTGGATACCAGAGTGGATCAGGGGGAGCGGAATCCTCCGCAAAAGCTCCAGAACACAAAGATACAAAATAATAAACAGTAAGCGGTCAAGCCGCAACACACGGCTACGCCGCGACTCACGAACACCACAGGATGTTAAAGGTGCTCGGTCAGACTCCAGGAACAGATGACAACTTCCGAGTACAGGATCACTGAGGACAGGAACAACCGGATTGAGCAGGACTGGAAACTCTCTGTAACCAACACAGGCAAACAGGAAGCTATCACCGGCGTCTGTGAGAAGTCCAAAGGGTGCTTATAACTGTGAGCTCCCCAATCAGGAGCCAGACTGGATAATCACAAGTAATGCCGTGCAGCTTGCATGCTGCACGGCCAGCACACCATTATACAATTAGAAAAGACCCAGCAACGGGGAACGCGGCCCGAACGTGGCGTCCCCGTTGCTAGGGTCTGAGCGGCTCCGTGCGCCAGGCGTCTAGCGTTGCCAGGGAGCCGGCGGCTGTACGCGCACGGCGTCCCTGGTTGCTAGGCGCCGGGCCGCACCGACAAGCGGACCCCGGCGCCTAACAGTACCCCCCCCTTGAGGAGGGGTCAAGGAACCCCTAAAGCCCGGTTTCCGAGGAAATTCTCGAAAAAATGCCCTCTTGAGCCTCGGGGCATGGAGATCCTTATCCAGGACCCAAGACCTTTCTTCTGGACCATAACCTCTCCAATGCACCAAAAAATAAAGCCGACCCCGGGACAACTTGGAATCGAGAACCTTCTCCACCAAGAACTCCTGCTGACCCTGTACAACTATTGGTGATCTCCCCTGAGATATCTTACGAGGAAATCTACTGGATGAAACATATGGTTTCAGCAATGAGCAATGGAAAGTATTTCCGATCCGTAAAGTTTTTGGTAAACGTAACCGGAAGGCAACTGGATTGACTTTTTTGATAATGTGAAATGGTCCAATAAATTTAGGACCCAATCTGGCTGAGGTTTGTCGAAGTTTAATGTTGCGAGTCGACAACCACACCCTATCTCCTACTTTAAAAGTGCACGGCCGCCGGAGCCTGTCAGAAAATCTCTTTTCCTGAAATGCCGCTTTTCTGAGAGCCAGGTGCACTTTTCTCCAAATGAGCCTAAGATGAGAGGTCAAGGTCAGTGAAGAGACAGAGGAATGTTGAAAAAAGGAATTAGCTCTGGGGTGAAAACCAAAAACTGCAAAAAATGGAGACACATTGGTGGAGGAATGACAGGCATTATTGTAAGCGAACTCCGCCAATGGAAGAAACTCAGACCAGTCATTTTGGAGTTTGGCCGAGTACAACCGCAAATATTGTTTTAGTGATTGATTAACTCGCTCAGTCTGCCCGTTGGATTGGGGATGGTAGCCTGACGTTAAAGATAATTTCATCTTCAATGAGACACAAAAAGATTTCCAAAACTGTGCAATGAATTGTGGACCCCGATCGGAAACAATATCAGTGGGTAACCCATGGAGTCTGAAAACATGGCGGAGGAACAAGACTGCCAATCCCTGGGCAGATGGCAATCGGGGAAGAGCAATGAAATGGGCCATTTTACTAAAACGGTCCACTACCACCCATATGACTCGGCATCCGGCTGACAGAGGGAGGTCCACCACAAAATCCATGGAGATATGAGACCATGGCCTAAGAGGAACATTCAAGGGCATAAGCTGACCGATAGGCAAAGAACGGGGAACTTTATGCTGTGCACAGACCTGACATGAAAAACAAACTCCTTAATGTCTTTGGAAAGACCAGGCCACCATACTGAGCGGGAGACTAATTCCAAAGTCTTAGCGATTCCCGGATGCCCGGCAACTTTGCTATCATGAAACTCCGTCAAAACAGTTGCTCTCAAAAACTCAGGGACAAAAAGACGACCAGCAGGAGTATTTCCAGGAGCCTGATGTTGAAGCAGCTTTAACTGGGTAAATAAATCCTGTGTGAGGCCTGCCCGAATGACTGAAGACGGAAGTATGGGAGTAACAGGACTGTTGTCTTGAACTGGAAGAAAACTGCGTGACAGGGCATCTGCCTTGGTATTCTTGGAACCTGGCCTGAAGGTGATAATGAATTTGAAACGAGTAAAAAATAAAGCCCAACGAGCCTGCCGGGCATTCAGTCGTTTAGCTGATTCAATGTATTGAAGATTTTTGTGATCAGTCAAAACTGAAATGATATGAGTCGCTCCCTCAAGCCAATGCCTCCACTCCTCGAAAGCCCATTTAATAGCCAGCAATTCCCGGTTACCAACATCGTAGTTGGATTCAGCAGAAGAGAATTTTCTGGACATAAAGGCACAAGGGTGTAATTCAAGGGAATCCGGATCCTTCTGAGATAGGATAGCCCCTACTCCAACCTCTGAGGCATCAACCTCAACAATGAAAGGCAATTCTGGGTTGGGGTGTCTGAGGACAGGGGCTGAGACAAAGGCTTGTTTCAAGGCCTGAAAAGATAGCTCGGCTTCACGTGACCAATTGGTAGGATCCGCTCCCTTCTTAGTCAGTGCCACAATGGGAGCAACTAGGTCAGAGAAAGAGTGAATAAATCTTCTATAGTAGTTCGCAAACCCTAAAAAGCGCTGAATTGCTTTTAAGTTGGTGGGTTGCGCCCAACTAAGGATGGCTTGGAGCTTCTTTGGTTCCATACGGAATCCCCGAGGGGAAATAATGTATCCTAAAAAGGATACCTCCGTGACATGAAATTCACACTTCTCCAGCTTGGCATATAGGTGATTTTCACGTAATTTTTTTAGAACCTGACGCACCTGGGTAACATGTTGTTCTACAGAGTCAGAATAAATCAAAATATCGTCTAAGTAGACTACAACGAATTTTCCAAGAAATTCACGGAGCACATCGTTAATGAGATCCTGGAAAACTGCCGGAGCGTTAGACAGGCCGAATGGCATAACCAGATACTCATAGTGGCCTGACTGAGTACTGAATGCCGTTTTCCACTCATCCCCTGACTTGATTCTGATGAGGTTATATGCTCCTCTCAGGTCAATCTTAGAAAAAATCACAGCCGAACGTAGCTGATCAAAGAGGACAGAGATCAGTGGCAGAGGGTAAGTATTTTTTACTGAGATTTTATTCAAGGCTCTAAAGTCAATGCAGGGTCTGAGTGAACCATCCTTCTTCTCTACGAAGAAGAAGCCTGCACTTAAAGGGGATTTAGATGGCCTGATAAATCCTTTCCCTAGGCTTTCTTTAACATACTCATTCATGGCCACAGTTTCAGGTCCGGACAATGCATATAACCTTCCCTTAGGCAAAGTGGCACCAGGAATTAGCTCAATAGCACAATCATAAGGCCTATGGGGAGGCAGAATATCCGCATTGCCCTTGGAAAAAACATCAACAAAATCCTGGTATTCCACAGGAATGGGTGCGGGAATGGCAGCAGCTATTCTGATGGGAAGCGTAATACATTCCTTATTACAGATGGTACCCCATTGTGAGATCTCCCCCGACTGCCAATCAATGATGGGATTATGAAAGGCCAGCCAAGGGTGACCCAGAACCACTGGAACTGCTGGGCAATGGGTGAGGAAAAACTCAATTTTTTCAGAATGCAGAGCTCCTACCGAGAGTAGAACAGGAGGTGTACAGAGAGAAATAACCCCATTGGACAAGGGACTCCCATCTAAACCATGCATGGTGATACACCTACCCAAGGCTAACTGAGGAATACCTAAGGTCTTGGCCCATGTCAAATCCATAAAGTTCCCTGCAGCTCCACTGTCCACAAAAACAGAGACCGAGGAACAGAGGCTGCCAAAGGAAACTTTAGCTGGGACTAACAGTGAATTATTTGAGGAGATAAGCTGCAGACCAAAGTGAACCCCCTCACAATTCACTTGGTCGAGACGTTTCCCGACTTGTTCGGACAACTACGGGCAAAATGTCCCTGACCTCCACAGTATAAACAAAGACCAGAATTTTGCCTTCTGGTTCTATCTTCAGAAGACAGTTTGGAGAGACCTATCTGCATAGGCTCCTCTATGTCCACAGGGATGGAAAAAACACAAGGAGTTGACCCGACAGATGCTCCTTTTTCAGCCCTCCGCTCTCTGAGCCGACGATCAATCTTAATAGAGAGCTCCATGAGTTTATCGAGAGTCTCAGGAGCGGGATACTGAAGGAGACTGTCTTTTATAGACTCAGATAAGCCGAGGCGAAACTGACTGCGCAGGGCTGGGTCATTCCATCCACAGTCGTTCGACCAACGGCGAAACTCCGTACAATAAATCTCTGCGGGATTCCTACCCTGTCTGAGAGCACGCAACTGACTCTCGGCGGATGCCTCTCTATCAGGGTCGTCATACAATAGCCCTAAAGACTTTAGAAAGGCGTCTACAGAAAATAAAGCCGGATCGTCTGTCTTTAAACCAAAAGCCCAGGTCTGAGGATCCCCCTGAAGCAGAGAAATAATAATTCCAACCCGCTGAGCCTCCGTACCTGAGGAGACTGGTCTCAAACGAAAATAAAGTTTACAAGACTCTTTAAAATTAAAAAACTGTTTTCTATCCCCAGAAAAACGGTCAGGCAGATGCATTTTTGGTTCAGGAATGACCCTCGGGGAAGTCCGTAACAGATCTTCCTGTGACCTCACCCGAAGGGACAGATCCTGAACCATCTGAGTAAGCTCTTGAATCTGGCTAACTAGAAGCTGGCCAGGATTTGGCCCGACACCGGTGGGATTCATGAGGCCGACAAATCTCCCAACTGAACAAGGGAAAAAATTAACTCCTGTTTAATTTTAAATTTAGTCTGGCCGGTGATAATGTTATGATTCCCGTACTCCAGACCAGAGGAGATCTTATGGCAGAGGTCTGAGTACTGGAAAGATATACTGGTTGTGGGAGCAGGAGAGCCTAGTAACCCCTGGCGCCCTAACTCCGTTGTCTCGCCCGTGTTATCAGAAATCCCCTGCGAGACTATGGTTGCTTGAGCCCATGGCAGCCGCGTTCGAAGGGCGGATTATGTCTGCCCAACCCCGATGCCCCCTCAGGTCTTAATGGGAGACAAAGGGAAATCCGAGACAGGGTGATAACAAGGGGCCCTCTGACTAAGCAACCAGGCCAGGGGTTACAAGCTAACTAACTAAACCAAAAAGTATGTGCGGACTAGCCGCCAGGGAAAAGGACAACCAAAGATCCACTGATCCGTAACTCCTATCCAGCACCGCTGGATACCAGAGTGGATCAGGGGGAGCGGAATCCTCCGCAAAAGCTCCAGAACACAAAGATACAAAATAATAAACAGTAAGCGGTCAAGCCGCAACACACGGCTACGCCGCGACTCACGAACACCACAGGATGTTAAAGGTGCTCGGTCAGACTCCAGGAACAGATGACAACTTCCGAGTACAGGATCACTGAGGACAGGAACAACCGGATTGAGCAGAACTGGAAACTCTCTGTAACCAACACAGGCAAACAGGAAGCTATCACCGGCGTCTGTGAGAAGTCCAAAGGGTGCTTATAACTGTGAGCTCCCCAATCAGGAGCCAGACTGGATAATCACAAGTAATGCCGTGCAGCTTGCATGCTGCACGGCCAGCACACCATTATACAATTAGAAAAGACCCAGCAACGGGGAACGCGGCCCGAACGTGGCGTCCCCGTTGCTAGGGTCTGAGCGGCTCCGTGCGCCCGGCGTCTAGCGTTGCCAGGGAGCCGGCGGCTGTACGCGCACGGCGTCCCTGGTTGCTAGGCGCCGGGCCGCACCGACAAGCGGACCCCGGCGCCTAACAGCAGCGGCCGGAGCACACAGAGGACGCGCATCCAGCAGAAAACCATGGGCGTGGTAGTGACAGCCGCGCTGGAACTAAGAAGGCCACGCCCAGAGCTGGATTAAGGCTTCGGGGGGCCCGGGGTACTTAAGACAGTGGGGCCCTAAAATCTCGAATTAAAATCTTAACGTCTTCAATTACTACAAAGAAAATTACAATTCAGTGGTAAATTTTAAAGAATCTTTCAGATAGGGAGCACACGCATGTATATATATATATATATATATAATTCACATTTTAGCACACGGTATGAGCCGAAATTCACATTATAGCACACGGTATGAGCCGAAATTCACATTACAGCACACAGTATTAGCCGAAATTCACATTACAGCACACAGTATGAGCCGAAATTCACATTATAGCACCCATTATGAGCCGAAATTCACATTACAGCACACATTATGAGCCGAAATTAAAATTATAGCACACGGTATGAGACGAAATTCACATTATAGCACCCGGTATGAGCCAAGATTCACATTATAGCACCCGGTATGAGCCGAAATTCACATTATAGCACCCGGTATGAGCCGAAATTCACATTACAGCACACAGTAGTAGACGAAATTCACATTACGCCACACTGTATGAGCCACAACTCACATAACACCACACTGTATGAGCCGCAATTCACATTACGCCACACAATAGGAGACAAAATTTACATTACACCACGCTTTATGAGATAAAATTCACATTACGCCACACGGTATGAGCCAAAATGTACATTACGTCACACGGTATGAGGCAAAATTCACATTACGCCACGTGCGAATGAGCAGCTGCGGCCTGGCCTGAAGAGACCCCATAGTACCCCCCAAACACATTGCATAGAGGGTGAGTGTAGACAGGAAAGGGTCGGGTGGATGACGGGCGCGAGTGTAGAGAGCGGGTGTGGGCGGGCGTAGCGAGTGGCCGTAGAGAGCGGAAGGTCTCTGTGTGTGGGAAGTCTGTGCAGGCGGACGGCCGTAGAGAGCGGGCTGTCAGTGCCGGCAGGCATAAAGCGTGGGCGGGCGTACAGTACAGTCACAGTCAGGAATAGAACTGCACACTCAGCAATGAGTCAGCTACAGGCGTTTGCTGGACATTAGGGGGTGCCTGTGTGCACCAGGCACCCCCCCATGCGCACGCCTATGATAAATATGTCTGCACATACATATATATGCACATGCCTATATATATATATATATATATATATATATATACACTGTAGATATGTAAACACATATACACACACATTTACATACCTATATATATATATATATTTATTAAAACCCATTAGACAATGTAATAAATAGATCCATACGTTTGTGTACAGGTAGAATGAGAGAGCTGCCAGAGAATGGGTGCCTGCTACTCCCTGGTAGCGTCCAGATTCTCCCTCCACGCTGTCCTCCTTCCCTGCAACCTGTGTGCCCAGCCAATCACTGAGCCGCAGGCTGCTTCTTCTCACATTATTGGACAGCTGAGCCGTCGCTCAGCTGTCCTTCCATTAGAGGCACAGGCACTGACTACACGCGTGCCGCGCGCCGGCCGCGGCCGCTCGGCGCCAGCCTTCAGTGGAGCGGGAGCCGCCGGAGCAGCCAGGGACAGCAGTTGCTGAGCTGCAGTGCCGCTGCGTGTGGCGCCGGCTTCCGGGAGCGCAGCGCAATACCGCAGATCGGAACAGAGATCCGATCTGCGGCAGCGGCGGGGGGCCCTTTGAAAAAAGGGGGCCTGGGGTACTTATCCCCGGGGCCCCCCTCTTAATCCGGCTCTGGCACAGGCACTGACTACACGTGTGCCGCGCGCCGTCCGCGGCCGCTCGGCGCCAGCCTTCAGTGGAGCGGGAGCCACCGGAGCAGCCAGGGACAGCAGTTGCTGAGCTGCCCTGCCGCTGCGTGTGGCGCCGGCTCCCGGGAGCGCAGCGCAATACCGCAGATCAGAACAGAGATCCGATCTGCGGCAGCGGCGGGGGGCCCTTTGAAAAAAGGGGGCTCGGGGTACTTATCCTCAGGGCCCCCCTCTTAATCCAGCTCTGGTCACGCCACCGCAAGTGCACACACTAAGGAGGCCGTTAAAACCAGCACTACAGGTAATAGCTAAAACCATAGCTATAGCCCGGCCCTGGCTCGCTGAGCCAATCTCAGGAGGCACCTAACAGGCAGGAACGGGCGTCTAGTTACCCGTCGGGACAAAAGGGGTTTTTCAATTTTTTACTCCTCTAAATATTGTTCATTAGCTTGTTTGCAAATAAGATATGCAATGCAAATGTGCATGTTCCTTTTAATACTTTAATAGTTATATTCTTCATTGCCCTATATTTATTTTAGTATTGTCTAACTGACACCTATACATTTGATGCTCATCTCCGTCTGGTAGAGTGACCATATTATCACTTTTACCTGGGATGCTCATGGATTACACAGGTTCAGTGTCAGGCTGGGACATGAAGGGCCCACCGGGGGAATGCAGTTATAGGGGCCAATACTTAGTGGTGTAGCCAGCCTACCAAGTGATCCTGCCGTATAATTCCAGTGGTACTGGCGTATAAATCCAGTGATCCTGCCGTATAATTCCAGTGGTACTGGTGTATAAATCCAGTGATCCTGCCGTATAATTCCAGTGGTACTGGTGTATAAATCCAGTGATTTTGCCATATAATTCCAGTGGTACTGGCGTATAAATCCAATGATCCTGGCGTATAACTCCAGTGATCCTGGCGTATAAATCCAGTGATCCTGTCGTATAATTCCAGTGATCCTGCCGTATAATTCCAGTGATCCTGCCGTATAATTCCAGTGATCCTGCCGATTAATTCCAGTAGTACTGCCATATAAATCCAGTGATCCTGCCATATAATTCCAGTGATCCTGCCATATAATTCCAGTGATACTGGTGTATAAATCCAGTGATCCTGCCGTATAATTCCAGTGATCCTTCCGTATAATTCCAGTGATCCTTCCGTATAATTCCAGTGTTACTTGCGTATAAATCCAGTCATCCTGCTTTATAATTCCAGGTATCCTGCCATTAAATGCCAATGGTATTGGCTTATAAATCCAGTGATCCTGCCGTATAATTCCAGTGGTACTGGCGTATAAATCCAGTGATCCTGCCGAATAATTCCAGTGGTACTGGTGTATAAATCCAGTGATCCTGCCGTATAATTCCAGCGATACTTCCGTATAATTCCAGTGTTACTTGCGTATAAATCCAGTCATCCTGCTTTATAATTCCAGTGATCCTGCCATTAAATTCCAATGGTATTGTCTTATAAATCCAGTGATCCTGCCGTATAATTCCAGTGGTACTGGCGTATAAATCCAGTGATCCTGTCGTATAATTCCAGTGATCCTGCCATATAATTCCAGTGGTACTGGCGTATAAATCCAATGATCCTGGCGTATAATTCCAGTGATCCTGGCGTATAAATCCTGAGATCCTGTCGTATAATTCCAGTGATCCTGCCGAATAATTCCAGTGATCCTGTCAATTAATTCCAGTAGTACTGGCATATAAATCCAGTGTTCCTGACATATAATTCCAGTGATACTGGTGTATAAATCCAGTGATCCTGCCGTATAATTCCAGTGATCCTGCCGTATAATTCCAGTGTTACTTGCATATAAATCCAGTCATCCTGCTTTATAATTCCAGTGATCCTGCCATTAAATTCCAATGGTACTGGCGTATAAATCCAGTGATCCTGCCGTATAATTCCAGTGGTACTGGTGTATAAATCCAGTGATCCTGCCGTATAATTCCAGTGATCCTGCCGTATAATTCCAGTGGTACTGGCGTATAATTCCAGTGGTACTGGCGTATAATTTCAGTGGTACTGGTGTATAAATCCAGTGATCCTGCCGTATAATTCCAGTGATCCTGCCGTATAATTCCAGTGATCCTTCCGTATAATTCCAGTGCTACTTGCGTATAAATCCAGTCATCCTGCTTTATAATTCCAGTGATCCTGCCATTAAATTCCAATGGTATTGGTTTATAAATCCAGTGATCCAGCCGTATAATTCCAGTGGTACTGGCGTATAAATCCAGTGATCCTGCCGTATAATTCCAGTGGTACTGGTGTATATATCCGGTGATCTTGCCGTATAATTCCAGTGATCCTGCCGTATAATTCCAGTGATCCTGCTGTGTAATTCCAGTGGTACTGGCGTATAAATCCAGTGATCCTGCCATATAATTCCACTGATACTGGCATATAAATCCAGTGATCCTGCCGTATAATTCCAGTGATCCTGCCATGTAATTCCAGTGGTACTGGCGTATAAATCCAGTGATCCTGCTGTATAATTCCGGTGGCACTGGCGTATAAATCCAGTGGTACTGGTGTATAAGTCAAGTGATCCTGCCGTATAATTCCAATGCTCCTACCAAAGAATTCCAGTGATCCTGCCAAAGAATTCCAGTGGTACTGGCATCAGGGCCGGCTCGAGGGTTTTCAGCGCCCCGGGTGGACAATAGGGGCGTGGCTTCATACAGGGGGTGTGGTCAGTTACGCCCCCTGTACAGTAGTAGTGCTGCTGAAATGATGTGTAGTGAGCGATGACATCATCGCGCACCGCACAGCAAAGATCCTTTCCACGAAGGGAAACTAGATGCTATGCATCTAGTTCCCTTCGTGGAGAGGACCTTTGCTGTGCGGTGCGTGATGACGTCATTGCGCACCGCACAGTAAAGGTCCTCTCCATGAAGGGAAACTAGACGCTACGCGTCTAGTTCCCTTCACGGCGTGGGGCAGCGGGGGGCACACGGCACAGCAGCAGCGGATCTTGCCATGGTGCTGCGCCCTCCGGATGGCGCCGGCACCCTCCGGAGGGCGGCGCCCCGGGCAAAAGTCCTGCTTGCCCGTGGCAAGATCTGCTACTGACTGGCATATAAATTCAGTGATCCTGCAGTATAATTCCAGTGATCCTGCTGTATAATTCCAGTGACCCTGCCGTATAATTCCAGTGATCTTTCCCTATAATTCCAGTGGTACTGGAGTATAAATCCAGTGATCCTGCTGCATAATTCCAGTGATCCTGCCATATAATTCCAGTGATCCTGCTATATATATATATATATATATATATATATATATATATTATATATACCCTTTTGCAAAGCGGATTACTGAGGCCATAACAACTATGCTGGTGTTAGACGTGCGTCCGGTATCTGCCATTAGTGCAGTGGGACTGCAGTGCCACTCTTGGATGGTCCAGGTGTTTGTGCCACACACTTGTGTTGCTTAGCTTAGTCATACAGCTATCTCATTGCACCTGTTTTATTTCTTTGCACGATGTGCTGTTTGGGTACTATTTTTTTTAAGTGCCATCCTGTCTGCCATAGCAGTGCCACTCCTAGATGGGCCAGGTGTTTGTGTCGCACATTTGTGTCGCTTAGCTACCTCATTGCACCTCTTTTACTTCTTTGCATGATGTTCTGTTTGAGGCCTATTTTTTAAATCTGCCATCCTGTCTGACACTGCAGTGCCACTCCTAGATGGGCCAGGAGTTTGTGCCGCACACTTGCGTCGCTTAGCTTAGTCATACAGCCACCTTGGTGCAATTTTTTGGCCTAAAAACAATATTGTGAAGTGTTCAGAATAGACTGGAAATGAGTGGAAATTAATGCTATTGAGGTTAATAATACCGTAGGATCAAAATTACCCCCAAATTCTGTGATTTTAGCTGTTTTTATAGTTTTTTTCCCAAAAATCATCCAGATCCAAAACCAAAACACGAAAAGGGTGGTTTTGGCAAAACCAATCCAGCTCCAAAACACAAGGATGGAACCAGAACCAAAACCAGAACACAAAACACGAAAAGTGCCAGCCGCACATCTCTAGATAATAATTATAATAACAACTAAAATGTCAGTGAAAAGAAGGACTTTGCCAGGTCTGACCTATAGAAACCATTGCTGTGGTTTTAGTTACAAAGGATTTAGAATATGCCGAGAAGCCCCACATGTTGTCAGAAGGACACGAGTACAGCAATGAAAGGTGTTTACTCAGTCAAAAGTGCAAGTTAAATTTATCAAGTTCTGTTTGTTCTGACTTCAGTTTTGTTATTTTTGATCCTAGACGTCTATTCTTCTGATATTATGGAACTTTGTGGTATTTAACTCTGCACAAAATATTGACATAAAAACAAATTTTCTCTCTGAATGAGAAATAAGTAATGATCTCTTGCGAAGATTCTATTATCTTGCCAGAAAATAGCTAATGCCATCTGTAAGCAGTATGGAATTCCTTGTCTGCAGGAACAGATTGGGGGCCGAAATCTTGAAGACACTACCGATGGTGGTTGCCGTGAGTCAGGGGGCGTGGACTAGCAGCATGCCTCCATTTCCATGGAGACGGGCAGGGGTCAGGTAGCGGTCAGACTAGAGAGCCAGAAGCTGCAATGTGCGTGGCCAACCCAGCTCTCTTTATGACAGGAACGGTCCACCAGCCCATCTGTCCTTCTGCCATTTGCCAGAAGTGCCAGATGGTCAGTCCAGTCCTGCTTGTCAGTATCAATATGGGTGTTCACCTTTGTATAATCAAATATTAGCATACATATCTGTCTTGATATCGCTGGCTTTTGTCTTGCATACTACAGATTAACACTGGACAAAGGACAGATTCAGAGATTGATGTACCCGCACGTTTGTTCGAAGTGTGCATGTACATCTGGTCTGTGCACACGCACTGGCCATGGTACACGTGTGCGACCCTTCTTCTTGCGGCCACAACATGTTTGACAGTGGTAGGCATATAGGGGCGGCAACGTGGTGTTTTGTGGGCATGGTAGGCCGAATGGGGGCATGCTGGAAGCTTTTTTGGGGGTGCCTGTGTAACTTCACATGTAGCAGCTCTGATTAGAAAAAACTTTTTCCTGGTAATTTCTGCAGCGGTGTAGTGTGGGGACAGTTGTGTGGGCCAGGGGCATTGCTAATCCTGGTGATAAATGTTGTGGGTGAAATACCTAATAAGCATGCTACTTAAAAGGGGTGTGGTCTCAAAGGGAGGAGCATGGCTATATTCTCGACCCCCAGTTTCATCACTACAAGGGTCTCAGAGATGCTGGGCTGCCCCCGAAGACTGTCTTTCTGCAGTGTCAGCTCCTATGCTATCCTGTGACAGGAGCCAAGTGCTGAATGTCATGTTACAATGCAGCAACCGGATCCTGTCATTGAGGAGGAGCCAACATTTTGGTGCACCCCCTGTAATGATGGCAATGGGATGGGCCACCCTTGACTCAGGTACCTATGTGCACCTCTCCCTCTACACCCTTAGATAGATGATATAGTCATGACTTAGCATATGCAGATATTAATCAGGTCTTATAGGAGCTAAGCAGAAGACTTACGTCTCCCACCATATCACAGTACAGTCTTAAGATGGCTGCTGTACATGCTTAGTAGAGATCTCAGTAGCCATCTTGAAGAATGGCATGAAGCCTCTCTGGAGCACAGGAAGACTGTAAATTGTCTACTGTGTACTGAATATATAGATTTGAACCTGGACAATAATCTTACATGTACCCTGTTTAATCTAGAGATGTGCGGCGGACACTATACGGATTTTGTGTTTTGGTTTTGGATCTGGATCCCTGCTCGTGTTTTGGATCTGGATTGGTTTTGCCAAAACCACCCTTCCGGGTTTTGGTTTTGGATCTGGATGATATTTGAAAAAAACATAAAAACAGCTAAATCTCAGAATTTGGGGGTCATTTTTATCGTACGGTACTATTAACCTCAATAACATTCATTTCCACTAATTTCCAGTATATTCTGAAAACCTCACACCTCACAATATTGGGGGTCATTCCGACCCATTCGCTCGCTGTGTTTTAACGCAGCAGAGCGAACGGGTTCCTGCTGCGCATGCGCCGGTGCTGTAATGTGCCTGCGCATGCCGGATGGCCAAAGGGCGTAGCAGGACAGCGTATGGCCGCCGTTTTGTAGGCGCGGTCCGGCCAACGCAGGCGTGGCCGGACCGAACGGGGGAACATGATCAGGGAACATGTCAGGGAACATGATCGTAGCTGTGCTAAATTAAGCACAGCTATGATCAACTCGGAATGACCCCCATTGTTTTTAGGCCAAAAGGTTGCACCGAGGCAGCTGGATAAATAAGCTAAGCGACACAAGTGGGCGGCACAAACACCTGGCCCATCTAGGAGTGGCACTGCAGTTGCAGATAGGATAGCAGTTTTAAAAACTAGGCCCCAAAGAGCACATAATGCATATGTTGTTTAAAAAGGACATGCACGGTTTGATAAACCCATCATTTCAGCGACAGGTGGTCCCTCTGGAAAAAGCTTGCCAAGTTCTCCGAATCATAGCTAGTTACAAACATACCACCTCCTTATTTGATGACTTTTCACATTATGAGAAGATGCAAAAGGACAGTGGGGGTTGTGCCCAGTTGATCGCACGCTGCAACTTTTTGCAGCTCGTGCAATCAACTAGACGCCATCTTTAAAGGAGTGTTTTTTTGCATAGCAAGGCTGCGTTCGCTTGTGCAGCCCTTCTATGCAAAAAAAGTTTTGTGCAGATCAAGACCACGGTAAGAGTTACTTACCCTGTGCGATGAATCCAGCATTGAAGGTCCCGGAATTGACGTCAGACATCCGCCCTCCAAACGCCTGGACACGCCTGCGTTTGCCGCACCACTCCCAGAAAATAGTCAGTTGACGCCCCGAACACTTTCCTTCTGTCAATCTTCTTTCGTTCTGCTTGTCGTTGGCAATGATGTGCCTGCCACACATCTGCCACACATGCGCAGAACCGACTTGTTCGCACTGCTGCGAAAAACACGAACGGTTTGGAAGGACCCCCAGTGTTAGGAATATGACTAAAAATTAGAGAGGTACATGCAATCAGGAACAACTCACAGGCTTTCACCTTCACTCCTATATTGGTGTGGAACAGAAAGGACTTCAACCAAGCAAATATATAATTATTAATTACCACATTACTGGACTAACTGAAAAACTAGGGGCCAAAGCCTCCAAATTTGTACGCCCTTCTCCATGTTCATGGATTAAGATAATCTCAGATTTAATGCTGGGATGCAAATAAACAAATTTTCTGTGAGTAGTGCGGCAAACACTGGCATGTCCAGGCATTTGGAGGGCGGATGTCTGACGTCAATTCCGGGATCAAGATTGGATATTTTCCCGTCCATGGAGTCTGGAGCCTTATTTTTTGAAAATCTTGTGGGTTTCTTTTTTCCATTTTTTTTTAAATATTACTTTATTTGACAGGTACACCGAAAAAGAAATAATGCACTCAACTGGGTGCTAACTAGCGATGAGCAGGTACGGTTCCTCGAGATCCGAACCCCCCCGAACTTCACCCATTTTACACGGTTCCGAGGCAGACTCGGATACTCCCGCCTTGCTCGGTTAACCCAAGCGCGCCCGAACGTCATTATCCCGCTGTCGGATTCTCACGAGATTCGTATTCTATATAAGGAGCCGCGCGTCGCCGCCATTTTCACTCGTGCATTGGAGATGATAGGGAGAGGACGTGCAGCGTTCTCTCAGTTTCTGTGTTCAGTGTGCTGCAAATATCTGTGCTCAGTGTGCTGCAAATATCTGTGCTCAGTGTGCTTGCAAATATCTGTGTTCAGTGTGCTGAAAATATCTATGTTCTCTGCCTGAAAAACGCTCCATATCTGTGCTGCATTGTAGTATATAGTAGGAAGACAGTGCAGAATTTTGCTGACCACCAGTATTATATAGTAGTACAGTACAGTAGTCCACTGCTCTAACTACCTCTGTGTCGTCAAGTATACTATCCATCCATACCTGTGGTGCATTTTAGTTGTGCGCAGTATATATAGTAGGAGGACAGTGCAGAATTTTGCTGACCACCAGTATATAATATATAGCAGTACGGTACAGTAGCCCACTGCTCTACCTACCTCTGTGTCGTCAAGTATACTATCCATCCATACCTGTGGTGCATTTTAGTTGTGCGCAGTATATATAGTAGGAGGACAGTGCAGAATTTTGCTGACCACCAGTATATAATATATAGCAGTACGGTACAGTAGGCCATTGCTATTGATATATTACTGGCATATAATTTCACACATTAAAAAATGGAGAACAAAAATGTGGAGGGTAAAATAGGGAAAGATCAAGATCTACTTCCACCTCGTGCTGAAGCTGCTGCCACTAGTCATGGCCGAGATGATGAAATACCATCAACGTCGTCTGCCAAGGCCGATGCCCAATGTCATAGTAGAGAGCATGTAAATTCCAAAAAACAAAAGTTCAGTAAAATTACCCAAAAATCTAAATTAAAAGCGTCTGATGAGAAGCGTAAACTTGCTAATATGCCATTTACGACACGGAGTGGCAAGGAACGGCTGAGGCCCTGGCCTATGTTCATGGCTAGTGGTTCAGATTTACATGAGGATGGAAGCACTCATCCTCCCACTAGAAAAATGAAAAGGCTTAAGCTGGAAAAAGCACAGCAAAGAACTGTGCATTCTTCTAAATCACAAATCCCCAAGGAGAGTCCAATTGTGTCGGTTGCAATGCCTGACCTTCCTAACACTGGACGGGAAGAGGTGGCGCCTTCCACCATTTGCACGCCCCCTGCAAGTGCTGGAAGGAGCACCCGCAGTCCAGTTCCTGATAGTCAAATTGAAGATGTCACTGTTGAAGTACACCAGGATGAGGATATGGGTGTTGCTAGCGCTGAGGAAATTGACAAGGAGGATTCTGATGGTGAGGTGGTTTGTTTAAGTCAGGCACCCGGGGAGACACCTGTTGTCCATGGGACGAATATGGCCATTGACATGCTTGGTCAAATTACAAAAAAAAATCACCTCGTCGGTGTGGAATTATTTTAACAGAAATGCGGACAACATTTGTCAAGCCATGTGTTGCCTTTGTCAAGCTGTAATTAGTAGGGGTAAGGACGTTAACCACCTAGGAACATCCTCCCTTATACGTCACCTGGAGAGCATTCATCAGAAGTCATTGACAAGTTCAAAAACTTTGGCTGACAGCGGAAGCAGTCCACTGACCACTAAATCCCTTCCTCTTGTAACCTAGCTCCTGCAAACCACACCACCAACTCCCTCAGTGTCAATTTCCTCCTTAGACAGGAAAGCCAATAGTGCTGCAGGCCATGTCACTGTCAAGTCTGACGAGTCTTCTCCTGCCTGGGATTCCTCCGATGCATCCTTGAGTGTAGCGCCTACTGCTGCTGGCGCTGCTGTTGTTGCTGCTGGGAGTCGATCGTCATCCCAGAGGGAAAGTCGGAAGACCACTTGTACTACTTCCAGTAAGCAATTGACTGTCCAACAGTCCTTTGCGAGGAAGATGAAATATCACAGCAGTCACCCTGCTGCAAAGCAGATAACTCAGGCCTTGGCAGCCTGGGTGGTGTTAAATGTGTGTCCGATATCCACTGTTAATTCACAGTGAATTAGAGAATTTATTGAGTTAGTGTGTCCCCGGTACCAAATACCATCTAGGTTCCACTTCTCTAGGCAGGCAATACCGAGAATGTACACAAACCTCAGAAAAAGAGTCACCAGTGTCCTAAAAAATGCAGTTGTACCCAATGTCCACTTAACCACGGACACGTGAACAAGTGGAGCAGGGCAGACTCAGGACTATATGACTGTGACAGCCCACTGGGTAGATGTATTGCTTCCCGCAGCAAGAACAGCAGCGGCGCACCAGTAGCAGCATCTCGTAAACGCCAACTCGTTCCTAGGCAGGCTACGTTTTGTATCACCGCTTTCCATAAGAGGCACACAGCTGACAACCTCTTACGGAAACTGAGGAACATAATCGCAGAATGGCTTACCCCAGTTGGACTCTCCTGGGGATTTGTGACATCGGACAACGCCACCAATATTGAGCGTGCATTACATGTGGGCAAATTCCAGCACATCCCATGTTTTTCACATACATTGAATTTGGTGGTGCAGAATTATTTAAAAAACGACAGGGGCATGCAAGAGATGCTGTCGGTGGCCAGAAGAATTGCGGGACACTTTCGGCGTACAGGCACCACGTACAGAAGACTGGAGCACTTTCGGCATTCAGGATGTGGATGGAGCCCTTCATTCGCTTAACCAGGATTCACGGGTGGTCAATCTGTTAAAATCAGAGCAATACATTTTGGCCACCGTGCTTGATCCTAAATTTAAAACCTATATTGTATCTCTATTTCCGGCAGATACAAGTCTGCAGAGTTTCAAAGACCTGCTGGTGAGACACTTGTCAAGTCAAGCGGAACGTGACCCGTCAACAGCTCCTCCTTCACATTCTCCCACAACTGGGGCTGCAAAGAAAAGGCTAAGAATTCCGAGCCCACCCGCTGGCGGTGATGCAGGGCAGTCTGGAGCGAGTGCTGACATCTGGTCCGGACTGAAGGAACTGCCAACGATTACTGACATGTCGTCTACTGTCACTGCATATGATTCTGTCACCATTGAAAGAATAGCGGAGGATTATATGAGTGACCGCATCCAAGTAGGCACGTCAGACAGTCCGTACGTATACTGGCAGGAAAAAGAGGCAATTTGGAGGCCCTTGCAGAAACTGGCTTTATTTTACCTAAGTTGCCCCCATCCAGTGTGTACTCCGAAAGAGTGTTTAGTGCGGCCGCTCACCTTGTCAGCAATCGGCGTACGAGGTTACTTCCAGAAAATGTGGAGCAGATGATGTTCATCAAAATGAATTATAATCAATTCCTCCATCGATAGATTCACCAGCAATTGCCTCCAGAAAGTACACAGGGACCTGAGATGGTGGATTCCAGTGGGGACGAATTAATAATCTGTAAGTGTTAGGTTCCTCGTGCTCAGAACAGGGGAGATGTTGCGTAGTGAGTCCTGAGCACCAGAACGTGACGCTGAAACAAGGTGTGGTGTGGGAAATGGAATGGGAATAGCCCCTGGCACCCTATCTCCGTTGTCTCGCCCGTGCTGTCAGTACACTCTTGCGAGACTATGGTTGCTTGAGCCCATGGCAGCCGCGTTTGAAGGGCGGATTATGTCTGCCCAACTCCGATGCCCCCTCAGGTCTTCATGAGAGACAAAGAGTGTACCGAGACAGGGTGATAACAAGGGGCCCTCTAACTAAACAACCAAAGCCAGGGGCCACTGACTAACCTAAAACTAAATGTATGTGCGGCTTGCCGCCAAAGGAAAAGAACAACAAAGGAAATGCTGTCCACACGCCGACACAATACTTTTGTGTACCGGCGGTGACAGCATAAGCAGAACCCTCTGCAAAACACCAGTGACAGATAAAACCAAGGAATACTGCGGCCTTGGCCGACGGACGCGGCAGAGCCGCTACTCACGGAACCGGTATGAATATTGGCAAACGGACAGGAACCCTCAATGCTGCCGACACAGACTCTCAGAACTGGAGGGCAGGCAGAATCCCAAACGACAGACTGGTGGACACCAGGAAGCTAGAAACTCGACCAGGCACAGGCAAAGCCACAGGACTTAGGAACGCTTCACAGCAGGACACGGGATCAGACACAGGAATCGATACAGGGATCGACACAGGAAGCAGCTCGACAGACACTGCTACACAGGAGCTCAGGAACTGGCAGGAACAAGCTCAGAACTGAAGCAGACTGGAAACCTAGAAATATCACCAGCGTCTGTGAATTGCAATGAACCAGCATATAACAGAGAGGCCTAATTAATAATGTCATGCAGCTGCCCTGTTGCATGACTCAAACTGACAAGATGCAATTAGCAGCCAGGTGAGGCTGAACACATGGGAACAAGCTGCAATTACACAGACTCACCAGCGGCAGCAGACAAGAGTATTCTAAAACAGAGCAACATGAAATCCTGGCATGCAAGACAACTTTATAAACATAAAATAGGAATGAACCACTACCTGTGGTTCATAACAGTATCCCCTCCTTAAGGGTGAGCTCCGAGCACCCCATGACACCCCCGGGGAACATAAACAGAAGCATAACATAAAATACCTAACCGACATGCAAAACAGGAATGAGCCATAACAGTAAGGAGGGGGATGTACACAGTGAAAGGGGTGAGGAATCGGAGGATAAGGAGGAGGTGGACATCTTGCCTCTGTAGAGCCAGTTTGTGCAAAAAGAGATTGATTGCTTCTTTTTTGGTGGGGGCCAAAACCAACCAGTCATTTCAGTCACAGTCATGTGGCAGACCCTGTCGCTGAAATGATAGGTTTATTAAAGTGTGCATGTCCTGTTTATACAACATAAGGGTGGGTGGGAGGGCCCAAGGACAATTCCATCTTGCACCTCTTTTTTTATTATTTATCTTTGCATCATGTGCTGTTTGGGGACTATTTTTTGAAGTGCCATCCTGTTTGACACTGCAGTGCCACTCCTAGATGGGCCAGGTGTTTGTGTCGGCCACTTGGGTTGCTTAGCTTAGCCATCCAGCGACCTTGATGCACCTCTTTTTTTCTTTGCAACATGTGCTGTTTGGGGACTATTTTTTAAATCGGCCATCCTGTCTGACACTGCAGTGCCACTCCTAGATGGGCCAGGTGTTGGCAACTTGGGTCGCTTAGCTTAGTCATCCAGCGACCTCGGTGCAAATTTTAGGACTAAAAATAATATTGTGAGGTGTGAGGTGTTCAGAATAGACTGGAAATGAGTGGAAATTATGGTTATTGAGGTTAATATACTATGGGATCAAAATGACCCCCAAATTCTATGATTTAAGCTGTTTTTGAGAGGTTTTTGTAAAAAAAAAAAAAAAAAAATCCAAAATACACCCGAATCCGACAAAAATTTTTCAGGGAGGTCTTGCCAAAACGCGTCCGAATCCAAAACAGCCGCGGAACCGAATCCAAAACCAAAAAACAAAACCCGAAAAATTTCCGGTGCACATCACTAGTGCTAACAGTGCAAATCAAAAATATGCGAGACAAATCATCATGACAAACATTAGTTAAGGCACAGACAGTCACAGTGAAGTGGTTCATCATACCCTATATCATAACAGAAACATAGGAAGGATTGTGGATGGTTCATCAGAAGGGAACATTTTTGCAGTCGCTTTTTCCTTTTGGGTGGAGGTCTCCATCCAGTCCATTAGGAAAAGAAAGGAGACTCTGCGGTATAGCAAAGTTATAGACAAAGGATCTGAAGAGATCCCCTGGGAGAGAATAGTCTTTTTGGGATGCAGACAATTTTATTAGCCGTCTGCAGTTACCATTGGTTAGCGTACAGATAGTTTCCTGCGAGTAGATTCCACAGAATGCCCAAGATTTAGAAATCGGAAATCTGATATGAAGAGTCTGGTTAATATAGTCTTCCAAAGACAGCCATAGGTCATGTACTAGTGGGCAGTCCCATAGACAATGTATAATGTCGGCATCTGGGGATCCACATTTGTAACAATTAGCTGTAGGGTCATCTCCTATGAGAAATTTAAGTTTAGGGGTAAGATAAGACCTAGGCAAAATCTTTTGGTGCTTTTCTGTGTATGATGCTGAAACAAAGCATTTGTTTAAGTGAATGTAGGCTTGTAGTATTCTTCCCATAGTGAGGTCAGAAAAATCACATTTCCATTTCAATAAACCCACAGCACCTGAGTCAATGCGAAGTTGGGAATAACAATGAGCATAAATGTCAGAAGTAGTGAAAGGGTTCCCCAGCCTTGTATGCAGCAATTTGTCTAAAATACATCCTTTATCATTGTCACTAAGACCATGTACCGCCTCTTGCACATAACTGATGCCCTGTAGGTAGGCAAACAATGGTATTTGAAGACAGGGAAATTTCCTTTGCAAATTGGAATGAGTAAATGGCATGAAGGAATCTGGGGGAAGACATTGGGCTACACATCGAAGCCAACCCCTGTACCAAGTTATAAAGATCGAGGACATTCTACTGGGCCGGAAGACAGGATTACCCCAGAATGGGGCAAAAAGAGAAACTGTGATGAATATTTTTAAACTATGACGTGCCATTCTCCATGCTAAGCATGTGGAACTTAGCAGAAAATTGTCTCTCACTGACTCTGGTAATGACTGCGGGGCCATATGTAATAACGAAACCAAGTTCAGCTCCGGTACAAAATCTTGTTCGATATGTCTTACAGTAAATACATCAGTAATATTTATCCAATATATTGCATTTCTGTAATTAGCTGCAATGGCATAAGTTCGAAGACATGATAAATTCACCCCACCTAATTCATTTGTTTGCTGCATCTTAAATAAAGACACTCTGGGACGCTTGCCAGCCCAGATAAATTTTGTTAGTTCTTTATTCAGCTTCATTATATCTTTTTTTAAGGGATGTATAGGTAACATTTCAAGTACATATAAAAATCTCGGGAAACATCTCATCTTATAAAGATAACATCTGCCATAATAGGACAAGGGCAAGTGAGCCCATTTTACAAAGTCAGAGAACGTTTTAGAGAATAAAGGGTCAAAATTAAATTTATACAATTGGGAAGGATGAGGAGGTATTTTGATGCCTAAATACGTGATCCCATCATAGGGGGGACATTTGAAGGGGAACGAGGTGTCCCAGCCTATTTTTGCTGCTGGAAAAAAGGCCAAAGCTTCGGTCTTAGTATAATTTATTTTAAACCCAGCTACCTTCTCAAAGACTTTTCCATTTTTTATTGCATTTTTATTTACATATTTTGGGGCAGATGCCTTATTTTTGTTTTTCACAGCTCCCAGTTACACGCGTATGAGCATACCTGTGTGTCCCAGTTACACGCATGTCTTCTTTATTTTATTCATATTTTATTTTTATTTTTAATTAAAGCAGCCCCTTAGATGTTTTAGCAGCTCCTTCTGAGCCCACACAGCAGTCCCAGATGGGGCAAGTTGAGTTCTGGTGGGTTTGGTAAAGTACTAAGCATGACAGTGAATTTTTTTGGGTATTGAGCCCCTGCCCTTGTGGAGCTTACCACTCTACAGTCAAAACTGATTTCATACTATAAGTAGGACTGTGGGAGGAAGCAATGCTAACTTATGTGCCCACAGCATGCCTCAGCCTGGCAAGCCAGACATCTTCCTGGCTGTAAGCCACAATGTGTCTCCATACTGGGCTTTATTCAGTAACTGTTTGTGCCTCACAGGAGCTTCTGGCCCATCTAATGTTGCAGTGCAATGGAAAGCTGATGCAATACAAGATCACTAAAACTCTGTTCTTCTAAAACCGCAAAGTCTTGCGATAACCTATGCAGCCCTTAGGAAAAGAAGATCCACATACAACAAATGAGCATCTTCTAAATAAATGATCCCAAAATGTTGAACATCAATAATAAATCAAAATTAAGGTTGACTAATTGGAGCCATTCATTTGTGTGAGTCCCTAACATGAAATTATTGAGAAGAACCTCTCTCTAATGCTCCGGCAGAAAATATCACTTTTACCTCTCCAACAGTTGTGCTGGTTTATGATTCAGTCTTTTCTGAGTCACACTGACTTTGGCCACAAATGTGGTCTCTCCCCACTTTATTTAAAAACACTTTGTCAAAATAGCAGTTTCCATTTCCACCTTTGCGGCTATGTTTTCACAAATCTGTATGTGATGTTGAAGCTTGTTTCATATCTGCTCTAGGCTTTAATTTAAACCTAGGATCAAGTACAGCAGCACCCCTGGAATTGTAAGGGCGCACCACTTGATTTATAAAGCATAGTCAGCACCCCTGGAGAATTACAAATCACAGCAGACAGGCATAGTACCCCTGGACTTAAACAGTAGTGGGGTAGCACCCCTAGACTGATATGGCAGAGGTGCAGTACCCCATATAGTGCAGCACCCCTGGAATGATGTGGCAAAGAAAAGACGTGCAAAATGGAATTGTCCTCGGGCCCTCCCACCCACCCTTATGTTGTATAAACAGGATATGCAAACTTTAGCAAACCGATAATTATTTTACAGCTTACAGGGCCAGTGTACTTTTATTTTAATAGCAGCACCCCATTATTTTTACAGCATACAGGACAAGTGTACTTTTATTTTAACAACAGCACCCCTGTATTTTTACAGCATACAGGACCAGTGTACTTTTATTTTAACAACAGCACCCCTGTATTTTTACAGCATAAAGAACCAGTGTACTTTTATTTTAACACTAGCACCCCTGTATTTTTACAGCATACAGGTCCAGTTTACTTTTATTTTAACAGCAGCACCCCTGTATTTTTACAGCATACAGGGCAGTGAAGTTTTATTTTAACTGCAGCACCCCTGTATTTTTACAGCATACAGGACCAGTGTACTTTTATTTTAAAAACAGCACACCTGTTTTTTTTACAGCATACAGGACCAGTGTACTTTTGTTTGAACAACAGAACCCCTGTTTTTTTACAGCATACAGGACCAGTGTACTTTTATTGTAACAGCAGCACCCCTGTATTTTTAAAGCATACAGAGCCAGTGTATATTGATTTTCACTGTACCCCAGAATTTTTACAGCATACAATAGAGGGCCAGTGTACATTTATTTTCATTGCTCCCCAGTTTTTTTTACAGCCGTGCTGGCTGTATTGTAACAGCATACAGGAGGACAGTGCCCCTACCCCCTGTACAACACAGTGACAACAACACCTATGTACAGCTGCAGCACCCCTAACAGCACATGAAACACCAGTGACAGCCAGGACAGCACCCCTAACATCACAGTGACAGGACAGCAACCCTAACAGCACACCTAGAGAGCACACACTGACCCCACCCTACGCCACCACTCACAGAGTGAGACAGAGGTCTGTCTCCCTCACTTTCCAAGTCCAGAGTAAAAATGGCAGTGACGCGCATCTGTTTATATGGAATCCAAAACATGCGAGAATATAGCTAGACCGGGATATACTTTATTTAGGAAGGACAGAATGAGAAAAATCGGAGGAGGGGTAGTTATGTATGTTAAAAAAAGCATAAATATGACCTTAATACAAAGTATTGAAGAAAAAACTGAGGCCCTTTGGGTGACCATAGAAACAGGGGAGAAGTTGATTGTTCGTATTGGCATGATATACAGGCCACCAGGTCAGGAAGAGGAATTGGACAAGAACCCATTGCAGGACATAACTAAAATGGCATTAAAAGGAGAGATAATAATCATGGGAGACTTTAATCTTCCTGATGTAAACTGGGAGGTGTCTGTTGCCAGTTCCACTAGAAGTAGGGACATTTAAAACTCCCTTCAGGGAGCATCCCTCCACCAATTGGTGAGGAAACCCACTCGGAAAGACACAATATCAGACTTAATACTTAAAAATGGAGACAGAATATCAGATGTAAAAGTGGGTGAAAATCTAGGATCCAGTGATCATCAAGCAGTATTGTTCAGCATAAAGACAGAGACTAACTTATCCTATACAAAAACAAAGGTGTTGGATTTTAGGAAGGCTGATTTTGTAGGGATGGGAAAACGTGTAAGCCATTCTTTAGCAGAGTGGAGGAACTTGGAATCAGTGTTAGAGAGGTAGAAAACATTAAAAAGTGCAATATTAAAGGCAACAAACCTTTGTTTCAAAAGTGTTCGGAAAAATACAAGGAAAAGGAAGCCAGTGTGGTTTGCGAAAGAAGTAGCAAATATTGCGAAAGCAAAAAAGATGGCTTTTAGGAAATATAAGCAGACACAAAAAAATTAGGACAAAGAGATATATCTTGTTAGACAGAAGGAGACTAAGAAGGTAGTCAGATGTGCCAAGGCACAAGCTGAGTGGAAAATGGCCCAGTCAGTCGGTAAAGGAGGCAAAACATTTTTTTATGTATATAAGCAAAAGGAGAACAACAAAAGGCAGAATAATAAAACTAAAGAGACAATGTAAGAGCTAGAGATGAGTGGATTCAGAAAACCGAACGCAGCAAAACGTCATCATCCCGCTATCGGATTCTCGCAGGAATTTGATTCCATATAAGGAGCCATGCATCGTGGCCATTTTCACTCCAGTCTCGGAGAGTGTATAGACTAGAGAGGATGTGTCCTCAGTGTTCAGTGTCTATGTGTTGGGGTGGGAAAGTGGGGTGGCAAGTGTTATCCAGTCCAGTGTAGTCACTCAGTGTATTGTGCTGCATCAGTCCAGGCAGTCACAGTGTTGGTGTTCTCTGCTGCCATATATCCAGTGTAGCTGTATAAAGTGGTACTGTGTTGTGCAGACCAGTTCCAGTGTAGTCAGTGTATTGTGCTGCATCAGTCCAGCCATTCACAGTGTTGGTGTTCTCTGCGACCATATATCCAGTGTAGCTGTATAAAGTGATGCTGTGTTGTGCAGACCAGTGGTAGTGTCCAGTGTCAGCAGTAATTACAGTGACGATATACGCTGCTGCTATATGTCCACTGCTGCAGTATAATAATTATAACAACAATGAGTTGTGCTGCATCAGACCAGTGGTAGTGTCCTGTGTCATCAGTAATTCCAGTGACGATATACGCTGCTGCTATATGTCCACTGCTGCAGTATAATAATTATAACAACAATGAGTTGTGCTGCATCAGACCAGTGGTAGTGTCCTGCCTCATCAGTAATTCCAGTGACGATATACGCTGCTGCTATATGTCCACTGCTGCAGTATAATAATTATAACAACGTGTTGTGCTGCATCAGACCAGTGGTAGTGTCCTGTGTAATCAGTAATTCCAGTGATGATATAAGCTGCTGCTATATGTCCACTGCTGCAGTATAATAATTATAACAACAACGTGTTGTGCTGCATCAGACCAGTAGTAGGGTCCTGTGTCATCAGTAATTCCAGTCATTCCTGTGACACATATTGTCTCATATAACTCCCAAAAAATAATGAAGAACAAAAATTTTGAAGAGAAAATAGGGAAAGATCAAGAAGAACAACTTCCTCCTAGTGCTGAAGCTACTGCCACTAGCCATGACATAGACAATGAAATGCCTTCAACGTCGTCTGCCAAGGTCGATGACCAATGTTATAGTAGAAGGTGTGTAAAATCCAAAAAGCCAAAGTTCAGTAAAAAGAACCAAAAAAAGAAATTTAAACCGTCTGAGGATAAACGTAAACTTGCCAATATGCCATTTACGACACGGAGTGACAAGGAACGGCTGAGGCCCTGGCCTATGTTCATGGCTGGTGGTTCAGCTTCACATGACGGTGGAAGCCCTCATCCTCCCGCTAGAAAAATTAAAAGAGTTAAGCTGGAAAGAGCACAGAAAAGAACTGTGCGCTCCGAGATGGTATCACAAATCCCCAAGGAGAATCCAAGTGTGTCGGCGGTTGCAATGCCTGACCTTCCCAACACTGGACGGGAAGAGGTGGCTCCTTCTACCATTTGCATGCCCCCTGCAAGTGCTGAAAGGAGCACCCACAGTCCAGTTCCTGATATTCAAATTGAAGATGTCACTGTTGAAGTACACCAGGATGAGTATATGGGTGTTGCTGGCGCTGATGACGAAGTTGACAATGGGGATTCTGATGGTGATGTGGTTTGTTTAAGTCAGGCCACGGGGGAGACACCTGTTGTCCTTGGGATGAAGAAGCCCATTATGATGCCTTGGCAAACTACCAAAAAAGCCACCTCTTTGGTGTGGAATTATTTCTCCACAAATCCGGAAAACAGGTGTCAAGCCATCTGTTGCCTCTGTCAATCTTTAATAAGTAGGGGTAAGGATGTTAACCACCTAGGAACCACCACCCTTATACGTCACCTGCTGCACATTCATCAGAAGTCACTATCAAGTTCAGAAACTTTGGGTAAGAGCGTAAGCAGTCCACTGACACCTAAATCCCTTCTTCCTCCTGTACTCCTCCTGCAAGCCACACCACCAACTCCCTCAATGTCAACTTCCTCTCCTAATCGGGATTCCTCCGTAGGATTCTTTAGTGTTATGCCTGCTGTTGCTGCCGCTGCTGTTGTTGCTGCTGGGAGTCTATCGTCATCCCAGAGGGGAAGTCGGAAGACCACTTGTAATACTTCCAGTAAGCAATTGACTGTCCAACAGTCCTTTGCGAGGAAGATGAAATATGACAGCAGTCATCCTTTTGCAAAGCGGATAACTGAGGCCTTGACAGCTATATTGGTGTTAGAGGTGCTTCCGGTATCCACCATTAGTTCAGTGTCACTTAAAGATTTGATGGAGATAGTGTGTCCCCGGTATCAAATACCATCTAGGTTCCACTTTTCTAGGCAGGCGATACGAGAATGTACACAGACGTCAGAAAAAGTGTCACCAGTGTCCTACAAAATGCGGTTCTATCCAGTGTCCACTTAACCACGGACATGTGGACAAGTGGAACAGGGCAGACTAAGGACTATATGACTGTAACAGCCCACTGTGTCTGGCCTCCCACAGCATCACCAGTAGCAGCATCTTACAAACGCCAACTCATTCCTAGGCAGGCTTCGCTATGTATCACGGCTTTCCATAAGAGGCACACAGCTGACAAACTCTTACAGAAACATCATCGCTGAATGGCTTACCCCAATTGGACTCTCCTGGGGGTTTGTGATATCGGAGAACTCCACCAATATTGTGCGTGCATTACATATGGGCAAATTCCAGCATGTCCCATGCTTTGCACATACAATTAATTTGGTGGTGCAGAATTTTTAGAAAAATGAGAGGGGTGTGCAGGAGATGCTGTTGGTGGCCCGAAAAATTACGGGCCACTTTCTGCATTCAGCCACTGCGTGCCGAAGACTGGAGCGACAGCAAACACTCCTGATCCTGCCCAGCAATCAACTGAAGCAAGAGGTGGTAACGAGGTGGAATTCAACACTATATATGCTTCAGAGGATGGAGGAGGAGCAAAAGGCCATTCAAGTCTATACATCCACCTATGATATAGGCAAAGAAGGGATAATGCACCTGACTCAAGTGCAGTAGAGAATGATTTCCGTCTTGTGCAAGGTTCTCCAACCCTTCGAACTTGCCACACGTGAAGTCAGTTCAGACACTGCCAGCTTGAGTCAGGTTCCCCACATCAGGCTTTTGCAGAAGCAGCTGGAGAGATTGAAGGAGGAGCTAAGACTGAGCGATTTCGCAAAATATGTGGGACTTGTGGATGGAGCCCTTCATTCGCTTTGCCAGGATTCAAGGGTGGTCAATCTGTTGAAATCACAGCACTACATTTTGGCTACCGTGCTCGAGCCTAGGTTTAAAGCCTACGTTATATCTCTCTTTCCAGCAGACACAAGTGTGCAGAGGTGCAAAAACCTGCTGATTAGTAAATTGTCAACTCAAGTGGAACGTGTCACAACTGAGGGCCTGAGCTGACGGGAGGCAGCCTCAGTTGTAGGGGCTGAGGTGTAGTGGAACCTGGAAGGTTGTATCAGACCCCTGGACATGTAAGTTACACGTAGAAGAATTGCCCGAAGGCGTGACCATGACAACCAGAATAAAAGTCAATGATGTTTATTATGACAAACTCCGTATCACAGCAGTAATAAAAGAAAAACATAAAATCAGCAGAGAAATAATACAGTTCCTGGGTACTACAGGGTGGCAAGGGCCACAGGGCTCTGGTAGTATGAGACAGTTCTTATCATCTTCTAGTTGGAAAGTCCTTACCAGGCCCGACTGTAGCAATGGAGATAGCCCAGGATCGTACCAGCTGGTGTTCCAGGAAAAGCTGGGCTGCTGTGGGTAAAATGGCTGCTGTGGGTACTGGCTGGAACCAGACTGATGTAAGCACGGAGTGGATTGCTGGATGGAACCAGCCAAATAATAAATGAAGCTTGAGAGCGATGAAATATGATGGATATATGGAGCTTGAGAGCGGTGAAATAATAGTACCGGTGGTGAGTGGTAATCTGCAGAAATGATACCGGCACTTTAAGAAAAGCTGAACTCTGCTGGAAGCAGGTAATTCTGTAACTGGAAACAGATGAGTCCCAGAGGACTGGAGAGTCAGGCTGCACCGCAGATGGTAAACTGGAGCGGGTCTCTTTAGTGGAAGTTTGGAGATGGTAACTGGAACCTGGAAAACAACCACAGGAGAGAGAGACAAACTGGAACTAGGTTTGACAACCAAAGCACTGACGCCTTCCTTGCTCAGGCACAGAATACTTATACCTGAAGCAAGGAAGGGATTGGCTAGGCAATTATGCAGATTACAATGCAAACAACGGATTGGAGGAATTTGAGCAGGTGACAGAATCCAACATGGCTGCGCCCATGCAGACACTTGGAGGGAAGATTAGTTTGTAATCCATGTAGGAACTTTAACAGTAATGGCGGCGCCGGCCACAGTAAACAGGAGACGCCAGACTGATGAGTGCACATTTGAACCACGCGGGCACAGCGGAGGCCGCGGCTGACGTAAGCGCCACTCTGACATCCTGCATGCAGAAACTCAGGGACGGCGGCGGAGGCCGCGGGAGACGCCATTCCGGATGTAACATGGCGCTGCTGTGACAGCGTCTCAGAGTGACAGGAGAGGAGGCAGGAATGTGGACATCAGTATAACAGATGGGATCCGGTCCTGGAGTGCTGAGCCAGCCTTAGGAGGCATCTGAAAGGTAAGTAATGGTGTCCACATACCCGGATCGTGACAGAACGTGACCCGTCAACAGCTCCTCCTTCAATTTCTCCTGCCACTGGGACTGCAAGGAAAAGGATAACATTTCCTAGCCCACCCACTGGTGGTGATGCAGGGCAATCAGGAGCGATAGCTGACATCTGGTATGGACTGAAGGACCTGCCAACAATTACTGACATGTCTACTGTCACTGCATATGATTCTGTCACCATTGAAAGAATGCTGGAGGATTATATGAGTGACAGCATCCAGGTAGGCATGTCAGACAGTCCGTACGTATACTGGCAGAAGAAAGAGGCAATTTGGAGGCCCTTGCACAAACTGGCTTTATTTTACCTAAGTTGCCCCCCCCCCCCCCCTCCAGTTTGTACTCCGAAAGAGTGTTTAGTGCAGCCGGTAACCTTGTTAGCGATCGGCGTAGGAGGTTACTTCCACTAAATGTGGAGAAGATGATGTTCATCAAAATAAATTATAAAGTCCTCTGGGAAGAGCTTTACCAGAAATTTTCTCCAGAAAGTACACAGGGACCTGTGATGGTGGATTCCAGTGGGGACAAATTAATACTCAGTGAGGAGGATGTACACAGTGAAAGGGGTGAGGAATTGGAGGATGATGATGAGGTGGATATCTTGCCTCTGTATACCCTGTCACTGAAATGATTGTTTGTTTGAAGTGTGCATGTCCTGTTTATACAACATAAGGGTGGGTGGGAGGGCCCAAGGACAATTCCATCTTGCACCTCTTTTTCTTCTTTGCATCATGTGCTGTTTGGGGACTAGTTTTTTTAAGTGCCATCCTGTCTGCCACTGAAGTGCCACTCCTAGATGGGCCAGGTGTTTGTGCCGCACACTTGTGTTGCTTAGCTTAGTCATACAGCTACCTCATTGCACCTGTTTTTTTTCTTTGCATCATGTGATGTTTGGGGACTAGTTTCTGAATAGTGCCATCTTGTCTGCAACTGCAGTGCCACTCCTAGTTGGGCCAGGTGTTTGTGCCACATACTTGTGTCAATTAGCTTAGTCATACAGCCACCTCTGTGCAACTTTTAGGCCTAAAAAAAATACTGTGAGGTGTGAGGTGTTCAGAATAGACTGAAAATTAGTGGAAATGATTGTTTTTGAGGTTAATAATACTGTAGGAGCAAAATTACCCCCAAATTCTGTGATTTTAGGTGTTTTTATGTTGTTTTTTACAAAAATCATCCAGATCCAAAACCAAAACACGAAAGGGTGGTTTTGGCAAAACCAAGCCAAATCCAAAACATAAAAATGGAATTAGAACCAAAACCAAAACACAAAAAACGAAAAGTGCCCGCCGCACATCTCTAGTAATAGCAGGTCATCTTAATAATTATTTTTACTCAGAATTCACCAATGAAAGAGAGGGGAAGGTGCCACAGTTAAGTTGCAGGGATATTCAGGAAAATTAAACACGTACATTTACAGAGGAGAAGGTCCTAACAGAACTCTCAAAGCTGAAAGTGGACAAATCTATGGGGCCAGATGGGATACATCCAATGATACTAAAAGGACTGAAAGAGGTAGCACCATTGGAGAAAAATTGGGAGCAACCCGGCACTGGTCATACAAAAATCTGAATCTAAAATGGTAAAACCAAAACTTGGACAATTTTGCATTAAATCATCAAATCTGTGTCCGATTTGGTGGTGCGTCCAGACCCAGAAAGAACATATGTCAAAGAAGAGAGAAAGAGAAGGCTCTTGTGTGGGCGCACTCTTAATTAATTGAAATAAATTCAATAATTATTTAATTGATCATAGACTATACTGATAAGACATAACTTTATTTAGATATTCATTAAAATCAATATGATTGCCCATTGCAAAAGATGTGATCCAAAATAAACATGTTGAGGATAGGATATGAATTAGAAAAATGTGTAAAAATGTTCTGGTACTGTCTCACAGAATGTGATAAGAAAGGTTGTAGACACTTCAAAGCCTTACACCCATCTCCACCCGACCAGTACAGAAAATCTGTAATAATGAGACCACTACGTGGTCGATTGGATATTAATTCTGTATAAAGAGGATCAGAGTAATTGCTGAGACAGTACAAAGTTCATACCGGTTACCAGGAAATGCAATAGTGTGTTTGAATTTTTATATATATATATATATAAAGGACTGTTATTAGTCTTTAAGATAAATTTGATTCCTATATGCAGTAACTAGAAAAGGTTAGTGAAAAATGAAGACAAGTGGTGATGCTGCTGTTGGTGTCATATAACGCACATCATATAAAATGATTCATACTCTACAACACTGGGTATTCCCTGTGAGTCTCCTCCTCAGGTACTGACCCAGCCCAACACTGTTTAGCTTCCGAGATCAGACGAGATCGGGAACTGGCAGTGTGGTTTGATAGTAGAGAAGGTGGGTCAGACACCAATGAGAGTGCACCTAAAATAGGAGAGTGTGAATAAAGGTGTGGATCTGCTTTCTACGTTAGGCTGGATGCATCAAAATCTCACATCTGTGGTATTGTGCACCCTGGATCGTAGATGAGAGTCCACGGAAATCAAGAAATGAAAGCAGAAATCCCCCAGATTATGTATAATAAAAATAGAAATAATCCTAAAGAAATTACTGCAGTGAGGTATACAAATATATGCAAATCATGTAATTATACATACTTGTAGCAGATAAATAATTATGACCCAGACAGGGAATACATTTGTACATTGGTATGGAGTCCCTATGCCCCTATTGAAATAATCCTAAAGAAGTTACTGCAATGAAGTATACAAATATATACAAATCATGCAATTATACACACTTATACACACTTATGGCAGATAAATACTTATCACCCAGACAGGGAATACATTTGTACATTGGTATGGAGTCCCTATGTCGGTTTAACTGAAGAGTCTCAGATTAACCTAGGATTAGGAGTTCCTATTAGTTGTACAAAAATGCCAGTATATATAAAAAGAGGCTGGTGTTAGCCTAAAAGGTCTGCTAAGAAGGCATCCTAAGTGGTGTATTTATATAAACAATGTGGATGACCAAACAACCAAAGGGACACACATATATGTTGGTTCTGAGTAAATCTGTCAGAGTCCCATATGGTTAAACACTATTGTCACAGGACAAGGGAGTAAGTTAATAAGTATAGGTCATCCCACAAGTAATAATGAATAAAGAATATCAAAATATTGTTACAGGCACAGTTTAGTGTGCATAACCTGCGTGTGTCCAGTATTAAAGATGTAACTAATTTCATGTGTTGAAGCTGGTACCGGCAGACCCGCTGTATCAGGAAAACGCGTTTCACCCTGCAGGGCTTGTTCACTTCCTGGGTACAGAAGCGGGTAACCAAGGAGTTTAAAAATGCCTTACATGGAAGCATAAGCCAATCGTTGCCAACGCTTCCCTTGTATGGGAGGAGCAACATGAATGATATTCGTTTCCCATAGGTCCGCACTACTGACGTCAGCGGCTATTGCCGGATATGGGTGCAGAAAACAATGGTGTGTGAGAGGGTGACACACATCACATGACTGATGCTGATGGGGCCATCTTGGAGAGGGGCAGGTTATGCCCATATCGAAACGAGAAAGGGGGGCTTATTAGCGCAAAATGTAATATATGAATGAACTAGTTATAAATGCCGTGTACATTATTCAGGATTAAATGGAAATAGAACATGAAAATTACCTCGAAGAGAGATTAATGGCATTCTATATCGTGCTGACAGTCATTTCAACTGTCATATCGGACATCCAGTTACATAGTGGATGTCAGCAAAACTTTGGAACATGTACTAATAGCACCATTAACAGAATTATTAAACCAGTCATTAGCTACAGGAGTAATTCCAGAGGACAGGAAAAGAGCGACTGCACAAAAGTGGAAGCAAGGAAGATGTGTTGAAGTTAAATCAAATATCCTGTATTATCATTAATTGTGCTATTATTCTTTTTGGTCTATGTTCCCTTAACCAGTGTTATATTCTAGTATAGAGTTAATATGCACAAAGTAATAATCTTCTTCAACCCTTGAACATCATTTTATTAGGTGTTTACGCATTGTGTAGCAAGGCCTTTAAGTAGATAACTATGGCCCTCATTCCGAGTTGTTCGCTCGCTAGCTGCTTTTAGCAGCATTGCACACGCTAGGCCGCCACCCTCTGGGAGTGTACATTATGTTAGCTTACCAGAATAGCGAACGAAAGATTAACAAAACTGCTACGAAATAATTCTTAGCAGTTTCTGAGTAGCTCCGGACCTACTCACAGATTGTGATCAGCTCAGTCCGTTTAGTTCCTGGTTTGACGTCACAAACACACCCTGCATTCAGCCAGCCACTCCCCCGTTTCTCCAGCCACTCCTGCGTTTTTCCCTGACACGCCAGCATTTTTTTGCAAACGCCGGGAAAACGCTGCGTTGCCGCACAGAAACGCCCCTTTCCTGTCAATCATTTACCGAACAACAGTGTGACTGAAAAGCACCGCAGAAGCCACAGCAAAACTGCTAAGTTTTGTGTTAAATAACTAAGCGCATGCGCCCTGCGTGCCTTGCGCATGCGCAGTATGCAACAAATCGCAGCATAGCGAAAATCGGCAACGAGCGAACAACTCAGAATGACCCCCTATGGCTCAATGATATTGTATGAGACTTTGTGGCAGAACAAGAAGGACATATTATGGATATCTGATGGACTTTCACTTTGGACAACATGTTATTATAAACAAGAATGACCTTTATGACAACGAAGCCTATTAGAGAACCTAATTGTTAAGTATAGGAGATGTAAGATTCATGGACAAGTCTGCTATATTATGAATAAAACCACTCTCTCCAATTAGCAAATATGACTATATTTGGCATTTCCCCTTTCTATCCATCAGCCAATATATTTATTATATTTTATCTGTATGTACACCTTGTTTGTAATAAATGTATAATGTTAAGGTATTAATATGTACGTTCCCTGCGCTAAAGGCTCATTGATGAACTTTTGTATTGGTCCATGCTCCTCTGCGTGGTACCCTCTTTGATAATAAATTATATATGCTGAATATCATAACAAAAGGAAGTCTCTTCTTGATTATTATTGACTTTAACAGATAGGGGCTCATCCCGGATAGCTTCAACCCAGGATTCACGGAAACCTGCATTTCCATATGCACCAGAAAAGGGGGAGCATCATCCGGCTACACCAAGGTAAATACACCTTTATTTTAAAATATTCTACAAAACGGTTTCCTTATTCTGCTGCGCCTGGAAAAGCATTCTGTGGTTGCTGGAGAGCTAGCTTTATTTAACTCGGATGGTTGGTGAGTTCTTGTGATATATTTTCATGCATAACTAAATATCAAATGTTTTACAGTATATGGTTATAAGTATTGCAGTTATTTCAACTCTCTGTCTATCATGGCACTTTAAGTATTATGTTATAAATATTGAGTAAAAGAGAAAACTGGAAAAAAACTATCCAAAACTGATGCAAGCTTGTTATGTGAAAGTAGAAGTACATTGATAAGAAGTTTTGTAAACTTTGTGAACGCTTGAATGCTGAAAGGTCGGAGTCAAGTAGTATAGAAGTAACATAACATAGAATATAGAAGAATACTATCCCTCGAGGTGGATAAAGGAGTTATGTGCTGAGAAAACATGGTTTGGAAATAATAAAAAAACATAGTAAAGACAGTGTGCAGTCTTAATACGTTTCTTTTTGGCCACTGTCAAAGTCGAAAAATATCATGATTCATATGCCTTGTATTAACCCCTAATGTGTGCGCATGCTGCTCATCGCCTGGTCCCCCGTGCGTACACATCCCCGCAGGTTTTGTAAAAGACGCTCCAGCGTCTCTTGCGCATGGGATGTGTACATACGGCAGAGTTTGTGAGCTTGTAGCGTGCGACTAGATTGTGACATATTTAACCCAAATAGCGTATATTATAGTTAATATTCCCCTTAACAATGTCAGCAAGTATGGTAAGTTTAAAACTTCTTGGACAGGGAGATTCCTCTTTGCATGCTGGGAGGGCTCAGACAAAGGTTGGAGGGTAGTGTTTGGTGTCCAGCTGTGGGGTGTTGAAGGGGTGTTGTGCCTATGATAGTTGGGAGGGATTCGCATGTTCTTGCGCATGGTTATGCGCAGAGGTAGAGAATAAGATGGATTGTATTCAGAATTAAATTAGAAATAAGTGCAGGGTAAGTAAATGGAATTCAGTAATTTCTTTCCCACAGACTGAATACAATAGCCTTATTTACACTAAGCTTTGAGATTCTATGAAGAGGCCTTACACCTTTGTTTATGAATAGGACCAGGTTTCTCTCCAGAATAATGAGGGCTGAGTTGTCAATTGTCTCAACTGAAGGAGGGGACAGTAGGGTGAACAAAGCCCAGAGACAGAGTTTGTTTGGAAGATCCAAAACAATAGCTTTCCACAATATAACCAGACAAAGAGGAATTTAGAATACTAACAAGTCCTAGCCATCGCCCACTTCTTGAACTAACCAATGATCCCCGGTGCAGTACATGTCCCACCCCCTAACCAATGGAAAGAGAGCACACAGTATCTATTGTATTATGTCTTGAGCTAGTGAATAAATATAGCTTGCAATAGGCTTGGTCACACAAGACTCTGCAAGGCTTTCTCCTTGATAAGCTGAGGACTGAATTCAGGTTGCGCCGGCTAAGTCATTCCCACGTGTGTAAGTTTCTCTGTGACCATCTTGTTCTCCTTCTGTGTTAGCCATTTACTCTTTCTCTCTGTTATTATTTGCGATTGTGTCACTATTGTATATTCATGTCTAGTTACTCTGTTTAGATATTAATGTTAGTTTTGTAGTGTATAAGCTGTACTGTTTACTTTTTGCATTTGAACGTATCTCTCATAAAGGTGTTGAAACCTCACTAGGTATTGTGTGTTTACCATTATATTGCAAAGGGTATTCTGAGCGTCTTAAATCGCTCAAACAGCTTTTATATTATCAAGGTCTATAAGCATTATATCATTACAGTACTACAGTACTAAGGTTTTACAGTATAATCATATCCTTTCAGTGTGTTGCTAACAAGGTTTACTGAGTGTCATTCTGTGAGCGTCAGCGCCGCTCGTGTTCTTCTCGTGGGCACAGCGTCTGCTACGCTAAAAGCGTACCATTACGGTACTTCATACGCCAATTGCGTACTTAGTCTGTTACAAATATATAGTGAATGTTATAAGGTAAAGAATAGGCTTTATCAATTGGGGGCTCGTCCGGGATAAGCCGACGGTGAAAGTTCAACCGAGTGCTTCCACTCACTCTCGCCCACTTTGGCCAATACTTCAATCACTGTCACAGAGCTGCGTATCCAACCTAGGGCCCCTGTGAACCTTTATTTACTGGGGCGTGTGGGAGTATGCTACCCTTCCCCAGCAAGTATCAGTTGTTAGAGAATTCCTGAGTGATCAGCGAACCTCCCTTAAAATAAAAAAAATCTACACAAATCACGTTAGAATGTACAAGTAGCGTTTATGATCCCACAGCCAATTTTTTGTGGGTAACAAACTAATGCACACAATTACGTGCGGTACAGTCGCACTGCGTATAAGTAACTATACTTATGCGCTGAACGACCAGCGGAATCGATAATTGCGGCTGCGAATTCCTTTAGCCAGAGCGTAATGGCCTATATGGGTATTGCACCAACCCTCCTGGGGTTGTGCCTCTTGACTGTATCTCTAGCGGACTTCCTAGTCTGCTGTACCTGGACCTCATGGTCTGTATCTACAGTAGACTTCCTAGTCTGCTGTACTTCTAATGCTCTTATTTCAATATTAACAAGGGATGCCTCCCAAGCCACCACGTGCTATCACTTTCACGGATGTACCTCACGAGAACTCGATTTCCTGGGGTTCCAACCAAAATGAGAAACTTATATATATATATACACACTCTTTCACCACATATACTCTTTACTTTTTCTGTACAGAAAATTCCTTTCAGTCAGGTAACACAGGCTAGTCCCAGAGGAGTTGCAACTAGAGAAGGATTAAAATTTTGGACACTGAGATTAACTTGCGATATTATCGCATTGCTTCCGTATCGCCTTACTAAAACAATGCTATCGTGTGATTTGTATTAAGTGGGCGTACCCGTACGCTCCGTTGCGTAATATACGCTACGTGTGTAGGCCCTTGCGTCGCATACGCTTGTCCCGCCCTTTGTTAGGGACACGTGTACACAGGCCAGACACGTCCGCAGTAACACAAATAACACGTGTCTATCAATGCAAATGATATTTAGCTATAATCATTTACCGAACACCACACAGATTCCACTGTATCAACCTTTAACTAGGCCAGGCTGTGTGCGTGTTTTTATAATTACTCCCTTAATTATTAATTTTATTTTTAACTACCAATAGCAACAAATCTTTCTCAGCACGTTATCAATGATAAATGGCAAACAGGAAAGTGAGATATGTGAACGTACACAAATGAAAATGCAGGTGTGTGCGTGTGTTGCATACGCAATGTGTATCAAACAGAAATAAACAGTTTTAAAAGACAATAGCATACTGTTCTTACCTTCTGGAACCGGATTCCACCAGCATCCCTACAAAGCAAGCGAAGCAGACGCTTATCTGATCAGCACTACCGTATCCCCAACCACAAACACGGATACAGGGGATAATACCTTTTCGGCCCTTTGCTGACGGATAAAGTCTGCCTGGTTTCGCTTGACTGCGGCTATGAGGTGGACTGGACGAGATCCCCAATCGGCGACTGTCTACTAAAACTCACATAGTTATATGACTGCATTTATAACGCTTGTTTCTTATCTTCATCTCTACAACCTCCAGGTAGTATCCCACATAGTCGACAGGTGATTCTCACATATTAGCATCCACATACTCTCCCCCTTCATGTATCATCAACTAATGTGCATCCCATTTGTTGCAACCAAAAGCCGAAAAGAGCTTGGTAGAGTTTGACAGCCCATCCACAGACCCTTGATACGGGATAAGAAGGATTCAAATGTATACTTCGCAATACCTCGAAGCTTAATTTAGAACACGTACGGCACGATGATACATGACCCCTCAGACATGGATCTCATACACACATGCTTTTACTATCTCACTAGGTCATACTTTTCCCACCTCCTCCTCTCCTCCCTACTCCCAATCATAATGAGGTATTTCATGATAACATATATTTTTCTGTTTGGATTATTTAGATAGTGGCAGTTATTGTTGACTGCCAAAGGCTGGACTGTCAAAGTCGAAAAATATCATGATTCATATGCCTTGTATTAACCCCTAATGTGTGCGCATGCTGCTCGTCGCCTGGTCCCCTGTGGTTTCCCCGCAGGTTTTGTAAGGGACGCTCCAGCGTCTCGTGCGCATGGGATGTGTAAATACGGCAGAGTTTGTGAGCTTGTAGCGTGCAACTCGATCGTGACATATTTAACCCAAATAGCGTATATTATAGTTAATATTCCCCTTAACAATGTCAGCAAGTATGGTAAGTTTAAAACTTCTTGGAAAGAGAGATTCCTCTTTGCATGCTGGGAGGGCTCAGACAAAGGTTGGAGGGTAGTGTTTGGTGTCCAGCTGTGGGGTATTGAAGGGGTGTTGTGCCTATGATAGTTGGGAGGGATTCGCATGTTCTTGCGCAAGGTTATGCGCAGAGGTAGAGAATAAGATGGATTGTATTCAGAATTAAATTAGAAATAAGTGCAGGGTAAGTAAATGGAATTCAGTAATTTCTTTCCCACAGACTGAATACAATAGCCTTATTTACACTAAGCTTTGAGATTCTATGAAGAGGGCTTACACCTTTGTTTATGAATAGGACCAGGTTTCTCTCCAGAATAATGAGGGCTGAGTTGTCAATTGTCTCAACTGAAGGAGGGGACAGTGGGGTGAACAAAGCCCAGAGACAGAGTTTGTTTGGAAGATCCAAAACAATAGCTTTCCACAATATAACCAGACAAAGAGGAATTTAGAATACTAATAAGTCCTAGCCATCGCCCACTTCTTGAACTAACCAATGATCCCCGGTGCAGTACATGTCCCACCCCCTAACCAATGGAAAGAGAGCACACAGTATCTATTGTATTATGTCTTGAGCTAGTGAATAAATATAGCTTGCAATAGGCTTGGTCACACAAAACTCTGCAAGGCTTTCTCCTTGATAAGCTGAGGACTGAATTCAGGTTGCGCTGGAGAAGTCATTCCCACGTGTGTAAGTTTCTTTGTGACCATCTTGTTCTCCTTCTGTGTTAGCCATTTACTCTTTCTCTCTGTTATTATTTGCGATTGTGCCACTATTGTATATTCATGTCTAGTTACTCTGTTTAGATATTAATGTTAGTTTTGTAGTGTATAAGCTGTACTGTTTACTTTTTGCATTTGAACGTATCTCTCATAAAGGTGTTGGAACCTCACTATATATTGTGTGTTTACCATTATATTGCAAAGGGTATTCTGAGCATCTCAAATCGCTCAAACAGCTTTTATATTATCAAGGTCTATAAGCATTATATCATTACAGTACTACAGTACTAAGGTTTTACAGTATAAGCATATCCTTTTAGTGTGTTGCTAACAAGGTTTACTGAGTGTCATTCTGTGAGCGTCAGCGCCGCTCGTGTTCTTCTCGTGTGCACAGCGTCTGCTACGCTAAAAGCGTACCATTACGGTACTTCATACGCCAATTGCGTACTGAGTCTGTTACAAATATATAGTGAATGTTATAAGGTAAAGAATAGGCTTTATCACCACATAGAACAGTCAAGGCTTTAAATTGTAAACCCGCCTCAGCAGACGTTGTGGTGTAAAGAGAATATATTGTTTTGTTGTTGAAAATGGGGCGTGTACTCATCAAAGCTCAGTTAGGTAACTGAAGTTTTATGCATGATAAATTTGTATTTTGAAGACTGTGTTAAGTCTATTAAGTGTTATGACTATGGGGGTAATTCTGAGTTGATTGCAGCAGCAAGTTTGTTAGCAATTGGGCAAAACCATGTGCACTGCAGGGGGGCAGGTATAACATTTGCAGAGAGAGTTAAGGCCCATATAGATGGGCCAATGTGCGAGAGATGTGTGCTGAGCGAACCGCTCAGCACACATCTCTCCCGCCGCTCAGCACAGCGCGATCTGTGCTGAGCGTGCGGGGGGGAGACGCGGGGGGCGCTCATTCCATGAATGAAATGAGCGACCCGCTAGATTGGCCTGCACGCCAGGCCAATCTAGCACCAGTGATAGCGATGCGTGGGGCTGCGCATCACTATCGCTGTATGGGGTACACACGGAGCGATCCTACTTAAATTCTAAGCAATCTAGTCAGATTGCTTAGAATATCGCTTCGTGAGTACCCCCTTTAGATTTGGGTGTGTTATATTGTTTCTATGCAGGGTAAATACTGGCTGCTTTATTTTTACACTGCAATTTAGATTTCAGTTTGAATACACCCCACCCAAATCTAACTCTCTCTGCACATGTTATATCTGCCTCCCCTGCAGTGCACATGGTTTTGCCCAACTGTTAACAAAATTCCTGCTGCGATCAACTTGGAATTACCCCCTATGTTAAGTATGTACAAAGGATGAGGAAGCCAGTTTTCCAGAGATGGGGAGGTTTTTTTTATCCCAGTATCCTTGAGTGCCTTGAGAGACAGATAAAGAAAGAATAAAGAAAGAATTAAAACCAAATGATAGATTAAAGCATTTACAGATTTTAGACTTATGAAAAAAAGAAATGTGTAACTGAAAACTAAATAATGTCAATGATTATACTGTAATGGAAAACATAATAATGCTTGTGTTATTGTTACTAGTACTCCAGAAAATATTGCTAGGTCAATAAGATCCCTACGAAAACGTCCCAGGTTTGATTACAGGATCTTTAATAACACGGGAAAGCAAATAATGTAAATAATTGTGGTAATAATGAGATAGAAAATCCTCCACCTTATAATACCAATTGTGCAAATTCAATGCAAGATACACCGAATGACATCTCCCATATTGAGGAGGATGCGCTATTCGGCCAGCACATAATCAACCATAACATTGTCCCAAATGCTATAGCAAGGGCAACCTCGCCGACACATAATCCTTTCTTCCATGAAATAGCAGGAGAAGCCACACAGGCACTCACTCCTACGTCCAAAGGCACATAGCCCTGCCGCGGGAAAGCAAGTCTCTTTGCTTTTAGATCCTGACAAACAAATGAAATATAGAATAAAGCAGCTTGTATAAATGATATAAGAGATAATAATGCCATAGGTCTTGGCAACATAATGCCCCTAGAAAAAAAACAGTTACGGTACATACATACATATATATATATATATATATATATATATATATAGCAAACTGGAATGGTTGGCACTCCCTGCCAATAGAGCAACTGCCCCGGTGCCTTCCTTATGATGTATAGGAATCTGTGGTCTTCTAGAGAGGGGTTAGCCACGGCCCACTCCCAATAAATAAATAAGATATGCCTTTGATTATGGCTTTTTGATTTAAGAATACACTTCACTTGATTTCACAAGTCCCTGGAGTGCCGCCTGGTTTTTATTGATTGGGAGTGGTCCGTGGCTAACCCCTCTCTAAAAGACCACAGATTTATATATATATATATATATATATATATATACAAGAAAAACCATCCGGCACTCTGATTGAAGGAAAAAATGCCTGGGTGCCCTCCAAATAATCATATAGAAAGGATGTCCTTCCCCACCTGTGGCTCAGGTGTTTTGCGGCGAAGGAACAGGCGGCACTCCAAGGACTTGTGTAAAAACTTGTTTAGTATTCAAAACATAGTGACAACAGATACTGTAGTGTCAAAAAAAGCAAAACAAAATGCAGGTATCTTACAACGTTTCAAGGCACGGCAGCCTTTTCATCAGGTAAGTAAACCCTGGTGCTGTGAAAAAGAAACACAAAACGAACCAAACTAAACCCAGAAACACTCACCTGTTAAATAGCGTGCAGAGAAGAGACGAGGTGTTCCCGGCGTCTGTAACAAGGACTTCCGGGTGGGTCACGTGAGCGGCTCACCGATGACGTGTATATTGCCAGGCAACACGTTCGTGAGTTAGCAGGCGCCGGGAAAGCATGTCAGTGGAACGCAAAAAGAAAACAATGTGTAAAGGCATGTGAAATACATGCAGTACTCATCAGACTAAAGCTGGTGAAAGTGAAGTGAAGCATACAGTGTACTAGAATAGGTTGAAAAGGTATTAAAAAGTCACTGTTCAAAAGCTGTGAAGCAGGAAAAAGTGCAAATATGCAGATGCAAGTATAAAGACTTGTGATATTGAGACATATAAACATATTATAACTATGTGTCTCATATACATGAAGAAATTTTGATTTCATTAACTTGGGCACTGTGCCCTGGCTGTCCTCTATCTCCAGGCAGTACAAGGAAAAGGAAAAACGGGAAAAGAGGGGAGGAAGGGAAGGAGGGGAACTGGGGAGGGGGGCAGGGGAAGGGAACGAGACTGATATTAGATATTAATACTTCTTAAGGTGACATAATGGCATGTCCCTCATTATAAGAATATGTTCCAAGTAAATTTTTCATTAAGTCCCTTGGGTGATAGCGCATCCAGAAGAAAGATCCATTTGGATTCACACTTAGATAGAGCCCACTGTCTATCACCTCCTCTTGATGGTACCTGGATATGGTCAATAATTTTGTATTGAAGGCTGGACAAAGGATGGCCACATAATCTGAAATGGCGTGCTACTGGTTGGTCAATCTGTTTGCCTTCCAGGGATGCTTTTATAGCCGATCGATGGAGCGCCATCCTGTCACGTAGATTTCTGATGGTCTGTCCAACATACAGCATGCCACATGGGCAAATGATAATGTACACAATGAAAGGTGTGGTGCATGTGAGCACATGACGAATTTTGGATTTTTGACCTGTATGTGGATTGAAAAACTCATGGCCTGTTTCCAAATATTTACACTTGTAGCACACTGGTTTTTTCATCTGAGTGGTCAAAGTTTTAGAGTGGTCCTTTGGGACAATGTTAGTTTTTACTAAAATGTCCCTAATGTTCGGTCCCCTTTTATAACTCGGCATCAATGTAGTATTTTTGAAGCAGGGGAGTTCTTTGTCACCTGAAACAATAGGCCACAGACCTATTGTGGCTCGTGGTATGACTTTGCTGGCAGTGGTAAATTGAGTCACGAAAGGGATTCGTGATCCAAGTTGTTTTTTTTACACGCTATATAGCAGCTGATCTCTCGGGATTTGTAATACCTCATCTTTTATTTTAGTTAGTTCTCTAAGTTTGTAACCCCTGTCCGCAAATTTGTGGATCATATGTTCTAGCGTATTGGCTAAGGTAAGCTTATCGCTAGATATGCGGGCTGCCCTGAGCATCTGAGATCTTGGGAGCCCCCGTATCAATGCCGGCGGGTGGCAACTGCTGTGGTGAAGCAGCGTGTTGTGGTCTGTGGGTTTCGAAAACAACTTGGTTTGGAGCTGATTATGTGCAATCTCAATGGTTACATCTAGATAGTTGATGCTGGTAGAGCTGATCTGGTAGGTAAATTTAATGGGGGAATCCTCTGTATTAATCCAATTGATCAATTTAATGAGTTCCTCCTCTGTTCCAGACCAGATGATTAGCAGATCATCAATATAGCGTGTGTAAAGTAGCATTTTGCCTGCTGTGTCAGGTGATGAGAAGAAAAACAGATCTTCCTGTTGGAACATAAATACATTAGCGAATGATGGGGCCACTGAAGACCCCATCGCACACCCAGTTGTTTGTACATAATATTGGCCATGGTGAATGAAATAATTCTGTGTTAAGGTTTTGGACAATAAATGTAAGAACAGTGAGATAGGTATAGCATCAAAGTGGTGTTTAAAGAGAAACAATTCCATCGCAGCTAAGCCACTGGTGTGGGGAATGACCGTGTATAGGTTTTTGACATCTAAAGTGCATAACAGGTTATTGGAAGGTACGGTTCCAAGGTGCTTTAATTTGATTAGTAATTGAGTAGTGTCCTTAAGGAACGTAGGTTGTTGCATGATGTACGGCTGAATAAGTTGATCCAGAAACTGGGAAATAGGTTGTAACAGCGATCCTCGTGCTGAAATGATGGGTCTAGGTGGTGGGTCTATCGGATCCTTGTGAAGCTTGGGGATTGTGTATAATACCGGTGTAATCGGGTGATCAGTGATCAATGAGCCGTAAGTCTTTTTATCCAAATGTCCCAAGTTGTAAGCTTCTGCTAAAGTTAGATCCAATTCCCGTTTAAATTAATCCGTAGGGTTGACAGGTAAGTGGCGGTAAGTAGATTGATCTTGAAGCAGCAGGTCGATATTGTTAATGTATTTATTAGTGTCCTGAATTACAATACCACCTCCCTTATCGGCTGGACGGAAGATGAGATCTGAATAAAGTGACAAATCACGTAAAGCCTTTTGTTCTGTTCTGGTGAGATTTGGAATGACATTGGGCTGTGCTGCATGATATTTGGTAACTGCCATATCCATTAACCGGTTAAATGATTTCAGTGAAGCATTCGTTGACGTGGGATCAAACGTGGTTCTTTTGGATATTGTCCTGCCTTTATTGGAGTCACTAAGGGAGTCATGTTTATGTTGGAAGAATTCTTTCGTTTTTAAAGTCCTATGGAGACCATACAGGTCCACCTTCCAATCTAAATCACAGTGATTATGTGTGGGCACAAAGGACAATCCTTTGTTGAGAACCTTTAATTCGGTATCGGTGAATTTACGAGATGATAAATTAAAAATGATTTCCTCCCTTTATTGATGGGTGGTTTGGAAGATCCTTTGATTTTGGCCCCCACATTGCGTTCTTCCTTGTTGAGATTTTCTACCTTTGAACGTGTGGCCCTGGCTAAAGGGGTAGTGCGGGATGACTGGGGATCTTCAGAGTCAGTGACTAAAAAGTCACTGTCGCTGTTGGGCTGAGATCTATTTCTTCTGTGTGGTGCCTTTCTATCTCTCCAAGAGCCCCGGGATCTGGAACGAGACTGTGGATCGGATCCCTGCAGCCACCGGTATACTCTTTCGTCCTCATAGTCGGCTTGTACTACAGTAAGTTTTTTCTGTTTAAATTTGATTAGGTCTTGTCGATATGTATTACACTGTTGTTCCAATCTTTCCCATTGGGGCTGATGTTTCTTATCCTCCAACTGTAGTTTATATTTGATGGCAGCTGCTGATAATTTAGACCTGGTATCCAATAGTGTAGATCTTGCTTCGTCAATAACAAGTAACATAAGATCGAAGCTGCATTTATTGAGTATAGATACCCATTTGCGTCAAAATTCTGCGCTGTTGCGGCCTATGGTAGGCGTATTCCTTATTCTGAACCCACGTGGTATCATCTTTGAACGGAAATAATCCGACAGAGAACTTCCATGTAGGAGGTAATCTGTTTCCTTGTTGCGCAATTTAAGAAATATTTGAAAAATTTCGTCTGTAGTAGATGGTTCCGGTTTAATGCTAAGATCTTCGCCAAAGAGAATCTGGTGAGCTTTATCTTCATTATAACTCAGAGTTTCGTCCAAATGCTGTTTGAGATCGATGAACGAGAGAGGTCCCGATGTAGGGGGAGTTTTCATACTGCCTCTTGAAGGCGACAGCCAACACAGTGCCAATTGCTATACAGCAGTTGTAGTGACGGTGAAATGCACTGGTACTGCGGTTCGTGATAAATGAAAGTCCAAAAAAATATTAAATGGATAACATACGCTGTTTACTGAAGGAATCCAGCAAGGACAAACAGCAAGGTACAACTGGTACAGGTGCCTTGATAAGTAGGGATGATTGCCACATCCCAATAGCATACAAGAAAAACCATCCTGCACTCTGATTGAAGGAAAAAATGCCTCGGTGCCCTCTAAATAATCATATAGAAAGGATGTCCTTCCCCACCTGTGGCTCAGGTGTTTTGCGGCGAAGGAACAGGCAGCACTCCAAGGACTTGTGTAAAAACTTGTTTAGTATTCAAAACATAGTGACAACAGATACTGTAGTGTCAAAAAAAGCAAAACAAAATGCAGGTATCTTACAACGTTTCAAGGCACGGCAGCCTTTTCATCAGGTAAGTAAACCCTGGTGCTGTGAAAAAGAAACACAAAACGAACCAAACTAAACCCAGAAACACTCACCTGTTAAATAGCGTGCTGAGAAGAGACGAGGTGTTCCCGGCGTCTGTAACAAGGACTTCGGGGTGGGTCACGTGAGCGGCTCACCGATGACGTGTATATTGCCAGGCAACACGTTCATGAGTTAGCAGGCGCCGGGAAAGCCTGTCAGTGGAACGCAAAATGAAAACAATGTGTAAAGGCATGTGAAATACATGCAGTACTCATCAGACTAAAGCTGGTGACAGTGAAGTGAAGCATACAGTGTACTAGAATAGGTTGAAAAGGTATTAAAAAGTCACTGTTCAAAAGCTGTGAAGCAGGAAAAAGTGCAAATATGCAGATGCAAGTATAAAGACTTGTGATATTGAGACATATAAACATATTATAACTAGAGATGAGCGGGTTCGGTTCCTCGGAATCCGAACCCGCCCGAACTTCAGGTTTTTTTACACGGGGCCGAGCGACTCGGATCTTCCCGCCTTGCTCGGTTAACCCGAGCGCGCCCGAACGTCATCATCCCGCTGTCGGATTCTCGCGAGGCTCGTATTCTATCGCGAGACTCGGATTCTATATAAGGAGCCGCGCGTCGCCGCCATTTTCACACGTGCATTGAGATTGATAGGGAGAGGACGTGGCTGGCGTCCTCTCCGTTTAGACTAGAGTACTAGAGAGAGACACAAATTTTGGGGAGCATATTATTAGGAGGAGTACTACTTGCTGCTGATAGTGTGACCAGTGACCACCAGTTTAATTAATCCGTTCTCTGCCTGAAAAAAAACGATACACAGTGTGACACAGTCACATACCATATCTGTGCTCAGCCCAGTGTGCTGCATCATATGTAATACTGTATATCATTATCTGACTGTGCTGAGTGCTCACTGCTCACACAGCTTAATTGTGGGGGAGACTGGGGAGCAGTTATAGCAGGAGTACATATTTTAAGTACAGTGCACACTTTTGCTGCCAGAGTGCCACTGCCAGTGTGACTGACCAGTGACCACTGACCACCAGTATTGTGATTGTCTGCTGACCACCAGTATAATTGTGATTGTCTGCCTGAAAAAGTTAAACACTCGTCGTGTGGTGTTTTTATAAACGCATTCTGCAGACAGTGTCCAGCAGGTCCGTCATTACATAATATATACCTGTCCGGCTGCAGTACTAGTGTGATATATATATATATATATTTTAATTTTATCTCATTATCATCCAGTCTATATTAGCAGCAGACACAGTACGGTAGTCCACGGCTGTAGCTACCTCTGTGTCGGCAGTCGCTCGTCCATCCATAATTGTATACCACCTACCCGTGTTTTTTTTTTTTCTATCTTCTTGATACTAGTAGCTTACTTTAGGAGTCTGCAGTGCTGAGTCTGACAGACAGTGTCCAGCAGGTCCGTCATTACATAATATATACCTGTCCGGCTGCAGTACTAGTGTGATATATATATATATTTTAATTTTATCTCATTATCATCCAGTCTATATTAGCAGCAGACACAGTACGGTAGTCCACGGCTGTAGCTACCTCTGTGTCGGCAGTCGCTCGTCCATCCATAATTGTATACCACCTACCCGTGGTTTTTTTTTCTTCTATCTTCTTGATACTAGTAGCTTACTTTAGGAGTCTGCAGTGCTGACAGACAGTGTCCAGCAGGTCCGTCATTACATAATATATACCTGTCCGGCTGCAGTACTAGTATGATATATATATATATATATTTTAATTTTATCTCATTATCATCCAGTCTATATTAGCAGCAGACACAGTACGGTAGTCCACGGCTGTAGCTACCTCTGTGTCGGCAGTCGCTCGTCCATCCATAATTGTATACCACCTACCCGTGGTTTTTTTTTTCTATCTTCTTGATACTAGTAGCTTACTTTAGGAGTCTGCAGTGCTGAGTCTGACAGACAGTGTCCAGCAGGTCCGTCATTACATAATATATACCTGTCCGGCTGCAGTACTAGTGTGATATATATATATATTTTAATTTTATCTCATTATCATCCAGTCTATATTAGCAGCAGACACAGTACGGTAGTCCACGGCTGTAGCTACCTCTGTGTCGGCAGTCGCTCGTCCATCCATAATTGTATACCACCTACCCGTGGTTTTTTTTTTTTCTATCTTCTTGATACTAGTAGCTTACTTTAGGAGTCTGCAGTGCTGACAGACAGTGTCCAGCAGGTCCGTCATTACATAATATATACCTGTCCGGCTGCAGTACTAGTATGATATATATATATATATTTTAATTTTATCTCATTATCATCCAGTCTATATTAGCAGCAGACACAGTACGGTAGTCCACGGCTGTAGCTACCTCTGTGTCGGCAGTCGCTCGTCCATCCATAATTGTATACCACCTACCCGTGGTTTTTTTTTTTTTCTATCTTCTTGATACTAGTAGCTTACTTTAGGAGTCTGCAGTGCTGACAGACAGTGTCCAGCAGGTCCGTCATTACATAATATATACCTGTCCGGCTGCAGTACTAGTGTGATATATATATATATTTTAATTTTATCTCATTATCATCCAGTCTATATTAGCAGCAGACACAGTACGGTAGTCCACGGCTGTAGCTACCTCTGTGTCGGCAGTCGCTCGTCCATCCATAATTGTATACCACCTACCCGTGGTTTTTTTTTTCTATCTTCTTGATACTAGTAGCTTACTTTAGGAATCTGCAGTGCTGAGTCTGACAGACAGTGTCCAGCAGGTCCGTCATTACATAATATATACCTGTCCGGCTGCAGTACTAGTGTGATATATATATATATTTTAATTTTATCTCATTATCATCCAGTCTATATTAGCAGCAGACACAGTACAGTAGTCCACGGCTGTAGCTACCTCTGTGTCGGCAGTCGCTCGTCCATCCATAATTGTATACCACCTAACCGTGGTGTTTTTTTTTTCTATCTTCTTGATACTAGTAGCTTACTTTAGGAGTCTGCAGTGCTGACAGACAGTGTCCAGCAGGTCCGTCATTACATAATATATACCTGTCCGGCTGCAGTACTAGTGTGATATATATATATATTTTAATTTTATCTCATTATCATCCAGTCTATATTATCAGCAGACACAGTACGGTAGTCCACGGCTGTAGCTACCTCTGTGTCGGCAGTCGCTCGTCCATCCATAATTGTATACCACCTACCCGTGTTTTTTTTTTTCTATCTTCTTGATACTAGTAGCTTACTTTAGGAGTCTGCAGTGCTGACAGACAGTGTCCAGCAGGTCCGTCATTACATAATATATACCTGTCCGGCTGCAGTACTAGTGTGATATATATATATATATTTTAATTTTATCTCATTATCATCCAGTCTATATTAGCAGCAGACACAGTACGGTAGTCCACGGCTGTAGCTACCTCTGTGTCGGCAGTCGCTCGTCCATCCATAATTGTATACCACCTACCCGTGGTTTTTTTTTTTTTTTCTATCTTCTTGATACTAGTAGCTTACTTTAGGAGTCTGCAGTGCTGAGTCTGACAGACAGTGTCCAGCAGGTCCGTCATTACATAATATATACCTGTCCGGCTGCAGTACTAGTGTGATATATATATATATTTTAATTTTATCTCATTATCATCCAGTCTATATTAGCAGCAGACACAGTACGGTAGTCCACGGCTGTAGCTACCTCTGTGTCGGCAGTCGCTCGTCCATCCATAATTGTATACCACCTACCCGTGGTTTTTTTTTTTTCTATCTTCTTGATACTAGTAGCTTACTTTAGGAGTCTGCAGTGCTGACAGACAGTGTCCAGCAGGTCCGTCATTACATAATATATACCTGTCCGGCTGCAGTACTAGTGTGATATATATATATATTTTAATTTTATCTCATTATCATCCAGTCTATATTAGCAGCAGACACAGTACGGTAGTCCACGGCTGTAGCTACCTCTGTGTCGGCAGTCGCTCGTCCATCCATAATTGTATACCACCTACCCGTGGTTTTTTTTTTTCTCTATCTTCTTGATACTAGTAGCTTACTTTAGGAGTCTGCAGTGCTGACAGACAGTGTCCAGCAGGTCCGTCATTACATAATATATACCTGTCCGGCTGCAGTACTAGTGTGATATATATATATATTTTAATTTTATCTCATTATCATCCAGTCTATATTAGCAGCAGACACAGTACGGTAGTCCATGGCTGTAGCTACCTCTGTGTCGGCAGTCGCTCGTCCATCCATAATTGTATACCACCTACCCGTGTTTTTTTTTTTTCTATCTTCTTGATACTAGTAGCTTACTTTAGGAGTCTGCAGTGCTGACAGACAGTGTCCAGCAGGTCCGTCATTACATAATATATACCTGTCCGGCTGCAGTACTAGTGTGATATATATATATATTTTAATTTTATCTCATTATCATCCAGTCTATATTAGCAGCAGACACAGTACGGTAGTCCACGGCTGTAGCTACCTCTGTGTCGGCAGTCGCTCGTCCATCCATAATTGTATACCACCTACCCGTGGTTTTTTTTTTCTATCTTCTTGATACTAGTAGCTTACTTTAGGAGTCTGCAGTGCTGAGTCTGACAGACAGTGTCCAGCAGGTCCGTCATTACATAATATATACCTGTCCGGCTGCAGTACTAGTGTGATATATATATATATTTTAATTTTATCTCATTATCATCCAGTCTATATTAGCAGCAGACACAGTACGGTAGTCCACGGCTGTAGCTACCTCTGTGTCGGCAGTCGCTCGTCCATCCATAATTGTATACCACCTACCCGTGGTTTTTTTTTCTTCTATCTTCTTGATACTAGTAGCTTACTTTAGGAGTCTGCAGTGCTGACAGACAGTGTCCAGCAGGTCCGTCATTACATAATATATACCTGTCCGGCTGCAGTACTAGTATGATATATATATATATATTTTAATTTTATCTCATTATCATCCAGTCTATATTAGCAGCAGACACAGTACGGTAGTCCACGGCTGTAGCTACCTCTGTGTCGGCAGTCGCTCGTCCATCCATAATTGTATACCACCTACCCGTGGTTTTTTTTTTCTATCTTCTTGATACTAGTAGCTTACTTTAGGAGTCTGCAGTGCTGAGTCTGACAGACAGTGTCCAGCAGGTCCGTCATTACATAATATATACCTGTCCGGCTGCAGTACTAGTGTGATATATATATATATTTTAATTTTATCTCATTATCATCCAGTCTATATTAGCAGCAGACACAGTACGGTAGTCCACGGCTGTAGCTACCTCTGTGTCGGCAGTCGCTCGTCCATCCATAATTGTATACCACCTACCCGTGGTTTTTTTTTTTTCTATCTTCTTGATACTAGTAGCTTACTTTAGGAGTCTGCAGTGCTGACAGACAGTGTCCAGCAGGTCCGTCATTACATAATATATACCTGTCCGGCTGCAGTACTAGTATGATATATATATATATATTTTAATTTTATCTCATTATCATCCAGTCTATATTAGCAGCAGACACAGTACGGTAGTCCACGGCTGTAGCTACCTCTGTGTCGGCAGTCGCTCGTCCATCCATAATTGTATACCACCTACCCGTGGTTTTTTTTTTTTCTATCTTCTTGATACTAGTAGCTTACTTTAGGAGTCTGCAGTGCTGACAGACAGTGTCCAGCAGGTCCGTCATTACATAATATATACCTGTCCGGCTGCAGTACTAGTGTGATATATATATATATTTTAATTTTATCTCATTATCATCCAGTCTATATTAGCAGCAGACACAGTACGGTAGTCCACGGCTGTAGCTACCTCTGTGTCGGCAGTCGCTCGTCCATCCATAATTGTATACCACCTACCCGTGGTTTTTTTTTTCTATCTTCTTGATACTAGTAGCTTACTTTAGGAGTCTGCAGTGCTGAGTCTGACAGACAGTGTCCAGCAGGTCCGTCATTACATAATATATACCTGTCCGGCTGCAGTACTAGTGTGATATATATATATATTTTAATTTTATCTCATTATCATCCAGTCTATATTAGCAGCAGACACAGTACGGTAGTCCACGGCTGTAGCTACCTCTGTGTCGGCAGTCGCTCGTCCATCCATAATTGTATACCACCTACCCGTGGTTTTTTTTTTTTCTATCTTCTTGATACTAGTAGCTTACTTTAGGAGTCTGCAGTGCTGACAGACAGTGTCCAGCAGGTCCGTCATTACATAATATATACCTGTCCGGCTGCAGTACTAGTGTGATATATATATATATTTTAATTTTATCTCATTATCATCCAGTCTATATTAGCAGCAGACACAGTACGGTAGTCCACGGCTGTAGCTACCTCTGTGTCGGCAGTCGCTCGTCCATCCATAATTGTATACCACCTACCCGTGGTTTTTTTTTTTCTATCTTCTTGATACTAGTAGCTTACTTTAGGAGTCTGCAGTGCTGAGTCTGACAGACAGTGTCCAGCAGGTCCGTCATTACATAATATATACCTGTCGGCTGCAGTACTAGTGTGATATATATATATATTTTAATTTTATCTCATTATCATCCAGTCTATATTAGCAGCAGACACAGTACGGTAGTCCACGGCTGTAGCTACCTCTGTGACGGCAGTCGCTCGTCCATCCATAATTGTATACCACCTACCCGTGGTTTTTTTTTTTTCTATCTTCTTGATACTAGTAGCTTACTTTAGGAGTCTGCAGTGCTGAGTCTGACAGACAGTGTCCAGCAGGTCCGTCATTACATAATATATACCTGTCCGGCTGCAGTACTAGTGTGATATATATATATATTTTAATTTTATCTCATTATCATCCAGTCTATATTAGCAGCAGACACAGTACGGTAGTCCACGGCTGTAGCTACCTCTGTGTCGGCAGTCGCTCGTCCATCCATAATTGTATACCACCTACCCGTGGTTTTTTTTTTTTCTATCTTCTTGATACTAGTAGCTTACTTTAGGAGTCTGCAGTGCTGACAGACAGTGTCCAGCAGGTCCGTCATTACATAATATATACCTGTCCGGCTGCAGTACTAGTGTGATATATATATATATTTTAATTTTTATCTCATTATCATCCAGTCTATATTAGCAGCAGACACAGTACGGTAGTCCACGGCTGTAGCTACCTCTGTGTTGGCAGTCGCTCGTCCATCCATAATTGTATACCACCTACCCGTGGTTTTTTTTTTTTCTATCTTCTTGATACTAGTAGCTTACTTTAGGAGTCTGCAGTGCTGACAGACAGTGTCCAGCAGGTCCGTCATTACATAATATATACCTGTTCGGCTGCAGTACTAGTGTGATATATATATATATTTTAATTTTATCTCATTATCATCCAGTCTATATTAGCAGCAGACACAGTACGGTAGTCCATGGCTGTAGCTACCTCTGTGTCGGCAGTCGCTCGTCCATCCATAATTGTATACCACCTACCCGTGGTTTTTTTTTTTTCTATCTTCTTGATACTAGTAGCTTACTTTAGGAGTCTGCAGTGCTGAGTCTGACAGACAGTGTCCAGCAGGTCCGTCATTACATAATATATACCTGTCCGGCTGCAGTACTAGTGTGATATATATATATATTTTAATTTTATCTCATTATCATCCAGTCTATATTAGCAGCAGACACAGTACGGTAGTCCACGGCTGTAGCTACCTCTGTGTCGGCAGTCGCTCGTCCATCCATAATTGTATACCACCTACCCGTGGTTTTTTTTTTTTTCTATCTTCTTGATACTAGTAGCTTACTTTAGGAGTCTGCAGTGCTGACAGACAGTGTCCAGCAGGTCCGTCATTACATAATATATACCTGTCCGGCTGCAGTACTAGTGTGATATATATATATATATTTTAATTTTATCTCATTATCATCCAGTCTATATTAGCAGCAGACACAGTACGGTAGTCCACGGCTGTAGCTACCTCTGTGTCGGCAGTCGCTCGTCCATCCATAATTGTATACCACCTACCCGTGGTTTTTTTTTTTTCTATCTTCTTGATACTAGTAGCTTACTTTAGGAGTCTGCAGTGCTGACAGACAGTGTCCAGCAGGTCCGTCATTACATAATATATACCTGTCCGGCTGCAGTACTAGTGTGATATATATATATATTTTAATTTTATCTCATTATCATCCAGTCTATATTAGCAGCAGACACAGTACGGTAGTCCACGGCTGTAGCTACCTCTGTGTCGGCAGTCGCTCGTCCATCCATAATTGTATACCACCTACCCGTGGTTTTTTTTTTTCTATCTTCTTGATACTAGTAGCTTACTTTAGGAGTCTGCAGTGCTGACAGACAGTGTCCAGCAGGTCCGTCATTACATAATATATACCTGTCCGGCTGCAGTACTAGTGTGATATATATATATATTTTAATTTTATCTCATTATCATCCAGTCTATATTAGCAGCAGACACAGTACGGTAGTCCACGGCTGTAGCTACCTCTGTGTCGGCAGTCGCTCGTCCATCCATAATTGTATACCACCTACCCGTGGTTTTTTTTTTCTATCTTCTTGATACTAGTAGCTTACTTTAGGAGTCTGCAGTGCTGACAGACAGTGTCCAGCAGGTCCGTCATTACATAATATATACCTGTCCGGCTGCAGTACTAGTGTGATATATATATATATTTTAATTTTATCTCATTATCATCCAGTCTATATTAGCAGCAGACACAGTACGGTAGTCCACGGCTGTAGCTACCTCTGTGTCGGCAGTCGCTCGTCCATCCATAATTGTATACCACCTACCCGTGTTTTTTTTTTTTCTATCTTCTTGATACTAGTAGCTTACTTTAGGAGTCTGCAGTGCTGAGTCTGACAGACAGTGTCCAGCAGGTCCGTCATTACATAATATATACCTGTCCGGCTGCAGTACTAGTGTGATATATATATATATTTTAATTTTATCTCATTATCATCCAGTCTATATTAGCAGCAGACACAGTACGGTAGTCCACGGCTGTAGCTACCTCTGTGTCGGCAGTCGCTCGTCCATCCATAATTGTATACCACCTACCCGTGGTTTTTTTTTTTTTCTATCTTCTTGATACTAGTAGCTTACTTTAGGAGTCTGCAGTGCTGACAGACAGTGTCCAGCAGGTCCGTCATTACATAATATATACCTGTCCGGCTGCAGTACTAGTGTGATATATATATATATTTTAATTTTATCTCATTATCATCCAGTCTATATTAGCAGCAGACACAGTACGGTAGTCCACGGCTGTAGCTACCTCTGTGTCGGCAGTCGCTGGTCAATCCATAATTGTATACCACCTACCCGTGGTTTTTTTTTTTCTATCTTCTTGAAACTAGTAGCTTACTTTAGGAGTCTGCAGTGCTGACAGACAGTGTCCAGCAGGTCCGTCATTACATAATATATACCTGTCCGGCTGCAGTACTAGTGTGATATATATATATATTTTAATTTTATCTCATTATCATCCAGTCTATATTAACAGCAGACACAGTACGGTAGTCCACGGCTGTAGCTACCTCTGTGTCGGCAGTCGCTCGTCCATCCATAATTGTATACCACCTACCCGTGTTTTTTTTTTTTTCTATCTTCTTGATACTAGTAGCTTACTTTAGGAGTCTGCAGTGCTGACAGACAGTGTCCAGCAGGTCCGTCATTACATAATATATACCTGTCCGGCTGCAGTACTAGTGTGATATATATATATATATATTTTAATTTTATCTCATTATCATCCAGTCTATATTAGCAGCAGACACAGTACGGTAGTCCACGGCTGTAGCTACCTCTGTGTCGGCAGTCGCTCGTCCATCCATAATTGTATACCACCTACCCGTGGTTTTTTTTTTTTTCTATCTTCTTGATACTAGTAGCTTACTTTAGGAGTCTGCAGTGCTGAGTCTGACAGACAGTGTCCAGCAGGTCCGTCATTACATAATATATACCTGTCCGGCTGCAGTACTAGTGTGATATATATATATATATTAATTTTATCTCATTATCATCCAGTCTATATTAGCAGCAGACACAGTACGGTAGTCCACGGCTGTAGCTACCTCTGTGTCGGCAGTCGCTCGTCCATCCATAATTGTATACCACCTACCCGTGGTTTTTTTTCTCTATCTTCTTGATACTAGTAGCTTACTTTAGGAGTCTGCAGTGCTGACAGACAGTGTCCAGCAGGTCCGTCATTACATAATATATACCTGTCCGGCTGCAGTACTAGTGTGATATATATATATATATTTTAATTTTATCTCATTATCATCCAGTCTATATTAGCAGCAGACACAGTACGGTAGTCCACGGCTGTAGCTACCTCTGTGTCGGCAGTCGCTCGTCCATCCATAATTGTATACCACCTACCCGTGGTTTTTTTTTTTCTATCTTCTTGATACTAGTAGCTTACTTTAGGAGTCTGCAGTGCTGAGTCTGACAGACAGTGTCCAGCAGGTCCGTCATTACATAATATATACCTGTCCGGCTGCAGTACTAGTGTGATATATATATATATTTTAATTTTATCTCATTATCATCCAGTCTATATTAGCAGCAGACACAGTACGGTAGTCCACGGCTGTAGCTACCTCTGTGTCGGCAGTCGCTCGTCCATCCATAATTGTATACCACCTACCCGTGGTTTTTTTTTTTTTCTATCTTCTTGATACTAGTAGCTTACTTTAGGAGTCTGCAGTGCTGACAGACAGTGTCCAGCAGGTCCGTCATTACATAATATATACCTGTCCGGCTGCAGTACTAGTGTGATATATATATATATTTTAATTTTATCTCATTATCATCCAGTCTATATTAGCAGCAGACACAGTACGGTAGTCCACGGCTGTAGCTACCTCTGTGTCGGCAGTCGCTCGTCCATCCATAATTGTATACCACCTACCCGTGGTTTTTTTTTTCTATCTTCTTGATACTAGTAGCTTACTTTAGGAGTCTGCAGTGCTGAGTCTGACAGACAGTGTCCAGCAGGTCCGTCATTACATAATATATACCTGTCCGGCTGCAGTACTAGTGTGATATATATATATATTTTAATTTTATCTCATTATCATCCAGTCTATATTAGCAGCAGACACAGTACGGTAGTCCACGGCTGTAGCTACCTCTGTGTCGGCAGTCGCTCGTCCATCCATAATTGTATACCACCTACCCGTGGTTTTTTTTTTTCTATCTTCTTGATACTAGTAGCTTACTTTAGGAGTCTGCAGTGCTGACAGACAGTGTCCAGCAGGTCCGTCATTACATAATATATACCTGTCCGGCTGCAGTACTAGTGTGATATATATATATATTTTAATTTTATCTCATTATCATCCAGTCTATATTAGCAGCAGACACAGTACGGTAGTCCACGGCTGTAGCTACCTCTGTGTCGGCAGTCGCTCGTCCATCCATAATTGTATACCACCTACCCGTGGTTTTTTTTTTTTCTATCTTCTTGATACTAGTAGCTAACTTTAGGAGTCTGCAGTGCTGACAGACAGTGTCCAGCAGGTCCGTCATTACATAATATATACCTGGGTAGTATAAAGTTAGATTTAAGGATGCCGCACAGGACTAGGTGGTTTGTGTTTAAAATTTATTTGCAAAAGGTTTCCAAGATAACCGACCCATCAGAAAAATTCTGAAAATGTATCACCATCTACCAGTAGAAATATTTTTGTGTAGATATAAACAGTGATTGTCGATGGTGCTCCCATAGGTCCAATGCATATGTAGTAAAGGGGAAAGAGAAAGAAAAAAAGTGACCTTTGTTGGGAGCACTCCCACTTGGAAACGATAATGATTTGAGTAATGAGCAATGATATGAAAAGTGAAGTAATTAAAATGTAACCTTTAATTTTATTTTATTAAAATATTGGTACACCAGTTATATTGTTTCACTATTTAGGGGCTAGTCAATGTGAGCCACCTGGTAAAGCTAAATTGTGAAAATATTGATGAAAATACAAAACATTATTAGGCAGGCTCAGAGTACTTGGATATATGGAATAGGTACTATAACCAAATTGGTGCCGTCAAAAGAACCTACAACACCTGGTATTCCTTAGTGGTCCACCACCTAAGTACTGACCAGGCCCAACACCGTATTGCTTCCAAGATCAGATGAGATTGGGCATGCGCGGTGTGGTATGGTAGTAGATCAGCATTGATCTGGCGATTTCTACCACTAATATATAGATGGTAGGGGGTTATTGGTAAGCACCTTGTTACCAAATTAACCGAGTAATCTCTAAGGAGAAAATATATGTTTAACCATCATTGCACCAAATTGTAACCCAAATCTGTAGGTATACGTGGGTTTAAATCATGTGGTTAATGGTTTCTCAGCCCGCAAGGAATGCCTGTATGTTTCATTATGTGCTGTGCAGCACCTATGAAAATTGGGTTTGTACTGCGAATAAGGCAGATATAGATCACTGTTCTACTGATAACATGCCACAGTATTTGTATATGATCCAAAGAGAAATCGTCTCTATTGGTTAATTGGATCACCCTGTTAAGGGAAAAACAAAGGTTATTGTGAAGTTATAAGCTCAAAGATTATAAATAAACCTCCTATTATATCATGATCGAAAAAATACAGGACCAAGAATGATATAAAGATTGTTAGGAGAAAGAAAACAGACTTGAAAAATAGACAAGATGTATAACAGTCTCAATTATCCAATTAAGGGCTAATTAGTGCCATGGTGCCTAACAAAGTATAGGTGTTGTCTTTGAAATAGAGAAATTTTGCCACAATAACTTATATAGCATGTATCCACAGTGTATCTGTAACGTGTCTGTCTAACATGTAATAGACAGACAAGAATTGCCAAAACGAACCCAAAGAGGGGACAAATGCAATAATCCCCCAAAAAAGATCATATGCTAGGTGATTTTTTCAATACATTTAGCTATGATATGCACAATAGCTTTATATTCCAACAAAGACCTGCATATGAATAGGTACTGATGCACTGTATTGTGATTATTGGCATAACATTTGCCAAAGAGACCAATGCACGCTGTTTCTTAATTGTGTATGTGCCAATAGGTTTGACGGGAGATAGTATAGCAGATGGGACAATGCAATAATTAAGTTTGCCCGCTCTCCATGCGCCGTTAGCCGCAAAGCTCCGGCGTTAATGAGGTTTGAAAAATATCATCTCCTGCTACTGGGAGATCGATAGGCAAGTGGGGACCAAAAATACTTAAGTGTCTGTCTGCTCGTAGCGCGCCGCTGACCGCCGGGCTCCGGCGTCCGTGCTGCCTCTCTGATCTCCTCTCCTTTCGGTCTCTGATCATGTGAGCGTACTCATCATGATCCTCCTGTTCACCTCCCAACGTACGTTTCACAGATTAGCTTGTTCACGGGCAGTGTGAACATGTGGTGTCAGGATCTGGCTTAGATCTATACGATTAGCCAATCAGGATTGTACCTGTTTGATTAATTAATACTGACAAGGTTTGTATGAGCTTCAATTTAATTAAATGAATAGAACGAGCAACTTCGGTGTCCTGCAAGATGTTTGTGAATTAGGATGCCGAGGGGGTTTAATTATTAAATCCTTATAGTATATAGTAGTGGTGCGTGAATAATAATAATATTAAAACTAAATATGAATTTAATTATCGCATTACTTATAGTATATAGTAGTGGTGTGTGAGTAAGATAATAATAATGAATATATAAAAATAATATAAAAATAAAAATAAATAGATGGATAATGATATAATAATATTAATTAAGAGTGGAGTATAGGTGATTAATTGGTGGAAATTGCTATGTGTGGATATAAGGGGTTAAATGATAAATTGTGTATAGTATTGAATTAATTAGGGAGTGAAGGGAAAGGGGGGGGGAAAAGTGAGGGATAATAAGAGGAAGGGAGGTGGGGGGTTTTTTGGGGTGATGGGAAATTGTTTGGTATGTGGGTATGACGACTAGGGCCCTCAAGCAAAGAATCCTGGAACATATTGGATCCATCCGGAATGCCACCAGGGACTTACAAAAAATGAAGCAACTTACCTCTGTAGCACGACATTTCTTTTCCAACCATGCAGGTCGCTGGGATGGACTTAAAGTTTGTGGACTAGAAAAAGTGAAATTGGGTCTACGTGGGGGGGACCTGACTAGCACTCTCTTACGAAAGGAATGTGAATGGACATTCAAATTAAATTCACTTCATCCACATGGACTTAATGAAACTATTCATTTTGGAGCATTCCTTCCAATCTGATTGTCCAATTTGATTGACTAATTCATCCTTTTATTATTCTCCTTCCTTTTTTTAATTATTAACTGTTACCAAACTTATTATTTTTATTTAATTAATTTTTCAATTATATTCATTATCATTATTTATAATTATATTTATTATTATTTTTATTAATTTTATTCAATATTATATTATTATTCATTACTATATATAATTTATCTCCCTCTTTTTCCTTTTCTTTTTCAACACAGTGGTTTTTAAATATATCAGCACCTTAAGTCTATCACATATTTTTTCTCTGCCACTAATGATATTCATCAAATTTATAATAGCAGCAATCACACTTATACACTGTTACATTAATTATATAAGTTAACAGCACCCCCTCTATTATTATTTTTTCTCCCCCCCTCCCCCTACCAAACAATTTCCCATCACCCCAAAAAAAAACCCACGATTGGCTAATCGTATAGATCTAAGCCAGATCCTGACACCACATGTTCACACTGCCCGTGAACAAGCTAATCTGTGAAACGTACGTTGGGAGGTGAACAGGAGGATCATGATGAGTACGCTCACATGATCAGAGACCGAAAGGAGAGGAGATCAGAGAGGCAGCACGGACGCCGGAGCCCGGCGGTCAGCGGCGCGCTACGAGCAGACAGACACTTAAGTATTTTTGGTCCCCACTTGCCTATCGATCTCCCAGTAGCAGGAGATGATATTTTTCAAACCTCATTAACGCCGGAGCTTTGCGGCTAACGGCGCATGGAGAGCGGGCAAACTTAATTATTGCATTGTCCCATCTGCTACACTATCTCCCGTCAAACCTATTGGCACATACACAATTAAGAAACAGCGTGCATTGGTCTCTTTGGCAAATGTTATGCCAATAATCACAATACAGTGCATCAGTACCTATTCATATGCAGGTCTTTGTTGGAATATAAAGCTATTGTGCATATCATAGCTAAATGTATTGAAAAAATCACCTAGCATATGATCTTTTTTGGGGGATTATTGCATTTGTCCCCTCTTTGGGTTCGTTTTGGCAATTCTTGTCTGTCTATTACATGTTAGACAGACACGTTACAGATACACTGTGGATACATGCTATATAAGTTATTGTGGCAAAATTTCTCTATTTCAAAGACAACACCTATACTTTGTTAGGCACCATGGCACTAATTAGCCCTTAATTGGATAATTGAGACTGTTATACATCTTGTCTATTTTTCAAGTCTGTTTTCTTTCTCCTAACTATCTTTATATCATTCTTGGTCCTGTATTTTTTCGATCATGATATAATAGGAGGTTTATTTATAATCTTTGAGCTTATAACTTCACAATAACCTTTGTTTTTCCCTTAACAGGGTGATCCAATTAACCAATAGAGACGATTTCTCTTTGGATCATATACAAATACTGTGGCATGTTATCAGTAGAACAGTGATCTATATCTGCCTTATTCGCAGTACAAACCCAATTTTCATAGGTGCTGCACAGCACATAATGAAACATACAGGCATTCCTTGCGGGCTGAGAAACCATTAACCACATGATTTAAACCCACGTATACCTACAGATTTGGGTTACAATTTGGTGCAATGATGGTTAAACATATATTTTCTCCTTAGAGATTACTCGGTTAATTTGGTAACAAGGTGCTTACCAATAACCCCCTACCATCTATATATTAGTGGTAGAAATCGCCAGATCAATGCTGATCTACTACCATACCACACCGCGCATGCCCAATCTCGTCTGATCTTGGAAGCAATACGGTGTTGGGCCTGGTCAGTACTTAGGTGGTGGACCACTAAGGAATACCAGGTGTTGTAGGTTCTTTTGACGGCACCAATTTGGTTATAGTACCTATTCCATATATCCAAGTACTCTGAGCCTGCCTAATAATGTTTTGTATTTTCATCAATATTTTCACAATTTAGCTTTACCAGGTGGCTCACATTGACTAGCCCCTAAATAGTGAAACAATATAACTGGTGTACCAATATTTTAATAAAATAAAATTAAAGGTTACATTTTAATTACTTCACTTTTCATATCATTGCTCATTACTCAAATCATTATCGTTTCCAAGTGGGAGTGCTCCCAACAAAGGTCACTTTTTTTCTTTCTCTTTCCCCTTTACTACATAATATATACCTGTCCGGCTGCAGTACTAGTGTGATATATATATATATTTTAATTTTATCTCATTATCATCCAGTCTATATTAGCAGCAGACACAGTACGGTAGTCCACGGCTGTAGCTACCTCTGTGTCAGCAGTCGCTCGTCCATCCATAATTGTATACCACCTACCCGTGGGTTTTTTTTTCTATCTTCTTGATACTAGTAGCTTACTTTAGGAGTCTGCAGTGCTGACAGACAGTGTCCAGCAGGTCCGTCATTACATAATATATACCTGTCCGGCTGCAGTACTAGTGTGATATATATATATATTTTAATTTTATCTCATTATCATCCAGTCTATATTAGCAGCAGACACAGTACGGTAGTCCACGGCTGTAGCTACCTCTGTGTCGGCAGTCGCTCGTCCATCCATAATTGTATACCACCTACCCGTGGTTTTTTTTTTTCTATCTTCTTGATACTAGTAGCTTACTTTAGGAGTCTGCAGTGCTGACAGACAGTGTCCAGCAGGTCCGTCATTACATAATATATACCTGTCCGGCTGCAGTACTAGTGTGATATATATATATATTTTAATTTTATCTCATTATCATCCAGTCTATATTAGCAGCAGACACAGTACGGTAGTCCACGGCTGTAGCTACCTCTGTGTCGGCAGTCGCTCGTCCATCCATAATTGTATACCACCTACCCGTGGTTTTTTTTTTTTCTATCTTCTTGATACTAGTAGCTTACTTTAGGAGTCTGCAGTGCTGAGTCTGACAGACAGTGTCCAGCAGGTCCGTCATTACATAATATATACCTGTCCGGCTGCAGTACTAGTGTGATATATATATATATTTTAATTTTATCTCATTATCATCCAGTCTATATTAGCAGCAGACACAGTACGGTAGTCCACGGCTGTAGCTACCTCTGTGTCGGCAGTCGCTCGTCCATCCATAATTGTATACCACCTACCCGTGGTTTTTTTTTTTTCTATCTTCTTGATACTAGTAGCTTACTTTAGGAGTCTGCAGTGCTGACAGACAGTGTCCAGCAGGATCGTCATTACATAATATATACCTGTCCGGCTGCAGTACTAGTGTGATATATATATATATATATATTAATTTTATCTCATTATCATCCAGTCTATATTAGCAGCAGACACAGTACGGTAGTCCACGGCTGTAGCTACCTCTGTGTCGGCAGTCGCTGGTCCATCCATAATTGTATACCACCTACCCGTGGTTTTTTTTTTTCTATCTTCTTGATACTAGTAGCTTACTTTAGGAGTCTGCAGTGCTGACAGACAGTGTCCAGCAGGTCCGTCATTACATAATATATACCTGTCCGGCTGCAGTACTAGTGTGATATATATATATATATTTTAATTTTATCTCATTATCATCCAGTCTATATTAGCAGCAGACACAGTACGGTAGTCCACGGCTGTAGCTACCTCTGTGTCGGCAGTCGCTCGTCCATCCATAATTGTATACCACCTACCCGTGTTTTTTTTCTTTCTATCTTCTTGATACTAGTAGCTTACTTTAGGAGTCTGCAGTGCTGACAGACAGTGTCCAGCAGGTCCGTCATTACATAATATATACCTGTCCGGCTGCAGTACTAGTGTGATATATATATATATATATTTTAATTTTATCTCATTATCATCCAGTCTATATTAGCAGCAGACACAGTACGGTAGTCCACGGCTGTAGCTACCTCTGTGTCGGCAGTCGCTGGTCCATCCATAATTGTATACCACCTACCCGTGGTTTTTTTTTTTTCTATCTTCTTGATACTAGTAGCTTACTTTAGGAGTCTGCAGTGCTGACAGACAGTGTCCAGCAGGTCCGTCATTACATAATATATACCTGTCCGGCTGCAGTACTAGTGTGATATATATATATATATATTTTAATTTTATCTCATTATCATCCAGTCTATATTAGCAGCAGACACAGTACGGTAGTCCACGGCTGTAGCTACCTCTGTGTCGGCAGTCGCTCGTCCATCCATAATTGTATACCACCTACCCGTGGTTTTTTTTTTTTTCTATCTTCTTGATACTAGTAGCTTACTTTAGGAGTCTGCAGTGCTGAGTCTGACAGACAGTGTCCAGCAGGTCCGTCATTACATAATATATACCTGTCCGGCTGCAGTACTAGTGTGATATATATATATATTAATTTTATCTCATTATCATCCAGTCTATATTAGCAGCAGACACAGTACGGTAGTCCACGGCTGTAGCTACCTCTGTGTCGGCAGTCGCTCGTCCATCCATAATTGTATACCACCTACCCGTGGTTTTTTTTTCTCTATCTTCTTGATACTAGTAGCTTACTTTAGGAGTCTGCAGTGCTGACAGACAGTGTCCAGCAGGTCCGTCATTACATAATATATACCTGTCCGGCTGCAGTACTAGTGTGATATATATATATATTTTAATTTTATCTCATTATCATCCAGTCTATATTAGCAGCAGACACAGTACGGTAGTCCACGGCTGTAGCTACCTCTGTGTCGGCAGTCGCTCGTCCATCCATAATTGTATACCACCTACCCGTGGTTTTTTTTTCTATCTTCTTGATACTAGTAGCTTACTTTAGGAGTCTGCAGTGCTGAGTCTGACAGACAGTGTCCAGCAGGTCCGTCATTACATAATATATACCTGTCCGGCTGCAGTACTAGTGTGATATATATATATATTTTAATTTTATCTCATTATCATCCAGTCTATATTAGCAGCAGACACAGTACGGTAGTCCACGGCTGTAGCTACCTCTGTGTCGGCAGTCGCTCGTCCATCCATAATTGTATACCACCTACCCGTGGTTTTTTTTTTCTATCTTCTTGATACTAGTAGCTTACTTTAGGAGTCTGCAGTGCTGACAGACAGTGTCCAGCAGGTCCGTCATTACATAATATATACCTGTCCGGCTGCAGTACTAGTGTGATATATATATATATTTTAATTTTATCTCATTATCATCCAGTCTATATTAGCTGCAGACACAGTACGGTAGTCCACGGCTGTAGCTACCTCTGTGTCGGCAGTCGCTCGTCCATCCATAATTGTATACCACCTACCCGTGGTTTTTTTTTTTCCTATCTTCTTGATACTAGTAGCTTACTTTAGGAGTCTGCAGTGCTGGGTCTGACAGACAGTGTCCAGCAGGTCCGTCATTACATAATATATACCTGTCCGGCTGCAGTACTAGTGTGATATATATATATATTTTAATTTTATCTCATTATCATCCAGTCTATATTAGCAGCAGACACAGTACGGTAGTCCACGGCTGTAGCTACCTCTGTGTCGGCAGTCGCTCGTCCATCCATAATTGTATACCACCTACCCGTGGTTTTTTTTTTTTCTATCTTCTTGATACTAGTAGCTTACTTTAGGAGTCTGCAGTGCTGACAGACAGTGTCCAGCAGGTCCGTCATTACATAATATATACCTGTCCGGCTGCAGTACTAGTGTGATATATATATATATTTTAATTTTATCTCATTATCATCCAGTCTATATTAGCAGCAGACACAGTACAGTAGTCCACGGCTGTAGCTACCTCTGTGTCGGCAGTCGCTGGTCCATCCATAATTGTATACCACCTACCCGTGTTTTTTTTTTTCTATCTTCTTGATACTAGTAGCTTACTTTAGGAGTCTGCAGTGCTGACAGACAGTGTCCAGCAGGTCCGTCATTACATAATATATACCTGTCCGGCTGCAGTACTAGTGTGATATATATATATATATTTTAATTTTATCTCATTATCATCCAGTCTATATTAGCAGCAGACACAGTACGGTAGTCCACGGCTGTAGCTACCTCTGTGTCGGCAGTCGCTCGTCCATCCATAATTGTATACCACCTACCCGTGTTTTTTTTTTTTCTATCTTCTTGATACTAGTAGCTTACTTTAGGAGTCTGCAGTGCTGACAGACAGTGTCCAGCAGGTCCGTCATTACATAATATATACCTGTCCGGCTGCAGTACTAGTGTGATATATATATATATATTTTAATTTTATCTCATTATCATCCAGTCTATATTAGCAGCAGACACAGTACGGTAGTCCACGGCTGTAGCTACCTCTGTGTCGGCAGTCGCTCGTCCATCCATAATTGTATACCACCTACCCGTGGTTTTTTTTTTTTTTCTATCTTCTTGATACTAGTAGCTTACTTTAGGAGTCTGCAGTGCTGAGTCTGACAGACAGTGTCCAGCAGGTCCGTCATTACATAATATATACCTGTCCGGCTGCAGTACTAGTGTGATATATATATATATTAATTTTATCTCATTATCATCCAGTCTATATTAGCAGCAGACACAGTACGGTAGTCCACGGCTGTAGCTACCTCTGTGTCGGCAGTCGCTCGTCCATCCATAATTGTATACCACCTACCCGTGGTTTTTTTTTCTCTATCTTCTTGATACTAGTAGCTTACTTTAGGAGTCTGCAGTGCTGACAGACAGTGTCCAGCAGGTCCGTCATTACATAATATATACCTGTCCGGCTGCAGTACTAGTGTGATATATATATATATTTTAATTTTATCTCATTATCATCCAGTCTATATTAGCAGCAGACACAGTACGGTAGTCCACGGCTGTAGCTACCTCTGTGTCGGCAGTTGCTCGTCCATCCATAATTGTATACCACCTACCCGTGTTTTTTTTTTTCTATCTTCTTGATACTAGTAGCTTACTTTAGGAGTCTGCAGTGCTGAGTCTGACAGACAGTGTCCAGCAGGTCCGTCATTACATAATATATACCTGTCCGGCTGCAGTACTAGTGTGATATATATATATATATATTTTAATTTTATCTCATTATCATCCAGTCTATATTAGCAGCAGACACAGTACGGTAGTCCACGGCTGTAGCTACCTCTGTGTCGGCAGTCGCTCGTCCATCCATAATTGTATACCACCTACCCGTGGTTTTTTTTTTCTATCTTCTTGATACTAGTAGCTTACTTTAGGAGTCTGCAGTGCTGACAGACAGTGTCCAGCAGGTCCGTCATTACATAATATATACCTGTCCGGCTGCAGTACTAGTGTGATATATATATATATTTTAATTTTATCTCATTATCATCCAGTCTATATTAGCAGCAGACACAGTACGGTAGTCCACGGCTGTAGCTACCTCTGTGTCGGCAGTCGCTCGTCCATCCATAATTGTATACCACCTACCCGTGTTTTTTTTTTTCTATCTTCTTGATACTAGTAGCTTACTTTAGGAGTCTGCAGTGCTGACAGACAGTGTCCAGCAGGTCCGTCATTACATAATATATACCTGTCCGGCTGCAGTACTAGTGTGATATATATATATATTTTAATTTTATCTCATTATCATCCAGTCTATATTAGCAGCAGACACTGGCCCTCATTCCGAGTTGTTCGCTCGGTATTTTTCATCGCATCGCAATGAAAATCCGCTTAGTATGCATGCGCAATGTTCGCACTGCGACTGCGCCAAGTAACTTTGCTATGTAGAAAGTAATTTTACTCACGGCTTTTTCATCGCTCCGGCGATCGTAATGTGATTGACAGGAAATGGGTGTTACTGGGCGGAAACACGGCGTTTCAGGGGCGTGTGGCTGAAAACGCTACCGTTTCCGGAAAAAACGCAGGAGTGGCCGGAGAAACGGTGGGAGTGCCTGGGCGAACGCTGGGTGTGTTTGTGACGTCAAACAGGAACGACAAGCACTGAACTGATCGCACAGGCAGAGTAAGTCTGAAGCTACTCTGAAACTGCTAAGTAGTTAGTAATCGCAATATTGCGAATACATCGGTCGCAATTTTAAGAAGCTAAGATTCACTCCCAGTAGGCGGCGGCTTAGCGTGTGTAACTCTGCTAAATTCGCCTTGCGACCGATCAACTCGGAATGAGGGCCACAGTACGGTAGTCCACGGCTGTAGCTACCTCTGTGTCGGCAGTCGCTCGTCCATCCATAATTGTATACCACCTACCCGTGGTTTTTTTTTTCTATCTTCTTGATACTAGTAGCTTACTTTAGGAGTCTGCAGTGCTGAGTCTGACAGACAGTGTCCAGCAGGTCCGTCATTACATAATATATACCTGTCCGGCTGCAGTACTAGTAGTGTGATATATATATATATATATATATATTTTAATTTTATCTCATTATCATCCAGTCTATATTAGCAGCAGACACAGTACGGTAGTCCACGGCTGTAGCTACCTCTGTGTCGGCAGTCGCTCGTCCATCCATAATTGTATACCACCTACCCGTGTTTTTTTTTTTCTATCTTCTTGATACTAGTAGCTTACTTTAGGAGTCTGCAGTGCTGACAGACAGTGTCCAGCAGGTCCGTCATTACATAATATATACCTGTCCGGCTGCAGTACTAGTGTGATATATATATATATATATATATATTTTAATTTTATCTCATTATCATCCAGTCTATATTAGCAGCAGACACAGTACGGTAGTCCAAGGCTGTAGCTACCTCTGTGTCGGCAGTCGCTCGTCCATCCATAATTGTATACCACCTACCCGTGGTTTTTTTTTCTAACTTCTTGATACTAGTAGCTTACTTTAGGAGTCTGCAGTGCTGAGTCTGACAGACAGTGTCCAGCAGGTCCGTCATTACATAATATATACCTGTCCGGCTGCAGTACTAGTGTGATATATATATATATATTTTAATTTTATCTCATTATCATCCAGTCTATATTAGCAGCAGACACAGTACGGTAGTCCACGGCTGTAGCTACCTCTGTGTCGGCAGTCGCTCGTCATCCATAAGTATACTAGTATCCATCCATCTCCATTGTTTACCTGAGGTGCCTTTTAGTTGTGCCTATTAAAATATGGAGAACAAAAATGTTGAGGTTCCAAAAATAGGGAAAGATCAAGATCGACTTCCACCTCGTGCTGAAGCTGCTGCCACTAGTCATAGCCGAGACGATGAAATGCCAGCAACGTCGTCTGCCAAGGCCGATGCCCAATGTCATAGTACAGAGCATGTAAAATCCAAAACACCAAATATCAGTAAAAAAAGGACTCAAAAATCTAAAATAAAATTGTCGGAGGAGAAGCGTAAACTTGCCAATATGCCATTTACCACACGGAGTGGCAAGGAACGGCTGAGGCCCTGGCCTATGTTCATGGCTAGTGGTTCAGCTTCACATGAGGATGGAAGCACTCAGCCTCTCGCTAGAAAACTGAAAAGACTCAAGCTGGCAAAAGCACAGCAAAGAACTGTGCGTTCTTCGAAATCCCAAATCCACAAGGAGAGTCCAATTGTGTCGGTTGCGATGCCTGACCTTCCCAACACTGGACGTGAAGAGCATGCACCTTCCACCATTTGCACGCCCCCTGCAAGTGCTGGAAGGAGCACCCGCAGTCCAGTTCCTGATAGTCAGATTGAAGATGTCAGTGTTGAAGTACACCAGGATGAGGAGGATATGGGTGTTGCTGGCGCTGGGGAGGAAATTGACAAGGAGGATTCTGATGGTGAGGTGGTTTGTTTAAGTCAGGCACCCGGGGAGACACCTGTTGTCCGTGGGAGGAATATGGCCATTGACATGCCTGGTGAAAATACCAAAAAAATCAGCTCTTCGGTGTGGAAGTATTTCAACAGAAATGCGGACAACATTTGTCAAGCCGTGTGTTGCCTTTGTCAAGCTGTAATAAGTAGGGGTAAGGACGTTAACCACCTCGGAACATCCTCCCTTATACGCAGTGGTGCAAGTAGAAATATTTTCTTAGTGGTACTGAGTGATGAAAAATGGGCGTGGTCATGTGTTGTGAGGGGGCGTGGCCACATGCTGCTAGTGGGAGTGGCTACATGACACTAGCGGCGAGGCCACACCACAGCCCCTTTTTTGGGGGGAATCTGGAAGCAAGGCTAAAAATATATAGTAAAGCCTCCAGTATAATAGAAATATATAGTGATACCCCCAATTTAATAACAATATATAGTAATGCCTCCATTATAACGGGAAAATACAGCCACTGTCGCACTCCCAGTAACCCTGAAAAAGTGGGAGGAGCCGTCATGCTGCCAAGCACCATGGTGTTGTTGCTTTGTGGCACATTGTAATTCTGGTAATGGCAAAGTGTGTGGCAGGTGGTACTGCGTACCCGCTGCCAAATTCTTAAGGGTACTCCGTACCCAAGCGTACCCGCATACTTGCACCGCTGCTTATACGTCACCTGCAGCGCATTCATAATAAGTCAGTGACAAGTTCAAAAACTTTGGGCGACAGCGGAAGCAGTCCACTGACCAGTAAATCCCTTCCTCTTGTAACCAAGCTCACGCAAACCACCCCACCAACTCCCTCAGTGTCAATTTCCTCCTTCCCCAGGAATGCCAATAGTCCTGCAGGCCATGTCACTGGCAATTCTGACGAGTCCTCTCCTGCCTGGGATTCCTCCGATGCATCCTTGCGTGTAACGCCTACTGCTGCTGGCGCTGCTGTTGTTGCTGCTGGGAGTCGATGGTCATCCCAGAGGGGAAGTCGTAAGCCCACTTTTACTACTTCCACCAAGCAATTGACTGTCCAACAGTCCTTTGCGAGGAAGATGAAATATCACAGCAGTCATCCTGTTGCAAAGCGGATAACTGAGGCCTTGACAACTATGTTGGTGTTAGACGTGCGTCCGGTATCCGCCGTTAGTTCACAGGGAACTAGACAATTTCTTGAGGTAGTGTGCCCCCGTTACCAAATACCATCTAGGTTCCACTTCTCTAGGCAGGCGATACCGAGAATGTACACGGACGTCAGAAAATGACTTACCAGTGACCTAAAAAATGCAGTTGTACCCAATGTCCACTTAACCACGGACATGTGGACAAGTGAAGCAGGGCAGGGTCAGGACTATATGACTGTGACAGCCCACTGGGTAGATGTATGGACTCCCGCCGCAAGAACAGCAGCGGCGGCACCAGTAGCAGCATCTCGCAAACGCCAACTCTTTCCTAGGCAGGCTACGCTTTGTATCACCGGTTTCCAGAATACGTACACAGCTGAAAACCTCTTACGGCAACTGAGGAAGATCATCGCGGAATGGCTTACCCCAATTGGACTCTCCTGTGGATTTGTGGCATCAGACAACGCCAGCAATATTGTGTGTGCATTAAATATGGGCAAATTCCAGCACGTCCCATGTTTTGCACATACCTTGAATTTGGTGGTGCAGAATTATTTAAAAAACGAGAGGGGTGTGCAAGAGATGCTGTCGGTGGCCAGAAGAATTGCGGGACACTTTCGGCGTACAGGCACCACGTACAGAAGACTGGAGCACCACCAAAAACGCCTGAACCTGCCCTGCCATCATCTGAAGCAAGAAGTGGTAACGAGGTGGAATTCAACCCTATATATGCTTCAGAGGTTGGAGGAGCAGCAAAAGGCCATTCAAGCCTATACAATTGAGCACGATATAGGAGGTGGAATGCACCTGTCTCAAGCGCAGTGGAGAATGATTTCAACGTTGTGCAAGGTTCTGCTGCCCTTTGAACTTGCCACACGTGAAGTCAGTTCAGACACTGCCAGCCTGAGTCAGGTCATTCCCCTCATCAGGCTTTTGCAGAAGAAGCTGGAGACATTGAAGGAGGAGCTAACACAGAGCGATTCCGCTAGGCATGTGGGACTTGTGGATGGAGCCCTTAATTCGCTTAACAAGGATTCACGGGTGGTCAATCTGTTGAAATCAGAGCACTACATTTTGGCCACCGTGCTCGATCCTAGATTTAAAACCTACCTTGGATCTCTCTTTCCGGCACACACAAGTCTGCTGGGGTTCAAAGACCTGCTGGTGAGAAAATTGTCAAGTCAAGCGGAACGCGACCTGTCAACATCTCCTCCTTCACATTCTCCCGCAACTGGGGGTGCGAGGAAAAGGCTCAGAATTCCGAGCCCACCCGCTGGCGGTGATGCAGGGCAGTCTGGAGCGACTGCTGATGCTGACATCTGGTCCGGACTGAAGGACCTGCCAACGATTACGGACATGTCGTCTACTGCCACTGCATATGATTCTCTCCCCATTGAAAGAATGGTGGAGGATTATATGAGTGACCGCATCCAAGTAGGCACGTCAGACAGTCCATACTTATACTGGCAGGAAAAAGAGGCAATTTGGAGGCCCTTGCACAAACTGGCTTTATTCTACCTAAGTTGCCCTCCCACAAGTGTGTACTCCGAAAGAGTGTTTAGTGCCGCCGCTCACCTTGTCAGCAATCGGCGTACGAGGTTACTTCCAGAAAATGTGGAGAAGATGATGTTCATTAAAATGAATTATAATCAATTCCTCCGTGGAGACATTGACCAGCAGCAATTGCCTCCACAAAGTACACAGGGAGCTGAGATGGTGGATTCCAGTGGGGACGAATTGATAATCTGTGAGGAGGGGGATGTACACGGTGATATATCGGAGGATGATGATGAGGTGGACATCTTGCCTCTGTAGAGCCAGTTTGTGCAAGGAGAGATTAATTGCTTCTTTTTTGGTGGGGGTCCAAACCAACCCGTCATTTCAGTCACAGTCGTGTGGCAGACCCTGTCACTGAAATGATGGGTTGGTTAAAGTGTGCATGTCCTGTTTATACAACATAAGGGTGGGTGGGAGGGCCCAAGGACAATTCCATCTTGCACCTCTTTTTTCTTTCATTTTTCTTTGCGTCATGTGCTGTTTGGGGAGTATTTTTTTGAAGGGCCATCCTGCGTGACACTGCAGTGCCACTCCTAGATGGGCCAGGTGTTTGTGTCGGCCACTAGGGTCACTTATCTTACTCACACAGCTACCTCATTGCGCCTCTTTTTTTCTTTGCGTCATGTGCTGTTTGGGGAGTGTTTTTTGGAAGGGCCATCCTGCGTGACACTGCAGTGCCACTCCTAGATGGGCCAGGTGTTTGTGTTGGCCACTAGGGTCGCTTAGCTTACTCACACAGCTACCTCATTGCGCCTCTTTTTTTCTTTGCGTCATGTGCTGTTTGGGGAGTGTTTTTTGGAAGGGCCATCCTGCGTGACACTGCAGTGCCACTCCTAGATGGGCCAGGTGTTTGTGTCGGCCACTAGGGTCGCTTAGCTTAGTCATCCAGCGACCTCGGTGCAAATTTTAGGACTAAAAATAATATTGTGAGGTGTGAGGTGTTCCGAATAGACTGAAAATGAAAGGAAATTATGGTTTTTGAGGTTAATAATACTTTGGGATCAAAATGACCCCCAAATTCTATGATTTAAGCTGTTTTTTTAGTGTTTTTTAAAAAAAACACCCGAATCCAAAACACACCCGAATCCGACAAAAAAAATTCGGTGAGGTTTTGCCAAAACGCGGTCGAACCCAAAACACGGCCGCGGAACCGAACCCAAAACCAAAACACAAAACCCGAAAAATTTCAAGTGCACATCTCTAATTATAACTATGTGTCTCATATACATGAAGAAATTTTTATTTAATTAACTTGGGCACTGTGCCCTGGCTGTCCTCTATCTCCAGGCAGTACAAGGAAAAGGAAAAACGGGAAAAGAGGGGAGGAAGGGATGGAGGGGAACTGGGGAGTGGGGCAGGGGAAGGGAATGAGACTGATATTAGATAATACTTCTTAAGGTGACATAATGGCATGTCCCTCGTCTCTTCTCTGCACGCTATTTAACAGGTGAGTGTTTCTGGGTTTAGTTTGGTTCGTTTCGTGTTTCTTTTTTACAGCACCAGGGTTTACTTACCTGATGAAAAGGCTGCCATGCCTTGAAACGTTGTAAGATACCTGCATTTTGTTTTGCTTTTTTTGACACTACAGTATCTGTTGTCACTATGTTTTGAATACTAAACAAGTTTTTACACAAGTCCTTGGAGTGCCGCCTGTTCCTTCGCCGCAAAACACCTGAGCCACAGGTGGGGAAGGACATCCTTTCTATATATATATAAATTGCAATACACAGAGGCACTCCCGGACTTCCAATTTAGTGAAACAAATGCAGTTATTTAATTCAACGTTTCGGGGAACTGCTCCCCATCATCAGGACACACACACATCAACCAGTGTACAAATACAGTGCTTAAATACACACTTACAGGTCTCCAGCCTCCCAGCGTGTGCTCCCGGCATCCGCGCCTCACTTCCGGTTCCGAGTGTGACGTCGCCCCGGAAGTGACGTCCACCAGGCCACCACACCAGGGCTAATCAGGTTGACATGGTGATGCCGCTGACGCCGCCGCCTACCCATGTAACAGGACTCCAGGCTCCCAGCTTGTACTCACGGCGTCTGTGTCCCAATTCCGGTCCCGAGTGTGACGTCGCCCCGGAAGTGACGTCCGCCGGGTTCCTCCACTAGGGCTTGTCCCAGTTACCATGGTGATGCCACTGCAGCTGCCGCAGTCCCCATTTGACCTGCAGATACATAATAAACAGTACAGTGCAATTTATAATACAGTACAACAATCAGTTAATCATAATATGATACATACTGTATTTACTAAAAAAATTGTATCTAGGGATCATCTGACCCAAGGAGAGCACCCTGGGTAGTAAGCTATCCAAGGAGTGCCGGCTCATGGAAAGTGTTTTATATATATATATATATATATATATATATATATTAGAGATGAGCGGGTTCGAATGTAACGCCTGAATTAACGCCAGTTCGGTTTTATCTGGATGTTTCTTATTGGCTATCCAAAACACATGATGTCCGTGAGCCAATAAGATGCCATTTTGAGAACCGAGTAAATTCGAGTAAAACCGAACCCGCTCATCTCTAATATATATATATATATATATATATATATATTAGTGATGAGCGGGTTCGGTTCCTCGGGATCTGAACCCCACCGAACTTCATCCATTTTACACGGTTCCGAGGCAGCCTCGGATCTTCCCGCCTTGCTTGGTTAACCCGAGTGCGCCCGAACGTCATCATCCCGCTGTCGGATTCTCGCAAGATTCGGATTCTATATAAGGAGCCGCGCGTCGCCGCCATTTTCACTCGTGCTTTGGAGATGATAGCGAGAGGACGTGGCTGCGTTCTCTCAGTTTCTGTGTTCAGTGTGCTGCAAATATCTGTGCTCAGTGTGCTGCAAATATCTGTGCTCAGTGTACTTGCAAATATCTGTGCTCAGTGTGCTGAAAATATCTACGTTCTCTGCCTGAAAAACACTCCATATCTGTGCTGCATTGTAGTATGTAGTAGGAGGACAGTGCAGAATTTTGCTGTGACCACCAGTATATATATAGCAGTCCACTGCTCTACCTACCTCTGTGTCGTCAAGTATACTATGCATCCATACCTGTGCTGCATTTTAGTTGTGCGCAGTATATAGTAGGAGGACAGTGCAGAATTTAGCTGACCACCAGTATATATATATATATATATATATATATATATATAGCAGTACGGTACAGTAGTCCACTGCTCTACCTCTGTGTCATCAAGTATACTATGCATCCATACCTGTGCTGCATTTTAGTTGTGCGCAGTATATAGTAGGAGGACAGTGCAGAATTTTGCTGACCACCAGTATATATATATAGCAGTACGGTACAGTAGTCCATTGCTCTACCTCTGGGTCGTCAAGTATACTACAAAAGTTCAGTAAAATGACCCAAAAATCAAAATTAAAAGTGTCTGATGAGAAGCGTAAACTTGCCAATATGCCATTTATGACACGGAGTGGCAAGGAACGGTTGAGGCCCTGGCCTATGTTCATAGCTAGTGGTTCAGATTCACATGAGGATGGAAGCACTCATCCTCTCGCTAGAAAACTGCAGTGCCACTCCTAGATTCTCCAGGTGTTTGTGTCGGCCACTTGGGTCGCTTAGCTTAGTCACACAACTACCTCATTGCACCTCTTTTTTTCTTTGCATCATGTGCTGTTTGGGGACTATTTTTTAAATCTGCCATCCTGTCTGACACTGCAGTGCCACTCGTAGATGGGCCAGGTGTTTGTGTCGGCCACTTGGGTCATTTAGCTTAGTCACACAGCTACCTCATTGCACCTCTTTTTTTCTTTGCATCATGTGCTGTTTGGGGACTCTTTTTAAATCTGCCATCCTGTCTGACACTGCAGTGCCACTCCTAGATGGGCCAGGTGTTTGTGTCGGCCACTTGGGTCGCTTAACTTAACCATCCAGCGACCTCGGTGCAAATTTTAGGACTAAAAATAATATTGTGTGGTGTATGGTGTGAGGTGTTCAGAATAGACTGGAAATGAGTGGAAATCATGGTTATTGAGGTTAATAATACTATGGAATCAAAATTACCCCAAAATTCTATGATTTAAGCTGTTTTTGAGGGTTTTTTGTAAAAAAAACACCCGAATCCAAAACACACCAGAATCCGACAAAAAAATTTCAGGGAGGTTTTGCCAAAACGCGTCCGAATCCAAAACACGGCCGCGGAACGGAATCCAAAACCAAAACACAAAACCCGAAAAATTTCCAGTGCACATCACTAATATATATATATATATATATATATATATATATATATAGAAACGTGTTTTTGACTGGCACTCCACAAACAGAAAATTAGCACCTGGGTGCCCTCCCAACGACCTGTGAGGGACTGGATGTAGCAGAAGCAAACGGGCGGCACTCCTCAGGATTTCAAAAAACACCACAGCAGCAGACAGCTTGTTAAGTCAACGTTTCAGGCACACTTTATTAGTTCCTTTCGTCAGGACAAATAAACAGTGTACGTGCACATACCTTTATAGCAGCCAGTGTGCCCACCATCTCCCGGCGTCTCACCGCATTTCCGGAGCTGGTTGTCATTACGTCACTCCATGCGACGCGACCGGGCCGTCTGACGGGGCGGGGCTAGTATCCATGGTGACGCTGCACCAGTCCATACCTATCCCAATCCCCAGCAGTCATTCCAGGGGTGTGCAGAGGCGTCCATGACTCCACCAATCCGGCGCTGGTAGGCGCGGCAGTATCTATAGCAACCCACAAAACATAAACACAAAATCACCAACCCATATACCAAAATAGAATTAAATACAAACATCTACACTTCTACAAAACATAATAATAGTGACAGCTATCTTCTTACATATTAAATCGCTAACCTATACAGGAATCTCAAATTAAAGGAATACTTTGGTAAGATGCCAGAAAGAGAGTCTATTGAGTCCATGGGACACCCTTTCAGACCAAAATCCTTATTTGACCCTCCTACACGCAATCCATCTATAAGAAGTTATGCACGAATGCTGGAGTCCACAGTTGATACTGGGGCGAAGCAACTTCCTTCATCTCCCTCTAACCTTACTAAAGGAGAATTTATGGCCTTAAAGGAGCTCAGCTCGAATAAATCCCTTATAATAAGGTCAGCAGATAAGGGGGGCGCCATAGTGCGTCAAGATCTATCAAAGTATAATGAGGAGATCTACCGACAATTGAATGACCATGAGGTGTACCACAAACTTACCTCTGATCCGACTATGTGATTTAAAAGAGAGGTAGATGAAATTCTATTAAAGGCTCAGCAAACATCTATCATTGATATGACAACTATGAAAGCACTGTCTATTGAGTTTCCGGTGACACCAATCCTCTATACTCTGCCCAAGGTCCACAAAAATCTGGACAAACCGCAGGGACGCCCAATTATCTCTGCACGGGGCTCATTATACAGTATGATTGCTAAATACTTGGACTTTTTCCTCCAACCGGTGATACAAGCTGAGGCTACAGTACTACGAGACACAACACAATTACTGGCACTACTGGAAGAATGCCCAGTACTACCGGAAGCATGTATACTCAGCAGTGTCGACGTTGTGAGTCTCTACACGAATATCCCCCACAGCGAGGGGGTTAACGCCGTTAAAATACTGTTGGATGGTAACCCCCACTATAAAGGACCTAAGTTGTCTTTCTTTTTACAACTACTTGAGTTAACGCTAACACGCAACTTCTTTTACTTCGATGGCCAATTCTATTTGCAGCGAGTGGGTTGTGCCATGGGGAGCAATGTGGCCCCGGCGTTTGCCAACACTTATATGTTAACCATGGAACGTAAGCTATTTTTGCAAAATTAACCATTTTCAAAGGGCATCATCATCTTCACAAGGTATATAGACGACCTTTTGATAGTCTGGTCAGGCAAACAAGAAGCGTTCCAAGATCATATGGAAGCCATTAACCATATGGACTCAAACATTAAATTCACCTATGAAAGCAGCGTTGAATTTGTACACTACCTGGATGTTAACATCATAAGGAAGGGGAACGAGTTGGTCACCACTCTGTATCACAAGCCTACAGATAAAAACACATTGCTCTATGCAACCAGCTGCCACCCTGTGGCGATGAAGAAAGGGTTACCATTCTCTCAGTTTCTAAGAGCAAGAAGAATTAGCAGTGATGTGTCTGATGCTGAAATAGAGATTGATGGAATGATACAGAAGTTCCTCCAAAGAGGCTATTTACTAAATGATCTACTAAAAGCTAAGTCAAAAGCTCTTACACTGACACGTGAACAATGCCTGACGAAGAAGGACAGAAATGTGCGCAAAGTCATCCCTTTCAGCACTACCTTTAATGTAGCTAGTATGCTAACAAGAGACAATGCAAGGAAACTTTGGCCGATTATACAAACTGATAAATCTATACCTGCCCTTAAGGATAGCCAGTTACTACACTGCCACCGCAGAGGGAAGAACTTGAAGGACTGGCTAGTCCATAATGATGTCACACCGCAAGGCAAAGAGCTTAGATCACATTTCCTGAGTAAAGTGCCAGGTTCATACAGATGTACAGGTTGTACAACTTGTCGCTACCTGGAAACAGGTCCGACCATTGTCCACCCGCATTCTGGGAAGAAGATCAGCATAAGGCATGTTCTCACATGCACGACGAAATATGTCATTTATGTCATCAAGTGCCTTGTGGACTCGCTTATATTGGAAAAACGATGTGCTCATTTCGGGAGAGAGCAGCCCAACATAGGTCGGCCTTTAGACAGGCGCTGGAAGGAAAAATGATTGATCAACCTGTGGCCAGGCACTTTAAAGAAGCGGGCCACTCGATGGCGACACTACGTTACAAACTGGTGGATCATGTCCCGCCCCTGAGTAGAGGAGGCGACAGAATAAGAAATTAATCCGGCTTGAATCTAAATGGATTTTCGAGATGAACACAGTATCCCCTGGGGGGCTGAATGAAAATTTATCTTTGACCTGCTTTCTGTAGTGTATTGATGTCTAGCTACATGTTGGCTGCCATTTTAGTGACTTGCATCTAGCTAGACATCATGACAGCTGTATTGCCATTGGCATGATATATAATTGTTGGAGTGCCTCTACTGTACGATCATTGGGCTCCAGTTATGATATATATGAGGATGCCTTACCTTACTGTATGCTAGACCTTACTATATGCCTTTAAAGTTAAGTAACATTATGTTTCCATCTCTTTATCTAGTTGTAATTCAGGCAACAGTTAGGCTAAGCTCATGCTATAGGAAGGTACGAGGTCCCCTAGATACGGTTTGATAGAAATTCTGCTGGACTACAACATTGTATAGGTTAGCGATTTAATATGTAAGAAGATAGCTGTCACTATTATTATGTTTTGTAGAAGTGTAGATGTTTGTATTTAATTCTATTTTGGTATATGGGTTGGTGATTTTGTGTTTATGTTTTGTGGGTTGCTATAGATACTGCCGCGCCTACCAGCGCCGGATTGGTGGAGTCATGGACGCCTCTGCACGCCCCTGGAATGACTGCTGGGGATTGGGAGAGGTATGGGCTGGTGCAGCGTCACCATGGATACTAGCCCCGCCAGACGGCCCAGTCGCGTCGCATGGAGTGACGTAATGACAACCAGCTCCGGAAATGCGGTGAGACGCCGGGAGATGGTGGGCACACTGGCTGCTATAAAGGTATGTGCACGTACACTGTTTATTTGTCCTGACGAAAGGAACTAATAAAGTGTGCCTGAAACGTTGACTTAACAAGCTGTCTGCTGCTGTGGTGTTTTTTTAAATCCTGAGGAGTGCCGCCCGTTTGCTTCTGCTATATATATATATTAAAGATATAGGCAGCGGCTAAAACTGTATCTGTGGTGTTTCAATATTTGTAGCATTTAAAGTACTATTTATTCCTTCTGTTCCCATGTCTCTCTGGCTTGTGTCACTATTACCCCATGTGTGTGTTCATCCATTAGCCAATATATTCTGAACTATAATCTTACCCAGGTAAATACAGGTGGGCTGTGACCTGGCACATAGCGCTGTCATGTTATGTTATTGTAAGAGGATGCCAGTCTGGTATGAGGTTATTACAAGTTATCATTGCTATGCCTATTGAGTCCATCTATGATCCTTATATGGTCACACAGGAAATACATTTCAGGACCAGGTAATGTCTCTTTGAAGCACAGGGGACAATCAGAACTTAAACCAATTTCCCTGTCATTGTGCCTTCTATTTACTGTCCTCTGTTACAACCTGGGCTCTCACAGACAACGCAGAGCCTGACCCAGCATGTCGTCAGCAGGAGAAGACCAGCTGTGGGAGGGAGTAGTGAAATATCTGAGGTGGGATCCCACCAATCAGGAACCTGTGTCTCCCCCCCAGGTGACAGTGGCATGATGGGCATTTGGAAGGTTTTAAAAGAGGTTGTGCAGGTCAGCTACTGATGTTAGTTGCAGGACTCTGGCTAAGGGGTGATTCTCTGCCAGGGTACCTTGTGGAACGCATCACCAGTGCTGTGTGGACTTATATGTACTTACTACTGCATGGACTAATCTGCTATCACTGCTGTGTGGACTCAGTGATAGTTCTGCTGTTTTGACCTGTGTATCTGGAACTTCTGTGTGGAATTGCTGTGGACCTTAATCCTCTACTGGGACTTACTATCTGGACTGCAACCTGTATACTGTTTCTGGGCTATATTTACTTCTGTTTCCTGTGAATTATCTACTACTGCTGTGTGCTGTGATTAATAAACCATCACTTTGGTTTTCATCGTCTCGGTGTCTGAGTGATTAGGAGAACCCCGTATCCTCACATTTGGCGGCAGCGACAGTGGGATCATACAGACACCAACCAACGACCGCAGGAAGCGTGAAGGCCCAGCAGAGAACAGAGGATCAGGCCATATGTAATGCAAGAGGAACTGCAGTGAGGTGGTAGCAAGTGAGCAGGTGTCAGTCCTGTGCAAGATAAAATGTTTCTAAGGAAAGAAAATGAATGCCTCAAGTCTCCCAGGGCAGTGGAGCTCATGGATGGAGGTGTCTCGGTGTATCGGCAAGCTGGTAAGCCAGATCTGTTATTGATTGTTACAAAGATGCAGTACATTTGGGAGTACTGGAATGAAGCTAGGCGGATGATTAGTGGCTGGAGAGTATCCAGCATACAGGACAAATTGTGTTAACTGGGGGATGCATTCCTGCTCTGTAAAAGTGAGGCAGCCTCATGGAATCTGCTGGGGGAGCCAGAGTTTGTAGAATTTACAGAGGAAGTGATTGCTACAGTGGCCCAAATGATGCAGAGAAGCCAATATTCTGAGGCTGAAGGGCAAGTCCAGAGTAAATTATCTTCTGGGTTAGAGCCAGAGGAAATATCCAAAATGGGGCTGCTGCAACCCTGGCAGATGACCGAGGAATCCGCCTTGCGAATGCCTGTTATCAAGGGAGAAGAGTTATTGTCAGCGTTGCCCATAGCCACATTGGAAGAAATGAGCATGGAGGAGCTTGTAGCAGAATTCAGTCCGCAGCATTTTTATTCGACAAGTCGGGGAATTCGACTTGTCGAATAATACGTGAATCGGCGGTAATACTGCCGATTCACGTGCTTCTGAGGGAAACGGGTCCAAATTCGACAGATTTTGGCCCCGTTTCCAACCATCCCAGTTCGACTTAAAAAAACTCGAACTGAATGAGGGACCTGAGAGGAGGAGAGGAGGGAGAGCCGCCGGCGGATGGGGAAGAGCCGCAGGCAGACGGGAGACCGCAGTGCTACAGCACAGCGCTGCAGGAGGTTGTGCCATAGCCGCCGCTCATGACAGTGTCCACTCGGCTCCAGCAAGTGAGGTCCTGCTTGCTGGAGCCGGGTGGACGCTGCCATGAGATATGGCGGCTGTGCCACATCCTCCTACAGCGCTGCTGTCCCCCGTCTGCTCGCGGCTGTGCCCTGTCTGCCCACGGCTCTCCCCTCTATCCCCTCTTTCCGGTCCCTCATCTCAATTCAACTTTTTTAAAGTCAAATTGAGATGGGCTTTGAATAGCCCTTGTCGGATCCATTCCGAAAAAAATGCATGGCGGAATGGATACGACCCTAATTGAATATACCCCTAGAAGTTTTTGTAATGCATTTACACAGCAATGGAGTGGAACTTCTGAGATTAGTATTTTCATGCTTTAAATCATGGATGACCTAGTGATGCTCCTGAGATACTGTATGTAGGGTAACCATATATTGTATACAGTTGGTGGCCATACCATTTTGTAGGAACGGATGTGACATTTTGGGTGGGATTACAAATAGGGAACTATTGAAAGTAAAGAAGAAAAACAGATCATATTACTTACAGACATCTTCCTTTCAGACATTGACTTTGAGATATTTTAATCTTTGAACATACAGTATACTTTAAAAAAAAATTATTTCAGAAACATGTTTGTCATAACTTTATATGTAAGTTAAGGGCTTTGTTTTGTTTGTGTAGCGTCTTTACTAACTTTGACTCTTCGTAAGATTTTTTTTACCTACAAGCACTTGTATGTGTGTGTATGTATGTGTATGTATGGGTATGTATATATACTGTAGGTGTGAGTCCGGTTGGATTCACAGATTGGGGATGTTGACACCACGTGTTTTGAATGATAATTTAGGCTTACATGCCTTTATATGACGATGGTTTAACTGAGCTGTTTCTTGTTCCCTTTTTCCTATATACCATTATGACTGTACCTGTATATACACTTGAGTCTGTGTAATAGTGTTTGGTGCTATGCCTAGATTGTCATTTATGCTGTTCCTCTGTCACATTGTAGATGTTTTATTGTTGCGGGTTTCCGTGGTAACGGACGGAGGGAGATGACGTCATCTGTGGGCGCCTTCTTCCCAGTTCCGGACGCCGCGCCGGTGCACGAGGTGGGGATATAAGGAGAGCAGAGTTTATTGTTGTGTATATTGTGCCTGATGACGATGTAATACACATCGAAATGTTGCATTACTTACCTGAGTGATCGTGTCTTCTTTTCTCCGTGTGCCGCTGACATAGACTGTGTATTTTTGACTCCTGGCTGGGGAGGTTCTACAGTGAGCACCGGGACCATTATCTGTGAAAGGTGTGCTGCCCTAACATATATGCATATGTATATATATATATATATATATATATATATATCAACACATGTCCATCCATAACTTTCCAGCCAGGGTGTAGACAGAACCAGCACACTGCTTAATATTTAATCAGCTTTTTACTTCATATAGCAGACATGTTATTCAATCAGCTTTTTACTTCATATAGCAGACAAGTTATTCAATCAGCTTTTAACTTCATGTAGCAGTAAAGCACAAACAGTGGCGGATCTAGACTTAACTTTTAGGGGGGGGCGGTTTAAGAATGATGACTCCTCCCCCTAATCATAGCCCCTCCCACTTAGTAATGCCCTTCCTGTTCGCTTCTAAAATTTCCTATTGTTGCCATTACTAATAAAATGTTGCCAGTTGTGGAGAGAACCCTGCGCACTGGTGATACAGACTGGCGAATCGCCATTCCTTCCATCAGGGGTGGTAGAGGATAAGTAGGGCAATTTAAACATGCATGGGATAGACATAAGGATATTCTTACAAAGAAATAAGGATCAGATAAGGTTAGAGATAAACATAATGTAAAAAAAAAAAAAAAAAAAGGGGCAGACTAGATGGGCCAAGTGGTTCTTATCTGCCGACAAATTCTGTTTCTACAGCACACAGAATGAGCCGAAATTCACATTATAGCACACTGTATGAGCTGAAATTCACATTGTAGCACACAGTATGATCCAAAATTCACATTATAGCACACTGTATGAGCCGAAATTCACATTACAGCACGCAGAATGAGCCAAAATTCACATTATAGCACGCAGAATGAGCCGAAATTCACATTATAGCACATTGAATGAGCCGAAATTCACATTATAGCACACCGAATGAGCCGAAATTCACATTATAGCACGCAGAATGAGCCGAAATTCACATTGTAGCACACTGAATGAGCCGAAATTCACATTATAGCACACTGAATGAGCCGAAATTCACATGATAGCACGCAGAATGAGGGAAAAATCACATGATAGCACGCAGAATGAGCCAAAATTGACATTATAGCACGCAGAATGAGGCAAAATTCACATGATAGCACGCAGAATAAGGGAAAAATCACATTATAGCACTCTGTATGAGGCAAAAATGATGTTATAGCACGCAGAATGAGCCGAAATTGACATTATAGCACACTGTATGAGGCAAAAATTACGTTATAGCACGCAGAATGAGCCGAAATTGACATTATAGCACACTGTATGAGGCAAAATTCACATGATAGCACGCAGAATGAGGGAAAAAATCACATTATAGCACACTGTATGAGGGAAAAATCACATTATAACACACTGTATGAGGTAAAATTCACATGATAGCACGCAGAATGAGGCAAAATTCACATTATAGCACACTGTATGAGGCAAAAATCACATGATAGCACGCAGAATGAGGGAAAATCACATTATAGCACACTGTATGAGGCAAAAATCACATGATAGCACGCAGAATGAGGCAAAATTCACATGATAGCACACAGAATGAGGGAAAAATCACATTATAGCACACTGTATGAGGCAAAAATGACATAGCACACAGAATGAGGCAAAATTCAGCCAAATAATGCAGGGAGAAGAAGGGGGGGGGGGAGAGAAATGGGAGACACACACACACTCACACTCACACTCACACACACTCCCACCTCATAGATGGAGGCCGGGTCCCGCCGCGGTATTGGGAACAGGGTGCAGAGCGGTGCAGCGCGGCGGAGGACGAAGACAGAGAGAGAGCGTCCTGACGCGCATACAGGAAGGAGGGGGCGTGGTCAGAACAGAGGTCGCTGTACGCGCGTCAGTACGCTCCTCTCTCTCCTCGTACCCCGCCGCGCTGCACCGCTCTCCACCCCGTTCCCAATACCGCGCTGGGACCCGGCCTCCATCCCGTTCGCCCTAATCGCCCCCGCTAAATCCGCCACTGAGCACAAACATCTGGATTCAGCAAATACTCATCGTATGCAGGGCAAGTACAGACTGGCAAAATTCCAAACAGCCGTTTTCGGTGCTCCTTCCTCAGGGAAAAAACAGTTAAGGTGCCATGGTGCCTGGTGCTAAAGTGTCAAAGTGCTGTGCAAAATGACAGCACTTTGACACTTTAGCACCAGGCACCATGGCACCTTAACTGGTTTTTCCTGAGGAAGGAGCACCGAAAACGGCTGTTTGGAATTTTGCCAGTCTGTCTGTACTTGCCCTGCATACGATGAGTATTTGCTGAATCCAGATGTTTGTGCTTTACTGCTACATGAAGTTAAAAGCTGATTGAATAACATGTCTGCTATATGAAGCAAAAAGCTGATTGAATATTAAGCAGTGTGCTGGTTCTGTCTACACCCTGTCTGGAAAGTTATGGATGGACATGTGTTGATATAACATTCATTTTGACCGGTCACCTGCATCATTACATATGAGAGTGTCAGTGCGGCTTCCCGGGACTCTGTTCTGTGATTTGTCTATATGTGTGTGTGTGTGTGTGTGTGTGTGTGTGTGTGTGTGTGTGTGTGTGTGTGTGTGTGATCAAAAGCAGTTTATGTTTCCTGTTATTATGAAGTTTAAGCATGATAGTAACATTACTATTTATTTCCACCGTATTTAAGCACATACTGTATAGTTTGGACGATGATTAAATATTTATTTAATTCTCCCAGGAAAGGTGGCTGCTAAGAGTGAAGTTTTTGGATACAGGAGGCTAAAAGATCGATGGGCAAGTGCAACCATGTCACCCCCGCCACCAATCCTTACAATAACTTTAGGGTTAAAGCCTTTTTGTCCAGTCTAAAGAAGCTGCAACAAAGGGAATGTATTTTGTGTGAATTGTGTTTTAGCTGCTGTCTCACATATAAATGAGAAGTTAGATGTGTACACGCATGTCGACAGAAGATGTATACTCTGAGTGTTTGTATGTAGCGCTTATAGAAAAGAAGGGGCAGGGCCCTTTTATCTTAAGAGCTGTTTCTTTTTGTGCTGAACCAGGGGTGTGGATAAACACTACTGACTCCGTGGAAAGTGTGTATATATTGATGCAGTGTCACTTTATCCCATAACCGAGCAATATCATCAAAGAGTGGTTAAGTTTCCCTTCTGTTGAGCTCACAGCTGCATATCCCACTATCCTTTAGAGCCTGGATATTAAAAAAAAGTGCCTAAGTAATATTACTTAAGTGTTGAGAATACTTAAAGATTTAGTTGTACCCAACCTCCAGAATAATTTTTATATTTCATCCACAAGAACAGTGAGTCCAAATTGTTCCCTGGTTTATACAAAAGTACTAGTATGAAGATCCAGAAGATTGCAAAATCAGAAAAATAGATGATTGCTTTATCAAAATTTATTGTAATAGTAATTCTAGCAATTATACTCTGACTGTTATTCTATGTACTGTATAAATATACAAGTCAGGGATGTCAGGATATCGGATACTTACTAAGAGGTGGAGCCAGTGCCTAGATTTTCATGCACACATTGCACTGCATATGTTGTAATTCCACATAAAAGTCACATATACTGTATGATATTGTTATTTTTCCCCCTCTCCTTGTATTTGACACTATATCTACCAACATAAGTTGCATACTGTTCCTACCACATTTTCATCATATTGTTGTTTTTTCTCTAAATATTATATTTTTAAACTTTTATGGTCTTTATTTTATGATCCTTTAGTTACCCAAGGGTTATTTGCCCATCTAACACACAGTTTTTGTTTTGTGACAAGGTTGACACAAAGGGGGTAGAGTAGAACATATCTGTTATAGGCAAAAATATCATTACTATCAATACAGTAGCTGTATGGCGCATATTCCAGTGCATTTTTATTTTTTTGAAAAGATATGCAAGGGAAGAATGGAAAAGTATGTAGGCTGATAATGGATGGACCATATAGAGAGAGGTGATTGGAAAAGTTTAGAAGCAATATGAAGGTTGCACGAAAGTTTGAAGACTAAAAGAAAGTCTGTTTTAAAAAACACAAAAGAGAGAGACTATTATAGTAAGCAAGATAATGAGATGACACCTAGTCATCCTACAAAGAATTATGATATTTCAAATGCCCAAGAAAAACTGTACAGTCACACAAAAGACAATAAAGACTTTGATTCAATCTCACTTGACAATGGACCAATATGAGAAAACATAGAAAGTATCCTGTTCCAAAGACAGAAGAAAATATTGTATAATAGAGAAATGTTACACATATAAAAAAAACCTAATACAATTGTACCAGTTTTGTTTATAACAGGAAATATCCTATTGGAAGGGAAAGGGATGTGTAACAGATAATAATGATATCTGGAGAGATTAAAGCTAAGACCACTGTACCGAAGTCACTATAACATTACCTGGACCGACTGAGAAAGCCCATAGGCTTGCTCACATTGGTAAAGGGGGTATGGCGACAATAGTTCAGCTTTCTTTTCCTATGAATGTAAGAGGATGCAGTCATGCCTTCCCTGTCTAAAGAGAGACTACCCCGCTCTACGCAAGTACCTTTCCTAGGCAATACAGAATGACTCTATCCACCCCATAGAAAATATGTCTTAGTATATTGTAAAGTGTTTAGCAGGCAGCCAGAAGCACTGCTGGCCATACATTGTTTAGAACAAAAGTATTAAAAAAAAAATATATATATATATATATATATATATATATATTTATTTAATAATCGGAGTCAAATCCACAATTACACTGCCATATACTGTAGGTTTGTGGCCTCAGAGAATTCCACTAAGGTATTAATTATGTTGTTAGAAGTCACAGGGACCACAGTGTGAAGTTGGCATAGTCTTTCATAAGCACCGGTTTATGTCTATCGCTCCACTAACCCTGTTCCAAAGTACCTGTTTCTATATTAGATCATTCACTGGCACATGCCCAGATTCTATAGTAAGTAGAGATGAGCGGGTTGGGTTCTCAGAGAATCGAACCCTACCAAACTTCACGCTCCGAACCTGAATCCGAGTCGGGCTCGGGTTTTCCCGCCTGACTTGGAAACCAGAATGAGGCAAAACATCATCATCCCGCTGTCGGATTCTCGCGGGGTTTGGATTCCATATAAGGAGCTGCACGTCACCGCCATTTTCACTCCGGCATTGGAGAGTGTATGCAGAGGACGTGTCTCTGTTCTCTCAGTGTCCTCAGTGTCCGTGTCTTGTGCTGAATCTGTCCAATCACAGTGCTTGTGTCCTCTCCTGCCATATGCCCAGTGCTGCTGTATAATTAGTTGTGTTGTCCTGCATCAGACCAGTGGTAGTGTCATGTGCATCAGTCAGGCCAGTGACCATTGACAGTGGTGGTGACCTCTCCTGCCATATGCCCAGTGCTGCTGTATAATTAGCTGTGTTGTCCTGCATCAGACCAGTGCTAGTGTCCTGTGCATCAGTCAGTCCAGTGACCATTCACAGTGGTGGTGTCTTCTGCTGCCATATGTCCAGTGCTGCTGTATAATTAGCTGTGTTGTCCTGCACCAAACCAGTGGTAGTGTCCTGTGCATCAATTAGTCAAGTGACCATTCACAGTGGTGGTGTCCTCTGCTGCCATATGCCCAGTGCTGCTGTATAATTAGCTGTGTTGTCCTGCATCAGACCAGTGGTAGTGTCCTGTGCATCAGTCAGTCCAGTGACCATTCACAGTGGTGGTGTCCTCTGCTGCCATATGCCCAGTGCTGCTGTATAATTAGCTGTGTTGTCCTGCATCAGACCAGTGGTAGTGTCCTGTGCATCAGTCAGTCCAGTGACCATTCACAGTGGTGGTGTCTTCTGCTGCCATATGTCCAGTGCTGCTGTTTAATATATTAATAAGTCCCTTAAAGTGTTGATGTGTTGTACTGCACCAGACCAGTGGTAGTGTCCTGTGCATCAGCCATCAGTCATTCCAGTGACCAGTCACAGTGGTATCCTCTGCTGCCATATGTCCAGTGCTCATGTGCCACATATTGTGTTATATAACTCCAGAAAAATATTGAAGAACAAAAATTTGGAGGATAAAATAGGGAAAGATCAAGAACCACTTCCTCTTAGTGCTGAAGCTGCTGCCACTAGCCATGACATAGATGATGAAATGCCATCAACATCGTCAGCGAAGGCTGATGCCCATTGTAATAGTAGAGGGCATGTAAAATCCAGAAAGCCAAAGTTCAGTAAAAAGAACCAAAAAAAGAAATTTAAATGGTCTGAGGAAAAATGTAAACTTGACAATATGCCATTTACGACATGGAGTGGCAAGGTCCAGCTAAGGCCCTGGACTATGTTCATGACTAGTGGTTGTCAAAGTCGAAAATATTATAGGCCTTCGTGCGGGTTTTGTTCTGCCGTGTGTGCGCAAACTCGCACATTGCGTATATTGGTTCACGAGGTCCTGCGTATTAGCGCATGGTTTGAGGAATTATGGTAGCATATGTATTCGCATGGAAAAGCCACAAAGACATATCTCATATTTACTCCACATAGCACATAATTTACACATAGTCTACACACACCACACCAGCAAGTTACATTTACTTTGGAAAGGGAACAATAGAGATATTCAACTTTACAGGATAAGAGGGGACAGAATTAGGTTAGGAGGTGGTGTTTGGTATCCAGTTGTACAGTATTTCAAGGGCAATATTTCGATGGCAGTTTGCAGAAAGTAGCACGCTCCTGCACATATATATGCACAGGAACAGATTATTAATATCACACTGTATGTACTGTACTCTTGATATTCGGAGGGAACCCAGTGGAGGACATCTGCAAATGCACCTGGACCAGGCATCGCCCACCTATTCAAACCGACCTATGACCCCTCATGCACTGTAAATGACCAGCTCTTTGACCTATGAAAGAAGAGATTGCAGTTTCCTTTGTTTCATGCTTTGGACCATTGTATAAAAAACAAGCCTCCTGGCCGGTCAGTCTATTCTCTGAAGGTCATCTTTCCAGATTGACTGAGGACCGGAACCGGGTGCGTAGGCGAACAAATGTATGTATCCATTGATTGTAGCCTTTTCTCTTATGTGATTGTATTACTGTTGTAACCCCCATTTGAGTAAATAACTGTTGCAGAATTAGACCTCAACATTGCATATACAATTGGTGTTGCATTCCTTTCCTATTAGGGGTTATAAAGTGTATTCCACCGCACGTGTAGCTACTTTGTGCTTACAGCGTGCCAGCGTGCTTACGCAACTTTTACATATTTGTTAGGGGTTTTACACACACATGCTTAGCGGTCGCAGCGGCCTGAACAGTTGTACATTTAAAGTATTGCTTTTGTTCCTGAAAGTGAATCAGACTTCACAATTAGGAGCTCTGTCCGGTTCATCTCACACTCACAGACTTGCAGGCCATAAACAGACTTTGATCTACAACAAAGGGTGGAAACGCATCTTAAGTAACCGTGCTTTGTTGCTTTGTGTTTGAAACTCTTTTTTGTGTTGTTAGATCACGACTGTTCTTGTATAGTCTTAGAGGTGCTGATATAAGCCAGGGGACAAACAGGAAAAAAGCTGTTTAAATCTGTGTAATTTTTGGCGTGTAAAGCGTACACAAAGCGTACTGATACTTTGAATGCTTTCTCACATATTGTTGCCATAGGTTAACAGTCATCTGTGTGAAATCGGATATGTTTGATTGCTATATATATATATTTGATAGTGTGTTAAGGGAGTAATTGTAAAACACAATTGTATGTTGTGTTAGTGAGCACGGTCATGTGTTTACGCAAGGTTGCATAGAGTTGCGGGCGCAAGGTATAACCACACGATAGCTGTTCAATTTAAGATGGGATAGTATACATTTAATACTGTAGCACATAACTATCCGATTTCAAAAGCAGATTAATATAATATTTTGTTGAAACTGTACTACCTCTGGGGTAAAGCAATCAATCAAAGGGAGTGATATTTTCTGTACAGAAAAGAAAAACACTGTGTATCTGAGTGAGTGAAAGTAGGAGTGGATGTATTGAACCCTGGGGAAATCGTGTTCCCGTGGAAACACTGAGTTAGTAGAGGCTCTGTGGCATAAGGTCCGCTACCTTACGTGATTACATACATAGAGAAGTACGCAGTGGCGTGCGGTGAGGTCGGTGGCTGGGGAGGAACAAGCAGCCAACCCCCCCAACCATGGAGTGGGGTAAAAAAAAAAAGTGTAGCCCCCCCCCACATTCATGAAACCAGCACCGGGCAGAACCAGCCAGGGGCGGGTGATGCCATAGCAGGGGAGACACTCGGTATGGGGTCCCCCTGCCATAACATTAATCTGCCCCCAAAACCAGTCAGCCCAGGGCTGGAATTCCTCAGAAGTGGGGACCCCAAAAAATAAACATGGGGTCCCCCTCCCGAGCAATAACCAGCACTGGGCTGATAGCCCAGTGCTATGCCATGCCCCGCACCCCTGGTGGCGGTGGGTGCGGGGTTCATTGTTAATATTGTTCTTGACAGGTGGCCTACAGGTCCCAGCAAGCCTGCCCCAGCATGCTGGCACTTGGAGAACCACAAGTGCCAGCATGCCCGGACATAAATGGCCCGCTGGCACCTGTGGTCCACCTGTAAAGAACAGTAATATTGTTCTTTACAGGTGGCCAACAGGTCCCAGCAAGCCTGCCCCAGCATGCTGGCACATGGAGAACCATAAGACATAAATGGCCTGCTAGCACCTGTTCTCCACCTGTAAAGAAAATATTAAAATAAAAACACCAGTCTCTTTAAAAAAAAAATAGTTTATTTGACAGGGTCTTCACCTGGGGGTGGCGGCCTTTAAGCTCTTTTGCATGGCCGCCGCCTCCCCAGGGCTTCCGGCGTCTTCACCTGGGGGCGCCACCTCCCCAGGGCTTCCAGTGTCTTCCTCCGGCGTCTTCACCTGGGAGGTGGCGGCCATTAAGCTCTTTTGCATGGCCGCCGCCTTCCCCAGGACTTCCAGCGTCTTCACCTGGTGGGCGGCGGCTGCTAAACTCTTTTGCATAGCCGCCGCCAATCCAGGACTTCCGGCGTCTTCAGCCTTCAGGAGCTCTTCTCCGCTCCTCCTCCGCCGTCGGACTGACAGCCGCTCTCTCGCGCTGACTTATATAAGTCAGCCAGAGGCGGCGGAGCGATGACGCAGCGAGCCATCTTCAATTTCAAAAATGATGCTGAGGCGCCATTTTTGACATGGGTTACCGCTCTGCTGCCAAACTCTGCATCGCCGCTGCCCGCACCTCCGCCGTCACCCGCCCTCAGCCGCCTACACCGCCACCGCACGCACCTCCGCCGCCAGGACCTCCGCCGACACCCACACCTCCGCCGCCAGCACCTCCGCCGACACCCGCACCTCCGCCGCGCCCACAACAGTGATTGACAGCGGATCCAGTGACGGATCCGCTGGCCAATCACTGTGGCCTGACTGTGGCCAGTGTGGCCTTCACTGTGTGAAAGCGGCACCACTAATGGTGCTGCTTTCCTATGCTATTTCAATGGGCTTTTAATGCCCATTGCTAGGCCCCGCCCGCTCCCACCCCCCGCTCCCAATACTTTTCCCTATCTGACCGGGAGGCACCACGATCAGTGCCTCCCAACCCCATTTAGACAGGGATAATGACTACATTAATATAAAGGAAATACTTATGACACAGAATATGTGTCATAAGTATCTTCTTTATATTGTTTTAATCATTAATGACAGGGGAGGCACTGCCTCCCCTGACTGCACGTCCCTGGAAGTACGCAAGTCGTGAGGAGACTTGAACAGTAGCGTGATATGGAATTGTGAATTGTGAGTATAGAATTGTGAATTGAAGTTAATGTTTTGTGTTACGCTCCGGCTGAGGATCGCAGCTTGTGAATTCGACTCCCGCAATCGTAAGGCATATAGATAACAAGTATCTATAGTAGAGATGAGCGCCTGAAATTTTTCGGGTTTTGTGTTTTGGTTTTGGGTTCGGTTCCGCGGCCGTGTTTTGGGTTCGAACGCGTTTTGGCAAAACCTCACCGAATTTTTTTTGTCGGATTCGGGTGTGTTTTGGATTCGGGTGTTTTTTTCAAAAAACACTAAAAAACAGCTTAAATCATAGAATTTGGGGGTCATTTTGATCCCAAAGTATTATTAACCTCAAAAACCATAATTTACACTCATTTTCAGTCTATTCTGAATACCTCACACCTCACAATATTATTTTTAGTCCTAAAATTTGCACCGAGGTCGCTGTGTGAGTAAGATAAGCGACCCTAGTGGCCGACACAAACACCGGGCCCATCTAGGAGTGGCACTGCAGTGTCACGCAGGATGTCCCTTCCAAAAAACCCTCCCCAAACAGCACATGACGCAAAGAAAAAAAGAGGCGCAATGAGGTAGCTGTGTGAGTAAGATTAGCGACCCTAGTGGCCGACACAAACACCGGGCCCATCTAGGAGTGGCACTGCAGTGTCACGCAGGATGGCCCTTCCAAAAAACCCTCCCCAAACAGCACATGACGCAAAGAAAAAAAGAGGCGCAATGAGGTAGCTGTGTGAGTAAGATTAGCGACCCTAGTGGCCGACACAAACACCGGGCCCATCTAGGAGTGGCACTGCAGTGTCACGCAGGATGTCCCTTCCAAAAAACCCTCCCCAAACAGCACATGACGCAAAGAAAAAAAGAGGCGCAATGAGGTAGCTGTGTGAGTAAGATTAGCGACCCTAGTGGCCGACACAAACACCGGGCCCATCTAGGAGTGGCACTGCAGTGTCACGCAGGATGTCCCTTCCAAAAAACCCTCCCCAAACAGCACATGACGCAAAGAAAAAAAGAGGCGCAATGAGGTAGCTGACTGTGTGAGTAAGATTAGCGACCCTAGTGGCCGACACAAACACCGGGCCCATCTAGGAGTGGCACTGCAGTGTCACGCAGGATGTCCCTTCCAAAAAACCCTCCCCAATCAGCACATGATGCAAAGAAAAAGAAAAGAAAAAAGAGGTGCAAGATGGAATTGTCCTTGGGCCCTCCCACCCACCCTTATGTTGTGTAAACAAAACAGGACATGCACACTTTAACCAACCCATCATTTCAGTGACAGGGTCTGCCACACGACTGTGACTGATATGACGGGTTGGTTTGGACCCCCCCCAAAAAAGAAGCAATTAATCTCTCCTTGCACAAACTGGCTCTACAGAGGCAAGATGTCCACCTCATCTTCACCCTCCGATATATCACCGTGTACATCCCCCTCCTCACAGATTATCAATTCGTCCCCACTGGAATCCACCATCTCAGCTCCCTGTGTACTTTGTGGAGGCAATTGCTGCTGGTCAATGTCTCCGCGGAGGAATTGATTATAATTCATTTTAATGAACATCATCTTCTCCACATTTTCTGGATGTAACCTCGTACGCCGATTGCTGACAAGGTGAGCGGCGGCACTAAACACTCTTTCGGAGTACACACTTGTGGGAGGGCAACTTAGGTAGAATAAAGCCAGTTTGTGCAAGGGCCTCCAAATTGCCTCTTTTTCCTGCCAGTATAAGTACGGACTGTGTGACGTGCCTACTTGGATGCGGTCACTCATATAATCCTCCACCATTCTATCAATGTTGAGAGAATCATATGCAGTGACAGTAGACGACATGTCCGTAATCGTTGTCAGGTCCTTCAGTCCGGACCAGATGTCAGCATCAGCAGTCGCTCCAGACTGCCCTGCATCACCGCCAGCGGGTGGGCTCGGAATTCTGAGCCTTTTCCTCGCACCCCCAGTTGCAGGAGAATGTGAAGGAGGAGATGTTGACAGGTCGCGTTCCGCTTGGCTTGACAATTTTGTCACCAGCAGGTCTTTCAACCCCAGCAGACTTGTGTCTGCCGGAAAGAGAGATCCAAGGTAGGCTTTAAATCTAGGATCGAGCACGGTGGCCAAAATGTAGTGCTCTAATTTCAACAGATTGACCACCCGTGAATCCTTGTTAAGCGAATTAAGGGCTCCATCCACAAGTCCCACATGCCTAGCGGAATCGCTCCGTGTTAGCTCCTCCTTCAATGTCTCCAGCTTCTTCTGCAAAAGCCTGATGAGGGGAATGACCTGACTCAGGCTGGCAGTGTCTGAACTGACTTCACGTGTGGCAAGTTCAAAGGGCATCAGAACCTTGCACAACGTTGAAATCATTCTCCACTGCGCTTGAGACAGGTGCATTCCACCTACTATATCGTGCTCAATTGTATAGGCTTGAATGGCCTTTTGCTGCTCCTCCAACCTCTGAAGCATATAGAGGGTTGAATTCCACCTCGTTACCACTTCTTGCTTCAGATGATGGCAGGGCAGGTTCAGTAGTTTTTGGTGGTGCTCCAGTCTTCTGTACGTGGTGCCTGTACGCCGAAAGAGTCCCGCAATTCTTCTGGCCACCGACAGCATCTCTTGCACGCCCCTGTCGTTTTTTTAAAAATTCTGCACCACCAAATTCAAGGTATGTGCAAAACATGGGACGTGCTGGAATTTGCCCATATTTAATGCACACACAATATTGCTGGCGTTGTCCGATGCCACAAATCCACAGGAGAGTCCAATTGGGGTAAGCCATTCCGCGATGATCTTCCTCAGTTGCCGTAAGAGGTTTTCAGCTGTGTGCGTATTCTGGAAAGCGGTGATACAAAGCGTAGCCTGCCTAGGAAAGAGTTGGAGTTTGCGAGATGCTGCTACTGGTGCCGCCGCTGCTGTTCTTGCGGCGGGAGTCCATACATCTACCCAGTGGGCTGTCACAGTCATATAGTCCTGACCCTGCCCTGCTCCACTTGTCCACATGTCCGTGGTTAAGTGGACATTGGGTACAACTGCATTTTTTAGGACACTGGTGAGTCTTTTTCTGACGTCCGTGTACATTCTCGGTATCGCCTGCCTAGAGAAGTGGAACCTAGATGGTATTTGGTAACGGGGGCACACTGCCTCAATAAATTGTCTAGTTCCCTGTGAACTAACGGCGGATACCGGATGCACGTCTAACACCAACATAGTTGTCAAGGCCTCAGTTATCCGCTTTGCAGTAGGATGACTGCTGTGATATTTCATCTTCCTCGCAAAGGACTGTTGAACAGTCAATTGCTTACTGGAAGTAGTACAAGTGGGCTTACGACTTCCCCTCTGGGATGACCATCGACTCCCAGCGGCAACAACAGCAGCGCCAGCAGCAGTAGGCGTTACACGCAAGGATGCATCGGAGGAATCCCAGGCAGGAGAGGACTCGTCAGAATTGCCAGTGACATGGCCTGCAGGACTATTGGCATTCCTGGGGAAGGAGGAAATTGACACTGAGGGAGTTGGTGGGGTGGTTTGCGTGAGCTTGGTTACAAGAGGAAGGGATTTACTGGTCAGTGGACTGCTTCCGCTGTCACCCAAAGTTTTTGAACTTGTCACTGACTTATTATGAATGCGCTGCAGGTGACGTATAAGGGAGGACGTTCCGAGGTGGTTAACGTCCTTACCCCTACTTATTACAGCTTGACAAAGGGAACACACGGCTTGACACCTGTTGTCCGCATTTCTGGTGAAATACCTCCACACCGAAGAGCTGATTTTTTTGGTATTTTCACCTGGCATGTCAACGGCCATATTCCTCCCACGGACAACAGGTGTCTCCCCGGGTGCATGACTTAAACAAACCACCTCACCATCAGAATCCTCCTGGTCAATTTCCTCCCCAGCGCCAGCAACACCCATATCCTCCTCATCCTGGTGTACTTCAACACTGACATCTTCAATCTGACTATCAGGAACTGGACTGCGGGTGCTCCTTCCAGCACTTGCAGGGGGCGTGCAAATGGTGGAAGGCGCATGCTCTTCACGTCCAGTGTTGGGAAGGTCAGGCATCGCAACCGACACAATTGGACTCTCCTTGTGGATTTGGGATTTCGAAGAATGCACAGTTCTTTGCTGTGCTGCTTTTGCCAGCTTGAGTCTTTTCATTTTTCTAGCGAGAGGCTGAGTGCTTCCATCCTCATGTGAAGCTGAACCACTAGCCATGAACATAGGCCAGGGCCTCAGCCGTTCCTTGCCACTCCGTGTGGTAAATGGCATATTGGCAAGTTTACGCTTCTCCTCCGACAATTTTATTTTAGGTTTTGGAGTCCTTTTTTTTCTGATATTTGGTGTTTTGGATTTGACATGCTCTGTACTATGACATTGGGCATCGGCCTTGGCAGACGACGTTGCTGGCATTTCATCGTCTCGGCCATGACTAGTGGCAGCAGCTTCAGCACGAGGTGGAAGTGGATCTTGATCTTTCCCTAATTTTGGAACCTCAACATTTTTGTTCTCCATATTTTAATAGGCACAACTAAAAGGCACCTCAGGTAAACAATGGAGATGGATACTAGTATACAATTATGGACTGCCTGCCGACTGCAGACACAGAGGTAGCCACAGCCGTGAACTACCGTACTGTACTGTGTCTGCAGCTAATATAGACTGGTTGATAAAGAGAAGATGTCTATGTAACTATGTATGTATAAAGAAGACTGAAAAAAATCCACGGTTAGGTGGTATACAATTATGGACGGACTGCCTGCCGAGTGCAGACACAGAGGTAGCCACAGCCGTGAACTACCGTACTGTACTGTGTCTGCAGCTAATATAGACTGGTTGATAAAGAGAAGATGTCTATGTAACTATGTATGTATAAAGAAGAATGAAAAAAAACCACGGTTAGGTGGTATACAATTATGGACGGACTGCCTGCCGAGTGCAGACACAGAGGTAGCCACAGCCGTGAACTACCGTACTGTACTGTGTCTGCAGCTAATATAGACTGGTTGATAAAGAGAAGATGTCTATGTAACTATGTATGTATAAAGAAGAATGAAAAAAATCCACGGTTAGGTGGTATTACAATTATGGACGGACTGCCTGCCGAGTGCAGAGACACAGAGGTAGCCACAGCCGTGAACTACCGTACTGTGTCTGCTGCGACTGGATGATAAATGATATAAAAAATATATATATATCACTACTGCAGCCGGACAGGTATATATTATATATTATATAATGACGGACCTGCTGGACACTGTCTGTCAGCAGAATGAGTTTTATTTTTATAGAATAAAAAAAAAAAAAACACACAAGTGAAGTCACACGACGAGTGTTTAACTTTTTCAGGCAATCACAATATAAGTTGTCGAAGTCAGAAAAATGTCTCTATGCACGTTGCCATATTTGCACCGCACACTGGTCCGTGCTGCGCATGCGTGCGCTCTCCCGTGGAGGCGCATACCCGCAATAGCGTGCACTCGCAGGCGCGGTATGCGTATTTACGGTAGAGTTTACGTAGTCGTAGCGTGCGACCCATTCGTTACAACTGTTCACAATTAATGTAGTTTATAGATCATGGTCCCTTTGATAGATTCTGAAAGTTTGGTTAAAATAGAATGTCCCTGAGCTGAGGAGTCCCTCTTTGCATCGTACGAAGGGTCTAACAGGAATCATACAGCAGTGTTTGGTACCCATCGGAAGAGTATTTAATTAGCAATATTCCGGTGTTGGTTTGGAGCGTATTAATTGCTCGTGCGAATAGTTATGGACATAAGAAGTTATGTCCATTTATTTATTATTATTTGTTCTTACTTAGTCATGCATCTGAACAGTTGGAGACAGGCATTATTGGGTCTCAAATGTCTCTTTGACCTCAGAGATCCCCCAAACAATAGTTTGCATGTTAAGAGGGCCTCATATCTACACATGCATAAGGTAAACACAGGAATAGTAATTGAAGATCAATTGTACTCCAAATCAGTATCTTTCCCGCAGACGGAGTACAATAGCCTTTAATTACACTGAGCTTTTGAGACTCAATAAGGAGGGCCAACACCTGTGTTTACAAATGGGGCTGGATTTGTATACAGGAGAATGAGGGCTGAGATGTCATTGTCTCAACTGAAAGTGGACATCATGAATATAGAACAAAACCCAGACAGGATTCTGTTTTGTATTCGCCAAACAATAGCTTCTCACTAGACAGGAATGTGTTGGTCATCACCCATTGTGTTACATAACCAAGGCCACTGATGCAGCTGGCTCACATGCTGGGAGGGACACACACTTCCTGTGGTTGACACACCCCCACAGCTGGAATGCAGGTATGATATACCCACTGGAGATCACAGGGCTGACTGACACTCAGAACTAAGCTAGCATCAAGCAGCATGGCGGCTACATCCCCAGGACAGAATTCCTTCCCAAAGGCTAAGTATAGAATCACATGGCTATAGAAGGAAATATAGACATATTGCTTTCTGGTTTAAATAGGATATTGTAACTTGGCTGTGATGATTGTTGGGTGTTAGTGTTGGTGCCCTGTGGAATCTGTGATGGTAGCTGGGATCTTGTTAATCATAAATACCACCATGCAGTACTTTTGAATATGTGCTGGTAGCAATGGCAGGCTGATACTTGTGAGTACCTGGTGGTCTGGTCTTGTGATAACTCATATGCTCTGGTTATAGAGATACTGTGTTTGCTTAAAATTGTGAAAGGTGATTTAGATTGTTTGGAATTGTAAAATCAGAACATATGCATTGTTTTGAGGCTTGGACATTTTGGAATAAAATGGAGTCTAGCTTCTGCCCCATGCGGCATTGTAGGGACGATTGTGTAGCTGGGTGTTGTGTATATAGGGACAGGCAGCATGGGTAAGCTCAAGTACTTTCTAAACAAAGATTCTCAGCATTGATTAACTGCGCAGCGATTGTTCCTCACATGTGTAAGCTTCGCTGCAACCATATTGTCTTTTAATGTTATTGTGAGCCAATCTCTCTCAAATCTCTCTCTCTCTCTTGTCTTCTCATCTTCTCTTATTTCTCCTTAAACTTAACTGTATTGTATTGTAGTGTGTTTCCTGTATAGTTATCTGGTTAGGTGGTTTATGTTATACTGTAGTGTATCATTTGTACTGTGATTCCTTTTTGCAAGTATATTAGTTATAATACATAGTTAATAGGCTTTGGAACCTAAACCAGTATCTGTGTATTTTCTATAGTGTTAAGTGTTCACTTGAGCGTCGGTGACGCTCAAGCAGCTTTGTAGTTAGTCAGGTTACACAAGGTTGCACTTACACCCTGTACTCACATTAAGGTATTCAGTGTATTTCATTGGTATAAGGTTTTAACATAAAGGTATAGTGTTGTGAGCGTCTGCATCGCTGGTGACCTCCTCGTGGTCTCGAGCGTAGGCTACGCTACAGCGAATCATTCCCCTAGACATAACCAATAACGTGTCCTGTGATCACTGGGCCGTGAGCGAACGTGACGCTTGAGCGTCTCGCCTACGGCTTAGCGATCGTTACGCAGATAGCGTACCCATACGGTATTTCTTAAGCAAACAGCGTACAGTGTTCTTAGCTTCATAAAGGGTTGTTTATACGACAAGGGAATTTGGCATTGTCAATTGGGAACTCGTCCTATACTTCTCACATCTGCACTAGGTAGATCAGCAGACATTATCCCCCAGCAAAGGGTGGGAGATTGTCTCATAGTGCTGGCGGGATAAGCGTCTGCTTCGCTTAGATAAAGAGTGCTGAAGGAACCCGGTAACCGGAAGTAAGAACAAAACGCTTGTGTCCTTTTAAAACTGTTTATTTTTCTTTTGTCTTGCGTACACACGCATATATCTGCATTTCTGTTTCATTTTCGTATATCACTATTCCTGTTTGCCAATTTTATAGTTGATAGAAAGTGCTAAAAAGAGATTTGCTGTTATTTCATAGTAGAGGTAATAGTTAAAGTATAGAACAACACACGGTTTGTCTGAGATACAAGGCAGTCAGTGTGGATTGCGGTAGATGATCAGGGATCATTTACATTGATAAAAATATATTGTGTTACGGTGGATCCTTTGCATTGCGTACACGTGTCGCTAACAAAGACTAGCGTACGCAATCCTAAGGCAGACGCACGCAGCGTTCATTACGCAACGTAGCGTCCGGTTACGCCCACGTAGCTCAAGTTGTGATAAAGTGAAGTAACGCAAAGGCGATAATTAACGCACAGCGGTAGATAACGCGAAGCGGTAAATAACGCAAATCTATTTTTGGAAAATCTGAAATTTAGTTTAACAGATCCTGCTCCTAATTGGTAACCCTTTTGGCCTAAAGACAATTTCTGCGCAGAAATAGATATAGAAACAAAAGTGTACATGTGTTGAGTGAGTGTGTTTTGTATACAAAAGTTTATATAACTGTAAGGTGGAACCAAAAGGAAAGCCGGGTACTCGTCAAGGGACATACGTGTAAGTGACATATACGGTGGCTAGGGAGGCATCCCTGGTTAAATAATATTTGAGCATTAGAGTATAGCGGACCATAAGGTAACAAGACCAGGAGGTCATAAGGTAACAGACCAGGAGGTCATAAGGTAACAGACCAGGAGGTCATAAGGTAACAGGTAAAATAGACAAAGAGGTCCGCTATAAAAGTCCAGTGGCACAACGCCTGGGGTGTTGGTGCAGAACCCATATAGGCCATACAAGCTCTTGCTGAAGGAATCGCGGCCGGAAACATCGATTCCATTGATCTTTCAGTACATGACAAGTAGTGCTCGTGTACTGAACGATTGGACCGCACGTAATTGTGTGCAGTAGTTAGTAATCTGACCTAATACCATTAGAGTAAAGTGGTCACAAACGCTATTTGTACATTCTGACGTGATTTGTGTAATTTTTTATTTTTGGAAGGGAAGTTCGCTGGTCACTCAGGAACTATCCAACAACCGATACTTGCTGGGGAACGCGCCCCAGTAAATAAAGGTTCACAGGGGCCCTGGGTTGGGTACAGCAGCTCTGGTTACAGTGATTGCAGCACAGGCCAACGTGGGCGAGAAGTAAGTGGGGTACTTGATAAACCACCACCGCCGGCCTGCCCAAGGACATCTTGGTTTGTTTGTAAGGGTTCGCTGAAAACCTTGAGATAAAGATCCAAGGAGGAATAAGCAACGCCTGCAGATTATGGGGGCCATTTGTTCAGGTAGGGGGCGATCAACCTCGGTTCGGGTTGATTCAGAGAACCGACCAGTTGGGTCGGCACGATATGTAATGTGTGAAAAATACGGTAGTCACACAGAGGTTTTATGTGATGAATGGGAGAGAATGACTGTACAAGACAGGGACAAATTCCCAAGAATAGGTAGCTTCAGTCCAGTAGTGTTACAAAATTTAAGGAGGAGGATAAGTCTCATTGAACCAACAAAGAGACAAAATAAACATTATGAATATTTACAGTTATGGCAACAGGAAAGTGAATTACAAAAAGAGTCTATTGACTTTTCTGACTCTTATCTTGAGAGGAGAGACAGTGGCATCAGGAGAGGGGTTGATTGCGGAGAGAAAGACACAAGGGTGAACAATAAAAACGCTCTTAGCAACTGTAATATAGATTATAAGAATAAGTGTAATAAATGTAACAATGATTATTGTAATACTGTTGAATGTACAACTATTAACCTGTGCAAGCTGCACCCCATGTCAAACCTCCCTCAGGAATACAAACAAGAAAGTGAGCCCAGAACGATGTCGGCACCTCTTCCAGAAGCCATCCTACAAGACATCCAGGTGGACACGACCAAATTGGTAAAGGCAATAATCAAACCCCCTAACGGAGGGTCAGGTGAGGTCGTGTCCACAGGTACGTACAATGTTTTATATCACGCACAAACAAATGTACCCCATATTATAAGACCAAAACAAGGTGATGTAATTGAGTTTAGTCCTGTCAGGGTGATCACAGTCCCCAATGGGAAGACTGACGATCAGGGAACCATTCCCGTCAAGGACAGTGCAATGCGCCATCCCTGGTCCCGGACAGAATTGAGATCAATCATGTCTGATTACCCAGATCCTAGGAAAGATCTAACTGTATGATCAAAGATTCACAGAAGGTATATCAACTCCCTAGACAACGACATAATCATGGTATCCAAGGAATCAGGTAGGTACAGGGAAAGCGGTTGATGGTGATGAGCATCCAAGCGTTTGAGGAGGCATCAAATCAACCAAAACCCCAGGCCATTGGCACATGGAGGAACTTAAGGATTTGTGATCTGTGCAAAAGAGAAGGGCATTGTGCTAGCAACTGTAATAACCCACATAAAGTTAGACCCCCTAGACCAAGAAATGAGCAAAATTACAATACACACCATTATAATCAAGGATCACATAGGCAGGAAAGGTGATTATTAGGAATGGAGGCAAGCCTGAAGTAACGGTTAATGAAGTGGGAGGTCATTCACTAAAGACACAGGAATGACCAGGTGAAAAGTTGTAAATGTATTTGTGAAAAATGTTTTTCTCTCCCTCTCTCTATCCCCATCTCTGACTAGTAGTGGTAAGAATTCACACATTGCATACCCACTTGGTCCTTGCAGAAGTCTACCAAACCCCAGCATGACCTCCGCCACAATGTATTTCTGGCCAGATACAGACAGTGGAGTAATGCAGGTGCTGGTGGGGAGGGACTGCTCAAGGAGACCAGTAGACACATAGATATGACAGCCTAATAAGTCTGACAATGTTTTTCTAATGCTAACAATGTTTTCTTACAATGTTTAAAAATGCTTTGTTTCTCTTTTCTTATTGATGGTTATTGTCGAGTTATGTAATGTATATATGCACATGAATTGTTCTCTATCTCTTTTGTTTTTTTTTTATTTTCTCTCTCTTCTCACTCATGTTTCCATGGTTTAAAGATGCTATGTCACCCCTCAGTTGGACCAATGGTAATGCCAGATTTTTGCTCCTTACAGAAAGATCGTCGGTTAGGAAGGAATATTGCATCACCAGAATGATCGTTTTTGAAGACTGAGAGACAACACCTTTGAGAGGACAGCAGAACAAGAAGAACAACAAGACGAGAGAACTTATTATCGTAACGAGTTCTCTCCCCCTCAAACTGATTTTCTTATACCCCATTTACAAATTTCTTCTTTTCTCCTCCTGTAAGATGGACTTGCCCCAAGAGACTGTGATATGGATTTTTCCCGTTAACCATGATGTTGACCAGAGCAGTCTGTTTCGGTGAGAGTACCAGTGAGGTCGAGAAAGGATCCAGAAAGGTCCTGATGACTGAGACGGAGGTGTAAATTTCCAATAGCAACCCAATCACCAAGCAAAGGCGAGTACCGGGCACGATCTAACAACCATGTTATTTGTAAACAACTGTGAAGGAATGTTAGTTCAAAAAGAAAGTTGTATCTGTAGGCTCTGTAACAAAGAAATGCCAATCCAGTTTTAATATCCATATGGACCGGCATCCATTGAGTGACTATCACTCTCTAGTGGGTAACGTGTTAAACCAAACAGATTGTTGGGTATGCTCTCAAGTACCTCAGGGTCACAGCAAATCAGGGCTAGTACCATTTCCTTTAACGTTAGGGGAGGTACTTGAGCTAAGTGGTGGGAGACCGGTGGACCGGAGGTTTAATATCTCCAGCCCTCCTAGTTTGAAGCTCCACCAATACCATGTGGATAGGTCCCTCATATGTTTTAACATCTCCAATCCCAGAAAACCGGGAAATTGGGAAGTGTCATGGAGCAACCTTACCATGACCTTTTCACACAGAGCAGATAGAATGCCTACAGATACAGAGCTGGTACGCCACATAGCCAGTAGAGGAAAATCTTTCCGGTATCGATATACCTTAGGAAATAGGATTACTAGAGTTGGAGAGGTATCACCAGGATACTGTGCACATATCATACAAACTGATACGTGCATTAGGCAGATGGAAGAATTAGGGTCAGGAGATTTCACCTGGAAGGTTTGTAACATGGTCATGTCCTTCTCCGTCCCATATGTTCTCCCCGATGACGCATATTTCATATGCGGGAGAAAGGCGTACAAGTGGCTTGCCCCAAACTCTGAAGGATTGTGTTATATTGGAAAAGTATTGCCTGAAGTGATGACTGTTACACATGACAAAATGAAGGACATACACCGTGGTGCCCAAGCTCCTTATACTCACACTCATTACGAGCACCGAGTTAAAAGACAACTGTCAGAAAGGTTAGAGCATCCGGCCTCTGATCTTATCCATGAATCCACCGGGATTCAGGTTCTGGTAGCGTTAGATTTCACTCGTACCGCTCGGGGAGTGATGAATTATAGATACATTTCCGCACTCGCCAATTTGTTAGATAATATCACTGAAATGTATGATGACACGTTTAGATACACTGGAAGAGAACTTCAAGCTTACAAAACAGAACTAGTTCAGCATAGGATGGTTCTTAATTATCTTACAGCAGTAACAGGCGGATATTGTGTTACATTGGCAACACAGTACGGCATAAAGTGTTGCACGTATATCACAAATAGCACCGAGGATCCGGTAGAGGTCATAGACCAAAAGATGGACGATATTCTCCAATTGAAGTGGGAATTTCGTCGAAAACACAATCTCACCCTTGCTGCTGTAGATAATGAGCTGACTGGTTGGGTGTCATGGTTGAACCCGCGAAATTGGTTCTCCGGTTTGGGAGACTGGGCTCAAGGAGTCATAATGGATGTTGGAAAGTTTCTACTATGTATCTTGGGTGTCGTTATATCGATTGGATTGATATTTAGATGCGGGCAGGCTTTAATGAGGTGCAAACAAAGTACAAAAGTGATGAGCTTGAGGAGTGAGGAAACTGTAATTAACCTGGATTTGATTTATGACCCAATGATAGAAACCAGAATGTGATGAAAAATGCGATTATACGGTCCGTTTCTTTCACCTGTTTTTCTGCTTTTCTCCAAGATGCAAAGACCCCCTTGGACGTGGAAGTTGACGAGACGCTATACAGACAACAGACAAGCACCAAAGATGAAGTTTTGACAACCTATGATATGGACACTTGATGAACTTTGCCATGGATCCCCAGTTTCCCTAGTACTTTTAAACTCACGCTAGCCCAACATTTTTTGTAAATCTGATGGCTCAGACAAAGCTATTTGCTCATGCCTAAGGAGCAATACAGCGCAAAGAAGACGACTCTCAACAGATACCGAACACAACCTCAACGACAGATGTACATTTCCCTGACATAGAATATCATTGCATTCTCCATAAGTGTTCTTTATCTTCATCTCTACAACCCTCAGGTAATAACACACATAGTCGACAGGGAATACAGGCACAGATATCAGCAACCACATACCTCCCCCATTCATGTATCATCAACTAAAATGTGCATCCCCATTTTGTTACAACCATAGCCGAAATGAGCTCGGTAGAGTTTGACAGCCCATCCACAGACCCTTAGTACGGGATAAGAAGGAATTCAAATGTATACTTCGCAATACCTCGAAGCTTGATTTACCACACGTACGGCACGATGATACATGACCCTCCAAACATGGACTCATACACACATGCTTCTACTCTCTCACTAGGTCATACCCTTTTCACACCTACTCCTCTCTTCTTCCTTACCCCACCATGGAAATCAATTAACCCCTGACTTACATTTTTCTCCTTAAACGTTTTGTGGCAGTTATTATTGACTGCCAAAGGGTGGACTGTCGAAGTCAGAAAAATGTCTCTATGCACGTTGCCATATTTGCACCGCACACTGGTCCGTGCTGCGCATGCGTGCGCTCTCCCGTGGAGGCGCATACCCGCAATAGCGTGCACTCGCAGGCGCGGTATGCGTATTTACGGTAGAGTTTACGTAGTCGTAGCGTGCGACCCATTCGTTACAACTGTTCACAATTAATGTAGTTTATAGATCATGGTCCCTTTGATAGATTCTGAAAGTTTGGTTAAAATAGAATGTCCCTGAGCTGAGGAGTCCCTCTTTGCATCGTACGAAGGGTCTAACAGGAATCATACAGCAGTGTTTGGTACCCATCGGAAGAGTATTTAATTAGCAATATTCCGGTGTTGGTTTGGAGCGTATTAATTGCTCGTGCGAATAGTTATGGACATAAGAAGTTATGTCCATTTATTTATTATTATTTGTTCTTACTTAGTCATGCATCTGAACAGTTGGAGACAGGCATTATTGGGTCTCAAATGTCTCTTTGACCTCAGAGATCCCCCAAACAATAGTTTGCATGTTAAGAGGGCCTCATATCTACACATGCATAAGGTAAACACAGGAATAGTAATTGAAGATCAATTGTACTCCAAATCAGTATCTTTCCCGCAGACGGAGTACAATAGCCTTTAATTACACTGAGCTTTTGAGACTCAATAAGGAGGGCCAACACCTGTGTTTACAAATGGGGCTGGATTTGTATACAGGAGAATGAGGGCTGAGATGTCATTGTCTCAACTGAAAGTGGACATCATGAATATAGAACAAAACCCAGACAGGATTCTGTTTTGTATTCGCCAAACAATAGCTTCTCACTAGACAGGAATGTGTTGGTCATCACCCATTGTGTTACATAACCAAGGCCACTGATGCAGCTGGCTCACATGCTGGGAGGGACACACACTTCCTGTGGTTGACACACCCCCACAGCTGGAATGCAGGTATGATATACCCACTGGAGATCACAGGGCTGACTGACACTCAGAACTAAGCTAGCATCAAGCAGCATGGCGGCTACATCCCCAGGACAGAATTCCTTCCCAAAGGCTAAGTATAGAATCACATGGCTATAGAAGGAAATATAGACATATTGCTTTCTGGTTTAAATAGGATATTGTAACTTGGCTGTGATGATTGTTGGGTGTTAGTGTTGGTGCCCTGTGGAATCTGTGATGGTAGCTGGGATCTTGTTAATCATAAATACCACCATGCAGTACTTTTGAATATGTGCTGGTAGCAATGGCAGGCTGATACTTGTGAGTACCTGGTGGTCTGGTCTTGTGATAACTCATATGCTCTGGTTATAGAGATACTGTGTTTGCTTAAAATTGTGAAAGGTGATTTAGATTGTTTGGAATTGTAAAATCAGAACATATGCATTGTTTTGAGGCTTGGACATTTTGGAATAAAATGGAGTCTAGCTTCTGCCCCATGCGGCATTGTAGGGACGATTGTGTAGCTGGGTGTTGTGTATATAGGGACAGGCAGCATGGGTAAGCTCAAGTACTTTCTAAACAAAGATTCTCAGCATTGATTAACTGCGCAGCGATTGTTCCTCACATGTGTAAGCTTCGCTGCAACCATATTGTCTTTTAATGTTATTGTGAGCCAATCTCTCTCAAATCTCTCTCTCTCTCTTGTCTTCTCATCTTCTCTTATTTCTCCTTAAACTTAACTGTATTGTATTGTAGTGTGTTTCCTGTATAGTTATCTGGTTAGGTGGTTTATGTTATACTGTAGTGTATCATTTGTACTGTGATTCCTTTTTGCAAGTATATTAGTTATAATACATAGTTAATAGGCTTTGGAACCTAAACCAGTATCTGTGTATTTTCTATAGTGTTAAGTGTTCACTTGAGCGTCGGTGACGCTCAAGCAGCTTTGTAGTTAGTCAGGTTACACAAGGTTGCACTTACACCCTGTACTCACATTAAGGTATTCAGTGTATTTCATTGGTATAAGGTTTTAACATAAAGGTATAGTGTTGTGAGCGTCTGCATCGCTGGTGACCTCCTCGTGGTCTCGAGCGTAGGCTACGCTACAGCGAATCATTCCCCTAGACATAACCAATAACGTGTCCTGTGATCACTGGGCCGTGAGCGAACGTGACGCTTGAGCGTCTCGCCTACGGCTTAGCGATCGTTACGCAGATAGCGTACCCATACGGTATTTCTTAAGCAAACAGCGTACAGTGTTCTTAGCTTCATAAAGGGTTGTTTATACGACAAGGGAATTTGGCATTGTCAAAGTATACTACTAACTATACTGGTGGTCAGTGTGGTCAGGTCACTGGTCAGTCACACTGGCAGTGGCACTCCTGCAGCAAAAGTGTGCACTGTTTAATTTTAATATAATATGTACTCCTGGCTCCTGCTATAACCTATAACTGGCACTGCAGTAGTGCTCCCCAGTCTCCCCCACAATTATAAGCTGTGTGAGCTGAGCAGTCAGACAGATATATAATATATATAGATGATGCAGCACACTGGCCTGAGCCTGAGCAGTGCACACAGATATGGTATGTGACTGACTGAGTCACTGTGTGTATCGCTTTTTTCAGGCAGAGAACGGATATATTAAATAAACTGCACTGTGTGTCTGGTGGTCACTCACTATATAATATATTATGTACTCCTGGCTCCTGCTATAACCTATAACTGGCACTGCAGTAGTGCTCCCCAGTCTCCCCCACAATTATAAGCTGTGTGAGCTGAGCAGTCAGACAGATATATATAATATTATATATAGATAATAGATGATGCAGCACACTGGCCTGAGCAGTGCACACAGATATGGTATGTGACTGACTGAGTCACTGTGTGTATCGCTTTTTTCAGGCAGAGAACGGATATATTAAATAAACTGCACTGTGTGTCTGGTGGTCACTCACTATATAATATATTATGTACTCCTGGCTCCTGCTATAACCTATAACTGGCACTGCAGTAGTGCTCCCCAGTCTCCCCCACAATTATAAGCTGTGTGAGCTGAGCAGTCAGACAGATATATATAATATTATATATAGATAATAGATGATGCAGCACACTGGCCTGAGCCTGAGCAGTGCACACAGATATGGTATGTGACTGACTGAGTCACTGTGTGTATCGCTTTTTTCAGGCAGAGAACGGATATATTTAAAATAAACTGCACTGTGTGTCTGGTGGTCACTCACTATATAATATATTATGTACTCCTGGCTCCTGCTATAACCTATAACTGGCACTGCAGTAGTGCTCCCCAGTCTCCCCCACAATTATAAGCTGTGTGAGCTGAGCAGTCAGACAGATATATATAATATTATATATAGATAATAGATGATTCAGCACACTGGCCTGAGCCTGAGCAGTGCACACAGATATGGTATGTGACTGAGTCACTGTGTGCTGTGTATCGCTTTTTTCAGGCAGAGAACGGATTATAAAGTAAACTGCACTGTCCTCACTAGTAAACTCTCTCCACTCAGTCTCTACACTTCTACAGTAACAGTACTCCTCCTAGTCAGCTCCAGTAAATCTCTCTCAGTCTCTTATAATCTAAATGGAGAGGACGCCAGCCACGTCCTCTCCCTATCAATCTCAATGCACGTGTGAAAATGGCGGCGACGCGCGGCTCCTTATATAGAATCCGAGTCTCGCGATAGAATCCGAGCCTCGCGAGAATCCGACAGCGTCATGATGACGTTCGGGCGCGCTCGGGTTAACCGAGCAAGGCGGGAAGATCCGAGTCTGCTCGGACCCGTGAAAAAAACCATGAAGTTCTGGCGGGTTCGGATTCAGAGAAACCGAACCCGCTCATCTCTAATCTATAGGCCGTGCGATTGAACTGCACGTCCGTGTGTTCTACACAGCACAACGTGATACTTTTGTGTCATATGTGCTGTGGAAAGCATACGCAGACGTGATTGTGTAAACAAGGGTTTACGTCAGGAAATCTCCCTGGTGGAAGTCCATTGGAAAGGGTGAGCAATAGTTATTGAAGTTTTCTGTTTTTCACCCTACAAAAATTCCAGTGGATGGATACCGAAAAGGAATTTTTTGCTGCCTCTCTCAGGAAAATATTCCAACAGAACCTCCACCGAAAGAAAATACGGTGCTGTAAGGTCTGATAGGAGCCCGAAGTTAGCTACATCGCGATCCACTTTCGACAGTGTATCGTTGTACTGGCCAGCGTGGCGAGAGCAGGTGAAGGCATTTGGAGAACTTTCACCACCTGCTTGCATTGTGTATTTTGGTGTTTTTGGTAAAGGACCCACAATGGGAGCCAGGTACTCAAGTGAGAGACATTCAGCAGCCAGGGTTCAGGCTGGAGAGCTACGACCCAGGGGTCAGCTCGGTTTATAATGTGTGGGAAATATGGTCCACACTCGGAAGCTTATTGCGATGAATGGATACATATGACTGCTGAAGATAGGGCATCATTCCCTAGGGTGGGTAGCTTTGAACCAGAGGTCCGGCAGAATGTAGGTATTAGAATATGTCTGATCAAATCAAGAAAAAAGAGGATCAGACGTAACGACTGTTTAAATATGTGGCAACAAGAGGGGGAGGTGCAAAGGGAACTGATTCGCACAGCCAGTTCCAAACCTGACAGGAATGTGAGTACGAGCACACCATTACCGACACATGTCGAAGGGGTGAAAATGGCTATAACCAATGGTGCATTGGCAAATGATGGGGACATTCATGTAAAATGTATTAACCCTAACCCATGTATATTGTACCCTGTCCTAAGTTCTCTCCAAGGTCATAGGTCGGAGGAAAATAATGAATCCATCCCACTCTCAGCCCTCATCCAGGCAGCCACCTTGCAGAAAACTCAGGTAGGCCCAGCCCAACCAACAAGAGCAGTGACGGTGTCTCCCACTGAAAGGACTGGTGAGATCACAGCCACCGGTAAGTGTGAGACTGTTCATTACACAGAGACAATAACACCTCACAGTGAGCAAATTAGGAATGGAATGGTTGGGTTACATCCTGTCTTAGAAGTAGCAACTCCCAATGGGAGAACTGACATCCAGGGAGTAACCCTCACCAGGAATAATGCGATGTATTGCCCGTGGACCAGACCAGAACTGCGGTCAATCATTTCAGAATTCCTGATTCCCGGAAGCATCTAGCCAGATGTCAGAAGTATATAAAGGATCTGGGTAATGCCCATGAACCTGCAAACAAAGATTGGTGGACACTTTTGAAAGCGTGCCTACCCCCTAATATTGACACCCAAAAATTTACCATGGATTGTAAAATAGAGTCAGACGATCCTCTGACTGACAAACACAATCAGGAGAACGTGGAACAAATTAACATACAACTAGGATTGTGTTTCCCTACTGCTGTTAAGTGGAGCAAAATTTTCTCCATAAAACAGAGAGAAAATGAAATGACATCTGAATATTTCCATAGGGCTTTGCAAATAATGACTAGATACACTGGGGTATCAGACATAGAGAACGATGCAAATTATAGGGAGGTGGCTGTCTCTGTGCTAATGGATGGGCTCAATAAGGCATTGAGGGTCAGGGTGCAGACTTCTTTGCCTAATTGGAGAGGGGTCACAGTAGCTAATCTCAGAGAGTGTGCTATTGAACATCACAAGAATATCTCCAGACGCAGAGAACAACAGGAGGAGAGGTTGAGGACTGTAAGTATACGGGCACATACAGGGAAGTCCCATCTGCCCAAACCACAGACCCCTGATGTTTGGAAAAGACCAAGACTATGTTACATTTGTAGAAAGGAAGGACATTTTGCTCAGGATTGTAGGAGTAGTAGGACACATAGCAAATATAGACCCGCTAGACCAGAACACGAGCCACGTTATTAAACACATAGACGGGACCAAGGGACATATAGTTAGGATTGAAAAGTCATATAGAAAACACAAATTCGGCTAATGGGAAGAACAAGATAAGTGCAACATTACCCTTTGACAAAACTTGCTGGGGTTAAGATGGGGCCTCTAGGATGCTAAACCTTTGCTTCTTTTCCTAGCAGCGGTGGCCCCTGACTAACTTAACAGAGACTTTGTTAGATATGATATACATATAGAGTGCTCCCGCCCAGGAAGTACAAAGTATGTTAGACACCCTCAAAGACTAATGTTGCATTTCACTGTTCTAGATTCATGTCCATCACAGTTGGAGGAAATTGTCTCGCAAGAATACCGGGTTCCCTATGAACTTAGGATGGACAGGACACTGGATTGTTGGCTGGGATAGTCCCAATAGTGACACAACAAATACAAATTTTAAAGGGGAGTAGACCAAGTAGGGAACCAATTCTCCGTAGTGCCCAATCCAGTTGTCATTTTTTATAAAATCCTCTTTACCTCTACAAACTTAACTGTTATCAACATCTATGTGGTTGGTCTTCAAAGTTTCCTTTTCATGTCTTACGTTCACCTACAGGACGGTACAATACATGGAACCGATGGCAGTTCATACACCACATGCCATATCGGTATTTCAGAGTGCTGCCCGAATCCAGTATAATATATCTCACCAGCACAATGGCACCAGTATTTCTGCAGTGTGCCTTGTCATGCACAAAGGGTGGAGAATGAGAATACTAGTGAAGGGAAATGTGTACGGACACTGATATGCATGATGGTGTGACAGCCTGTTGGTGAACGCAAACCTGACATTTTTTTTTTTTATCATCCTTTTCCCTTCTCTCTTCCAGAAATGTTTTTACTTCACACAAATGATAACATTTAACACAGTGAACATGAAATGCAAATCATAGAATTTGGGGGTCATTTTGATCCCATGGTATTATTAACCTCGATAACCATAATATCCACTCATTTTCAGTCTATTCTGAACACCTCACACCTCACAATATTATTTTTAGTCCTAAAATTTGCACCGAGGTCGCTGGATGGCTAAGCTAAGCGACACACGTGGCCGACACAAACACCTGGCCCATCTAGGAGTGGCACTGCAGTGTCAGGCAGGATGGCACTTCAAAAAAATAGTCCCCAAACAGCACGTGATGCAAAGAAAAAAAGGGGCGCACCAAGGTCGCTGTGTGACTAAGCTAAGCGACACAAGTGGCCGACACAAACACCTGGCCCATCTAGGAGTGGCACTGCAGTGTCAGACAGGATGGCACTTCCAAAAAATAGTCCCCATACTGCACATGATGCAAAGAAAAAAAGAGGCGCAATGAGGTAGCTGTGTGACTAAGCTAAGTGACCCAAGTGGCCGACACAAACACCTGGCCCATCTAGGAGTGGCACTGCAGTGTCAGACAGGATGGCACTTCCAAAAAATAGTCCCCAAACAGCACATGATGCAAAGAAAAAAAGAGGTGCAATGAGGTAGCTGTGTGACTAAGCTAAGCGACCCAAGTGGCCGACACAAACACCTGGCCCATCTAGGAGTGGCACTGCAGTGTCAGACAGGATGGCACTTCCAAAAAATAGTCCCCAAACAGCACATGATGCAAAGAAAAAAAGAGGCGCAATGAGGTAGCTGTGTGACTAAGCTAAGCGACCCAAGTGGCCGACACAGACACCTGGCCCATCTAGGAGTGGCACTGCAGTGTCAGACAGGATGGCACTTCCAAAAAATAGTCCCCAAACAGCACATGAAGCAAAGAAAAAAAGAGGCGCAATGAGGTAGCTGTGTGACTAAGCTAAGCGACCCAAGTGGCCGACACAAACACATGGCCCATCTAGGAGTGGCACTGCAGTGTCAGACAGGATGGCACTTCCAAAAATAGTCCCCAAACGGCACATGATGCAAAGAAAAAAAGAGGCGCAATGAGATAGCTGTGTGACTAAGCTAAGCGACCCAAGTGGCCGACACAAACACCTGGCCCATCTAGGAGTGGCACTGCAGTGTCAGACAGGATGGCACTTCAAAAAAATAGTCCCCAAACAGCACATGATGCAAAGAAAAAAAGAGGCGCAATGAGGTAGCTGTGTGACTAAGCTAAGCGACCCAAGTGGCCGACACAAACACCTAGCCCATCTAGGAGTGGCACTGCAGTGTCAGACAGGATGGCACTTCCAAAAAATAGTCCCCAAACAGCACATGATGCAAAGAAAAAAAGAGGCGCAATGAGGTAGCTGTGTGACTAAGCTAAGCGACCCAAGTGGCCGACACAAACACCTGGCCCATCTAGGAGTGGCACTGCAGTGTCAGACAGGATGGCACTTCCAAAAAATAGTCCCCAAACAGCACATGATGCAAAGAAAAAAAGAGGCGCAATGAGGTAGCTGTGTGACTAAGCTAAGCAACCCAAGTGGCCGACACAAACATCTGGTCCATCTAGGAGTGGCACTGCAGTGTCAGACAGGATTGCACTTCCAAAAAATAGTCCCCAAACAGCACATGATGCAAAGAAAAATGAAAGAAAAAAGAGGTGCAAGATGGAATTGTCCTTGGGCCCTCCCACCCACCCTTATGTTGTATAAACAGGACATGCACACTTTAACGAACCCATCATTTCAGAGACAGGGTCTGCCACACGACTGTGACTGAAATGACTGGTTGGTTTGGGACCCTACCAAAAAAGAAGCAATCAATCTCTCCTTGCACAAACTGGCTCTACAGAGGCAAGATGTCCACCTCCTCCTCTTCATCCGATTCATCACCCCTTTCACTGTGTACATCCCCCTCCTCACAGATTATTAATTCGTCCCCACTGGAATCCACCATCTCAGGTCCCCGTGTACTTTCTGGAGGCAATTGCTGCTGGTGAATGTCTCCACGGGGGAATTGATTATAATTCATTTTAATGAACATCATCTTTTCCACATTTTCTGGAAGTAACCTCGTACGCCGATTGCTGACAAGGTGAGCGGCTGCACTAAACACTCTTTCGGAGTACACACTGGAGGGAGGGCAACTTAGGTAGAATAAAGCCAGTTTGTGCAAGGGCCTCCAAATTGCCTCTTTTTCCTGCCAGTATACGTACGGACTGTCTGACGTGCCTACTTGGATGCGGTCACTCATATAATCCTCCACCATTCTTTCAATGGTGAGAGAATCATATGCAGTGACAGTAGACGACATGTCAGTAATCGTTGGCAGGTCCTTCAGTCCGGACAAGATGTCAGCACTCGCTCCAGACTGCCCTGCATCACCGCCAGCGGGTGGGCTCGGAATTCTTAGCCTTTTCCTCGCCCCCCAGTTGCGGGAGAATGTGAAGGAGGAGCTGTTGACGGGTCACGTTCCGCTTGACTTGACAATTTTCTCACCAGCAGGTCTTTGAACCTCTGCAGACTTGTGTCTGCCGGAAAGAGAGATACAACGTAGGTTTTAAATCTAGGATCGAGCACGGTGGCCAAAATGTAGTGCTCTGATTTCAACAGATTGACCACCCGTGAATCCTGGTTAAGGGAATTAAGGGCTCCATCCACAAGTCCCACATGCCTAGCGGAATCGCTCTGTTTTAGCTTCTCCTTCAATGTCTCCAGCTTCTTCTGCAAAAGCCTGATGAGGGGAATGACCTGACTCAGGCTGGCAGTCTCTGAACTGACTTCTCGTGTGGCAAGTTCAAAGGGTTGCAGAACCTTGCACAACGTTGAAATCATTCTCCACTGCGCTTGAGACAGGTGAATTCCACCTCCTTTGCCTATATCGTGGCCAGATGTATAGGCTTGAATGGCCTTTTGCTGCTCCTCCATCCTCTGAAGCATATAGAGGGTTGAATTCCACCTCGTTACCACCACTTGCTTCAGATGATGGCAGGGCAGGTTCAGGTATTTTTGGTGGTGCTCCAGTCTTCTGTACGCGGTGCCTGAACGCCGAAAGTGGGCCGCAATTCTTCGGGCCACCGACAGCATCTCTTGCACGCCCCTGTCATTTTTTAAATAATTCTGCACCACCAAATTCAAGGTATGTGCAATACATGGGACATGCTGGAATTTGCCCAGATGTAATGCACGCACAATATTGCTGGCATTGTCCGATGTCACAAATCCCCGGGAGAGTCCAATTGGGGTAAGCCATTCTGCGATGATCTTCCTCAGTTGCCGTAAGAGGTTTTCAGCTGTGTGCCTATTCTGGAAAGCAGTGATACAAAGCGTAGCCTGCCTAGGAACGAGTTGGCGTTTGCGAGATGCTGCTACTGGTGCCGCCGCTGCTGTTCTTGCAGCGGGAGGCAATACATCTACCCAGTGGGCTGTCACAGTCATATAGTCCTGAGTCTGCCCTGCTCCACTTGTCCACATGTCCGTGGTTAAGTGGACATTGGGTACAACTGCATTTTTTAGGACACTGGTGACTCTTTTTCTGACATCTGTGTACATTTTCGGTATCGCCTGCCTAGAGAAATGGAACCTAGATGGTATTTGGTACCGGGGACACAGTACCTCAATCAAGTCTATAGTTGGCTCTGAATTAACGATGGATACCGGAACCACGTTTCTCACCGCCCAGGCTGACAAGGCCTCAGTTATCCGCTTTGCAGCAGGATGACTGCTGTGATATTTCATCTTCCTCGCAAAGGACTGTTGTACAGTCAATTGCTTACTGGAAGTAGTACAAGTCGTCTTCCGACTTCCCCTCTGGGATGACGATCGACTCCCAGCAGCAACAACAGTAGTGCCAGCAGCAGTAGGCGTTACACTCAAGGATGCATCGGAGGAATCCCAGGCAGGAGAGGACTCGTCAGACTTGCCAGTGACATGGCCGGCAGGACTATTGGCTTTCCTGGGTAAGGAGGAAATTGACACTGAGGGAGTTGGTGGTGTGGTTTGCAGGAGATTGGTTATAAGAGGAAGGGATTTAGTGGTCAGTGGACTGCTTCCGCTGTCACCCAAAGTTTTTGAACTTGTCACTGACTTATGATAAATGCGCTGCAGGTGACGTATAAGGGAGGATGTTCCGAGGTGGTTAACGTCCTTACCCCTACTTATTACAGCTTGACAAAGGCAACACACGGCTTGACACCTGTTGTCCGCATTTGTGTTGAAATAATTCCACACCGAAGAGCTGATTTTTTTGTATTTTGACCAGGCATGTCAATGGCCATATTCCTCCCACGGACAACAGGTGTCTCCCCGGGTGCCTGACTTAAACAAACCACCTCACCATCAGAATCCTCCTGGTCAATTTCCTCCCCAGCGCCAGCAACACCCATATCCTCCTCATCCTGGTGTACTTCAACACTGACATCTTCAATCTGACTATCAGGAACTGGACTGCGGGTGCTCCTTCCAGCACTTGCAGGGGGCGTGCAAATGGTGGAAGGCGCATGCTCTTCACGTCCAGTGTTGGGAAGGTCAGGCATCGCAACCGACACAATTGGACTCTCCTTGTGGATTTGGGATTTCGAAGAATGCACAGTTCTTTGCTGTGCTGCTTTTGCCAGCTTGAGTCTTTTCATTTTTCTAGCGAGAGGCTGAGTGCTTCCATCCTCATGTGAAGCTGAACCACTAGCCATGAACATAGGCCAGGGCCTCAGTCGTTCCTTGCCACTCCGTGTGGTAAATGGCATATTGGCAAGTTTACGCTTCTCCTCCGACAATTTTATTTTAGGTTTTGGAGTCCTTTTTTTTCTGATATTTGGTGTTTTGGATTTGACATGCTCTGTACTATGACATTGGGCATCGGCCTTGGCAGACGACGTTGCTGGCATTTCATCGTCTCGGCCATGACTAGTGGCAGCAGCTTCAGCACGAGGTGGAAGTGGATCTTGATCTTTCCCTAATTTTGGAACCTCAACATTTTTGTTCTCCATATTTTAATAGGCACAACTAAAAGGCACCTCAGGTAAACAATGGAGATGGATACTAGTATACAATTATGGACTGCCTGCCGACTGCAGACACAGAGGTAGCCACAGCCGTGAACTACCGTACTGTACTGTGTCTGCAGCTAATATAGACTGGTTGATAAAGAGAAGATGTCTATGTAACTATGTATGTATAAAGAAGACTGAAAAAAATCCACGGTTAGGTGGTATACAATTATGGACGGACTGCCTGCCGAGTGCAGACACAGAGGTAGCCACAGCCGTGAACTACCGTACTGTACTGTGTCTGCAGCTAATATAGACTGGTTGATAAAGAGAAGATGTCTATGTAACTATGTATGTATAAAGAAGAATGAAAAAAAAACACGGTTAGGTGGTATACAATTATGGACGGACTGCCTGCCGAGTGCAGACACAGAGGTAGCCACAGCCGTGAACTACCGTACTGTACTGTGTCTGCAGCTAATATAGACTGGTTGATAAAGAGAAGATGTCTATGTAACTATGTATGTATAAAGAAGAATGAAAAAAATCCACGGTTAGGTGGTATTACAATTATGGACGGACTGCCTGCCGAGTGCAGAGACACAGAGGTAGCCACAGCCGTGAACTACCGTACTGTGTCTGCTGCGACTGGATGATAAATGATATAAAAAATATATATATATCACTACTGCAGCCGGACAGGTATATATTATATATTATATAATGACGGACCTGCTGGACACTGTCTGTCAGCAGAATGAGTTTTATTTTTATAGAATAAAAAAAAAAAACACACAAGTGAAGTCACACGACGAGTGTTTAACTTTTTCAGGCAATCACAATATAAGTATACTACTAACTATACTGGTGGTCAGTGTGGTCAGGTCACTGGTCAGTCACACTGGCAGTGGCACTCCTGCAGCAAAAGTGTGCACTGTTTAATTTTAATATAATATGTACTCCTGGCTCCTGCTATAACCTATAACTGGCACTGCAGTAGTGCTCCCCAGTCTCCCCCACAATTATAAGCTGTGTGAGCTGAGCAGTCAGACAGATATATAATATATATAGATGATGCAGCACACTGGCCTGAGCCTGAGCAGTGCACACAAATATGGTATGTGACTGACTGAGTCACTGTGTGTATCGCTTTTTTCAGGCAGAGAACGGATATATTAAATAAACTGCACTGTGTGTCTGGTGGTCACTCACTATATAATATATTATGTACTCCTGGCTCCTGCTATAACCTATAACTGGCACTGCAGTAGTGCTCCCCAGTCTCCCCCACAATTATAAGCTGTGTGAGCTGAGCAGTCAGAC